>NW_026138094.1:15926348-16527696 GCF_025592945.1 Manacus candei | reverse complement strand
TCCAAGGCATCCAGCCATGCCCGGCCCCGAGCGGGGGTTCACCTGGCTACCCCCAAAAAGGAGCATCAGCCACCTGGGGCAGGGGGAATTCTTCTACCTGAACGTAATGCCATGCAATCTGATTTTTTTGGGACTATAAATCATAATTTGTGGAACTAAACCTGAACTATTCAGCAGCTTTGGGGGAACATTGTTTTTTTAATTAATTACTGTAGCAGGCAATGCCATGTGGGGATTTTTGAGTGGGGGGGGTGTGCTCATGGTGTTGGTTCTGGTGTTTCCTGTGGGCCTGCCTGCCAGATCACTGGTTAAAATCAGGGAAAATTTGATTTATTTAAATTTTTCTACAAATATTTCTACCAGTGACTCCAGAGCCTGCTCCACATAGGTGATGCTTGCCTCTAGCACCCATTTACGAGCATCCTGACAGCCCATCCCGAAGCAAAGGAGGGAAATTGCAGCCTCTGGGATATTTTTTCTTACTGTCAGCACGGAAATGAGCTGCTGGAGCATCCGACTCCAAAGTCCTGTTTTCCCAAAGCACATGGTATGTAGGTCAGGGATGTTAAGAGCTGCCATAGCTGGCTGTGGATTTTTAGACTCATCCATCCAGAGCAGGAAAATTCTCCTCCTTTTGCCCTTTGTGTCAGCTGGAATAACCATCAGCTTCACAAACGGGCGGACGTGGATCTACCCACTCCGGGAGGATGGAGGGCAGGCAGTTCCAGAGGGATGATGGGGGGCATTCCTGTGGGATGGAAAGAATCCTGTGGTGGCACAATAAAACAAGGAAAAGGTGACAGTGGTGTTGCTGGGGGGGTTCCCTTGTGGTCCCCCCACTATCACATGTGCAGTCACCAGTGTGGGGATGCAAGGAGAGCAACTCCTGGGAATAACATCCTGAGGGGCCTGGCAGGTCGTTCAGGCAGAAGAATGCCCCGCTCCAAATTTAAAAGAATTCTGGGAATAGGTTGGTTTTGTATTTTGGAAATAATGCATCATTTTAAAGATTATTAGGATTTATTTCTGAGTCTTTCTGCACATCAGGGGCCTTGGTAATAACCCCCCCCCTGGAGCAGGGAGGGCCCAGGGCTGTGGGTGGCCCGGGGGGAGCTGGTGATGGTTGCCTGGGGGGGTCCTGGGGCTGTGAGTGCCCCTGGAGTGCTTTAACATTTCTCTTGGTGACCTGGAATGTTCCTGTATCATTATTTTGGGCAGAATTGCCAGGTCTCCTGGGGCTTCTTGAAGGAAGTCCTTGGGGTTTGGGTATCTGGGCATCCTGCAGTGCTGTGCATCCCACAGCTCCCGGGTCCAGAGCAATGTGCCTCCCACAGTGGGGGCTCAGAAGGCACCCCGGAAACAGGGGAGGCTGGAAAACACCCTGTAATGAGGGATTTCCTCAAGGAATCACATCTGCTTATTTTAGCAGGAGCAGAGGGAGAGGGCTGGGGTGAGGGGGGTTCATCCCCAGGGCTGTGAGTTGGTGAGGTCTGAAATGAGCAAAAAGTGGGTGTGAGGAGAAGCAAAGGGATGCTGTGGGTAACTCGTGCCCTGCCCTGGGCAGCACAAACTGCCCCAGGGACACTGTGCTGGGGCCATGCTGAAGCCACAGGCTCATCCTGATGCTCCCAGAGCTCTGCGTGCTGCTGTGAGTGGCTGGTCCTGTGCTGGTCCCACATGTGGGTCTGGTCCTGTCCGTGGGGCTGGTCCTGTGCTGGTCCTGTCCGTGGGGCTGGTCCTGTCCGTGGGGCTGGTCCTGTGCTGGTCCTGTCCGTGGGGCTGGTCCTGTGCTGGTCCTGTCCGTGGGGCTGGTCCTGTGCTGGTCCTGTCCGTGGGGCTGGTCCTGGTCCTCAGTCTGTGCCCGTGAGCGCGGCAGGAAGCGCTCCCGGGCTGTCGGGTGTGATGTGTCACTGTGATGGCAGGGAGGGATCGTCGTTTGGGCGTAGATAAAAGGTGGTGGGAGTTTTATTATTCAAATATAAAATAACTTCCTCCTTCCCACCACGCTGCACTTCCTGGTAATTGTGTGGGGATAAACGGGAGCAGCACGAGGAGTGTGTGCTGGAGGGAGCCAGCTTTGGATCTCTGGTGGAGCAGAGGTTCGGACTGAGGGGTCCTGGCTGCAGCCCCGTGGGGGTGGGAGGCCTTCACCCCTCATCATCCAGCTCTGCTGCCAACAGCACTGAAAATGCCATTGGAAAAACCTTCCTGAGTTTTCGGGTTTAAATTGGATGAACCAGGAACTATCTGACCAAACCTTTGGGTACCGGTGTGGGCAAAGAGGGCAGTGGGGCAGGGTGGGCACCTGTGCAGGGTCCCTCTCCACATCCCTGCCCCACTCCCTGTCCTGATCCCTGCCCTGGGCTCTGCACCCCTTATTTTAACCTCTGACAAGCCCCCAGTCTGATGCTCTCCCAGGCCCTGGGGAAGGTTGGGCTGCTCTAACCTGGTGAGCTGTTAGGTCCTGCTTGTGGGTGCAGGGCTCTGAGTGGGTGCACTCGCCCACAGGAGCACAAACAGGTGCTGTGTCATCCCCAGGGGACCCCAGGAGCTCACCTGGATGCTGCATCATCCACATGCAGCACCTGGGAAGGGCAGCCCAGGGCTTGCCATCCCATCCCCTCTCGCCAGGCAGAGACCAGTTTTGGGGCCTCCCTGTGTTGCTGGTCCTGTGGGGATCTGGCTGAGCACCAGCTGTTGGTGTTGGTGGATCAGGTGTGGGGAATGTGCACGCTGTGGTGTTGGGGTGGTTTGTCCCTGCAGCACCAGGAGCTGCCAGGGGCATTGGGGTGGAGAAAGGGCTCACCCACACCTTGTTGTTTAAGTGGGGCATTTCCAGCCTTGCCAACCTGATGAGCTCTTCTCGATGCAGTTACAAGTGAAGGGATGTGAGATGGGTGTAAAGGCAGGCACAGAATCACACTGTGCAGAGACTGCAGATTCTGGTTAATTTTCCAGCAGTTGTCAGTAAAAGTCTTTAGGGGTGGGAGGGAGAGGAAAAGGGGTGAAAAGCAAAGGGCTGGGGAGCTGCTGCAGCTCTGGGGGTGTCCCACAGGCAGACACAGCTCTGGGCAGCCTGGGCACAGCAGGTTGGGGAAGGAGTGGGTGAGGGATGATGGTGTTTTACCATGGGAATGGCTCCATAAGGAGAAAGCTTGCCCACAGAATCAGCAATAAGAGATCTTGCACCTAAAGGATCCTGGGCAGAAGTGAAGGAACCGCATCTTCAATGGGTCCCTGCAACAACCAGTTGCCCCCCAGAGGCGAAAGCTGTGTCTGAAGGAGGGCTCTGCTGTGCCCCTGGGCAGCACAGGGTCCCAGCTGCCCTCTCCTCCTCTGCAGGACCCAGGGGGCTGGGTGAGCTCCGAGGGTGCTTCTCAGGCTGTTATCCTGAGACATGAGCCCTGGGTGGGCGCGGTGCTGGGGGTGCTGGGTCTGTCTGTGCTGGCACCACCCGGGAGCAGTGCCTGGCTGTGCCCCGGCTCTCCCCAGCGTCCCAGGCTCACCCAGAGCCTCCTGTGCCCATCTGGAGGCCCTTCTGCCCAGCACTGCTGGGCCTCATCAGGGATGGGGAGGGAAGAGCGTTGTGGCACACATCAGTGTCTTCATGGCGCGTGAGGGTCTGCGGCTGCCCATGTCCTGGGGGCAGGGGGGTGCCAGGCTGCTGCACCTTGGGCTTGGGTGGTTTTTTCCAAGATAGCTGTGAATTCAGGTCCTTCATTAAACCCAGCGGAGGAGCAGATGATGTCAGGATGAGCTCGTTCCAGAGGGTTTGGTTTAGCCCAGTTATTCCGGGCAGTATCCGGCACTGCAGCGTGGTACCTGTTTCCTTGGAGACTGCAGGGAAGCAGAGGAGCAGCACAAACCCGGCGGCGGCACCGCACACAATTAGCACAAACACTGCAAATGTCAAGGGAGGCTAAAAATAGCCCCGTGCCGTGGCCACTCCCCCCCTGAGCCCCCGGGCCGGGCGGGACACGAGGGACCCGGGCTCTGCTCCCGGCACCTCCCGGGCGCGCGGGCAGGGATGCAGGCAGGGATCATGGGATCAAGGAATCATTAAGGTTGGAAAAAACCTCCAAGAACACTGAACCATCAACCTATTAATGCAGGCAGGGATGCAGGCAAGCGTTATAGAATCATGGAATCATTAAGAAAAAGGTTGGAAAAGACCTCTAAGACTGTCAAGTCCAACCGTTAACATATGGATGCAGGCAGGAATCATGGAATGATCAGGGCTGGAAGAGGCTGCTAAGATCATAAAGTCCAACCATTGACCTATGGATGCAGGCAGGGATCATAGGATTATAGAATCACTAAGGTTGGAAAAGCCCTCTAAGATCATTGAGTCCAAGGGTTAATCTGTGGATGCAGGCAGGGATGCAGGTCCAGCTCAGCATCCTTGCTGCTCTGCCCCAGTCCCCAGGTGAGTGTCCCCAGGGTGGCTGCTGCAGGCTCAGGACTGCAGCCCCCTGCACTTGGGTGGCTTGGGTGGGTTTAGGTTTCCGTGAAGCTGGATCTTTGCCCCGTGGGATTTGCCCTTGGAGCGTTTCCCAGCCCTGTCCTCAGTGGGGGCATGGCTGTGCTGGGGGCAGCAGGTCTTGGCTGTGCTCCTGGTGTTTCCAAATGTGTTTTTTAAATGGACCAAGCTGTGGCAGGTCAGGAAGCACTTTCTGCCGGCCCTGTGTGTGGTGTAACTGTACCCTGTGCCTGCCCCCCCAGCACTACTTCACCGTTAACTTCAACCACGAGAACCAGAAGACCCTGGAGCTGAGGACCGAGGATGCCAAGGACTGTGACGAGTGGGTGGCAGCCATAGCTCATGCCAGGTATGTCTCTGTGCCTGCCCAGGGGGGACAGGGGACTGAGGGGGGAGCTGTGCCCAAGGGGCTGTGGGCAGGATGCCACTGAGCTGGGCACTGCTGGTGGGCACAGCAGAACACTTTTGTCCCCCAGCCCTGTGTTGGGGACCCTCATGTCGAGCAGGGGGCTGTGTTCAGCTGTCCCCCCATCCCCACCTCAGTCCCATGCCACTGGTGCTCCCTGTCCCAGCCTGGTTCCAAGCCCATCTGTGAGGGATTCACCCAGAATAGCAAACTGGCCAGGAGGGGGTTTGTTCAGGCTCCTGTGTGTGTGCTGTGGGAGCACTGGCCCAGCCCACCTGTCCTGGAGAGGGGTCAGGAGCCAGCACGGTGCTGGTGCCTCTCCAGGGAAGGAGGGTGCTGGGCTGGCAGCGAGCTGTGGGATCACGTGGGAGCTGTGAGCATGGAGTGGGAGAAACACCATCCTTTGCAGCCCCTGATGAGACCAGGACTCTGTAGGAGCTTGTGCCACACGTGTCCTTCTCTCTTGGGATGTGGTGGGTGGCAGAGGTTCGGCCATGGGTGTTTGGGGTTTCTCTTGTCTCGTACAATTTCACTGAGCTCTGTGCTGACCTGCCCGTTTGCCCCTCGTGGGGAACCCGTGTGCTCCCCAGCGCGGTCCTTTCCGAGCAGCAGCATTCCCAGCTGCAGGAACCGCCTCCTGGTTTCTTCCCTTTGCGGTTCCCTGATCCAGAGGGGCCAGAGCAGCACGTGGGCAGCTGGGAAGGAGGACCCCTTGCCAAAGTGCAGCCCCCGCTGTTGGGGTCCCGTCCCGGGGCCGCGGGTGGCTGTGGATCCGCGGGGCTGAGGCGCTCACGGCCGTGTCTGCTGCAGCTACAGGAACCTGGCGACGGAGCACGAGGCGCTGATGCAGAAGTACCTCCATCTCCTGCAGATCGTGGAGACAGAGAAGACCGTTGCCAAGCAACTCCGGCAGCAGATCGAGGACGGGGAGATCGAGATCGAGCGCCTCAAGGCCGAGGTGAAGCACCCGAGGTGGCCCCGTGGATGTGCCGACGCTCCCGGCGTGGCCCGTGGGTGGGCGGGCGATGTCCCTGTGTGGGCAGGCACTGGGGGTGTCGTGGCTCGTGTGGTTCTGCTTGTTTGGTGACCCTTCACTGCAAAGAGGAGCAAGGGCATTGTCTCCCTGGGGAGTTTTCCTTGCAGCAGTGGTGCAGCAAGTGGTTGTGGCTGTGCTGTGCCAGCACGGTGTGAATGGGGGGCTCGGGGGGGCTCCCTGGAGCCAGGACAGCTGCTGTGGAAGGGAAGGATTCACTCCAGCAAGGAGCACTGGGGAGTGGGCTGGGGAGCTGCTCCTTGACTCCTGTGAGAGGGGAAAACAGCCACTATATCACAGAATCACAGAATGGTTTGGGCTGGAAGGGACCTTAAACCTCATCTCGTTCCACCCCCTGCCATGGCAGGGACACCTCCCACTGGCCCAGGTTGCTCCAAGCCCCTTCCAGCCTGGCCTTGGACACTTCCAGGGATCCAGGGGCAGCCACAGCTTCTCTGGGCAACCTGTGCCAGGGCCTCAGCACCCTCACAGCCAAAAATTCCTTCCCAATATCCCATCTCTCCCTGCCCTCTGGCAGTGGGAAGCCATTCCCTGTGTCCTGTCCCTCCATGCCTTGTCCCCAGTCCCTCTCCAGCTCTCCTGAAGCCCCTTTAGGCCCTGCAAGGGGCTCTCAGCTCTCCCTGGAGCCTTCTCTTCTCCAGGTGAGCCCCCCCAGCTCTCCCAGCCTGGCTCCAGAGCAGAGGGGCTCCAGCCCTGGAGCATCTCCGTGGCCTCCTCTGGACTCTCTCCAGCAGCTCCAAATCCTTGTGCTGTTGGACTCCAGAGCTGGAGACAGCTCTGCAGGTGGGGTCTCACCTGAGGGGGCAGAGGGGGGGACTCGTTCTCCCCAGTACCCCAGGGTTGCTGTGCACAGTGCTCTGAACACACGGACACTGCTCTGAGCCATCCCATGGGATCAGCCCCTGGAGCCACTGCCCTCAGCATGTCCCGGGAGCTCCGGCAGCAGTTCCCTCATGGTGTCGGGGTGGGAAGGGTGACACGAGGCCAGGTACAGCAGACAGCAACAAGGTGCACAGATGACTCAGCAGAGGGTGCCGAGGGACTCTGTGTCTCTGAGGCACGGGGGAGGAGGAGGCTCTGAGGGGGGAGATGCCTCGCAGTGGGGGGGACATTCAGCATGGAGGGGGATGCTGAGTGCCACGGGGGATGCTGAGTGCCATGGGGGATGCTCTGTGCCATGGGGGATGCTCAGTGGTGTGGGGGATGCTCAGTGGTGTGGGGGATGCTCAGTGGTGTGGGGGATGCTCTGTGCCATGGGGGATGCTCCGTGCCATGGGGGATGCTCAGTGGTGTGGGGGATGCCTGGTGCTGTGGGTGATGCTCGGTGGCAGAGGGATGCCCAGTGCTGGGGGTATCCCCCTGCTCCCTGGCCATCCCTTCTGGATCCCTTTCCCCCCATGATGTGGGGTGGCCCAGTTCTAGTTCCATTTCCATCTGAGGAACCATTTCCGACGGCTTGAAGGATAGGGAAAGGGAACTCCAGCATCAGGGGTTTCTTCAGTCCCTGAGCCCGGAGGGGAGAGGTGCCCTCCCCTCCTTCCACCCACACGGTCCCACGGCAGGCACAGACACAGCACACCCGAGTGGGGAGGAGGCGAGAGAGAGTTCATTGTGGGGGGTTACATTTATAGGGTTCGGAGGAATCACAGAGTAACCAATCAGGTTGCAGGAAGGGTTAACAGCCAATAGGAAGGGGTTAAAGGGGCCAATGAGAACAGCTCAGGATTCTGCTCGGGACATCCCTGCAGGGATAACACTTGTCCTGGGGGTGCTGGGGAGAAGGAGCAGTGTTTGCAAAGAGACCACCAAAAGCCATTTTAAGACACGTTTAAACAAGTTTCTCATCAGATTTACTGCTACAATCCCTGTGCTGCCTGCCCCCCCCCGAACCCTCTCCCTTGGCTGTGGGTGGGTGCTGGTGCCCGTGGAGCAGGGGGTGGGTGGGCAGTGGGGCAGGAGTGTGGGGCACCCCAGAGCCAGCCTTGCCACCAGCCCCCTCCCCGTGCCTGGCAGGGGGGTGGGCAGTGGTGTCGAGGTGGAGGCAGCTGTAAGTGGGTCAACACGACTGAGACCTCAACCCCAAATCAGTCAGAACCTCAGAATTGCCCCAGAGGAGGCATCTGGAGAGGCAATGAGGGCAGAGGGGGGGTTGTCCTGTCCTTGTGATGGGCTTTTCCTTACACTTGGATATTTTGGGTTAAAAAGTGCAGGTCAGTAGCAATCCATGACCCTGTGTTAGGGTGCACTGAAGGTTCTTTTAGTCTTGTGGGGCTGGGGAGCCACAAGCCTTTCCCAGGAGTGCTGAATTTGTGCTCTCCAGGACCCCCTCGGTGGGGTTTCTCCTGGGACCCCAGTCCTGTGCTGGCCAGGAGCTCCCCAGGTCTGCTCCAGCCTCCCACTTGGAGTGACCCTGCTCCCCTGAGGGGCAGAGGCAGCAGAATGAGCATCCCCATGAGCCTGGGCCTGGGGAGGTGGGAAATGTGAACCCTGGAATTAGCTGAGGGTCGGCCCAGAGCTGCTGGCAGAGCTGCAGTGTCCTGTCCCTGGGCTCACATTGGTTTCACCTTGCTTGGTTTGGGCATTTTCACTCTTTCCCACGCTTTGAAGCAGGGATCAAATCATCAGCTTCTACTTTAATGTGCAAATTTTGCTCACTCAATTAAAAAAACCCCAACAAACAAACCAAAATAAAACTGGCACTGGCAAACCCCTTCTGTGGGCCCTTCTATCCCATGGGAATGGCTTTGGTGCCCACAAACCCTTCAGTGCAGGGGGTGTACGGGGGGTCTTGGGGACTCAGGGTTCCTTGGGAGAGCACACAGAGAGGAAGAAGCTCTAAAATCTCCTCTAAAATCTGATCCCATATAATGAAATGGGGTGAAATGGATGGAGGTGTGTAGGAGCTGGATCAGTGACCATGAGCCCATGGCCACCACCTCCAGCATGTTCCTGCTTTTTCCAAGCAGTCCAGACAGCAAAAACCACCTTTGTTCCTCCTTCCTCTCTGAAATGGGACTTTTTCTCCCCAGGAAAGTCATCTTTCCAAGTTGTTTTCTTACTTCTTTTCTATAAAATCAAAATTCAGATCACATTTTCCCAATTTCCCACGTTCTGGATGGCACATGTGCTGCTTTCCTGCCTCTCCCTGTCACTTTGCAAGCGGTTTTGGCCGTGGGGGCCGGGACACACGAGGAGCAGAGGAGGGAGAGAAAGTACAGGGAGAAACAGTGAAAGCAAAGCCGGGAGCTGGTGGCTCCGATCCCACGAGTGCGGGGAGCGCGGCCGGGGGGCTGCTCCGCCTGCAGGGCTTGGGGTGCAAATGCTTGAGGCTTTTCTGCCCTTTTCTCTCCACGTTGTGTTTACTGACTCGCTGCGAAGGCTCTTTCAGGAAACAGGGATGGGGTTTGGGTTGGGCAGCGGGCAGGACTTCCAGGTCCCAGTCCCAGTGGTGTGTTTGGGGTGCTGGGGGTGCTGAGGAGTCAGTGGTGCCCTGAGAGCTCTGCCAGGTTTCTTCATCTGCTTCATCCACTTCAATGGAGTCCCCATCCCTGGAGGGATTTAAAAACCGTGTGGATGTGGCACTTGGGGACGTGGGTTATTGGTGGCCTTGGCAGTGCTGGGGAAGGGTTGGACTCGATGGTCTCAGGGGGCTTTTCCATCCTAAAGGATTCTGTGATTCCGTGATTCTGTGAGTTTGGGATTCCCATTAAGGCAGAACCAGCACGATGGGTCCCTGTGTCTGTCACTAAGGCAGAGGCTCGTGCTGCCCCCAGCACGGTGGCAGCCCGGGCTGCCCTGGGCCCGCGGGCCGTGCCAGGCGGGTGCTCACCCCTGTGCCCACAGATCGCCTCCCTGCTCAAGGACCACGAGCGCATCCAGGCCAGCCAGAGCAGCGCGCCCAGCGACGATGACAGTGACATCAAGAAGATCAAGAAGGTGGGTTGGTGGTGAGGGCTGCGCTCGGAGGGTCCCAGCAGGCACAGCAAACGTGCTCCATGGGGGGCTGGCAGAGGTGTCTGAGCAGGTGCCTCTGCCAACAGGGTTTTTTAGGAGGAAAATGTGTTCTTCCCAGCTGGGAGCCCATCTGTTGGTGGGGCACTCCCGGTGTTCTCTGGATGCATGAGGTGTTTCTTCTCGTGCTGGCTCCTGCACCCCCTTTGACATCTCCCCCTCCCGTGGTCACAGCTTTTATTTTGGCAAAGGCAAAGCCACCACCCCAGCAGCATTCCCACAGGGAGCGATAGACTGGCCCAGGCACCTGCTGTCCCATGCAGGGGATGAGGGGTCAAACCCCCTGCGTGGGGCAGAGGCAGTTGCTGCACATGGGGCCTGGGGTACTGGGCACAGGGCAGGACGTGCTGTGGGTGCCCAGTTACATGAGAAAGGGTCAGAAAATTTTCTGGGTGCATCTCTGCATGTTTGGTTGCCCAGACACGTGCTGGCTCTGGGGGGGTTTGGTGCCCCAGTTCACCGGCAACTGGGGGTTCTGGGTAGGGCTGAGCTCCTGGCAGGACAGTGCTTGGCATTGTGGCTGTGTCTGGGAGGTCAGGAATTAAATGGGATCTTTGCTTCTTTTAGGAGTCCTGCATCCATTCCTGGAGAGGGGAAAAGGGAAAAGGGGACATTGTCTGCCATAAGAAAGTGCATTTTTAATCGTGGAATCACGGAGTGGTTTGAGTGGGAAGGGACCTTAAAGATCATCTCCTTCCAACCCCCTGCCATGGGCAGGGACACCTTCCACCAGCCCAGGTGGCTCCAAGCCCTGTCCAACCTGGCCTTGGACACTTCCAGGGATGGGGCAGCCACAGCTTCTCTGGGCAACCTGTGCCAGAGATTTAAATGAGTTATAGTTGGATTCCCAGCCTGGAGGGCTCAGAGCAGCACCAGGAGGAGGCACAAGAACACCGACTTTAGCGTGGAGCCAGGGAACCTCCCGGCTGCCCCATGCCGAGTGGGGGTCCCTGCCTGGCCCCCCAGCCCTGTCCATAACTCCCAGCCACTGCTCCCCTCAGGTGCAGAGCTTCCTGCGGGGCTGGCTGTGCCGGAGGAAGTGGAAAACCATCATCCAGGACTACATCAGGTCCCCACACGCCGACAGCATGCGCAAGAGGAACCAGGTGGTGTTCAGCATGCTGGAGGCCGAGGCCGAGTACGTCCAGCAGCTCCACATCCTCGTCAACAACTTCCTGCGGCCCCTGCGGATGGCTGCCAGCTCCAAGAAGCCGCCCATCACGCACGACGACGTCAGCAGCATTTTCCTCAACAGGTGAGCTCCATCCTGGGCTCCAGGAGCTCTGCGGCATCTCAGGAGCTCCAGTGCCCTCCCTGGGCACTGGGGCACTCGTGCCGGGTGGTCCCCAGGAGCCTACAGGGACCCCCTGCACCCTGTTGTGCAGCCCCCTGCAGCCGGCCTGAGGGCTGCCCTGCTCCCCCCCTGCCCTGGGCTGGGGCTTTTGTCTAAATCCTCGTTATTTGCCGCTTGTTCGTCCGTCTGTTCTAGTTTTGGCTCAGTCCTGTCTCGGTTCCTCTTTCAGCGAAACGATCATGTTTTTGCACCAAATCTTTTACCAAGGCCTGAAGGCACGGATCTCCAGCTGGCCCACGCTGGTGCTGGGTGAGTGCCACTGCCTCCTCCTCCTCTTCCTCCTCCTGCAACACAACAGGCATTTGCCAATCAGCAGGAAAACACATTGCACAGCATGTTGTTGCTTGGTCATGTCGGTCACAGAGTAAAAAATCCCAGAGCACCCCAATTCCTGCATTCCTGGTTCTGCCAGGTGGTGGGACGAAGGGCTGGATGCCTCACAGGGAGACTGGTGCTGAAGAGCATCTCTGTGTCCCATTAGACCCTCTTTAAACCCAAACTGGGCCGAGCTGGGTGTGATGCAAGGAGCGGGAGACCCGGGGGGTGCTCTGGGTGGGATCAGGGGGCTGGGGGGCTGTGCTGAGGCCTGGAGCATCCCACCCACCTCCCCCTGCTCTGCTCTCAGCTGACCTGTTCGACATCCTGCTGCCCATGCTGAACATCTACCAGGAGTTCGTGCGGAACCACCAGTACAGCCTGCAGATCCTGGCCCACTGCAAGCAGAACCGCGACTTCGACAAGCTGCTCAAGCACTACGAGGCCAAGCCTGACTGCGAGGAGAGGACCCTGGAGACCTTCCTCACCTACCCCATGTTCCAGGTGACTGCTGGCGCTGGGTTCCTCCCCAGGGATGCCCAGGGGAATAGGATGAACAGTGCAAACCCCATCCCCACAGCTGGTATTGCGTGGTGGGGAGGCAAAGCCTGGATGAAAATGCCCTGGGCATGGACCCTGATAGTCCCACATTTCTCCTGGGCTGTCGCTGGTGCTGTGGAAGGATGCTGTGCGAAGCTGCTCCCGGGTTGCCCCACACCTTTGGGACAGGGACAGGGGAGAGCAGGGTCCTGGGCACAGCCCCATGCCATTCCCTTCTTTATTCAGCTTTGGCACAAGGAGCTTTGAAGCTTTAACCTCCTAGCTCAGAGTGTCCCCGGCCATGGTGTCCTCAGTGGCCCTGGGAGCAGTGCAGGGCAGGCCCCTCTGACCCCCCACTCTGCCCCCTGTGCCGCAGATCCCCCGGTACATCCTGACCCTGCACGAGCTGCTGGCTCACACCCCCCACGAGCACGTGGAGAGGAACAGCCTGGATTACGCCAAGTCCAAGCTGGAAGAGCTGTCCAGGTGAGAGCTGCTGTGCCGTGCCCTCCTGCCCTGTCTGGGTGGATACTCCCGTAATTCCCTCGGTGTATCTTTTGTTTTGGTCTTACCTGGTGCAGTTCCACCACGAGACACTTACTTGAGTCCGAAGGGATCCACTGGAAAACTCGTGCAGGTCCTATCCCAGCTCCAATTTTCTCCTCTCCCTCCTTCAGGATAATGCACGATGAAGTGAGCGAGACTGAAAACATTCGGAAAAACCTGGCGATAGAGAGGATGATCATCGAGGGGTGCGAGATCCTTCTGGACACCAGCCAGACCTTTGTCAGACAAGGTCTGTGTCAGCACCAGTGTCCCTCCCCTCTGCAGTAACAGGAGCCCCACGTCCCCGTCCCTGTCCCTCTGTGTGCTGCGGTGGGCTATGAAATTTAAAAACATAGCTCAATTCTGAGTTTTCTCTGCCCTGAAGTGCCTCACGTTCAGGCAGTTTTGGCACTCTCAGGCACTTCTGGTGCTGCATTTTTCTGCATCAGGGCTCAGAAGGTGCGTTTTGGCTGTTACTGATTCCCCTGCCAGGGAAGCTGCTCGGTCCTGGCAGAGCACCCTGTGGTGTGGGTGCAGGGGTGGGCTGGGGGCCGTGCTGGTGCCCACCCCCATGCTGGGCCCCATAACCGGGGGCCGGTCCCAGCCCGTGCTCGGGGGTGTCCCGCTCCTGCTCCCGGGCCGTGCACACAGCGCTGACGGAGCGGCCCCTCCGCAGGGTCCCTCATCCAGGTGCCCATGTCGGAGAAGGGGAAGATCACGCGGGGCCGGCTGGGCTCCCTGTCCCTGCGCAAGGAGGGCGAGCGCCAGTGCTTCCTCTTCTCCAAGCACCTCATCATCTGCACCCGCGGCTCTGGGGGAAAGCTGCACCTCACCAAGGTGAGGGGGCTGCGGGAACCCCGGGAAGGGGCTGGTGGTGCTGCTGCTCCCTGGGCATGGGGAGGGGGCAGAGGGTGCCTGGCTGATGTCTGAGCTGGCCGGGCTCTTGGTGACACTGGGGTCCAGGGACTGCCTTGCCTTCCCCTGGGGCAGCCCTGGGGGTGGGGGGCACCCAGACTTACTTCACATGGTCCTTGTTAGAGCTGAGTCACAGGAGAGATGAGAAACTACAGGATCCTGATAAAAGAATTTACCCTAATCTGCAGCAGAAACCTTGACAATCTATTCCGGGAGAAACTGGAGTTAGAGCCTGGGCTGTCCGTATTGCTCCCAGCTCCTCTGGCTGCTCCCAGGGCTCCTGTGTTTATTTGGGGAAGTTTGGCAGTTAATTGAGCAAGAATCTTACAGAAATTGCTCATTACTGGCATTAAATTATCAGTTTGAAGAATTACAGTCCGTGGCAAAGAGCTGATAATTACAACAACAGACTTTGGGAAAATTAAATTTAAAGCTTCTATTAAATAATTTATAAACAAATTAGTTGATCGGTTCGAGGGAAAAACAGCTTTTTCCCCAGTGAAAGCAGGCACTGTGCTGGGCACGGGCTGTGTGTGCCCACCTCCACCCCGGGCTGTGTGTGCCCTCCCAGGGGCATCTACCTGTCCCCATCCCTGGGGTGGGGAATGAGGATGGGGGAACCCCCACCCTCCTGAACCTCGACTCCTGCCCCTGGGTGGGGGCTGTGATGGGGTTCTGGGTCTGGGGTTCCCCCAGTGCTGCAGGGGGTCCCCCTGCTGACCCCCCTCCCGCCCCCAGAACGGTGTGATCTCGCTCATCGACTGCACGCTGGTGGAGGAGCCCGAGAGCACCGACGAGGACGGTAGGTCACCCTGGAGGTCACCCTGGAGGTCACCCTGGAGGTCACTCTGGGGCCCTGCTCACCCCACTGGTGGGTGTGGGGAGGGAGTTTGGGCTTGTGCATCTCCCAGTGGGGGCTGAGCAGACAGACATCCCCACAGGCGAGGTCACAACTGCCCCAGGACCCCCTTTGCTGAGGTCACTGGCACAGCTGGTGCCACCCCCACAGCAGTGTCTCTTGCCATGCCCTGTCAGTGATTTTGGGTTTGGCAGTGTGGTCACCCCATGGGGGGGGCTGGGGAGGTGACAGGGATGCTTCCCCAGCTGGAGACAGGTGCCAGGGGTTGTGACTGGCCATGGTGGCAGCGTGGGCAGCACTGCCGGTGTCCCATCAGGGGTCTGGGGTCCTCCTGCATGTTCCCACCATCTGTCCACGTGACATAAACCCAGCTGTGGCAGAGCTGGAGCAAATTCAGATGCCAGTAGACTCAGTGAAGACATGACTGAGGTTTAATTAGGTTAATTATTTACTGTGAACCAAGCAGACACACACTGACACAGATCCAGCTGTCCTGGGGTAGCCAACAACCTGCAAAAACCCAAATAAACTCTCCTTAAAACCTGACTAAAGCCCATGCGGGAGGAGAGGGGGTGGGAAAGCCTTTCCCAATCACTGTATGTGAATTTTTCTGTTCCAAAGCCAAAACATCAGGACAAGACATCGACCACCTTGACTTCAAAATCGTGGTGGAGCCAAAAGATTCCTCATCTTTCACAGTTATCCTTGTGGCCTCATCCAGGCAGGAGAAGGCTGCATGGACCAGTGACATCAGCCAGGTAGGGGCCAGCAGGGAGGGTTGTTGGGGTATGGGGTCCTCAGGGTGAGGAGCTGCCATGGGATCCCTGCTTGGCTGATCCCTGCTGAGCTGATCCCTGAGCCCTGCTTGGCTGATCTCTGCTGGACTGCAGTGTCACTTTGGGCACAGATTAATGCCTGAGGTTTGCTGGGTGGCCATGGTCCCACTGCCTGCCCTGGGGCTGGGTTTGCACCCCAGGAGCTTTCCTGACACTGTTGGGGCGTTGGGACCTGCCACGAGCTGGGGTCTTGCTCAGGTGAAGGACTGAGCCCTGGGCACCCACCCAGGGAGAGCAGAGGGGCTCCTGAGGGCTGACTGGGCACCCAGGGCCTGGCCATTACCCTTGTGGTGTCTGGTGGCTGGAGGAGGAGGAAGAAGAGGTGGGAGGAGGAAGGTGACACAGCCACAGCAGGGTCTGTCCCATCAGAGCTCTCCTGCAAATCTCAATCTGAGCTGTGGGTTCCTCCTCTGACTCCAACACGTGGTACGATTTCCACCTGCTTTATGCAAATGACCCCGAAGATATTTCTTCCAGGTGGGAGGAAGAGCAGAGTTCCTGGTTCAATAGGGAACCAGGGCCCCTCACAGGGAGGTGGTGGCTCCCAGCCCAGTCCTGCTCGCACAGGGGTCCCTGCAGGGACCTGCCTCTCGCTGGGTCTGCCCCTGAGAGCGTCCGGTCATGCAGGCTGTGGGGAGTTTCATTCCAGCTTCATTCCTGGGAGCAGGACCTGGCAGCCCTGGCAATGGCTTTGTGACTGCTGGCACACCTGGAGCCAGGCTGGGTCCATCTGGGAGAGCTCAAGGACAGCTCTGGGTGACGCTCCCCCAGAACAGGGAGGCAGGGCCGTGGCCACGCAGCCCTGTCCTCAGGAAGAAGCTCCTGCCCTTCCCAGCAGTGCAGCCCCAGCCCCACTCGCCTGTCGGACATGGGAGATGCAGTGAGCAGGGATATGTCTGGTCTGGATAAGGCCAACCTCCAACTTTTCCCACACCACCCACCTGTGTCTCTTCCAGTGCGTGGACAACATCCGCTGCAACGGCCTGATGATGAACGCCTTCGAGGAGAACTCCAAGGTCACCGTCCCCCAGATGATCAAGTGAGTGCACACAGGGCCAGGACACAGCTCCAGTGGCAGCTGGAGTGGTCAGGAGCCCTGCGACCCCTGCAGCCTCCCCGTGTGCTCCACGGGCTGTCTCCAGTGTGGTGATCAGGAGCATTAAATAGCTGCGGAGGGGTTTGTGTGGGATGTGCTCGGGGAGGTGAGAATGTCAAAGGGGAGAGCTTAGAGAAAAAAATAGTAGTAAAGAAGGGTGAAAGCACCAGAAGAGAGGGGTATGGGAGCTGCTGTCCCTGTGGGTGCTGGGGTGCAGGGGCTGCCCTGGTCTGTGATGGGATATGTTGGCATGAGGTGGGCTGGTCCCTGCCGGTGGGATGGGGCAGTGCGGGGTGTCCTCCTGCCACGTCAGCCACCCTTGCTGCTGCCAGGCCTGGGAAGGGGCTTGGTTCGTGTGTGCCTTGGAACAGTCCATCCACATCCCTCTGCCTGCTGAGCACTCTGCAGCATTCCCACCCTTTCTGGTGTGTGGGTTTCCAGATTGTCCCCTGGGAGCATTCCTGCCTGTGTTTCCTATGGGGACACCCTGTATGAACAAGGCTCCTTCCTGTGCCCATTTCTGTGGTCTCTTGGTTTCATTCCAGGCTGGAACCACAGATATCTTGTTTCTCTGCAGGTCTGATGCCAGCTTGTATTGTGATGATGTTGACATTAGGTTCAGTAAAACGATGAATTCCTGCAAGGTCCTGCAGATCCGCTATGCCAGCGTGGAGCGGCTGCTGGAGAGGCTGACGGACCTGCGCTTCCTGAGCATCGACTTCCTCAACACGTTCCTGCATTCCTACCGCGTCTTCACCACCGCCCTCGTCGTCCTTGACAAGCTCATCACCATCTACAAGAAGCCCATCAGTGCCATCCCGGCTCGGTGAGGCCGTGGGGCATCGCTGCAGAGCTGCCCTGGCGCCCGGCCCGTGCCCGCAGGGGTGCGGGGTCTGTGCGGGGGCTGCCCCCGCTCCGCGTCCCCTCTCTGTCCCCGGTCAGTCTCTGCACCCCAGCCCTGCCTGGCCCTGGTGCTGCCCCAGGATCTGTCCTGTCCCTGAAGGAGCAGTGGGGTCTGGGGGGACTGTGGCATTGCTCCATCCCCTGTCTGCATTCTCTGTGCCCCAGACCTGCCCAGCCCTGGTGCCACCCTGGGGCTGTGTCACCTGCTCCGTGAGCTGTGATACCCCCACACTGGGGAAGGAGATGAACCCAAGCTCTGCGGGTGTCCCCCGTCCCAGGAGGGCCATGTGGGGTGGCGAGGGGCTCATGCCAGCTCTGCTGTACCTGGGGGGATGCCCCCGGGCCCCAGTGCCACAGCGGGGGATCCCCACGGGCTGCTGGGCAGGGCAGGTGCCAGCTCAGCCTCTCCCTGTGTCTCCTCCAAGGTCCCTGGAGCTCCTGTTTGCAAACAGCCAGAACAACAAGCTGCTGTACGGGGAGCCCCCCAAGTCCCCTAGAGCCAACCGCAAGTTCTCGTCGCCCCCCCCGCTGTCCATCACCAAGAGCTCGTCCCCCAGCCGCCGCAGGAAGCTGTCCCTCAACATCCCCATCATCACGGGGGGGAAGGCGCTGGACCTGGCGGCGCTGAGCTGCTCCTCCAACGGCTATGCCAGCATGTACTCCTCCATGGCCCCCTTCAGCAAGACCACCCTGGACATCAACAAACTCTACGTGTCCAGCAGCTATCCCAATAAAATCCCGGATGAAGGAGAAGTGGCCTCGGAAAAGCAAGAGGAGCCACTGCCAGGCAAGCAAAGTGAGTCCCTGTGGGTGTAAGGGTGGGGGGCTCCTGCCCAGGGTGGCCAGTTTGGGAGCATGCACGGAGAGCTCCTGCCTCCTGAAAACTCACTAATTTGTAATAACAAAATAAAAAAACCACCCAAAACCCCCTAACCTCAAAGAAAAAACCCATCCCAAAAAATCCCAGAGTAACCGCGGGACTCTGTACCTTTCTCATATGTGTTGGCTGCATCCCCAGCTGGAATGGGTCAGACTTCAGGAAAACCTGGAAGAGCTAAAATGTGGCTGCATTTGTGTCCAGCGGGTGGTAAAGGGGTTCCCTGTTCCTCCCAGGCTCAGAGGTGTCTGTCAGGGAAGAGTCAGACACAGATCCCAATCACAGTGATGAAGCCGAAGCTGAAACTTCCCCAACAAAATCTCCGACAACTCCCAAGTCCATCAAGTGCAAAAATTCATCAGGTAACGGGGGAGCCAAGGCCTGTTCCGACCCGGGGGGTGCCCGTGTGTTGGGGGGCTGGTGCGTGGGGGAGCCTGTCTGGGCAGCAGCGGTGCCCGCAGTGGTGTTGGATTTCTCCTCCCCCAGATTTCTCGCTGTTTTCCTACAACAACGGCGTGGTCATGACGTCCTGCCGGGACCTGGACAGCACCCGCAGCGCCCTGTCTGCCACCTCCGCCTTCGCCATCGCCACGGCGGGGGCCAACGAGGGGACCCCCACCAAGGAGAAGTACCGCAGGATGTCCCTGGCCAGTGCAGGTACCTGCCCCCCGAGGCAGCGGGAACACATTTTTGGGATGCTCATTTCCACGGCTCTCAGTTGGGTTTCCCACCAGGAGCTCCCTGGCCAGGAGCAGCCCTGTCGGGGGAGCCCAGAGCCCCCCCAGCCCAGTGCCCGCCCGCTCCGGGCCGTGTCCCGGGTGCCTGGGCACGGAGCTGCCCAAGGGACGTGCAGGATACGGGCACCTCAACCATCACACCCGTGGGCAGGCGGCCCCAGCTGTCCTGCTGCTCCCTGACACGGAGCGGCTCGGGGTGCTCGGGAAGGGAGGATGCTCCTCCTGGCAGCCCTCCAGCAGCCCTGAGCCATTCCCGAGGGCATTGCTAAGGGGCTGCTGGCAGTTTCAGGCTTCCCCACGGACCAGCGGAACGGGGACAAGGAGTTTGTGATCCGGAGAGCGGCCACCAACCGTGTCCTCAACGTGCTGCGGCACTGGGTCTCCAAACACTCGCAGGTGGGCAGCAGGGCCTCTCTCTCCCTCCTCACCTCTCTCTCTCCCTCCTTCCCACAAGTGGAAATTCGGCTGCATGCCGGGTGGCTCAGCCAGGCTCCAGCTGGGAAGGCAACTGGCACTTCTGTTTTCATGAAGCAAAGGAGTGGCCGTGGGCAGGAGTGGGGAGCTGGGAGCCTCAGCGGGGGGCCAGGCATTGGGTCCCAGTTTGCACAGTCGAGGTGCAGAGGAGGGGAGCTGGATCTGCCATTGCCCCCAGCTGGGCTGGGGAGAAGGGGAGTCTCCGGGTTTGGTGCCTGTTGGGGGGCTAAGGCTGGGGTCAGGGTTCAGGCACTGGGTGCTTTCCCTGCTGTCACTGTCCCTCTCTGCATTGGTGACTGGGGGCACTGGCAGTGGTGCTGTACTGGTTCTCACTGGGAAGCCCCCTGACTCTCCCTGGCTGGGTGATGCTGATGCAATGGTACAAAGCGAGCCCAGTGCCCTCCTGGCCAGTTCCCATTTGCTGGGATTTTGCCAGGAAGAGGCAGCCCCTGCTCACAGCCAGTGTCACTCCCAGCACATTAACACTGTGGCTGTGCTGGCCTTGGCAGGACTTCGAGACCAACGAGGAGCTGAAGTTCCGGGTGATTGGCTTCCTGGAGGAGGTCATCCATGACCCTGAGCTCCTGACCCAGGAGAGGAAAGCAGCTGCCAACATCATAAGGTGAAGGGCTGTGGGCGGGAGGTGGCTCTTCCTGGACCCTGTGCCAGGTTCTTGTTATTCCTGCTCTCACCTGGGATCACAGCAGGCACGAGGGCACCAGGAAGGGCTGTGTCAGGGGCTTGGGACGTGCCAGGGAGGAGGAGGAGGAGGAGGAGGAGGAGGAGGAGGAGGAGGAGGAGGAGGAGGAGGAGGAGGATGGGTGGTGCTGGCTGCATCCAGCCATTGGGAGGTGTGACTGCCTGTCGTGTGTGGCTGAGGTGTGATGTTGAACCCCGTGAGCACATGGCCCTTCCTGCTGTCGGGTCCTGGGATGGCACCGTGGCTCCCATGGCCAGGGACCCTGGGCTCCTGCCATGAGCAGGGCAGTTCTGACCACCCAGTGCTAGAGCCAGAGCCAGGGCACCATGTCCTGCTGCAGGGCTGACACACACACCATGATCCTTGTGGGTCCCTTCCAGCTCGGAATGTTCTGTGACTGTGACAGAAGGGGCCATGTGGCCTCGGTTAAGGAGTCTTTTCTTTTTTAAAATGGGACTCAGAAGGCTCTTACAAAGCACATGCCGAGTGTTTTGTCCCTGCAAACCCCCAGAGCTGTGCTGCACCACTGGAGCTGTGCCTCTGGTGCTTTCCCAGCCAGAGTAACACTGTCTGTTCCTGCCATAGGACCTTGACACAGGAGGATCCAGGAGACAACCAGATAACCCTGGAGGAGGTTGTGCATATGGTAAATACCCTCCCTTTCCTTCCTCCCTCCCTGTGCTCATGGTGGTGGAAGGGGAACAGATAAAAGATCCTGGTGCTCCAGGACACCCAAGGAGAGATGGAGTCTCCAAGCCCAATGTCTGGGGCTGCAGCTGCAAAGTAGGGAAAGATTTTCTGGGGAGGGGCCAGCTGTGAGCACAGCTGGATCTGTTACAGGCAGAGGCAACACTAACCAGCTCACTGGCATGTTAGTCCTCCTGCAGTCAGCAGGATGGCTGGAGAGGGCAGGGAGACACCTGCCCGCTGCGGGCACAGGAAAGGGACACAAGAAAGCCCCAGGGACACAGGAAAGCCCCAGGGTTCCCACGGTGTCCTCTGCATCCCCAAACCTGCTCCAGATCCAAGGGACAGGCACTGGCTCAGTCGGCATCAGCGTTGCTCCCCTAGGAGCAGAGCCCTGGAAGTGTGCCATGGATTGAAAACCTTCTTGGTGGCTGCAGAGCACTCACTGCCTTCCTGCATTGCAAAGAAAACAAAGTCTGTTCCCAGAAAAACCCAAGAGCCACTTGAAACCTGCCTGGTGCAGCTGAAACACCCGAGATTCTGACCCTTGGCTCTGCCAATGGCTCTGGGGGGGATTAGTCCCTCCTGGGGTTTGCTTGAGCTGTTGCCTGTAACTGCAGATGCTGGAAACTTCCTTTGAAGAGAAGACAAACCTGGAGGGTTTTGCTCTGCCCCTCAGGCTGAGCAGCAGCGACTTGCGGTCAAAGGCACAGTGGGGGCACGGGGGCACCCTGGGTTTTGGGGTGCACGCTGGGGTGAGGGGGCTGCAGGTTCCCTGGCCCCTCCTCGTGAGCCTGGGGTGTGCATCGTGCTGACCCTTGGCTGGTGCCCCCCGAGGTGCCCAGAGCCCCCCTGCACTGCACAGGGTGCTGCCAAATGCCACCAGTGCCACCTGCCCACGCTGGGCTCTGTTGGGGCATGCCTGCAGCCTGCCCCCAGACTGCCCCCCCAGCTTGCCCCCAGCCTTCCCCCCAGCCTGCCCCCCCAGCCTGCCCACCCTGCCTTCCCCCCCAGCTTGCCCCCCAGCCTTCCCCCCCAGCCTTCCCCCCCAGCCTTCCCCCCCAGCCTGCCCCCCCAGCCTGCCCCCCCAGCCTGCCCCTCCAACCTGCCCCCCAGCCTTCCCCCCCAGCCTGCCCCCCTGCAGCCTCTCCAGGGGCCCGTGAGCCGCAGAGGGGCTCAGCTGGTGTTTGCTCCCCGGAGCTTTCGCAACCCCCTTCCCACAGCCGGGAGGGATTGTGCAATGGGCTGTTGAGGAGGGGTGAGTGTTGGTCTTGGGGGCTTGTTCTGTGTTGTCAGGGCTGTTTGGGGTTTATTTGGCCAGGAGGTTGGTGGGGTTTGTTTGTTCCAGCTCTTTAGTGGCTGATCCTTTTCCAGAAGCCGGAGGGAGAGTGAAATGTTATGGGGAATGTTGCTGGCCTTGTTCCAGCTGTTTGTGGAGTGACTGTGGAGTTTGTTGGGTGCTGGACTGAGCCATGTATCCAGGACCAGCTCTAAAGTGATATCTTTGTGATTGGTGCAGGTCTGGGCCGCAGGCTCCCGCTGTCACCCTGGGTGGCTCATGTGGGGGGTCTTGCCCGTGACCCTCATTGTTCCTCTGTCCCACAGGCCGAGGGGGTCAAAGCAGAACCCTTTGAAAACCACTCGGCCCTGGAAATTGCGGAACAGCTGACACTGCTGGATCACCTGATCTTCAAGAAGATCCCTTACGAGTGAGTGATCCCCGTGGGTCAGGAAGAGCTGCTCTGGTCACCCAGGGTCCCACAGCCAGTCTGGCTGGCTAACCCCAGAGGGTGCAAAGCCTTCCCAGGTTTTGCCAGTTGAGTCCTGATCCTGTGGCTTCTCTGCCACTGTCCCCAAGGTGACCGGCTCAGGGAGACCCTCCCATGTCCATCAAACTTTCAGCTGTATCCATGTGGTCCCTCCCAGCAGCGTGGGGGGCAAAGGTCCTAGGATCTCCATCCTGTGAGGGTGCAGTGGAGCTTGCAGGGCTTGGCCATCCCATAAAAATGGGAAATAGAATTTGATCTAAACACTGTCATTTGCAGAGAGTTCTTTGGGCAAGGCTGGATGAAGCTGGAGAAGAATGAGAGGACTCCGTACATCATGAAGAACACAAAACACTTCAATGATGTAAGGGCAGCTGCAGTGGGGTGGAGGGATGGCCAGTGGGGAGGCAGCATAGCCCACCTGCCCCAGGGCCTGGGGTGTGCAAGGTTTACCTGCCCCCACAGATGTTACCTTTCTCAGGGCTCCACTGCAGGTGGTGCGTCTCCTGGCGCAGTTACTCCTTCTGGGACTGCTGCTGTCAGGGAAATCTTTTAAAAAGTGCTGCGAGGCTGGAGGGCACAGAGCCGTGTCCAGGCCCATCCTAATGCTCGGGCTGGGCCCCGTGTCTCCCCAAGGTCAGTAACCTGATCGCGTCGGAGATCATCCGGAACGAGGAGATCAACGCGCGGGTGAGCGCCATCGAGAAGTGGGTGGCGGTGGCCGACATCTGCCGCTGCCTGCACAACTACAACGCCGTGCTGGAGATCACCTCCTCCCTCAACCGCAGTGCCATCTTCCGCCTCAAGAAAACCTGGCTCAAGGTCTCCAAGCAGGTGGGCACGGGGTGACCCCTCCTGGGGAGGGGGGGGGTTTGGTGGGGTGGGTGGGATGGTGTTGGGGCGGCACAAGTCATGGGCATTGAAAAAGAGTTAGAAAATGAAGGAAGGTTTTTTAGGTCTTTTCCAGGAGGGACATGCTGTGCAAGCAGCTCAGACCCTGCCTTGCTATTGGGTTTATTCATGGAGTCACAGAATTGTTTGGGTTGGAAAAGCCCTCTGAGGTCATCAAGTCCAACCATTCCCCCAGCACTGCCAAGGCCACCACTAACCCATGTCCCCAAGTGCCACATCCATGTGTCTGTTAAATCCCCCCAGGGATAGTGACTCCACCAGTGCCCTGGGCAGCCTGTGCCAGGGCTGGACAACCCTTTCTGTGAAGAAATTTTCCCAATTTCCAACCTGAACCTCCCTGGCACAACTTCTTTGCTCTTGTCCCATCGCTTATTACCTGTGAGATGAGATCGGCCCTACCCTGCAGGTCGGATGTGCAGTTAAGCCTTTCCCAGAGAGCCCCTGTGCCTGTACACACACACAGACATCCTTTAACTGATTTTCTGGGCTCCTCAGACCAGTTCTGGATGAACAGGATGAATTCCTGTTTGAGGTACCTGGTACAGGAATAGCTGGTACCTGCCTGGTGCGGGGCTGGACAGAGCCCAGGGCTGCCAAGTCAGCATCGCTGTGGGCTCCTCTCAGCCAGGAACAGTCGCTTTGCCTATAAAATAATAAACCTATGAATGAAACAGGCACTGGCAAGGGCAGAGGTGGGAGCAAGGGGAGGAAGTGAGTGCACAGCCTGACTTCAATATTACTGGAGGAGCTTTGCTTTCAGGTGCTCACTTGGCTCCTCTGGGTATCACCAGGAGCCAGGTGTGACAGCCAGGGCACAGTTGTACCTGTGAGGGAGTAGGAACAGCTGGATGGGGGGATGTGCCCCGGGCAGGGCAGGCTGGGAGTGATCCTGTGGCTCCACAGGCTTTACCCCCTCCCCGGCTGCAGGGATGGGGGGATATTCCAGGGCCTCTCCGAGCGGCACTTTGGGTTTCTTGCAGACGAAGGCTCTGATCGATAAGCTCCAGAAGCTGGTGTCGTCAGAGGGCAGGTTCAAGAACCTGAGGGAGGCCCTGAAAAAGTGAGTGAATAGTGATTCTCCTCCTGCCAGCCCAGGGTCCATGGTGTGGGGGGACCTGGATCCCACCTGCCCCCCCCTGTGGCTGGGGCTCTGCTCACAGGAGCATTGCAGAGCCTGCACTAAAGCATGTCCTGCTGAGCCGGCACAGTGGCTGGCAAAGTGGTTCCCAGGAGTGAGCTGCTCCTTTGAGCAGCAGTGTGGAAAAATGGGAGTAAAAGGGACTGCAAAGGGGCAAAATCACTGCCAGCCACCTGGGAACATTTTTCCCCATCACTATCATAGAATCATGGAATTATGGAATGGTTTGGGTTGGGAGGGACCTTAAAATTGCAGCCCCCTGACATGGGCAGGGACACCTTCCACTAGGACAGGTTGCCCAGGGAAGCTTCCAAAAGTCTTCCCAACCCTCTGTCGAAGCTGCTCACAGCTCACCTTCTGCATCCCATGGCTTTGTGAGGGGCACGGCTGCAGGTCCTGCTTGTCCTGCTCAGCCAGCAGGGGTGAGGCCCAGGAGACCAGCAGCCTTCCTGGAGAGAGCCTTCCTATATTAGAGAGACTCTGCTGACTCTGAGGGCCCCCCTCCTTCCCCTCCAAAGCCCCTGGGTAAGGCAGTTTTCTCCCTCATTTCTTTCTGGTCTGCCCCCGAAGTTGTGACCCTCCGTGTGTCCCTTACCTGGGCATGTACCTGACCGACCTGGCGTTCATCGAGGAGGGGACCCCGAACTACACCGAGGACGGCCTGGTGAACTTCTCCAAAATGAGGATGGTGAGTCCCCAGCCCTGCTGGCGTGGGTGTGCAGGGCCAGCCAGGGGTGATGTGGCTGTGGCCAGGTCTGTGTCCCTTCAGCTGTCACCTGCACAGCACCAGGCAGCCACATGTGTCCCCTGCGCACACCTTGGGTTGTTCCTGGTGTCTGGAAGAGAAAAAAAGGCCCTTTGCATCATGCTGTTCTGTGTGCTCTTGCCCTCCTGGGTGCTGGGACAGTGCCAAGGGTGATGGCTGAGCCAGGAACGCCTTCTGTGTTTCATCCCCACACAGATCTCACACATCATAAGGGAGATCCGCCAGTTCCAGCAAACCTCCTACAAGATCGAGCACCAGCCCAAGGTACGGCCCTGTCCCTGGAGCCATGTGCTCCCTCTGCTCCTCGTCTCCTTCTCCCATCACAGTGTCTAAGCCTGCAGTTCCTGGCAGCTCCATGCTGGAGCGATGGCTGTGCCCGGCTGGAGGCTGTCGGCAGCGGGGCAGGGGCTGGAGGGTGACTCTTGGTGCTCCATCAGGCTCCCCTGTGCCCCCCTGGCTGCTGCCAGGAGGAATTGCCAAGGCACTGACAGCGTGACCGATGGCCAGAGTGCTCCAGGGCTGCACCCTGCACATGCTGAGAAACAGCTATTTAGGAGCAGCACCCCTCCCTACAGAGCAGAGTGTGTTCCACCACCCCCACAGCCAGGGCCAGGTGGCCTCTGCCTCATGGTGGCCCCTAGTATGTGATGAGCTGAAAGGTCTCGGCCGCCCTCACACTTCCTCTGCCGCAGCACCGCGGAGCCACTCCGGAAGCGGGCTGGGTGCTGGGGGTTTCCACTTTCTCCAAAACCAGCAAATCCTCCTGAAACCCTCCCAGGGTGGTCAGGCTGGGCCAAACCACCCTCCAGTGACGCTGGTGTCCATGTGCGGTGGCAGGAGCAGCTCCAGTCCCTCTGGAGCACAGCCCCTGGCTGGGCTGGGGAGCTGCGGGCTCTGATTTGAGCCCCTGGCAGCATCAGCTCTGCCCTCTGCACAGTTGGTACCTGCCCAGGGCTGGGCTCACGCTGCAGCCTTTTCCCAACTAGGCACCCCAGGTATTCCCTGCCTCCTCCCAGCCTCTCCTCCTCAGGAGGAAGACCAGTGTCTGTGAAAGCAGCCTGTTGCCCCAAAATCCTGTCTGAAAGCAGCCAAGCTGAGCACAGCAGGGAGGGGCAGTGCTGGTGGTGCCATGCATGGCCACACATCACCCTGTCTCCCTGTGGAGGTGGGATTCAGCTGTATGGAAGCTCCTAGATGCTTTTGTGGGTGCTGGGATGAAGCCCCATCTCTGCTGCTGACGCTTCTCAAGCAAAGACTCTGCTGCTGGCTGCTCCTCACGCTGGACAGCTCTGAACCCACACACAGCACCTTGCCTCCATTTGGGCTGTGCCTCTCTTCACTATCAGCTACTAACGGGGCCAAAAAGCAATTTGGGAAAATGCTGCCAGGAAATGGGAGCAGATGGAGCAGAGGTCCTGCCACGTCAGCAGCGTTCCTGCAGCAGGAACGTGGCTCCCCACTTACACGGGCTGTCAGTTACCAGGGTGTGGGTGCCCCACTTATCAGGGGTGTGGCTGCCTCAGTTACCAGGGTTTGTGGTCTCCCAGCCCGGTAATGGCCCCACTCCTTTCCCAGGTGACGCAGTACCTGCTGGACCAGTCGTTTGTGATGGACGAGGACACCCTTTATGAAGCTTCTCTGCGAATAGAGCCCAAACTGCCTTCCTGAGCGCGGGGGCCGCTCGTGTACACTCGCTATACCATACTGTACATACCCGTTGTTCCGTTGGACGCCCTGGAGTGACTCCCAAATCTGTGCTTCTCCGAGCAATCCGCCCCCATCCCAGGCCGCACTAGACCTCCCGTAGGATTTCCCGCACTGGTTAAGGTTTCACGCATTGACACTTCGCTGGAGTCCCGGGTTCTTTTCAATGCTGTTATTTTTGTCATTTGTTCCTCCTGAGGGGGCTGGCGGTTGGGCAGGTGAGCCCTGTGTCCCTGTGGGGCAGGTGAGTCCCTGTGTTCCCACAGGGCTCTGGGGCAGCACGGACCACCTCTCGCTTGGATGGCGCCAGCAGTGACATCCCACAGCAAACTCTGTAAGGCGGGAGAAGGGAACACATTAAAGGTTGTCCCTCGGTGTGAGCTGCCCTCTCTGTGTGTGCCACCCCCACGCTGGCTGGGCATGGGGGGCCCCGGCTGCTGTCCCGGTCCCTCCGAAGTCAGGAAGATGGAAGCGTCCCCTTGCCTCTCCTCGCTGCATCCAGCTCCTGTTGATATGCTGTAGATCCGTACCCTTGTGCCCACTCTGAGTACCATGACGTAGAGTTAGAGATGACGAGTGTTTTTATTACATCTACTGTAATCCTGGCTAACCACCCGCTAGCAGGATATAGTAATGTAGTGCTTATTCTGTGAATAGTACCTGGGTTTTTTACATTGTACAGTCCCTGACACGGTTCCCCGGCAGTGGCAGGCATGCTCCACTCACACAACACTTGCTGTAAGCAATACCTCGTGGTATGGGAATTCTCTTTCAAGCCCTAAAACTATTTCAACTTACAGCTTGTTTGGGAAAAAAAATATTTCCATTTTTTTTGTAAAAATATATGTTTCCTGATTACCTCTTGCTAATAAATCTATTCTATCTCAGGGTGAACCCGGGTTTGTGATGGTTTTACGGGCGGGATAACGCCGGACCCGCCGGCGCGCGGGCCCCGCCCCGTCCCCTCCCCTCCCCGCCCCTGTCCCGCCCGTCCGGCAGCGGCTGCGCCCGGCTCGGCTCGGCTCGGCTCGGCTCGGCTCGGCTCGGCTCGGCTCGGCTCGGCTCGGCTCCATCCCTGCCCGGCCCGGCCATGCTCTGGCCCGTGCTGCTGATGGCGGCGGCGCTCATGGCGCCCTCGGCCGTGCTCGCGGCTCCCGCCGCCGGGGCGCCCACGGCCGAAGGTACCGGGGCGGCGGGAGGGGCGGCGGGGGCTCGGGCTCGGGCTCGGGCTCGGCCCCGCGAGGGCCGTGCCGGGGCAGCCGCGCGGTGCCGCCGCTGACGCCGCGTTCTCTCCGGCAGAGGAGCAGCTCTTCAAGGCCTGGATGCAGCAGGTGAGGCCCCGCGGCCGCTCCGCCGCGGCGGGAGGGCCGGGCCGGGCCGGGCGGGCCGCGGGGCTCTGACGCGCGGTGCCCCCGCAGTTCGGCCGCCGGTACAGCCCGGACGAGTACCCGCGCAGGCTGCGCATCTTCGTGGACAACAAGCGGCTCATCGACGAGCACAACGCCGGCAACCACAGCTACCAAAGTACGAGCCCCGGCCCCGCCCGGCCCGGCCCGCGCCGGCTCCGAGCGCGGGGCCCCGCTGAGCGAAGCGTCCCCTTCTCCCCTCTCTCCCCTTCCTAGTGGGCCTGAACCAGTTCTCGGATATGACCAACGAAGAGTTTCAAAAGATGTACCTGTGGAGGGAGCCCCAGGTAACTGGCGGGAGCGCGGGTGGACAGTGAAGGAAGGGGTGCAGCTGGACCCCGTGAGTGGGTGTTTTGCACCGAGCGACACCCACTCGGGGCCAGCACCCACCCCTGTACTGCCCCTGCTCAGCCGCTAGCACCCATCCCCCTGCAATCCGCTTTGCTGTGCCACTGATGCCTTAAAATCATTACGTTTTAGTACAGCTTGTTAGTACTTTTAGCTTGCTAGTACCTTTGTGCAAGATTTCTAAAAATGCTGTTTAACGTTCTTTGTTAAGAATTTCAACAGACAAGGGATTTTTAATGAGGCGAAGAGCCCTTAGCTGTAAAAATGTACTGAGAAAGAGACATAGCAGACACATAACATCTGATATAAGTAGTCAAAGCTACTCAAGAGCCTTGGAACCATTCCAAAAGGGTCAGAGGAGATGAGGACGAAGAAGATGAAGAGAAGAAATGGTCTTTTTGGGACTACCGACTCAAATTCGGGAGGCATGTCAGGAGTGTGGTGAGGGTGGTGTTATGGGAGGGACAGTTTTGGAAGTGAATATAACAGATGAGGTAATGTCCAAATATTGTAATTAGAATGATAGCATAAAGTTGTAAAAGCCTGTGCAATCAGGATGTGCAAAATATTTTTTGTGCACCATCCATGCCACAATAAAGAAGTGCTTTTTGCCTTTTAATACTCAAAAATAGTCCAGAGAATTATTTCTCCAATTTTAGGCATCACCACCGGGGTAAGAGTGAGGTGGCTCCCTGCAGTCCCCACCCTCAAGAATTTCAGCTGCCTCAGCCTGGGCTCCAGCCGAGCTGTTGTCACTTCTGTTGCCAGCTCCCTGAGCAGCCGGGGCACTGCAGGCAGTGGTGTGGGCTGGCCCAGGGCTCCTGGCTGCAGTGGCTGCCCACCAGCCCCCCACCCTGGGGAGAGCAGCTGTCCTGGGCCACTGTCCCCAGCCCGCTGGCTCAGCACAGCCCTCCTGCCTCCCTTGCAGAACTGCTCAGCCACCAAGGGGAGCTTCGTGCGCAGCTCGGGGCCGCGTCCCGACTCCATCGACTGGAGGAAGAAGGGAAACTTTGTGACGCCCGTGAAGAACCAGGTGAAGAGCATGTGTGCCGTGGGTGAGGTGCCCAGAGAGGGCTGTGGGCGGTGGGCAGGGCTCGGTGCTGGGGA
The DNA here is from genome assembly GCF_025592945.1 of Manacus candei. Lineage (NCBI taxonomy): Eukaryota > Metazoa > Chordata > Aves > Passeriformes > Pipridae > Manacus > Manacus candei. The sequence continues at coordinate 16,497,759 of NW_026138094.1, read as the reverse complement.
GCAGTGCTGGGCTGCGTGTGCCGCAGGGGAGCTCCCCCAGAGCCCTCCGTGCCCAGGGCAGGGGAGGCCGTGGGGCCCTGGGCAGGGGCTGAGCAGAAGGCCAAGCCCAGCTGCCAGGAGGGGTGGAAGCTCTGCGCTGCTGCCGTGCCCCTGTGCCCTGGCCCTGGTGTTTCAGGGAGGCTGGTGACCCTGTGGCACATGCTGGAGCAGTTCCTGTCCCGTTCCAAACACAGGGGCCCTGCGGGAGCTGCTGGACCTTTTCCACCACGGGCTGTTTGGAGTCTGCTATTGCCATTGCCACTGGAAAGCTGCTGTCTCTGGTAAGAGATTTTCCTTTCCTGTGCACTGACCAAGCCCTACCCCGGGTATCTGCTGGGGCTGTGCATGGGGCCAGGCTGGGACAGCCATCAGCTGCCTGTTCCCAGTCCGGCTGTGCATGGCTGTGGCTGTGACAGCCCCCCTGCCCACAGACCCCTCACAGACCCCTTGCAGCCCCCCCAGCCTGCAGACCCCTTGCAGCTCTGTGTGAGCCCAGCAGCACTGCTGGGGAGATGTAGGGCAGTGTGGCTGGGAGTTCTGTGTGCCTGAGGATGTGCCTGTCATTGTCCCCTCTCTGAGTGTCCCACTGCCCCAGGCTTTGGCAGAGCCCTTTTTTGAGTAGGACAAAGCTGGAGGGGCTGAGGCTGCTGGGAGCCTTGGGGAAAGGAGATCTGCCTGGCCCTGCCAGGCAGCTGGAGCTTCTCGCTGCAAGCAGCATGTTGAGAAACTGTTGGTTTTCAACTCCCAGAGGATTTATATTCCTGAAAAACAAGAAGGGCGGTAGCCACTTACATGACTTATCAGAATAGCTGAGGGTTGGGTGTGTTAAAAACAAACATGACCTTTGAAAGAAATCTCAGCCAGTGCCTCTGAGTGGGGGATGGATTCCCAGCAGGCACAATGACAAATTCATCTGGCAGCCCTACCATCCTGGGCTCCCAGCTCCAGGTATCCCTCGTCCCCCTCCCTGGGACTTGGAGCCATTTCCAGGTGGTTCCTGGTGGGTGAACAGCCAGATACATGAGTAAAGCAGTGCTGTGGTTGGGGCACAGCTGGGTGCATGGATGAACCAGTGCTGTGGTTGGGGCACAGCTGGGTGCATGGATGAACCAGTGCTGTGGTTGGGGCACAGCTGGGTGCATGGATGAACCAGTGCTGTGGTTGGGGCACAGCTGGGTGCATGGATGAACCAGTGCTGTGGTTGGGGCACAGCTGGGTGCATGGATGAACCAGTGCTGTGGTTGGGGCACAGCTGGGTGCATGGATGAACCAGTGCTGTGGTTGGGGTACAGCTGGGTGCATGGATGAACTGGTGCTCGTCGGTTCCTGCTGTGCAGTTGCATTTTGTGTCACATGTTCCGAGCACAGGTGTCGGACAGTCACTGACCCAAAACTCTTCTCCACAGGCAGAGCAGCAGTTGGTTGATTGTGCCCAGGCCTTTAACAACCATGGCTGCAGTGGGTAAGTCAGAGAAGGTCATAAAGAACAGAAATTACAGTTCTGTGATTGACAGCCTTCCTCAAGATCTTCCTTCCAGATCTTGGAATGGTTTTTGTCTTCCCTTGGCTGTGACATGTTGGGGAAACAGTTTTGGGTTTGGTTGCCTATTTTAATTTAGCCCTCCCTAGAGGTTCGGATGTTTCACTAAAACTCCAGCATTTCCCAACCTCTGTTGTTCCTTTTTTGTTAGTTTTCTTCTGAGACATGTTTTTCTCAAGTCTCCTGAGGCAGCAGCCATGGACAGGGCTCTGGGAGAGCAAGGGGACTTTGGGCTGTTCTGCCCCGGGTCACACGCGTCCCACGTGCTGTGAGGAATCTGCAGAAACCTCAGCTTCCCCTTTGGGAAGTTCCTCCTGGTGTTGCTAGAGAAAGCAGAGAACAGAGCTTTCTGACAACTTCTGTTTTCTGTGAAATAAGTGGTCCCAGAGGACCGAGCAAAGCCACTCGGTGCTTTTTATTTTTATCATGCTCTCTTTTCTTCCCTCCTGAGATGTGCTCCTGGAAGGTGACCAGGGAAGGGAGCAGCTGCTTGTTGGGAATGTGTGTCCCTCATCCTCCCCCAGCCAGGCTGGGCAGAGGGCACTGAAAACCACCTTTCAGCATGTGAGGCTGGTGCTGTGTGGTCCAGGTTAGCCTTACGTCATCAAGGCTCCTGATGTTCTCCCCTAGGGATTTGGCACCCAGAGAATGAGGTCTGACCATGCCAGACAGTGTGGTGGGCTAGGCCTGGAGGAATAGACAGGAGTTTGTGCCTTTAGAGGCTCTGGGATAGACGCTGTCCTTGCCTCTCCCTTGGCTGGTGGGAATGGTCTGCAGGACTGCAGGCTTTGCTCTGCAGAAGCCACAGCACTACCATCCTAATTCATTGTTACCATCCTAGTTCATCGTTACCATCCTAATTAGCTGCTACCATCCTAAGTGACCTGTGTTCTGGCTGTGTTGTCTTGCAGGGGCCTGCCAAGCCAAGCCTTCGAGTACATCCTGTACAACAAAGGGCTCATGGGGGAGGACAGTTATCCATACCTGGCCAAGGTATTCCCAGCACAGCCCAGGCCGTTGTGGCAGCAGCAGAGCGGGGCCTGGCCCAGGCTCCAACAGCTCCTCTCTGTCCCCACAGAACGGCACCTGCAAGTTCCAGCCAGAGAAGGCCATTGCCTTTGTCAAGGACGTTATCAATATCACGCAGGTGAGGCCCCAGGGGCCACGTTTCCAAACTTCCAGGGCTGTGCCAAGATGCTGGGATGCCCCAGGGTGTGCCAGGCTTCCCAGTGAGCTGCAGCCTGGGTGCTCTTGGGAAAGAGCGAGCTGGCCTGCACTCCTGTTTGAAGGTGGCACTGGGGAAGTGCTGGAGCCGAAATACAGGCAGGGGGTCCCTGCTTGCCTCCTGCAGGGAGGTGCAACTCCAGGTTGTGCAGCTCCAGGCTGTGGGTGCAGCTCCAGGCTGTGGGAAGGTCCTGTTCTTGTCTTGCAATGCAGCACTTGATTCCTTGTCTGCACACAGGAAGCCAGGGTTATCCATCCCCCCGTGCCTTGGCTGCTGGGCCCAGATCCAGACTGGCCCCAGCACAGCCAGGAGCTGATGGATGACCCTGGATCCTCTCCTGCAGTACGATGAGGATGGCATGGTGGAAGCTGTGGGGAAGCACAACCCGGTGAGCTTTGCCTTTGAGGTGACAAGTAACTTCATGCACTACCGGAAAGGAGTGTATTCCAAGTGAGTGTGTGAACCTGGCAGGTGAGGGTGAGGGGAGGGTGCAAGGCTGGAATCATGCACATCCCCGTTTCTCCTCATGGATGCAGGAACACTGCACTGCATTCTCACACTTCCTCTTAAACAGAAAATACAAAAAGTGGGTACATGGAGCCTTGATATGCTGATTTCTCAGGGGAATGGGAGCGGGGAACAGGCTGCTTGCTAGGAATCAATCCAACCTGGAGACCAGAGTATGCTGGAATGAAGGTCAGCGAGTCAGGGAGCTCAGGAGACCCTCAGGGAGCTCAGCACAGGTCTGGTGGGACCTGTAAGAGGGCTAATCTTGTGTCTGAGCTGGGATGGTGGCAGGGTCAGCCCAGCTGTGGTAGCAGAACACGTCTGGTTTCCTAGGGTAAGGCCAAACCAAAGTGGGTTTTCCATGGGATTGGGGTGGCTCCTCTGGTGCCAGAGCTCAAAGGGGCCAAGCTGGGAAGCGTGGCTGCCTTCAGGCTGCCCTACACCTGAGGTGAGTGGTGTGGTGCCCTCACACTGCCCTGCAGCTGAGCAGGTTGTTTTTAGGCAGGGTCCTGCGTCACTGCTCTGCAGGGCAGGTCCCGCAGCACTTCACCCCGATCCCGTCAGCTGTAAATCTGAGTTGGGGATTATTGATCTTTTCCTGTGCTGCAGTTTAAAAATGTTTAAAAATAGGTGCTCTAGAGGTGGGAGTGTGTACCTGGTGCTGTCCTACTTCATACCACAGGCAGCAGCTTTCAGCAAGTGCAGTTTAAAAGCTGGAAATTCAGAGGAAACATGAGGAAGTGTGTGTTTAGACTGTGGAGCTTGCTGTTCCTGTGCAAAACATGGAACAGTGCCCCTGAAGTTCAGGGCAGCACAAACCACTACTGGGAGGCACTAAGAGCTGCTGGTTTCCACTGGAAAAATTCCTTTGCTTAATGTTTTCACTGTAGCTCATCCTAGTGAGATGTTAGAGTTGATGTTAATTGTGAGCAAGAGCCAGGAGCTCAGATCAAAGGTCCCTGGATTCCCTGACTCCAGATATAGGCAGTAATAATTTCAGAGTGGGAAAACAGAGCAGTGTCTCCTTTCCTTGGCTTCTCTCCCTACTCTCCACAGCTGGAATTTCAGAGTACCCCACAGTTCTGTTTGCAGAGTGCAGTCAAGACTGCTGGCTAATCCCTGATGAGTTGCAGGCCGGATTTCCTGTAACACATCTGTGTTGTTTGCTTGCAGCCCACGCTGTGAGCACACCCCTGACAAGGTGAACCACGCTGTGCTCGCCGTGGGCTATGGGGAGGAGAACGGGACTCCCTACTGGATCGTGAAGAACTCCTGGGGCCGGCTGTGGGGCATGGAGGGGTAAGGGGCTCCCAGTGCCACCAGGCCCACCATGGCCTCCCTGTACCTGGAGAAAGGACAGTGCTGGGATTCCACCCGCCCTCAGCCCCAGGTTGCTCTTACGCTCTCCAGCTGAAATTTGGCAGCTGGGAAGACACGGGGGGAATTATCACAGCCTGGGCAGTGACACAGCTCACAAACCCAGTCCTGGGGCGACTGCTCAGAGCAGACCCTTGGCCCAGTGGAGCTGCCGTGGTCCCTGGGGGCTTGGCAGTGCCTGCAGAGCCACTGGTTCACCTGGGCCCTCTCCCGTGGTCACATGGCCAGGGAGGAACAGGTTGAGCCAGGAGGGAGTTCTCACTGTAGCTCCACAAATATTTCCAGCTGCAGGTGAAATTCTTGAGAGTCAGGTGCTAACTGCTAGTTCGTGGTGTAAGGGAACAGGGAACGGCAGTGCCTGGAGAGCTGCCATTCCAGCAGTTCCAGCCCTGTCACACGTATCTGCTCCTTGGGTTGGCATGAGGAAGGGGCTGGCACACAGAGAGAGCAGTCTTCACAAAATCCCAAACTGGTTTGGGGGGGAGGGACCCTAAAGTTCCATGGATGCCTCCATGGGCAGGGACACCTTCCACTAGCCCAGGTTGCTCCAAGCCCCGTCCAACCTGGCCTTGGACACTTCCAGGGATCCAGGGGCAGCTACAACTTCTCTGGGCAACCTGTGCCAGGGTCTCCCCACCCTCACCTGCTGTGCTGGCTCTGCCAGAGGAGGGAACGCTCACTCACACCCATTTCTTTCTCTTTTTAGGTATTTCCTTATCGAACGAGGCAAGAACATGTGTGGTCTCGCAGCTTGTGCCTCTTACCCTGTTCCTCAGGTGTAGGAGGGAGCACAGGCTGGGGACGGGGGGAGCAGGACAGGAGTGGCTGATCACGTTCCAATTTCTGAGTGCTGAAGTGACGAAAGGGAGAACAAGGTGCAACACCTGTCAGCTGAAAGGCGTTCCCTGCAGGCAGGTTCCTCGGCCTGCACACACCCTGTGCAGCAGGAAAACTGTGCCTCCTCTCCTCAGCCAGAGACACGTGAGCTCCTGTGCCCTGCCAGATTCCCTCCTCCTGCTCCCGGCCCAGGTGTGCCTGGCTGTGCTTCCGTCTACCTGGGGGGTCAGAAGGGGGATGCTGGGGAACCACGGAGTTACCTGACTTCAGACAAAGCTCCCCCCCTCCTTCAGGCAGCTTTTTCACCGTCACCAAGTGTAAATTTTAGGGATTTTTAAATTTTCTTTGAAGGTAATTTCTCCCCTAAAGAAGCATGAGTGCTGTGATTTGTACATTTTTATCTATTTTCACGAGACGTCTTTAGTATTTTTTTGTATTAAAAAGTAGGGTATTTTAATGCAAATAGAGAAGAAATGGGTGATATTGTATAACGAATAAACGAAGCAAGAAGCTCGGTGCTAATTAGGAACAGGCCCTGGGGAGCGAAGCCGATGTCCGCAGGGGCACGTCTGTGTTATTTCACGCTGAAATCTGTCGCTGACAATAATAAAGCTGCCTCGTCCCGGGAGCGCTGTGCTGTGAGCTGCGTGCGGGCTCCGTGGTGCCGGGGGAAGGTCTGAAGGGCTCCGTCCTTCCAGCATGGCTCCTGCGCGCCCCCAGCGCCTGGAGAGTGCTAAAGCGTGGTCGGGACTCCAGACCGGACTTTACGGTGGTTGAGGCGGTGCCGGGGCCGCTCCGCCGGGGCCGCTCCGCCCGGGCCCGCCCTCAGGCGGTGCCGCCATTTTGCGGGGCGGTGCCCGCCCTCACCATGGCGACGGACGCCGCATACGTCACTTCCGCTCCGCCGGCCCACCCAATGGGGGCCCGGGCCATGTTTTGGCGCCGAATGCGAAGGGCGCGGGACGCGGTTCCGCGCACAGAGCGCCCCCTGGCGGCGGGGCGGCCCCGCGATGGCGGCGCTGCCGCAGAACAACCTGCGGGAGCAGCTGCGGCTCCACTCGGCCCGCGGGGCCCTCACGGCCCTCCGCACCCCGGGGCCGCCGCGGGACCGCCCGCCGTGAGTGCCGGGGCGGGGGGAGCGGGCGGGCCGGCGGGAGCGGCCGGGCGGTGACGGGGGCTCGTCTCGTTGCAGGGGCTTCACGTTCAAGAAGGCGCGCGGGGGCCTCGCGGCCGCCTCGGCGCTGAGGGACAAGGACGTGAACACCTCCCTGGCCGCGCCCGCCGCAACCCCGGCCAGGAAACCCCCCGCGTGGGGCCGTGAGCCCCTCCCCAGCCCCGGCCGCCCGCCGGCCCGCGCCCCCCCGGCCGCGGCTCCCGAGGCGCCCGCGGGCCCCGCGGCGAGGGCGGGCAGCGGGGCTCCCGCCGGCAAGGCCGGTCCCGGCGCCGCCGCTCTCCCTGCCGTCACCATCGGCGATGAGTGGGATGACATCGACGACTTCGACCTGTCGGGGATCGAGAGGTTCTGCCGGCCGCCCGTCCTATCCCCCAAGGGGCTGCGGGCCCCCGACAAGGCCCGCCCGGAGCCGCCCGGCCGTCCCGGCCCCGCGGGGCGCGGGGAGGCACAGCCCGAGGCTGAGCCGCGCCCCTGCTCGCAGCAGTCCGTGATCTGCCTCGAGGACTCGCCTGCCGACCTGGTTCTGGAGGAGGACAGGGCAGAGCCGCGCCCAGGTAACGGGTTATTTGAAGGTACCGGAGAGCTGGAAAAAATTCCGTTTGTGTTTGCGCTCAGAGGGATGGGTTTGCCAGGAATCAGAGGGAGCTGTGTGCTTGTGTCTGATAAGCAGCCATGGATTCCCTTTGGGTACCTGGATTCCCTTTGGGTGCTCCCAGCCTGAGAAGGTGCAGGGCTGGAAGCAGGTGACTGTAGGGTTAGTTATATCACTTTTCCAATTTAAAGAGGGTTTGTGAGACTTCGTCTGTCTTTAATGGGGGAAAAAAGGAAGCAGTAAATATTGTCTTTAACACACAGAAACTGTATCAAACGACTGTTTTGAAATCTGGCTGTTAAGTTTTCCCTTCTTTTGTTTGCATTAGGCTGAGTTTACAGTGTTGTCCAACAGTATTAATTCAATTCTCTTGTAGCTGCTGGTGCTAAAGGAGGTGGGGACCAGGAGCCACAGGGGGCTGGGAACAGCCCCCCAGAATTGGAGGAGGCTTTCGGGCCATTGGCTGGCGATGAGCTCGAGGAGGATGAGCTGGACGTCATCCCTCCCTCCCCCGAGGAGGAGCTGCCTCCCTTCTCCCCTTCTGTACAAAGTGTCAGGTAAACCAGAGTTTAGGAAAGTACCTAAAACTATAATTTGGTAAAACCATCTGTCCGTAGGGTGGTTTGAACAGTACTGAAAAAGACCTGTAACTCCTGCTTGTTAAAAAGGTGCAGATTGAGTTTGTGTCTCTCTGCTGTCTGGCAGGTTAATGGTTGGCAGCTGCAATTAATGCTTTATCAAATACTTATTTTGCGTCTGATGTGTTAGGTGGCTTTTCCTTCAGGAAAAGCAGAGTTACTTTTTCTTTTGTAGTGGGAGGGGAAAAATTTACCAGAGCAAGATTCTTCGTGTTGGCATACAGGATCGGTGACAGACTGCTCAGCTCTTGGGTTCTCCCTGGGGTTTCAGGAATTTATCTTTTGCACACATCTTAAGTCCTGTTGTTCTGTGGAAATGCCTCAGTGTCTGTGTTTTAGTGGCTTTTTCTTTTGCAATTAGCAGTATTTTCAAAGACTCTCCCACTGGTGGAAGGTGCTCAGGTGGCAGCTCCGAGGCCGGGCCACAGGAGGTTCCCCCAACAGGAGCTGGAGGTGATCCCAGTGCGGGGGATGCAGGTACGTGAAATGTTTGGAATGTTGTGCCTCGGATTTGGGGGGGTGGTCTGCAATTCATTATTCTCCTGTGTACCCCGTGTAATCCAAGAGCTTTAACTAACAGATAGAGAATTAACATCAATAGGTCGATAATTGACATAGGCAGATGGATAATTAACATGTATAGATGGATAATAAAAGACAAGGGCAAAAATATGTAGATTCTGTGAGTTCCTGCTCACAGAAACAGTTTCTTTATCCAACTGGAACAAAAATATATTGAAAGTAAATTATTTAGACTTGCTGCAACATGCTGTCCTTGTGGCCAGTGGTATCACCTTGTTAGCTATTCTAATAGCAATTGCTCTGCTGAACTTGCTCCCTGTGACAGGTGAAGGTGTGCCTGTGGCCCGGCAGCTGCTCGGGGTCATGGAGGCCATCTGTGAGCTGGTGGATGCCATCCCGCTGCAGGAGCTGCAGGCCCTGTCCTGTGCCAGAGCACTGCTCCAGCACAGGGACCTCAGGTAGGCTGGGACAGCTCTGTGTGGAGCAGGGACCTGCTCCACCTGCAGCCTGCAGGTGTCCCCAGCACACTGGAGAATGAGGTGGAGGGGGGTTAAAAAGCTTAAAGGCCCTGGCTGAAGGGAGATAAAAACTACCCCAAAGTGCTGCGTGCATTAGCCGTCCCAGTGCTCTGGCAGATGGAAGGATCCAGTTCCACACCCCGTCTGAGGAAGGCGCCTGGCACCAGGTGCTTCTGGAGGAGCAGGAGCTGTGCTGTGACCTGCCCGGTGTCACCCTCAGTTCCTGTAACCTCAGGCACCCAGTTGGTGTTCCCTCCCTGAGCCTCACTCTCACTGACTGCAGGGATGGTGGTTCCTCCTAAGAGCCCTGGGCTTGTCATCTTGCAATGTGATTATTGCCTGGTGCTCTACCTCTTGCATCAGCTGATGGCACAATACATAGACAAAGGATTGGGATTTGGGATTTTGATTTGGTTTTTTCCTGGGCTGGGATTATGGGCTTTTCTGAATGTTCTCAGTACAACTAATTTATTTTCTTATTGCTGTAGTCAGACATTGGTACTTAGAAAGTACCTAAAACCATAATTTGGTAAAAGCATATTTTTACTTATTTTTAACTTGTGGCTCTAAGGATTTACTTTTTATGCTCTACCTTGCCTGGATCTGTTCCTTGATTTTAGGAATTCTTTTATTTTATGTCTGTAGAGAATATGTTGTAATTTTGTCCTTAGTTTGTTCTTGTGGTTCTTATTTTTCCCTAGATTTGTTTGAAATATTTTTCAAACACAGTGACTCAGAGCATGATGGAACCACCATGTTAGTGTTTAATAGCAGAGGGACAGAACTGTTTAATGGATGTTGTAGAACTTGGTAAGTCATTGCTTGTGACTAAGTATATTTTTTTTTTTCCTTTTTCCATCTTTTGTCTCTCCCAGGAGAAAATTGCTGGCTAATTCTGTCAGCTTGAACCAAAATGGCATAAACACCACTTTTCCAAGAAGCTGGAAGGCTCCCATGGAGCGTGGCCCTGGTGCCTGTCCTGGTGCTCCTCCAGGCTCTGGCCTGAGCTGCAGCTTCACTTCCGACAGAAACTCCCCCAAATCCACAAACCTCCCGTCGGTGCTTTCTGTTCATTCCAGCAACTTTGCTGCCAAAACAAATCAAACCTTGGATACCTCTTGTGCTTCAAAGCAAAGTGTTGAGGAGATCACCTGCCCAGGAACTGCAGCGCTGCCTTTTCCCAAGGGAAGTGGCAGGGAGGGAGGTTCCCTCAGGCTCAGCCTCCAGGCCGAGCCATCCTGCGACAGCAGCTGGGGCGAAAGCCCGGGAATGAGGAATGGGAACCAGCCCCTGACCACCAACACAGCCCTGAAAGCTCAGAGCACAGCTCCCACGGCCAGTCCTGCAGGGAACAGTTTGGGTACAAACGATCCTGACTTTGACCTGGATCACTTGGACATCGATGACTTTGGTGAGGACTGGGAGGAGCCGGCGGCTGTTTCGGCAGCACCGACACCGCTGTACCAGCCCATCAGGGAAGGGCCACCCGCCAAATCCCTCTTGTCTAAGATCATGTCCAGAGCCAAAGGGGCTGCTGTGGGATCCGGTCCTGCTGCTCCAAAGTCAGGCTTCCTGATGGCGACAAAGAACCGTCCAGGTAAATATACTCGTGAGGGTTATTGTCTTCCCCTTTTTAAATTCTTACTTACTTCTTTACAAACCTAAGGCCAAGTGACTGCTGCAGATCACATCATTGCCTTTTGATTACGTGGAAGTTTCTTTTGGTTTCTTTTTGCAAAGTCATCTTGGTTTTTTTTTCCTCCAAGTGATGCCACACCTGACTTTTCCCTTCCCATGCAGGTTTCAGGCTGCTGAAAGATGAAGCTGCTAAAACTGGAAATAAGAATGTTTCTGTGTTTTAATTAAATAATGATTCTGCAGTTGTTAATTCAAAGCTGTACAATGGTTTTTGCTGTTTATGCAAAATGTTCCAAAATGGGCACTTGTGAAAGCAAACCCAATCCCTCTGGGGCACAGGTGGGTCAGTGTCATTTAGGGTTACTGTAGGAACAGGTTTGGCAAAGGGGAGGTGAAAATCAGAGTCACAGAAGGGTTTAGAGTAGAAGAGACCTTAAAACCCATCCAGTCCCACCCCCTGCCATGGGCAGGGACACCTTCCACTAGCCCAGGTTGCTCCAAGCCCTGTCCAACCTGGCCTTGGACACTTCCAGGGATGGGGCAGCCACAGCTTCTCTGACCACCTGTGCCAGGGCCTCACCACCCTCACCGGGAAGAATTCCTTCTTAAACTCAATACTGTAACTTACTGTAGTACATTTTTTTGTCTCCCAGACCCAGCGGTTCATAACCCTGCACTGGAACGTTTCAGGGGTATGAAATTTTCCCATTCCGAAGAAATGAGGAATATATTTCACAAGAAGTTTGGGTTGCACTCTTTCCGGACAAACCAGCTGGAGGCCATCAACGCTGCTCTGCTGGGGGAGGATTGTTTCATCCTCATGCCCACAGGTACGTGCCCCACAGCACCCCGCTGCAGCCTGGGGGGTCTGGCACAGGGCACACACCTGCTGCTCCTTCTGCAAGGCCTGGGACAAGCTTTTCTCTTCCCCTGTGCCTTTGTGAAGGTGCTGCTGGAATTCTGTGGCTGCAGGATTTCTGGAGTGTTGTTGCACTGGGGTATGTTGAGTGAGGGGGATTCAGTTTCTGCATTCCATAGCAATTCGTGCCGTAACTTTTCCTTATCCTACAGGTATCACTTTGGGGCAGTCATTTTGTAAGTTAATTGTTTTTGAATGTGCTGTGAAATGGGGAGTCAGAAATAGGTTTCCTCTTGATATCCAACACTTGGGGTGTTCTGTCCAATCCTTACAGGAGGTGGGAAAAGCCTGTGCTACCAGTTACCAGCCTGTGTCTCTGCCGGGGTCACGATCGTTATCTCTCCGCTGAGGTCGCTGATCATCGATCAAGTGCAGAAGCTGAAGACCTTAGATGTAAGTTCCAGCAGCTCTATTGAGTGAAACTGCAGGTAACTAGATTAGAAATCTGAAATTTTACAGCAAATCTTGTGTCTCTTGAATATAAACTGCATAAATTGATTAGATGGACACTGTGAAAGGCACAGAAAGTTGTCTGGGAAGAACTAAATTGGATGAACTTGAATATCTTGACTGTGTAACTGCTGGATTTATTGCTCCTCCTGAGAGTTGGGTATTGGAGTTGGGTTTTCCAGAGCAGATGCTGATTCTGAGAATCCTGAGAGTTGTATTGGCACACCTGAACAGGAGCATCCTGGCTCTGCAGCAGGAATAAGCACTAACAATTCCTGAGTTAGGGGGTTCTGAGGTGCTAGACACCTCTGGGAAAGTGAAACATAGAGGGAAGAAATGCAGGTGCAGGAGATCACAAGCTGACTGCTTAGGAACAGGTTTGTAACTACAGGTAGGACTACATTTGATGCTTCTTCTGTTTTGCATGTATTAAAACTCAGTGTATATATTTATAATACAGATTGCTGCAACATACCTGACTGGTGACAGGACAGATGCTGACGCCTCAAAAATATACATGCAATTGTCCAAGAAGGACCCCGTCATAAAGCTGCTGTATGTCACCCCCGAGAAGGTTTGTACTTCACCTGAGTCCTAAAACCGTGGGGGCAGTGAGAGGGGGTTTGCTGGGAAACACTGCTCTTGGAGTAGGCTTCTGGGGAAAAACCCTGTTAAACAGTTTTTAGATAATGTTCAGGTAATTTTCAGTAAGACTCCATAAGCTGTAACTAATTTCAATCAGTAATTAGCCAAGAATGAGAACTATGTCTGTACAGTCTAAACTTAAACCCCCATGCCCATCCATTTCAATATATCTTGCTACATATTAGTGTTAATCACTGTCCAGCAGCTACTAAATCCAAGCTGCTCTGTATAGGGTAATACAGGAAGAATATGGCACTGTCAGGGTAATAGGAGATTGTCAGAGCTTGCCTTGGGGTTTATTATTTGCTGCCTTAACAATATGTTATTGCACAAGAGCTTTGTAAGAGGGGACTGGTCAGTGTGCTGATTGTGTTTCTTTCTTCAGCACTGTCTTTCCCTGTCTTTCTCGACATAAGTAATTTAAATTTATTGAAATTTCCTCAGAACGAGGGACCTTGGGATAGGTGATCCCAGAACCTCATGGGAATCTCACACCAGCTGCTTCTTAAAACGCAGCTGATTGGCATCATCTTTCTGCCTTCAAGCTCTACCTGCGCAGTCAGGGTTAACTTGGCAGCACAGGACAGTTGTTTCAGTGTTCAGCCAGGCCAGGTGACACTGTGCTCTGTTGCTCTGCTTTCCCATGCCGTGGGTGGTGTGTCCCAGGTGTGTGCCAGCAGCCGACTGATGTCAGCCCTGGAGAACCTCTACGACAGGAAACTCTTGGCACGTTTTGTTATCGATGAGGCCCACTGTGTCAGCCAGGTAAAACCTCCTTTTGTTTTCTGAAGTGCCAGAAGGCTCAGTTGGAGCATTTTACTCTGTTATACTTACATTTTGTTTTCCAACCAGTGGGGCCACGACTTCCGACAAGACTACAAACGCCTCAACATGCTCCGCAGGAAGTTCCACTCGGTCCCCATGATGGCTCTCACTGCCACTGCCAACCCCCGGGTGCAGAAGGACATCCAGAATCAGCTTGAGATGCTGAAACCACAAGTGTGAGTTGCTCAGCAGTTGCCTGAAACCGACTGTTTGTGCTGCAGAAATTTTGAGTGGAAAACTTAGTTCAGTTAAAAAAGTATCACAGGCCCATCTGAAATCCTTGTGTAGCTCTATCTGATTAAATGAAATGTATGCATGGAATTCAATGAGCTATATGCAAAATATTAAAGTAAGAAATAAAAAACTTGCCAAACCCTTTCTTGCATGCTGAAGGGAGCTGTTTAGCAGAATGTAACTGCACCCATAAAGCTGATGAGCCCCATGAACTGTTGTGTTTTAGGTTTACAATGAGCTTCAACAGGCATAACTTGAAATATGATGTGTTGCCCAAGAAGCCAAAGAAAGTGGCGATGGATTGCTTGGAATGGATTAAAAAATATCACCCCCGTGAGTACTGAGTGGCACAGAGCCTGCAGGCCTTTCCATGAACCACTTCTTAAGGCAGGAAAAGCTTTTTTAATCCCTTAATAATGATATATTCACAGGAAAAGGAAGTTGGACGCAAAGTGATATTACTGATAATCAGATTTATGTGTATCTTAAAGTTAAGGGTTCAAGTTAAGATGGAAAAGTTAAATTATTGTGATGTCCCTGAGTAATCTTTCTGGAGCCTGCCAGAGCTCTTAGCATGGTGTCTTCAGAGTAATAGAGATCATACTGGTTTAATGATGTTTGGTTTGCTTATCTGTAGTTCCCCTCAAAGCTATCTTCAGGGATTCCCATCTTTCTGGGCTCACTTTGGAGTCCTGCAGCTCCTGCTGCTGGAACTGGACAACACCAAGCTTCCCTCAGAGCTTCTCCAGTGCTGTACTCTTGGAGAGCATCAACTAAACTGCTCTAGATCTTGATTTGTGTAGTTTTTATTCATGCATTTTAAATCCTGAGATTGCACAGTGATAAGGAAAATGTTTCTTGATTCCACCTCACAAAAAAAACCCAAAAAATCGGATAGGAAAAACTAACAAAACCATCTGATGTTAATAAAATAAGTTCTACAATTAAACAGTTACATTATTACCTTTATTACAATAGGTCAGTATCTGCTTGGCAGGTTTGACTGTTGAGCAAGTGAAAAGGGATAAAACTGTATTGTAACTCAAATTTCTGTTTTTCCCCTGTCTGCAGATGACTCTGGGATAATCTACTGCCTTTCCCGGCGCGAGTGTGACACCACAGCAGCCATCCTGCAGAAGGAGGGGCTGGCTGCCCTGGCCTACCACGCCGGCCTCACCGACTCCAACAGGGACCTCGTGCAGCAGAAGTGGGTCAATCAGGAAGGATGCCAGGTAAAGGAAAACTGAGGGGCAAAGGGAAGAGATTTTGGGCGCTTTTATCCCTCTTGGGATAGTGGAAGGGAAGTTGTGCAGCGTTATCACCTGGTGGGCTGCAGGATTGAGTAACTGATCCCAGCAGACCTACTGGGGCACAGCAACACCTTTTTATTGGGAATTCTAAGAACAGAAGGCTGTAGTACTGCACTGTGGTCTGCTGCTCCAGGAGGGAGGACCTGAGCAGTGCAGGGCTCCTGGCACAGCTGCTGGCACACTGCTGGACTGTACAGAGACTGGAATTTGGGGTTTTCCCTGTGTCTGGAGTAGGTAGCTCTTCTGATGGGAGAGGAGATGTTGCTGTTTCATACTCATCCTGCAGGGTTACAATTGGCATTCCGGGTTCCAGGTTTCCTAATCCTGGTCACCTGTCTGGTCTCAGTGCAGAGCTGCAGGAATAGCTTCCATAATGCACGTGTGTAACATTAAGATCTCCTTCCAGGTGATTTGTGCAACAATCGCCTTCGGAATGGGCATTGACAAACCCGACGTGCGCTACGTCATCCACGCGTCCCTTCCCAAATCCATCGAGGGTTACTACCAGGAGTCTGGCAGAGCTGGGCGGGATGGGGAGATGTCTCACTGCCTGCTCTTCTACAGCTACAACGACGTGACCAGACTGAGAAGGCTCATCCTGAGTGAGTTCTCCTCTCGGAACTTGGAGGTGATACTAAAGCAGTCGCTTCGTTGCTGGTCTCTTTTTCATTCAGGCCCTGTTATTTCTCTTTTACAAGTGCCATGGGTAGTTAAGTGTTGCAAAGAGGGGAGAACTGGGCACTTTTCCCTGGATGGTCTTCTGTCAGGATTTTTGTCACTTGTACTTAATTTTAGTCAAAGCCATTTCGCTTTATAGAGTCATGGAATTGTTAAGGTTGGAAAAGACATTTAAAATCATCAAGTCCAACCGTCAGCCCGGCCCCACCCCCACGTTCACCACTAAACCCTGTCTTCAAGTGCCACACCCACATGTTTTTCAAACACTTCCAGGGATGGGGACTCCACCACTGCCCCAGATAGCCTGTGCCAAGGCTGGACATGAAGAAATTGTTCCTGATATCTAATCTAAACCTCCCCTGGTGCACAAGGCCATTTCCTCTCATCCCATCATACATATTCTTCTCTTGACTCTTGTCGTTCCAGGCTCATTTCCCTTCTCCATTTTCTAAAACTTTAGAGATAAAATCTGGTCAGTTTTGTACTAACCCACTCATCTTTCTTTAAGCAAAACCAATGTTGTGTTTTGTCTGACAACGTATAAAAACGCAGAGGTGCGGATCTAACGAATACAAGTGAACTTTGTGTGTTTCAGTGGAGAAGGATGGGAACAGCCACACGAGGCAGACCCACTTCAACAACCTGTACAGCATGGTGCACTACTGCGAGAACGTCATCGAGTGCCGCCGCATCCAGCTGCTCGCCTACTTCGGGGAGACCAACTTCAACCCCAACTTCTGCAAAGACCACCCAGAAGTGATCTGTGATAACTGCAGCAGAAAGAAGGTAAAACACACAGATTTCATTTAAAGTGGTGGCAAACTGATTTTGCGTTTAGCTGCATGGTTACACGGCCCTTGGGAAGGCAAGTGGGAAAAGGAATAAATGTCCTGTCGTTTTGTGATGCTTCCAGTTATTTCCAGGGTTTAACCTAGAGCAGAGTTACAGACTGTCCATGAACATGTGATGCTCCTGTTCCTGTCAGAGGTGCTAGGATGTTCCTTAATGTCAATTTTCTTGGCTACAATGCTTGTGGGAAGCAGGAGCTAATATCAGATCCACTGGAGTGGCTGCAGAGAAATCTCTTCACTGCCTGTTCTGATGTTTTCAGGACAGCTTTGTGCTGCCAGAGCAGCATGAGTGCCACATCAGGTGTGCACTGCTGGAGGTGGCCCAGAGACTGGGGGTTGTACATCAAGGATTGAAGCAAACTTAGTGGCAGGAGCAGAAGGGAAGGCAGCTGCAGAAGCAGGCAGGGAAGGGTTCCTGATCAGTTTTGTACATGTGGATGTGTTTGAAGCATTCCTTTACATAGCTGTGATTGGAACCAAATTTGACCAGAATAATGCATATTCAGTCCAGTTCTCTCATTTTAATGCATATTGGAAGTGTGAATTCTAGGTCATGATAGCAGGATTATTACAGGAATGCTTTCCAAATGATTTACCTCAATTCCCAGAGTTCATCCAGCAACCTTGCCTTTCACTGTATACCAAAACCACAGTGGGGATTATATATAGTCAGTTGGACTGTTATTGCATTTTCCAGAGTGTTATGAAATCCAGAATCCCTGTGACTGTACCACTGTAGGTTACTAACTAGAAATTCACTGTTTCTCTGTTTGGAACAAACTGAATTCACGGCTGGGAAAAGCTCAATAATGAAAACAGGTTGTCAGTAACAACTTGCATTAGAGGAGAAACACATAATGGCATTTCCTAATCAAGTGTTGATTTAATAGGATTATAAATCAAGGAATGTGACAGAGGACGTGAAGAACATCGTTCGGTTCGTACGAGATCACTGTGGGCAGGTGGGACGGAACGGGATGAGGAGCCCAGGCTCGGGCAGGTACACCCTGAACATGATGGTGGATATTTTCAGAGGTGAGTCTGTTCTTCCAGAAACACCCGAGTAACCGGGTGCACAAATCCCTGACCAGGAATCAGGAGGGCTGTGCAATGCCAGCAGGGCTTTAAAAGAACATGTGTTTTGCAAAATTAAACCTTCCCAGGAATCTCTTGGTGGTAAATGATTCAAAATAAATGGAACGGAAGGTTTAATCCATTTCAGGTTGCTATAGTGATAATATTAGTTTTCTGATGCTTAAAGGCTTTTTAATGTGAACAGACTATGGAATTCCCTTGGGAATCTCCCACAGGTCTGTAAATGCACATCTATGTGGGCTTTCTGATCACAGGCTTATCCTGTGGTTTCTGTTGCACAGGTACAACGAGTGCCAAGATTCAGTCTGGAATATTTGGGAAGGGAGCTGCCTATTCCAGGCATAATGCTGAAAGGCTGTTTAGAAAACTGGTCCTGGACAAAATCCTGGATGAGGATTTGTACATCACAGCCAATGACCAAGCAGTGGCATATGTCATTCTGGGAGAGAAAGCTCAGGCTGTGCTGGATGGGTCACTGCAGGTGTGTAACTGTTTATTTAGTGTCTTGAGGGTATTGTTTTAAGGAATGTGCTGCAGTTTTCCTCTGGCATATCCCCCTGGGTAGCTAAAACAACAGTTTGCCTCCAGCTGAGGGGCAGGAACAAAATCCAACATGTGTGATTCCTAGTCCAGTATTCCAATAACAATGTTGTGGGGCAAAAGGTGAGTTTGAGAGGCTTGGAGAGGTTTAAATCTTTCTCTTCTCCCTTATCCATCTGATTCCAGCTGGACAATGAAGGAAAGTTCTGACCCCCACAAAAAGCTGGCTAAAAAGGAAAGAAGGACCAGCACTCCCTTCTTTCTCCTGGATTTTTCTGCTCTATTTTTCCCAGTCATTGGTGAGCTCTGATGGAAGATGCACTTCAAGAAGGCCATGGAACAGTCCCAGATTGCTTGAGGCAATGCTTCTTCATTAGTGCCGTGTTTGGAGCAGAGCAGAGCCCTCAGCATTACCCCAGTAACCTCTGTTTGAAGCCAGCTGAGAACTGGGCTCTCAAGAGGTTTTCCCTCTGTATAAACTCTGCCAGTTCTTTGTAGGAGAAACTTGAGGGTGAATGAGTAGCCTGTAAAAATCACTTTAAAAGCATATACTGGATAAATAGCTTTTTTTGGTCCACTAAAGGATACTTTCTTTCCTTTGCTGTGTTCCTCTGTTATCAGTCAAGCTCTGCAGGAACTCCCTGACAGGTGTTATCGATGGCTCCTTTTAACAGGTGGAGTTCCACGAGACAGAGAATGCCAGTGCTATCAGAAGGCAAAGGGCTTCCATGGCAAAGATGTCCCAGCGGGAAGAGGTGGTTAAACAGTGCCTCAGTGAACTCACAGACACGTGCAAAATGCTGGGCAAAGTCTTTGATGTGCATTACTTCAATATTTTCAGTACCTCCACCCTGAAGAAAATAGCAGGTAAGGCTGAGTTACTAAGAAGTCCTTCAGGGCTTCTGCATAGGGGGGGCATGGAAAGGAATTAATTTCCTCCAGCATTTCTTTATAAAGAGTTACTTGTTGGACATGTGTAAGGGGTCCTTTGTTCTGTTACAGAAACCTTGTCCTCAGACGTGGAGGTTTTGCTGCAGATCGATGGTGTCACAGAAGACAAACTGGAGAAATACGGTGCAGAAATAATCAAAGTGATGGAGAAGTACTCGGAACGCTCCATCCCAGGTGCAGTGTGCTTTGGGCCTCAGTGTGTGCTCTCCTGTGCAGTGCCCTTCTCTCCTCCTCTGGCAGATGCTTGATTCAAAAGTTACCTTGTTTTAATCACAAATAACTCATTCTTACAGGCTAATAATTACAGAAGGGAGCAATCCCACACTTTTAGAACATACCGAGGTCTTTGCTACCTTCCTGCTAAATTCGGTGTATCTCTGAAAGACTCGGGATGAGGGCAGTGCAGAGGAGGTGTGGAACAGCCAGGACAGGTGTTTTGTTGCCATCAGTGTGTTCTGGGGACAGTCTGACTGGCCCAGGTGATACCTCGGTTGAATCAGTTTTACCTCTCTGTCTGTCTGTAGAAGATGCTGCTGGCTCAGGTGCCAACACAGCCACGGGGAGCACCAGCTCTCCTGAGAGCGATGGAGAAGGAGAAGATGCAGGTACAACCTCCAGCTATTTTGGCAATAACACAAACCAGAGGAGGAAAAGGAAACGGCTGGCAAACTCCAGAGACTCCAAGAGGAAAAAGACGAGTGCTGCTGGCAGCCAGCAGTTTCAGCCCAGAGGGTACGTGTCTGTGGTCTCTTGTCACTTCTCTTTGCCCAGATCAGCATGATGATGATCCCAGAATTGCAGTTATCCCACTGCAGTTACTTAAGTATGGACTTAAGCAATGGTGTTAAAATTATCCAGGTGCCTGGAAACAGCTGCTCCACTTGCTCTTCTGCATTTTGGTTTAAAAAGCTGGTGAGGAAGGATATTTAACAGTTATCCTCACACTTGAGTGCCACAAGCTAAGCAGAGACACCAAATTTCAATATGCTGCCATAACCAGCATTAGTAGGCTGACTGGATTTCTTCCTTGGAATCATAAAGATGTCTTAAAACTTTGAAGATTTGATGGAATATTTGAATTAATTCAAATTCTCGCTCTGATTGTGCCAAACAAGGCAATACCTGCATCTGGTGTTCCTTGGTCTTAAACTTCTAGGGCAGATCCACCACTTCCAAGGATTTCCCTTTCCCTGCCCTGTTTTCCCTCATTCTGCCTCTTGTTTATGATAGCAGATGGCCACTCCCAGCTCAGCAGGTCTTGCTCTACCCTTGGCTCCTTCCCTTCTACTGAAATATTTGTCATTAACTGCTGCTGACCCCAAAGTGTCACTTGCTGTTGATGCTCTAGTTGGGTTAATTGGAGTCGTGTTGGGCACGTCCCAGAGCAACAGCTGCACTCAGTTTCCATTTCAGAGGTAGTTTTGCAGCCATGTGTGTTAAAAATAAATATTATAAAATGATCACATAGTCTTCTGGAAAATGGTGGTGCCCATGTGGGTGCAGCCTGGTGCAGGGGACGGGGCAGGTGATGCATTGTGTCACACACACCTTCTCTCTGATTTTGCAGTGGCTACAGCAGGTACAGAAGGACCAAGAAGCCACAGAGCTCGAAGGCTCCAGCTTCCTCCAGCCCCAGCTTCACCTCACGCAGTGTTGGTGCCACGCAGGGAGCTGCTGGGAGGCTGGGCATGATGGCACTGCCCAAGCCCAAATCCAGGAACTTCCTCCAGCCTTCGTATTCCATATTGTAACTGGATGAAAGCAAGTCCCCAGGATGGAATCACTGTTTATTAAATTTTTGTTTCTTTTGCTGCTGAACCTTGCACGGACTTGTGTATTTGTCGGGTACAAAAGCTCACGTTAAATAAATATTTTTTAACTGATAAGTTTATTTGGGCCTTTCTTTCCACAATAAAAGAGTTCTGGCTGGTTCTAGAAACCCTCATCTTTTGGTGACACTGTGATCCTGTTTTACAGCCACTTCAGGGACATGCTCGGGGCCACAAATCCCTGGAGCTGCGCGTCCCTGAGCTGTGGCTGTCTCTGTCCTTCTCCCTTGCTCCTGCCTCAGTGCTCCAGAGCTGGAGAGCTGGGCTACTCCTCTGGAAACAGCAGGTTGGGAAAGAAAAGGTAATGAATGTTTTTAAGTTTCCTGTTTGATTCCCCAGATCCTGGAACTGGGAGGGTCCAGCCCTGCTATACTTTTTTTAATTATTATTTAAAAAGAACCCAACCTGTGATCTTGTCACCGTCGGGGCCAGGAGCACTGGAGCTGCCCTCGGCTCCTGCCTGGCACAGGACACCCGGGTGTGTCAGGCCAGGGATGTTGGAGGCAGCTGTTTGTGTGTTCCCTGAGCACCCGGCAGGGCAGGGCTGGGCTGGGCTGCGCTATTCCCTTGCTTGGCTGGAGCTGAGGATTTCATCCGCTATTTCTGAGCAACGAGTCAGAACGGTTTTGCTCTTAGAATCACAGAATCCCAGGCCGATTTGTGTTATGGGACCTTAGAGCCCATCCGGTCCCATCCCCTGCCATGGGCAGGGACACCTTCCACTAGCCCAGGTTGCTCCAAGCCCCATCCAACCTGGCCTTGGACACTTCCAGGGATCCAGGAGCAGCCACAGCTTCTCTGGGCCACTTGTGCCAGGGCCTGCCCACCCTCCCAGGGAGGAATTCCTCCCCAGTCCCCCCCAGCCGTGCCCGGGCCTGCCCCAGCCCCGGGCGGTGCCGCGGGCGGGAGGCGCTGAGGGCGGGACCCGCCCGGGCCGCCCTTGTGCGGGCGGGAAGCGGCCGCTCCGCCCCGTGCCCGCCATGGCGCTGCCCCAGCCCGCGCCGCGGGAGCCCGAGGAGCGGGCACCGGACACCCGCCAGCGCCTGCAGGTCCGGGCGGCGGGGGCTGCGAGGGGAGAGCCCGGCGGTGTGAGGAGAGGGGCCGGGAGCCACCGGGGCTGCGAGGGAAAGGGACCCGAGGGGACCGGGGACCGCAGGAGGGGCCGGGGTGTGAGAACTGCGGAGCCGGGAGCCACCGCGGTTGTGAGGGGAGGTGACCCGGCGGGACCGGGGTGGGGACGGGGAGCGTGAGGAGGGGGGACCGGGGGCCACCCGGGTCTGGCAGGAGAGGGGATCCGTGGGGACTCGGGCTGTCAGGAGAGGGCCCGGGGCGGTCCGGGCTCCGTGCCCGGCCGTGCCGCGGGTCCCGCCCAGCCCCGTTCCCTCCCGCCCTCCCAGGAGTCCCCCCCGGCGGGCCCGGCCGAGCCCCCGCCGAGCGCGGCCCCGGTGCTGCAGCTGCGGGTGCTGCTGACGCCGCTGCCCCCCGCCTGCCTGCCGAGCGCCCCGGCCGCCAAGAGGCTGCGCCTGGAGCCCGCGGGACCCCCGGCCCCGCCCGGGTCCCCGCCCGGCCCCAACCCGGCGGCCCGCGGCCACGACGGGCTGTGGGATGCGGACAGCGACGGCAGCGAGAGTGGAGACGCGGCCCCGGTGAGTGCCCCGCCCCCGCTTCTTATCTTTATAGAAGTAAAATTTGTATTTTTCTCTGTATGTAATTTTCCCCCCGTTTTTAGCCTCTGGCTGGCAGTTCATTTACCCTTTCACAGTGTCTGAGGGACGCACAAAATGCTCAGAGTATATAGTTTTGGGCACTGCTGTATAAAAAAGACATTGAGCTTACTATTTCAACTTGTTGAGTCCACCTTCCCTATGAGAGACAAAAATGATCTAAGACTGAATTCCATTTATTCCCAGTGTTTGCTGTAAGACTGAAGTTTTAAGTTCTTTATTGAGTCTCTTCATTATTGTTTTCATTCTAGCAAAACATTGATGATCTGTTCTTTTCACAGAATTAATGCCAGAATAAGTCTTGTAAAGCAAGCTGTACCTGTGTGGACAGGTTTTGGTGTCGATATGCGATCACCTCAGTTTGTATGGTTTTATATTTGTTACAAATATATCAAACTACTTTAATTACCAGTTCAGAGACTCAGAGCCTAGGACCTCTCTTGCAACCACATAACTGTACAATGGAGGGTAACTGGCTTTTCTTTCTGTAGGATGGACACTCTCACCTATCAGCTTATGAAAGGAAAAGACTAAAGAACATTACAGAAAATGCTAAATTCTTTGCTGCTCTAAAGCTGCACGAGGTTTGTATAGAGTCTAAATAGCACCAAAGTGCACTTTCTAAATGTTCATAATTACACTGTCATCCCTCCTGGTGTGAAACCCTTCCCTCACTGGGGTAGGTGTGTGAGCAAACCCATGAAAATCACAGAATCCTGGATGGTTTGGTTGGAAGGGACCTTAAAGCTCATCTCATTCCACCCCCTGCCGTGGGCAGGGACACCTTCCACTAGCCCAGGTTGCTCCAAGCCCCGTCCAGCCTGGCCTTGGACACTTCCAGGAATGGGACAGCCACAGTTTCTCTCTTTCTTCTTATTATAAATAATTGCAATAGGGTTCATTGCAGCCTTGAAATAATTCTATTTTATACAGGTTAATCCTTTATGCTTGTTCTATATATATATATATTAATCCTTTTTTTTCTCTTTAAGTCAGCTGCAAGACTTAACCAAATTGCAACCAAAAGACAACCACATGTCACCAAAAGGTAAAATAATAGTAGATGAAATTTATATCCCTGATCCCTTTTTGTGGGATGAAAACCAATGTTGGAAAAAGGTGTGGGGAAAAAAAAGAGAGGGGAAGAACAAGGTATAAGGGAGAGGGTAACCAGTTAGTGCAGAAGAAAAGACATTTGGCAGTGCCAAACCAATGCCAGGCCAAGCAGAAAATGAGCTGAAGCCCAAATAAAGAATAATCTGTATGATGGGAGAAGGTGGGAAAGGATGGCTCAGTGGGTGGGTGACAGGATGGATAATAAATGAGGAGGGCTGGAAGGGAAGTGACAGTGGGGGGATGTGTTAGAAAATAAAGGGATGTGTAGGAAAATAGAGGTGCAGGACGTGTGTGCATTGTAAGGTGCTTGTGGTGGTGTTCCTTGCTGCCACTGAGGGGAAAAGGAACCACATCCTCCTGCAGGGGCTGGGTGTCAGTCTGTGTCCCGGCTGTACCCTTGACCTGTCCCTAAATGCAGGGACTCATGTTCTGGATCTGAGTGTTTTCATTGTTCCAGACCCAAGCCTAAAAAGGTGGAGGATGACACAGCCCGGCGACGGTCCATGCGCCTGCTGAGGGTGGAGCCGTCGGCAGTTCCTGCATCAGAGACACCTGCCCAGCCAGGAGCAGAGGAATATGTGAGATGGGAAGGGCTGGAGGATGTGTGTGTGTGCACAGCAGCTCTATGAAACCAGTGCTGCTGATGCTGACTGGTGGCACTGGGCTTTGCTGGGCTTGTCAGCCCTGAGGCGTCTGGGAGGTGTGACACGGGGACAGCAGTGAAGGGTCAGTTCTGTCACACTCCAGGGCCTCTCCACAGTTGCCACAAGCCAGGCAATGCCCTGGGCCTCTGGCAGGTGACACAGTGCAGTTTGGGATGCACAGAAGGGTCCTGAGGTAAAACATTCCACATCGACAGCCCATGGAGTTGAACAGCCTTAAACTCTAAGGTTTATTACTCTGGTTTTTATTTCGTTGTAGCTTTTGATCTGGTTTATTTTCCTTTGAAATGTTTACACCTTTTGAAGCAGTGACAGAGCAACAAGTAAAATTTATGTTGCTCTGAGAGATGGGAATTTAAGTCTTCCATGGAGCTGTAGAATAGAGTTGAATCTGTAATACAGGTCTTGTTGGAGTACCAGGAAAGCAAAATACCCAGGGAGGCAGTTTTTCTGTGCTCAGTGACATTCTCTTTATCTTTTTAATAAGGTTTTTCTTTTTACTGTTTATTTCCTGTTTGGTTTTTTTTTAGATATGTTCTTAGAATGTCTGGTGGGGGGAAAGTACCTATTCATCCTGTTTGTGGTTTTAGTTTGTTTGAGTTACAAAAATTGCCAATGTAACCTCAGCCGCAGGTTCCAGAGGGACCTGTGCCCATGATTCCAGAGGATCAGGCAGAGGACAGTAAACGGACAGAGGCTTTACTGAACACATGGCTGAGGATAAGTGAGGTATTATTAGTTATAATGAGTTACTTTTGGATAAAGTCATTTAGCTCGGGCTCTGATTCTGATCAGTATCTCCTTTGTGTCTGTAGCTGAAAGCGGGTGATGCCGACAGACGCACACCTGACATAGAGAGGTAACGTGGGAGCAGCAGCTAAAACCGGGCCTTGTCCACTTCCCCTTCCTTCTCTAATTAGCATTTTGGTGATCTTTGGTGGTTGTGGTGTTCCAGGTACCAGGAGAGCCTGAGCAGCATGGTGCTGAGCGAGGAGAACGTCCGGAAGGTGGTGAAATCCCGAGTGTGTTCCATGGCCATCCACCCTTCCGAAAGCACCATCCTCGTGGCAGCTGGAGACAAGTGGGGGCACCTTGGCCTCTGGAATGTGGTGAGTGGTTGGTGTGCTCCTCACCTGCACAGGTGTGTGGTACAGGTTGGGTGCAGGTGGGGCACAGCCTGGTGTGGCACATCCAGCACCCTCTGCCTCCTCCCAAAAACATCCATAAACCAGAGACTTTACTTTCAAAGCTCAGTGACTAACAGAAATAACGACACCCGGTTCTGTGGAATGTCCGTTGTTTTGCAGAGCTGCGGGTCTGAGGAAGGAGCCCACATCTTCACCCCCCACAATCTCCAGATCAGCTGCATGCACTTCTCCCCCTGCAACCCTGCTCACTTGCTGTCCCTCAGCACCGACAGTCTGCGCTGTGGTGATGTCACCAGGGCTGTCTTTGACGAGGTGAGTGAGTGCTGCCTCCTCGGAGATCTCTCCAGGGCACTGCTGTGAAGGTTTAGTCTGCTTGTAACAAGTTATTTGGTCTTTTTATTAGCAAGAAAGCTCAAAGTTCTGTTTCCACAAGGACACGTGAATTAACCTTTAATTAACATCACAAAAATAGGGAGATGTTTCCTACTCACCAAAACCCAGTAACAGCCCAGGTTCTCCCAACTTCCTTCCTGCAGAGGGCTGCAATTATTGAGTTTAATTTCCTCTTCCCATACTTAGCAATGTGTGTCTCAAGACATTGCCTTTAAACAGTGACAGAGTGATTGGGAGAACTGAGTCCTACAAACAAACGACCCAAAAGAGCTTTGTAAAACAACATAAACCACAAGCTGCCTTTGCTTTTCTCAGCCTTCAGGAGACAGAATGCTGTGTCTGTCTCCACAGCTTCCCTGGAGCAGGGTGTGCTAGGTTCTGACAGGCACAGCTGCATTGATCAGCCCCAGTGCTGGGAAAGGAACAACCTGCTACAGCTTAGAGCTTTTTTTTGCCCCAGCCCTTCCAGGCACCGTGATTTCAGCAGGGCTGCAGGCAGGCAGGTGCTTGGGCAGGAAGGTCCAGGGGGTCGTTATTTGAGGGAAATGCTTGCAAGATGATATCTTGAGAGGTCAGGGAAGAAAAACCTGCTCAGTTTACCTTATGCCAGGTTACCTGGCCTTGTGACACCTGTAGGAGCATCAGTGCTGGTGGAACGAGCACAGCTGCACACCCAGAGAGCTGAGCCACGGAGTGTTCCTGCAGCACCATTGTGCTTGTTCTGATTGCTGCTGTGAGAGCAGGGGGATATCCCCAGAGGATAGCATGGGGTGACATCCTGATGCTGATTTCCCTAATTATAGGGAGCCAAGTTCACATTTCTGCACCTGATTAAAGCTTTCTGCAGCACTGGAGAAGGGAAAAGTATCCTTAATCCTCGCTCAGTGTGTGCTCAAAGCCAACAGCCCTTAGATTGCTGGAGCACAGAGGTGACAGTGCCTTCTAGGAGCTCTAACAGCAAATTTGGAGTGTGCTGTTGCCGGCCTGCTTTGCATGGTTAATTAGCTCCTAATTATTTCCCCTTGGAACGCATACCTGTTTCATGGAAGGGTTACCTGCATGGCTGGGTGAGGCTGGAGCTGTCACATTACACAGGCTTCAGTAGCATTTTTAGTGAATGTAAGAGGGCAAGGATGAAACCCAAAGCCCAGGGAGAGTTTGGGTGTTAGGAACAACTCAGTGTGTTTTGTTGTACAGTTCTGGTACCATTTGACCTTCCCTGTGCTCAGATCTGCAGGAGTGAGGAAAACTTCTCTTCCTTCGACTTCCTGGAAGACAGTGCCTCCACTGCCATAGTGGGACACTGGGATGGGGCCGTGGCTGTGGTGGACAGACGGACGCCGGGAACGTCGGCGGAGCTCTCTGCAGACATTGGCTTCAAGAAGACACGGACAGTCCACGTGCACCCCGTGAACAAACAGTATTTCCTGGCTGCTGGCTTAGTGTACGTAGCTCAAGTTGAACTGGTTATTCTGTTTCCAGTGGTCTGTCTGCCTGGGCTCCCGGGTGGGCTCTGAAGGGTGCAGGAGAGCTGGGGATGAGCAGTTTGTCAGACTCAGTGTATCCTCAAAGCTGTCTCGATCGTTTAAGAAAACAAGTTTTCAGTCCTTAGCAGGATTTAAAATGGGATTTGCTTTGACTTCCCTTCACCTTTTGGAAATGGGGACAGATGGGCCTTGGTGGGCTTTGCCAGACAGAGGGACTTTAATGAGGGGCTGGTTGGGCTGGTTTTGGTGCTCCCCAAATCCCTTGGAGCCACTGTTTGAGTGAATATGGAAACTCTGAACCAGCTCCTACCCAGCCTGCTGTGGCTCTGGAGCTGTTCTGGTAAGTGGAGGCTGTGAAGTGTTCCCTTGTGTGGCACCTGTTGCAGGGACGTTTGTGTTTTCGACGTGCGGTACCTGAAGCCCAGGGGGAACCAGCCCGTGAGCTCCCTCACAGGGCACACCAAGAGTGTGGCCTCGGCCTATTTCTCACCTGTCACTGGGAGCAGGGTGGTGACGGTGTGTGCTGATGACAAGCTGAGGTAAGGCTCTGCAGGGAGGAATCTTCATGGAAAATACCAACTTCATCACCATTATTATTATTGCCTCTCTGCGTTACCTGTCACTGAGAACTTTCTGTCAAAGGTTTATTTGCATTAACATTTTTAATGTAGTTTTTAATTAATTTTTTTGTTTGGTTGGGTTTTTTTCCTAATTCTCATTTTTTCTGAAGGATTTTTAACAGGGAGCAGTGAAATACACAGGTACTGTTAATCTTTAAAAAATAACCAAAAAAACCCCAAACCAAAACCATGAAACCAACCAAGCAAAAGCCAGCCAAAACTTGCCTTATGAACATGAACACAAAGTGCTCAGAAGTTTATTTTTAGCTGCTGGCACTTGAAATGATGATAATATCAGCTCTTTTGTAAGTAGCCTACCGTTTAATAATTTAAGCTGCTGTGAGTTGCTTGTATTGGAGTTTTTTGTTTCTCATTTGTGGTTTTGTGGCCATAATTTAGATAACTGCCTGATTTGGTTTGACCTCTGCAGCGTTTTTGCCCTGGGGGGTGGGATCCCAAGTTCATGGAGGTGAAGGAGTGGGTGGGATGCTGGGTTTGGCCTATCCAGCCTCTCCTCCAGCAGCTCTCAGAAAGGGTAGGGCTGCAGTTCCAGCTGAAAGCAAATCCAATTCACAGAGCACATCCAGTAATTCCAGTTGGGATGTTGGTGCCCGTGTCCCAGCTGGGTGTCTGTGCTGCTCCCGGGTGGTCTGGCTGGAGCTGATCCTGTCTTTTTGGCACATGTACATTGTATTGAGTGCTGTTGTGTTCCAGGGTCTACGACACCACGTCCTTGTCATCGACCATCACAGCCCTGAGCTCCATCAGGTGAGCAGAGCACACCTGGGCCGAGGTGTGGCCACTCCCTGCGGGCCTGGAGGGACAGGACACAGGGAATGGCTTCCCACTGCCAGAGGGCAGGGTTAGGTGGGATATTGAGAAGGAATTCTTCCCTGGGAGGGTGGGGAGGCCCTGGCACAGGTTGCCCAGAGAAGCTGTGGCTGCCCCTGGATCCCTGGAAGTGTCCAAGGCCAGGCTGGACGGGGCTTGGAGCAACCTGGGCTAGTGGGAGGTGTCCCTGCCCATGGCAGGGGGTGAAGTGAGATGAACTTCATGGTCACTTCCAACCCAGCCTTTCCTGGGATTCTTGTCCCATCCTGCCCATCCCAGGACAGGGATCCACTGCAGGGATCTGAGCAGGATGATCTGTCCAGTGCAAGTGCTGAGGGTTTAGAAGATGCAGGAGCAGATGGGACATAAAGGACGATTCAGAATCGTGGGTTCACTGGGAGGAATGTTTCTCTCTCTTTCCCTTGCCCTGCAGACACAACTGTAACACGGGGCGCTGGCTGACCCGCTTCAGGGCCATCTGGGACCCCAAGCAGGAGCACTGCTTCCTGGTGGGCACCATGGCACAGCCCAGGCGGATCAGTGTCTTCCAGGACACCGGGAAGTTGCTGCACTCCTTCTACAACACAGACTGGCTCACCTCCGTGTGCTCCATCAACGTCGTGCACCCCACTCAGAACGTCCTGGTGGGGGGCAACTCCAGCGGCCGCCTCCACGTATTCAAAGAATAGAAGTGGTGCCTCAGATGCACAGGGTTTTTTTTTTTCTCCTTTTGCATTAACTTGGTCTATTCAAGCAGTTCCAAAGCTGACTGTTATTTCTCAGGACAGAATTGTGTTTTAAAAGCCTTAAAAAATAAATAAATAAATAAATAATTCAATAAATCCTTTAAACTACCTTTGGGCATTCGTGTCTTCAGTGGAAATAAATCCTGCTGGGACATTTGTACCAAAACCGATCTTTTTCCCCAGTGACAAAGTAATTTAAAAAGAAAAAAAGAAAAAGCATGGGATCAGCACTTGCAGCAGGGGTGAGAAACTTCCTAATGATTTCCATGAGGGAAGCTGGAGCGCTGGTGTGCTCTGTCCATCAGCTCTGAAGGGTTCAGTGTCCACGTGTGTTCAGCAGCATTTGTGCCTTGAGCTGTCTGGGGTTAATTAAACCCTTGCTGGGGCTGGAGGGAGCTCTCGGTGTGAGCTGCTGCCACAGGGCACTGGAGCCAGGGCAGCTCTGTGGGATGGAGCCTCTGCACCCACGGGCCCCTTACAGGCTGTGCTGTATCCAACCAAAATAGCTCTGGCATCATCCAATGAGTCCCCCAGCACTGCCAAGGCCACACTAACCCATGTCCCCAAGTGCTACATCCACGTCTCTGTTAAATCCACCCAGGGATGGGGATTCCACCACTGCCCTGGGCAGCTGTGCCAGGGCTGCACAACCCTTTCCAGGAAGGAATTTTCCCAGTATCAAACCTAAAGCTTCCTGGCACAGCTGGAGGCCGTTCCCTCTCCTCCTGTCCCTTGTTCCCTGGGAGCAGAGCCCGACCCCCCCGGCTCCCCCCTCCTGTCAGGGAGTTGCAGAGCCAGAAGGTCCCCCCTGAGCCTCCTTTTCTCCAGGCTGAGCCCCCCCAGCTCCCTCCTGCTGCTCCAGCCCCTTCCCCAGCTCTGTTTCCGTCTCAGGGCATGTTCCATGTCTTTCTCGTCATGAGTGGCCCAAAATTCCAGGTGCATTTGTAAAAATTGTGTCCAAACAGTGCAGGGATGTGTGAGGGACTCACCTGCAGCAACACTTGCTCCCTGTGGCCTGAGCCTGCTCCTCACTGCTAAAAGACCAAATTCATCACAGTTTGAGCTGAGTTTTCACTCAAAGAAAAAAATGAGTACCAGCACCAGAAATACTGAACAAAGCTCACCCCGACTCTACTTTTCATGATATTTAAATATTTATTTAGATTTAAAAATACTTTTCATGGTACCAATGATTTTATGCTAACTAAGGTATTGGATATGTAAAAAAAGGTACATTTCAAAGGAAAAAAGGATGTAACTTACAGTATTTGGCACATGAAAGGTTAATCTCTAGATTTTCTTCTTTATGAAAACTAAGAAATTCACATTTTCAGGTATTTTACTGTCTACTGCTGAAAGATGCAGTATGCTAGGACGAGATTGATGGGTTTCTGATCTCAGAACCTACAGAAACAACATTTTGATAGAAAGATGGGTAAAACTAACAGGGCCTGAAACACACGATGGAATCTGGGATGGACGGGAAAACGTACAACGGAAAATCACCAGTTCTCGTGGTTTTGAAGTAAAACGCTGGGTGACAACGGCAGAGGTGACCTGGGGCTGGGACAGAGCATTATCCGAGGAAAGCCGGGTGGAAGGTCCCAGGAGGGGACTCGGAGGATGTGTCCGAAGAGGATGGAGCATGGGATGGAGCTGTGCTGTCACACATCACACAGAACATCGCAGTGAGGAGGACGAGGAGGAGGAGAAGGAAGAGGAGGAGGAGGAGGAGGAGGAAGGACGACACTGCAGCGCTAACCCAGGGTGAAAAATGTCAGCATCAGGAGGAGCACAACTGCATAGAAACACCAGCGCTATGGGCTGAGGTAGGAACACTACACTAAGAGTTAATTTTGCTATGTTGCATAAAACAGGATTATCATGTAAAAAAAATCACTCCTCCACCTCCTGGAGCCTTCCCGGAGGGCTCCTGCCTGCTCCGGAGCCGGGGCTGGGCCCCAGGCCCTCCTCGGGTCTCGTGCTGTGAGCGGGCGGCCGTGGCCGTGGCCTGGGTGGGGTCTGTGCCCCCCGACAGACGTCGATAAACGGGACCTCTCCCCTTATTGCAGTGACAACGATCCCAGTCTGGCCCAACGCCACCGTCCCGCTCAGCGGTGGGTGGTGGATGCTCACAGACAACACGGACATCAGGCTTTGTAAAACTGCAGTTATGGCCCCAGCTTATGGAAAATCTCTCCCTGAGATGAAATTAAACTTGCTCAACTGTTCTCACCTTCTCTTTTTTTGCTAATATGTCCAGCTTCTCACCCAAACCTTACCAGAACTGGCTGTTATTGCTCCCTATGGATGGGCTGCTGCTCCCGGTGATCACTGGTCCTGGGGGCTGTCACCAGCACGATGAGTCGGGTTTATTGACTTTTGCTTAAGAACAGTTGGGGCTAATGGTGTCCGTTGGCTTCTTCAGTGTCACCTGCGTGCCTGAACTTCTGTCCTCTTCAGGAGAGTCCAAAACCCAGAGCTCCTTCTCTGTCCCAAACCCAGCAGGGCTCGGCTGGCGTTGGGCTCCTGTCCTATGGAAGTGTTTGCTCCTCAACCATTTGCTCACTGGGAACAACTCGGTACCGGCACCCACGGTCACCCCATCCATAAAGTAAAAAAAGACTGGATTAGATTCCATAACAAAATAGCATTTCCTTGTTAAAATAGACCTTGAAATGTCTCTTTTTCTTTTTTTTGTTCTTTTTTCTTGGTTTTTTTACAAAACAGGTACAACTGGCGGAGGGTAAAGGTCTTCCCAATAAATCTGACAGTCACTACAGCTCCATGCCAGGCTTGGCTGCGCGTGCCCGGCGTTCCCTGGCTGCCTGTGCTCCCCTGCCCTCGGGAGCACCGACGCTTCAAGGCTTAAAAAAGTGGCAAAGGGTCGAGTCCGCAGCAGGGCGAGGGCTCCGATCGCTGCGCCGTGGGGAGAGGGGGAACCGGGGCGTCCCCGAGAGCATCGCGGCGTGTGTCACCTCGGAGGGGGCTCCGGCGAGCAGGGAGGGCTCTGCCAAGCGGTTCGTGGGGGGCGGTGGGCACAGTGCGGATCCAATACCGTGACAGTACACGAGTGTTAAATTAAACCTCAGTAGCACCATTGCTAAAGCTCCTGCGGAACGGCACCGCCAGCCCCGGTTCTGCAGGGGGTGGCAGAGCAATGAATTCCTCTCTGCTCGGTGCTTCCCAAGTCATGCGCGTGAGATCGGGACGGGAAGTGTTGTGCGGGCTCCGGGGGTGGGAGCGGGCGGCTGGACATGGGGAGGAGGAGGCTCCGGGGGCTGCGCCCACCCTCATCTTCCTCCCGGGAAGCCGCCTCCCGGGCCGCGCCGGGCTCTGGGTCGGGAAGGGAGGGTTAGTGTGTGCCCGGCGGGTCCCGCGCGGGGACGGCGGCAGGTCTCTCCCCAGGCCCCCGTGGTGCCTCCTGCCTTCAGGTGTCAATGAGCAGGCTTACCACGGCGCGGAGCTTGCAGGCAAACCATCGCCTGAGGGGACAAAAGTATTGGTAATGGAACTGCTCGAACTCGGGGGTCTGGCGGATATCGCGGAAAAAGGCAGTGTCAAGGTCGGACTCAGTAAGGACGATCAGGAGGAGGAGCAAAACAAAGAGGAGTCCAACTGTCACAAGGAGCAAACGGAGGACACTTAAAACAAACTTATTCACCTGTTGGGCCTGTGCCGGCCCCAGGCCGCCGGCGCCCGGGCACAGCGCCCGCAGCTCCCCCACCTCCGCCTCCGCCGCCGGCGTGCCCGCCTCCGACTCCTTCTCCTCCTCGATGCTGCACGGGGCCCCGTTGGCCTGGCGCGAGAGCAGCATCAGCTCCAGGCTGTGCTCGGCCACGGGCGTGGGCAGCACGCTGTCGGCCGGGCTGTAGCTCTCGTCGGCGATCACGGCCACCCGCTCGCTGCTCTCGGCGCGGCCCCGCCCGGGGCCCGCGAAGGCGTCGCCGTGGGAGGCCGAGCGCACCGGGGTCGAGTGGGCGCTGTCTCGCAGGGACTCCAGGCCTGGGGGGACAGGGGAGGGGGAAGAGGGGGGTGCTCAGTGGGTTGGAGGGGGGGCCCTCCCCGCTGCCGGGAGCCCCCCCCACCGCCCCCAGCCCGCTGTCCCCGGGATGCTGGTGGTGCTGGTTGTGTCTGTCGGTCCCTCGGGACCCGCAGCCCCTTGGCCACAGCTCGTGACCGCGGTGCTGACGCTCCGACACCCATGTGGCTCGTCCCCATCACTGCCAGCGCTGGCCCTGAGCCTGGACCGCGGGCAGGGCCCTGCCTTGTCAGCAGCTCATCACAAACCACCCGCGGGCTGACGGTGACAGCCCCCCTGGCAGCTGCTGCAGCACCTTTGGGGCCCCTCAGCCACTGGCACCGCCAGCCCCTGGCACCGTGGGCAGCTGCTGACAGTACCCAGACATGGGCAGGGATGAGCTGGGGGAGCATGGCCAGCACAGCAGGGGCTGCAGGGAGGGGTGGGGGGCACAAACACAGCCCAGGGGCCACACTGGGGCAGCTGGTGGGTCCCTGCCAGCCCTGAGCTGGGCTGGGCTCTCCCTGAGGCATTGCTGTACACAGCCAAGCCTGCTGCAGCCCATGGGGCCAAACTTGGGGATTTATCCATACGGATTTATCCTTACAGATCTACCCCCTGGCTGGCACAGCCCTCCCCCACCAAACCCCTGCACCTCAGAGAGGCACAGAGGGGTCACACTGAGCCAGAGTCGCCGTGGGCAGCAGAGCTGAGCAGTTGTGGGAGCCCTGGAACAGACCCTGCCCCCCTCAGAGCAGAAACTGGGAGATCCCAGTGTAGGAGGTGTGTAAAGAGAAAGTTGTGCTGGTCTGGCACAGGGGGATGTCCCCCATCATGTGCAGGAGACCCCCACAGCACAGGTTGCTCTGAGTTCTAATGGTGCACCACAAACCAAATGTTTTACATCCACACACAGGAGCAGGAGCCATGGGAAGAACTGTGTGCCAGCCCCTTGTGCCAGCCCTGAGCCCTGCACTGGGCTGAGTTACAGCCCTTTGTGCCGAGGAACTCCCGTCCCCACAAATTCCAAGTCCTCTCCAAATTCCAAGAATCCCCACAAATGTGGGACTTGTTTCTGGCAGTTCTGGCAGGCAGGGTAGGAGCTCTGCCATCACAGCATCCCCAGCACCAGGGAGGGTTTCTGAAGATTGTGGTGGGGACCAGTGGGTCCCCAGGGCCACCCTGCTGGCAGCTGGAGGGGGACGAGGCTGGACCTGTCCCCACGGGGAGGACACAGTGCACCAAAGCACCCTGGAGTGTTGTCACCCTATGTCCTGGCCCTGCAGAGGGTGAAGCACCCGGAGCCACCCAGCCACATTCCCGGGGCTTTGCAGCCTCTCCTTTGTAAACACTGCCCCGCTGCCCCGGCTCAGCCTGGCTTAGCACCACTGCCACCCGGGCACAGGGGCAGTACAGGGGCAGCCCGGGCGGTGAGGAGCGAACACGTTCTCACCCCGACAGTTATGTGCTCTCCCGTCTCATGTGAACATCCCCCACGGCACCTGCTGCGTCCCTGGCAAGGGGGACACCCACCGAGAGGGTTCCCTGGCAAGGGGGACACCCACCGAGGGGGTTCCCTGGCAAGGGGGACACCCACCGAGGGGGTTCCCTGGCAAGGGGGACACCCACCGAGGGGGTTCCCTGGCAAGGGGGACACCCACCGAGGGGGTTCCCTGGCAAGGGGGACACCCACCGAGGGGGTTCCCTGGCAAGGGGGACACCCACTGAGGGGGTTCCCTGGCAAGGGGGACACCCACTGAGGGGGTTCCCTGCTCGTCACTGCAACGAGAGCGGTGCTGACCCCCCAGACACAAACCCTCCTGCCGTCTGCTTCCATGGCCCTGACAGCAGAATCCCGGGAAATGCGGGTCCAGCCCCACCCCCAGAGCTGCTCTGTGGTAATAACAACCCAGGGTCCATCCAGCACCAGAGACCCCAGCCCACTTCCCCGCAAACATGTCCCACATCCGACATTCCTGCATCCCACCTGCCCCTGGGGCTGTGGTCACCGGGAGACCACAGGGACCACAGCCCTGGAGACACTCCAGAAGAGCCCAGCCCTGGCAGGGCAGCATTACCTGGCACAGGGGCGTCCCCGGGGCCGTTTGGAGCATCGGGGCCGAGGCTGGGCACAGCGGGCAGCAGCGGCAGGATCCCCAGGGCCCGGGACAGCAGGCGCGGCCCCAGGGCCAGCACCCGCACCCGCACCCCCCGGCAGCAGTGGTTGATGAGCCACAGGTGGACGCTGACCCTGGTTTTAATCTTTACCAGGCACTTCACCATGGTGGCACAGGGACAGGAGGAGCGCAGGGACGGCCGCTCGCCCTCCAGCACGGCTGCTACGAGTGGCACTGGTGCTGCTGGCCCGGGGGCAGGGCTATTTTGGGCACCGAGTAGAAGTGAGAGTGAGGAAAAGCAAAGGGGTGGTACCAGCTCAGGGTGATTTATGGTGGGAGATGATTTCATGCTCTGGCTGCTTCGCAACTGCACGTCGGGGAGGGTGTCACATGTAACTGGGTGGTAGAGGTGACCCTGCCTGCTTCCACCCCCAAAACCGGTACAGACGCCAGCCCTGGGATTCCTCAGTGGAATTAAATCCTGTCCCTTGGGACAGGCAGTCCCTGTCCCTGTGCACAGCCCGGGAGCAGGACTGGTGTGGCTGTGCCAGGACAGGGCTGGCTCCACAGCACATCCAGGCGCAGGGCACCCCTCCCTTCCCCCCTGCTCCTGGGCCATCCCAGGTCCCTCATCAGCATCTCTGTTTTCTAAATCTCTTTGCATCTTCACGAAATTCTGTGCACCTTCCCTCAGCCACGACACACTCCCCAACACCCACCCCACACTGTGTCACCCCAGTGTCACCAGGAGCCAGACACTGCTGTCACCAGTGGCACTGCCACAGCCCCCAGAGATGCTCCCAGCCCTGTGGGGCAGCTCCAGGGCTGCTCCCAGTGTTTTGCCCTTTGCCAGCCCTTCTTCCAGTGCATCCCACCCCGATTCAGTCCCAGGATGGGGAGAAGACTCCCTGCCCCAGCCTGGTGACACACCAGCCTTTCTGAGGACAAGGCACCGGGGCTGCAGACCCAGCTGGACATGTGTGTGCACGCGTGTATGTGTGTGCACGTGTGAGGGGGGGGGTGTGTGCACAGGTCTGTGTGCCCCCGCTCCCAAGCCCCGGTGGTGGCCAGGCCCCCCTCGTGCCCTACCTTCCATGATGGAGATGTGGACGGCTCTCCGCCGGGTGCGGGGCACGCTGCTCAGCCGGGGGCCGTGCGTGATGGACGGGCAGCTCCGGCTCGGCACCAGCCCGGCCCTGGGGACAACAGCGGGGTCGGGGTCAGAGCCGGGACGGTGCCAGCACCCCGGGCACGTGGCAGTGCTCCTGCTGGGATCCCACCCTGGGTACCGACCCCTAGGAGCTGCTGCCGGGCTCTTACCGGTGAATCTCAGGGGGCTCCCTCTTGATCTTGGCGCTGGACTCCATCACCTCCTTGGCGACGCGGCCGCTGCAGGAGGGTCCAGAACAGCAGAGGTGAGGACAAGAGCACGGTACCAGTGAGCCAACACATCCCCCCATGGCACCCCGTGTCCCAGCACCACCTGGGCCCTCCCCACACACACGACTCCCTGGAGGGGGTCTCCCCACAGCTCCAGGGGAAAGCAGAAATATCTGCTGGGAATAAGGGCAATGGAGGAGCCTGGAAAGGCTGAGCTGACACTTCTGCCACCATGTTTTGTTGCTTGGCCTGGCATTGGATACCGGACACCACGGGATCACTTCCCCTCAGCTGGGGGACACACAACAGGCATCCAGGCCCTCCCATGCCAGTGAGGAAGGCTCCGGCATCGTGCACCTTACAGCTGGGGTTGTGCTGGGGTCTCTTGTGCTGCAGAGGTACGAGGTCCCAGGCCCAGGTTCTCACTCCAGCAACTTCCCCCAGAAATTTAGGGACCACAGTGATTCATTTCACTTCTTGTTCTCAAACCCCAAATCCATTGTCCTCTCCCCTCCTTTACTCCTGTCCCTCCAAAACTGCAACTCTGGGGGTGGGGAGGGGGCTGGCGGCTGTGACACAGAGACAGCAGTGGTGGTGGTCTGGCTGGGGTCAGCACTACAATGGGGGATCTCTGCAGGACCCCGAGATGGTCCTTGACTGCTGCAGCCCCAAAGCACCTCCAGGAACTGCCCCTGCTGTCATATTTACCTGTATCGGAACCGGCTTCCCTTGAAGAACAGGTTGCTGCTGGACACCGTCCGCACCTGGCTTGACTTCTCCAATCTGCAACAGCACCAGGAGTGTGTGAGCAGCCCACACCACCAGCCAGGAGCTGGGAATGGCCCTCTGCATCCTGGCAAAGCTCTGCCCAGTTCTGTTCCCAACACATCCCACTGGTGACCAGGACAGGGGACTCTGCGGGTGCTGGGACAGCATCACCCCCGTCGGACTGACCCCACACCCACCCCAGGGGGGAGCCCTGCATTGCCAGCTGATGGCAGCGAGGCCAAGTGACAGGAGCAGAGCCTGGAGATGTGGAATACCACCAGGAATGAACCCAGACGTGGCCAAGTGACAGGAGCAGAGCCCTGCAGACGTGGAATACCACCAGGAATGACCCCAGGTGCGGGCAGCAGTGGGTGGCACTGGCTGCAGGGACATGAACACTCTGTCAGCACAGCTTGTCCTTGCTGGCAGCGGGAGCATGGCTGGGATGGACCCACTGCCAAGGAGTCTCCAGCAGCTGGAAGGGCCTTGGGCCACAGCTCCCACTGGGTCCCACAGGCCATCAGTGACACCCACGTGCAGTGGCTGAGGCTCTCCAGGGGGCTGAAACCCCACCATGGCCTGGGCATGGCAGGGTGATGGACATGCCTGTCCTGGGCAGGTGGGCACTTGCCGGGGTGGGTGAAGCTGCCATGAGGGACCATCCCATCTCCCTCCCATCCCATGGGACCTGATCCCTCACCCCAGGAGTGCCCAGCAGCACCTCAGCTGAGCCCACGGTCCACTCTGCTGGGTGCACAACCCAGTGGTAATTCACTGACACGACTAATCACAGGGAGATTTGTAAAGCAATATTGCAATTTCATTTCATGTTCATGTAATGAGGAGCGAAACCTGCTGATTGCAGCTGCTGATTGCAGAATTCCCAGTGGGAATGCATTGCACGCTCTGTCTCGCAGCTTGCTGATTAAAATAAAACTCATTACCAAGCACAAAGTGGGCTGGGTTAAGTATGGCATAAGCAGGATGGTGAATCCAAGCAGCTCCACTGGCACCTCCTCAGTACTGTGGCTCTGCCAGGGCCACTGGGACAAAGTGCCCCATGGGCAGTGACCGATCCCAGTTCCTGGATGGAGCCCAGAGGTGGGCACTGACCCACAGAGGCCGCAGGACACAAACCAGCACTTACTTGTAGAAAGCCTGGTTCTCAATCCCACACTTCCAGAGGTGTTTGCAGGCTTCTGGTGTCGGGGCAAAATAGGTGAGGACAATTTTCTTCTCCTAAAGGAGAAAGACAGGGAGTTGAGCACGGAACAGGGAGTGGTGCCCATTGGACAGACAGAGACTGGAGCAGACAGGGCTGGAGAGTGGCACTGGCATGGACAGATCTTGCCTTGGAGCCATTTGGGACACAGGGGGGTTGGAGCACTGGCAAACAGCCCGGTGTGGAGCCAGGCATGAGGGATGAGCAGATATGTGCCAGTTTTCTACCACCCACCCCTCTGCTCCCAGCCTTTGGGAACAGCCAGAAATACAACTTTCATAAAAAACTCCTGCTGATGGCTCCTGGGGGAGCCAACTCCACCCAGAGGTGTTCCAGGTGACTTTGTGGGACACAGCAATGAATAACCACCACAAGCCCAAAGGCAGCACCAGCAGGAAGGCATGGCCAGGAACTGGTGGGCAGAACCTCTGCCACAGCACAGCCCAGGGGAGCTGAGGGATCTAATGCCCAGAGCAGGGCACCAGTGGGAGCAGGGAAGTGACCCCAGCACTGTCATGGAGCTGCAGTTGCTGTCACCATCCCTGTTCCCTTGCTCTGCCAGGCCAGGGTGATGCTGCTGCCAAGTTCCTGAAGAACCCCCTGAAGACATGACCACACTGTGCCCAGGAATTCCCACAGGAAGGGGGAACACTCACCTCCTTCTGACTCACATACAAGTAGAAAGTCTTCCCTTCGAATTTCATCTTGGTCACCTCATTCCTGGAAGGACAAGGACAGGCAGGTGGGAGCTGTGCAGAGCCCACCACAGCCTGGAGCCCACCCAGCCCAGCCCCTGGCACCACTCTGGTGTTTGGGATGGCAGCAGGGCAGCTTCCAGACCCTGCTTTCCATCCTGGGAGATGCGATGGGGTGGTGAGACCAGCCCTGGCTCAGAAACCAGGAGCTGGAATATGGGACACCCCAGAGTGAAGCTGGGGGTCAGCAGTGAGTCCTGGGGAGCTCATCCCATGGGCAGTGGCTGGTGGCAGTGCCAGGGACACACTGGCCAAATCTGGAGATGCTACAGTGACCTGGGAACATCACAGCCAGGCTCAGAGGGGCTGGGGGCATTTGGGACCTGGCCAACATGGGGACAGTGAAGTTTAATGGAGACAGACGTAGAAAATAATAAGTGAGGGGCAGCAAAGCTCTGGGTGCACTGAGCACTGCCCTGTCTGGGCACGGCCCCCCAACCCTGGTGCCGTTGGGGGTCACCCACGTACCCAAACATCCCTCAGAGCCCCCCGGGGTGACACAGGACACCCACGGAGTGACTGGAGTCTGGGGTGGGAACTCACCACTTGATGAAGTGAACCCTCTTGTTTCCCTGCAGAACGACGAACCCGAAGGGCGTGAAGGCCAGAAACGCCGCGTTCCCCGACACGTCCTGCAAGGCAACCGTGGCTGCTGCTCAGTGCTGCTGGCCAGCAAAGCACAGCACCAGCCACCCCCGGCCAGGAGCTGGGGCACTGCAGCAGCCTGTGTGCCAGCTCTGCCAGCACCGTGCTGCAGTTACATGTTAGCACTTATAGATCACACTGACACATAGAGTATATGCTATTGTCATAACAGCATGTTGTCATTGTTGCAATTAATATATCTATTTAATATATATATTGTAACTATACTGTTATTTGTCACTATATATAGTTATTATATAGATACACAGTATTTATTTAATATATATAATAAGTACTGTGATGTACATAGTTCAATATAGTTATATATTGTATTATCATAGAATCATAGAATATCCTGAGTTGGAAGGGACTCACAAGGATCATCGAAGCCCAGGTCCTAAACACTGTGTTATATTACTAATACATGTAGTAATTAACCTGGGACATGATAACCCCTGGCTGCACTTCTCTCCCTCAGAGCCCTGCCCAGTCAGTGCCCTGGGCAGCATCAGGCCAGTTCAAAGCCACCAGTTCTGTCTGGTTCAGGCAGCACTTCAACCCCATCCCAACGGCAGCTCCAGGGAAGTGATCAGTGACTGCACTGGGTGCAGGGAAAACCAGAGACACTCAGTTGTGAAAATGTTGTGAAATAGCTGTGGCTGATAAGTAGTCGCTGGATTCACCCTGGTTTTGGTTTTGGCCAGCAGGCATCCAGAGGGCTCTTGAGGGATGCTCAGAACAAAAGTCCATCCTCAGCCTGTCAAGGCTGAAAGGCAGAGAGAGCTGATCCCCAGGTGTGAACCCCAAATTCAGAAACCTGCCACAGTTCAAGCCCTGGGCTGCCCAAAGTGCTCTGGCTCTTTCCCAAGTCTGGGAAAGCCTCCAGGAAAGGAAACAGGGTCTCAGCAGTGATGTACCCTCCTGGGGGTGCAGAGGCTTGGTAGGGGCTGGGGGGGCTAAAGGGGGCATGGGACCCTGCACAGGTTCAAAAACCCTGTGGATGTGGCCCCTGGGATGTGGGTTAGTGGAGGGCTGGCAGTGCTGGGGGAGTGGTTGGGCTCAATAGTTTCAAAGGGTTTTTCCAAACCAAACAATTCCGTGAT
This sequence comes from Manacus candei, assembly GCF_025592945.1. NCBI lineage: Eukaryota > Metazoa > Chordata > Aves > Passeriformes > Pipridae > Manacus > Manacus candei. The sequence goes on along the minus strand of NW_026138094.1, from coordinate 16,456,087 downwards.
TCTCTTTGCTTAGGCCAGAAGTTCTGTCCATCATCTGATACAGAGAAAAGAGGGAATCCCTGTTAGTCACACACACACATTCATGCAGGGACTGATGTCTAGAACAGTTACCAAGGGCGGCATCAGCAGCTCCAGTGAGCCCTGCTTAAGAAGGGAATATCTTTTTCTATGTTTGCATTTTTGGGGAAAAACTACTGTAAGACCATGAAAACTTCAGACAAACAGGACCAAGTCAAGGGGCACTGAACCAAGAATGCCTGGTGGGAGGAAACAGTCCCTCATCCCAACTCTGTCACAATCCATTGGAGAAGAGGGAACAGAATCAGCTCCATTTCACTTTGGATCCTTTAAGCTCATTAACAGCAGCTCTTGATGAATTAGGTTGAATTCTGCTAATAGACCTAAAAGTGTGTATATTTGTCCTTAGCTGTTGTAAGAACATGAATCAGTGTAACTCAAATATATTTAAAAATGTTCTTGGGGTAAAAGAAAGGCAACTACAGCAAAGGTCAGAAATGGGTGGTTCCTGGCAAGAGCACTGGTTCAGAGGGAATTCACAGCGAAGCAACCCCCGGGGCACTCACAAACAGCCCATAAACAGGGAACTCCCCCAGTTTACTGCAATTGTGTGTTAATGTGGCACAATTCAGGGAAAAGCCCTGAGGGACCCCAGCACAGGCAGCCTGAGGGGAGAATTCTCTGTCTGCTTTGCATCCCACATCCATCTGCATGTGATGGGATTATCAGGGAGCAGAGAGAGCCACAGACATCTACGGTCAATAAAGAGCATTTCTAAAAGCAAACTGGACTATGGGCTGGGCAGAGCAGAGGATGGACTGTCCCTGGCAGGTTAATGCCTGGTTGTTCCTCAGCCACTGACCCTGTTACTGCCTCCCAATGACCTCCTTCAGCAGCAGATGATTGACCCCTCTCTTACAGCTGTCTGCATGTGAAAATGCTTTCCTACAGCTTCTCTGGACACCCCCGGGAGGGTTTTGGGGAATCCAACCGGAGCAATAGCTTTAGGAACTACTTTGGAACAGTTTTACCTTGCATGGGTGTGGGTCAACCCCGTAGGTCTCCAGAGTCTGCGCTTTCCTGAGAAAATTCAGCTCTGAAGTAGCTGGTGTCTGCCCACTGAAGGAGAAAAAAACAGGGGAAAAAAGAATATTCCACGGAAGAGAGGAAAGGCAGCTACTGGGATTCTGTTAACAATGAGGTATCAGCTATGGTTCATTCCTGTTAGATTTGTTATGGGATCAACAGGAGCACAGCACTGGAGCCCAGCCCATCCTGTCCTGCCAGTTCCTTCCACAGGAGCCACACTGAACTGGCAACACTGGGAAGGGCCAAAAAGGAGCATCTGCCAAATTTAGAGATGAATTCCCTACTTGCAGCAGAGACATCTCCTCCACAGGGAGGAAAGGGGAGTTTGGGGGCAGAGGGCAGCAACCTCTGCATATAAGGACACAGCTTACACACTTTAAGGACTGAAAATCCCAAACAGGGATAACAGTGCTCCGAGCACCAGCAAACCCACAGCTCTGGTACCTCAGCTCTGACTTGTGGATCTCTGCAATCTTCCTCTCCAGCTTCTCTGAGTGTTTGGGGAAGAACTGGAACTTGGAGCTGTAGCCTTCTGGGTGCTTCCCCGGGTCGTAGTCCCCAATCTCAGCTGGTGGGAGACAGATCCAGTTGGGAAGAGCAACAACCAAAGCACACTCCCCATCCCAGCAGCACCAGTCAGGGCTCAGTGTCCCCTGGGAATGCCGCTCCAACCCCACTGTGCTTCCCACTGGGAGGGACCGTTTGTCAGGCATTAACTGCATCCACTTAATTCCATTGCTTATGTGGGAATCACTCAGCAGCAGATGGTCACAAATTTATTAATTCCTCGAGGTGCAGGAGCAGGCAGGCAAACAGGCAGAAGGGCAGAGGCTGGATGAGCCAACAGGATGCTCCTGGGGAACACCATGGCCGGAATGCAGGGGAGACCCAGCCCCCATCCTTGTCCTCCCCCAGCCCAGCCCAGCCCAGCCCAGCAGTGGGGGTAATATCAGTATTCCAGGTGCAGTGACCTGCTGTTAGAGCAATAATGGGAGCAGTGCAGAGCAGGAACACCCAGCCATTACCCTGCAGGATGTAGGCAGCCAGCAGCGCCGCGTCCGACGTCTTGCACAGCAGCCGCCCGTGGTACAGATCCCTTTTGATCTGCAGGAAGACTAAGTACCTGGGGACAGGAGGGAGAGTCCATTCATTAAGCAAAGTTTAAATTACCCAAACAGGCAATTTAGATGTGGAGTATCTGCCACCAGACACTTGCTCTGACATCTCTCTCCCAGCAGTTCGTTTACCAGACCTGACACTCGCTGGGATTGAACCAGGGCTGATTCTGGCCAGGACTGGGGCTCAAATCCACACATCCCAGCCCTGTTCCAGCCCACAGGGACATGATGCCTACTCTGGGGCCAGCACCCAGCCCAAGGGCTGGTGGAGATCTCCATCAGCCTGGACACCCTCTGAGTTTCTTCACGGCACCAGAACACAACTACAATCCCCCCAGCCCATCCGAGGTGCCCAAGGATGATGCTCTGAAGGGGATCTCATGGTCCACAGCCCACCAGCAACTGCTGCACTTCCCAGTCCTGCATCCTCCCCTGTCTGCTCAGCTTCCCCATAACATGATTTTTCTCCTTCCCAAACTTTCTGTGTCCTTTCAGGTCTCAGCACACACTCCCATCCCTCCTCTGTCCTTGCCAGAGATTGGCACAGTATCACCCAGGGGGAATTGCCTCCTGTGCTCACCCATCCCTATCTCCATGCCCAGTGAAAAGATAAACTACATTGGAAAATTACATATTTAAATGAATTTAAACCTAAGTAACAGTTTGGGCTGAGTCCTGTGGTGTTTGGGAAAACCTTTAGATGATAAAATGTGAGTCACAGAGGGAAGGAGCAAAACGGAGCACTCAGAAATGCATTTAAATAACCAGACACACTCTGCAGTCTCTCGGTCATGCCTCATTGCTCAAATCCATGTTTACGATGAGATAAAACACTAATTTGCACAAATAAAATATATTAAAGAGAAATCAAGATACCGAAGTGGACTCTGTCCAGGGGAAAGTGAATTTTAAGCCCAGGCTCCAGCTGCAGCTGCAGGCACACCTCAAATGGCAGCAAGGAGGGACAACTCACCTGCATGGGACTCAACCTGGACCCGTGGAGGTGACAGAGGGCACAGTTAGATGAGGTTTTGGGAGGACATTCTTCACCATGTTCCACCCTCTGCCATGGGCAGGGACACCTTCCCCTATCCCAGCTTGCTCCAAGCCCGGTCCAACACGTCCAGGGATGGGGCAGCCACAGCTTTTCTGGGCAATCTGTGCCAGGGCCTCCCCACCTCACAGGGAAGGATTTCCTCTTATCTAACCCTTTACTCTTATCAGTGTGAAGCCATTCCCCCTTGTCCTGTCCCTCCAGGCCCTTGTCCCAAGTCGCTCTCCAGCTCTCTTGGAGCCCTTTTAGGTGCTCCAGGGGGCTCTCAGGTCTCCCTTTACAGAAGGTGCCAGCTCAGAGCCCTCCAGCAGAGGCTCCAGCCCAGTTGCCCCAGGCAGAGCCGACCCTCCCCACCCCATCAGTCAGGGACTGGGGCTGATGTGCTCCAGAGATCCACAGCCATGGCTTGTTTTCCAGAGCTGCTGAGATTGCTCCATGAGTTCTCCTCATGTCCTTCCTCCTGGCAGGAAGAGCGGCCTGAAGAGCCCCTAAAGATAGAACTGGGAGAAGCGCTGTCAGGCTCTCAGCGCAGTTATCGCCGAGCTCCTGACGTCACAGGGACGCGGCTCATTGCTCCCAGGGACTGCTCCCAGGGACTGGCAGGGGAACTGCAGGCACTCCAACCCTTCCCCACAGACTGAGCACAATAAGGACACCCTGAGCCGAGGACAGTGGCAGGAGTGTGAGCAGCAGCAATGGGCATTCCAGGGACAGTGCCATGTTTGGAGTGCTCCGCCCTGGAATGTGGGTTTGGAACCGACTGCAGTCAAAGACCAAGCCAGGGGGTTTAATCACAGAACCCTGGAATGGTTCGGGCTGGAAGGGACCTTACATTCCACCCCCCTGCCACAGGCAGGGACACCTTCCACTAGACCAGGTTGTTCTAAGCCCCATCCAACCTGGCCTGGAACAATTCCAGGGATGGGGCAGTCACAGCCTGTGCCAGGACCTTACCACCCTCACCTCTGCTTCCCACCAGGTATGGCAGCTCCGTGTGCTGACTCAGCACAGATGGAGGTTTCCAAGCTTTTCTCCCACAGCTGGGACAATCCTGAAGTGTCCAGGTTGGTTTGGAAATCTCAACAGCTGTTGCTCTCCCCTGACTACAAAACAAAGCTCAGCCCTGTGCTCCTGCCCCGGCCCAGCCTGCGCTGCCTGGCCCAGCTGGTCCTGCCCTGCCCGTACCTGGTGATCTCCTCCTTCAGCGCCGCCGGGTCCGTGGGGTAAAACTTGACACGGAAGCACATGGTGAAGGGAGGCTGGGCTGCAGGAGAACAGAGACACTGTGTCACCAAGGGCAAGGCTTTCCCCTTCATCCAGAACCACCCTGCTTGAGCACATGGTCAGATATGCTGGGGGTCTCACCCGCCTGCCCCGCTCCCCCCAAACACACCCGCTGCCCGTGGTAAGGAGGGGGCAGACAGGCAAGGAGACATTCCTCACTGCAGTGGCCATGAAGTGTAGATGTCCCTGATAAAGCTGTGGGGAAGCACCAGCAGCACTATCTGCTGGCCACCCAAACCTCTCCCCACTCCCAAATCTCATTTCTCCATCCCCACCCCTGCTGTCCTGGTCTCCACAGACGCTGGTGCCCTGTGCTGGGGGGTCATGACCAGCTGTGGCTGCAGTGGGGCTGGTGGTGAGTGATCCTGCTCTCAACCCACCAGAACAACTTTTGGGGGAGCCTTTTTCTGGGAGATGGGCTGCAAATTGACCCCACAAGGGACAGGCTGGAGAAAATGGAATATATCTAAGATGGAAGGAGCACACACTGTCTGTCTGGGACACCTACAACACTCACCCCGCATCTGCTTCACCACTGACTTGGTAAACTCCAGCCAATGCTGAAAGGAAAAAGAAGGTGATTAAAGCCTGATGGCTGTGACTTCACAAGGTGGGAAGGATAAGGAAGAGGAGGGTACTGCTCCAGGTGAGAAAAGCCACCTGAATGTCAGTGAGTGTCCCTGGAAAGGAAAAGGAGGAAGTGAGGGTTCAGACTGGCCCTGTCTCACAGTGAGGGAGAAGCTTCTGTGCCCAGCTCCTGGCCCATCATTGGCTGCTCCCTGTTACAGCCGTGGCAGAAGGTGCCTTGGGAGCAGGAATTAGTTGTTATATTGATCAGTGGGAAGCACAACACAAGGCTGTTATCAATAGCTGTGTCTGGAGTGTGTTCGAACTGGTTCTCATTCACAGTGAGGGGTGGAACAGCTCACTCTGCACACATTCTAACTCCCAGGAAGTGACAGGACTCACTCACACAGCCCTGGGGTGGGAATGCAGCTCACTGGGCCCGTGGGTCTGTGTGCCCCTCTGCCAGACCTGCTGCAGCTTCCCGGGGCTCAGCAGGACACGGATCCGTGCCAGGAGCCGGGTCAGACCAGATCCTGCCGAGCTCTCTGCTCCTGCACTCCCACGTCTCTTCTCACTCTCCATCGCCCGAGGCAACACTCAAGCGTTTGGATCCCCGGCACAGAGCTGTCAAATGGCCTAATCTCGGTGTTAACACGTGAATCAGTGCTAGAAATGGTCCTGCAGACCCGCTACCAGGGGATCTCCCTCCTCACTTTGCAACACCATCACATCTCTCACTCTGCAGCTCACGATGCCTCCAGCCCTCACATGAGGATCCGAGGGCTGGGTGAGTCCCTCCGGCTCACACATTGCCGGGGACTCAGGGAGCCGGGACACTGGGGCTGCTGCCAGAGCCTGGGTGCATCCCAGACCCTTCCCCCGCAGGGCAGGGGGTGTCCCCAGGGTGCTCAGAGGGCCTGTCTCATGGGCAAAGGAATGACCCTGTCGGGGCACCCACAGACCCCTGTCCCAGCAGCAGGGCAGGGCAGGGCAGAGCTGCGGGGGAAGAGCCCCTCATCACCACCTAAACCTGATTTCATCTCTGACCTTTGCTTCCCGCCGGTTTTCAGCGGCGAGGACAAGCCTGACACCCCTCCCCCGGTCCGGGCAGGAGGGGCTCTCTCTCACCCTTTGCTTGTCGGGGTCCACGAACCGGATGCCGAAGTAATCCTTCTCCAGCAGGTTCAGGTGGTGGCAGAGAAGGTCGAACAGGTACTGGCCCTTGGCATCTCTCTGCAGGATAAAGAGACTCAGTGACCGAGCAGGGGGAAGGGATGGGGGGGGGTAGAGAGCTGGGGGAGCGGGGTCCGAAAATTGTGAAGTGACACCAAGGACAGTGCAAACCCCACACACATCCCTGTGCGATATTTTCAACTCAGAAACCATCTCCCATCCCACCCGAGGGGCAGCAGCCACGAGCAGGACCCCACAGCAGCACCAGACCGAGCATTAACGGGGAATTTAACAGTACCGTAGATACAAAATCTGCTACATCTCAGAATTTTTTAACATTTCATTTCCAGCGCTGCAGACTGAAGCACACACTGGGAGCTGCTCCACAGCGGTGCTGGCCCTGGACACCGCGGTCCTTCCAGCACACTGGCATGACAAAAAACATTATCCCACCTCGCAGGATCTGCTTCTTATCGGCCTCTTCCTTTATCTGGCTCAAATTGCAGCTTGCCGCTAAACAAAGGGGGGTTTGTCCCGGTCACCCTCGGGCGATGGGTGCTCACCTCCGTGCCCTGGGCTGTTGTTTTGCAGTTCAGAGGTTTTGCCAGCACACACCCAAAAACTCTCCTCCTCCCCTTGGCTGGGGGGCGCAAACGCGGCCCCGCCAAGCCCCGGGTGCTTTGGCTAATGGTCGATCGTTGGAGTCATTAACCTTTAACGTTTCAGTGCCTCCCACCCAGAATTCCCACCTCATCCGTACCGGCTGCCCTAAGGCGGACAGACCCCCGAGAGCCCCGGGCGGGCCCCGCCGGAGCTGCCGCTCCTCGCAGCCAGCGGCTCCTGCTCACTCCGCGCATCAAAGGCTGCTCCCGACACCCACGCTGCCTCCCTGCTTCCCACAAATACAGCGAATACATTGTTTCCTGACAAATACAGGGAACACACGCGTTATCTGATTAAATGAGCGCGTTATCTGATCAAACAGCCGCTCGGCAGACACGGGCAGCGATGGGGGAACCCCACGGGACGGCATTAACCCATTCCTGGGGTGCCGCACGTGAAATGTGTTTGTACAGGTTTGAGCCGCTGCTGACACCGCGCCCTCGGGGCCGGGCCTGGCAGCACCGAGGGGATGCGGCGGTGACCCCGGCAGTGCTGCCGCCGAAGCAGGGGCTGCCCGGGGACAGCCCGTCCTGCCTGCCCGGCTCTGCAGCCCCGGCCTCGGGCAGCGGCACCGGGAGTGGAGCACAGAGGAGTCAGAGGTGCCCTGGTGCTCTCCCGACCCGGCACCTGTCCACACCAAAGTAAATCACAGAATCACGGAGTGTGGAAAAATCCTCCAAGACCATCGAGTTCAACTGTCCCCCAGCGCTGCCAAGGCCACCACTAACCCGTGTCCCCATGTGCCACATCCACACGGCTTTTAAATCTGCCCAGGGATGGGGAATCCACCTGGGCACCCTGTGCCAGGGCTGGACAGGCCTTTCCAGGAAGGAATTTCCCCAATATCCAACCTAAAGCTTCCTGGCACAGCTGGAGGCCGTTCCCTCTCCTCCTGTCCTTGTTCCCTGGGAGCAGAGCCCGACCCCCCCCCCGGCTCCCCCCTCCCATCAGGGGGTTGCAGAGCCAGAAGGTCCCCCCTGAGCCTCCTTTTCTCCAGGCTGAGCCCCCCCAGCTGCTCCTGGTTCTCCAGACCCTTCCCCAGCTCCGTTCCTTTCTCTGGACACACTCCAGCCCCTCCATGACTTTATTGGAGTGAGCACTGGGATTTTGGAGCCGCTACTAAAGCCCAGCGGAGCAGCCCCGCAGAGCCTGCGGCAGGGCCGGCCGGGCTCTGCAGTGCACGCACCGAGCTCGGCTGAGCGCGCTCTTTCCCCACCTATTAGCGAGTTTTTATCCACTCTCGCAGACTGGCTGCAGCTGTTCGGGCAGAGGGGAGGGCGTCGGGAGCGCTGCCGGGAGCGCTGGCAGCTGAGGCGCTCTGCAGCCGCAGCACGGCTGGCAGACGGGCAGGAGCTGTGCAGGCAGCATTCCTGCCAAGCCTTGGGAGAGCCGGGACCGTCAACAAACAGAGCTCCCCGCAGGCAGCGGGTCCTGCCAGCCGGGAACAGCGCTCCGGCAGCGCAGAGCTCACCTCGGGCATCGCCTCTGCCAGCTCTGCCCCCCTGCATCCCCCTCCCTCCCGGGCAGGCAGCGGGGCCCACCACTTACCCCTGCCGGGATGTCCACGTGCACCGTGGCTTTGGAAAAAATGAAAGATTCCCATTTCCATACGCAGGAAACCCGTATTTCAGCTGCCTCAGGTGCAGCCCCTGGCCGGGCTGGGATGAGGGTGCTGGGTGACATCCCCAGCTGTGCATTCCTGGTGCTGCAGCATCCTCAGCCGGGGGCCAGCAGAGACCACCCCACAGAGGAACGAGCTGCCAGCCCACAGCTGGGAGAAAAGACACATGGGGAGCAGGAGGGACCCCAGGGCCACCCACAGCAGCCATGCCCCTGTCCCTTGTGCACGGCTCAAGGAGCAGACACTGGCATTGGAGGCAGCTGATCAGCTCCAGCAGAGCCAGTGCCCCCCAGGAGCCCAGGGCCACCTGCCCTGCAGCCCTCCCTTGGCAGAGACATCCCTTTGGGAGGCTGGGAAGGAAGGGTCCCTATGGGCTGCTACTTCACTGGGAACATGGCTATGGATGGCCCTGGGCTCGATCCAGGGCTGCAGTGCCCATCCATCCTCCCAAAACACAAAGGAACTCCCTCCCAGGGACCACAGGTCCCTTCAGCCTGTGCCCCTCACCCACTGCCCTGCTGCCACTTGTGCCTGGGGACAGGGAGCAAATGCCTCTGGCCAAGCTGGAGCTGCTGGCCGGGATGGTCAGCCTGTGCTGGGCACTGGCACTGCCAGCTGCTGCTCGGGAAACAAGGCTGCTCCACCCTCAGCCAGGATATGGATTTAGGTGCTGAACTCGGAAAACCATGGCCTGGATCGTGCTTTATTAATAGGCAGACCAAGCTCTGTGTGCACCATCCATCACTGTCCCCAGCACTGCCCAGCCCGGGCACAGGGGCACAGACAGGGAGGAGGAACAACACCTGAATTCAAATCCCTTCTCCTGAGCCAGAGCAAGTTACTTTTTGTTCATTAAATAGGATTCAGTTTTTCAATGAGGACTGAAGCAGCTTGAGAGGAGACAAACGGTGGCAGCAGCTTGGGAACAGTGGGACAAAGCCTGGGCCCTGCTCACCTCTCAGGCACGGGATCACCTTCCCAGCTCAGCTGTTACCTGCTTTGGGGAGGCTGGACCTCTTCCCTCACATCCAGAAAATAGTAATAAATGTTGGGCTTATTCTCTTCCCCTAAAGAAGGTCAGTCTGCAGGCTGAGCTAAAGGAACGTCTGGCACAGACACAGAGGTTAAAACAACTAATAACAGAAAATGCATAAACAAAGACATACTCCTAAATCATTCCCAGATAGACCCAAAGGGCTCTCAGGCCCAGAGTCACTGCTGCAGGAGTGCAGGGCTGATTCCACATCCCCCCCAGCATCCCAGCCCTCTGCACCTCCCAGAGCAAATGTCACAGGGATTTGCCCCAGGCTCCTCTCCCTTTTCCTGCCCCAAAGCAGGATGGAATGCTTTCCTCTGCAATTTTCATGGAGGAATTGCAAGGAGGCCAAACCAGACATCCCCCAGTGCCTGGAATGTGGTGAAAGTGTGAAACCACGATGGCATTACAGGGGGAATGTTCCCTCTTTGATCTCTCTAACTTGAATTAAAGATATTCTAAATTAATCATTAGCAAAATGTCTTTCAGGAAATTATCTGAACTGCCTTTACAAATCACGACTTAAAAGAGCTCTCATTGCATAACACCGGCTTAAATATTCTGTGTTTGGATCTTTATGTGTTCTTATAAAATGAGACTCCTGTCTGTCTGAAGGTTTTTGAGGTCAGCCCTTCGGGGTGCCCGGGCTGATGGGGAGACCACGGCCAGGCGCTGGCACACACCGGGATGCCAGGCTGGCACACACCACACCGAGGGTTTGCTGTGGATGCCAACACCTGCCAAGGACTTCCAGTGTCTGAGGGAGCCTATAAGGAAGCTGGAGAAGGACTCCTCATCAGGAACTGTGATTGGACAATTCTCACTGCCAGAGGGCAGGGTTGGATGGGATACTGGGAAGGAATCCTTCCCTGGGAGGGTGGGGAGGCCCTGGCACAGGTTGCCCAGAGAAGCTGTGGCTGCCCCTGGATCCCTGGAAGTGTCCAAGGCCAGGTTGGATGGGGCTTGGAGCAACCTGGACTAGTGGAAGGTGTCCCAGCCCAGGGCAGGGAGTGGAATGAGGTGGGCTGTAAGGACCCTTCCAGCCCAAAGCAGTCTGGGATTCTGTGATTCCATGAGTCAGAACTTACAAACCCTGGAGGAAGTGCAGCCGAGCAGAGCCCCGTGCCCAGACACCCCTGGGGGCTGTAGGGGCTGTGTCCCTGTTATCAGCCACAGGGCACTGGGATAGGAGTGTTCCAGGGGAGGCTGGGCTGGGCAGCCAGCACGGCCCTGCTGCTGCTGCTGCTCCAGCCCGGGGCTGCAGAGGACAGCTGGGATCACCATCACACCGCTGTCCTGGGTCATAACACCCCTGACTGCCCTGCTCTGGTGTGAGCTGAGCCCAGGCTGTGGGAGCTGCATCGTGGCACAGCCAGCTGAGCACCTGCAGAGCTGTGTTTTCTGTCCCTCAGCCCCATCACCCTGATGCACTGTCAGGCAGCACTGCTGGGGTCTGACCCCTCAGCTCAGAGCCCACATTCTCCCTCACACCTACCTTTGCCCAAGGGTGTCACTGGCACTGGGTCTCATGGCATTCTTCATTTCTGTGGGATCTCTGGAGCCCCAAGCACATCCCAGTGCCCCAGTTCATCTCTGCAGACTGGCTGAGCTCAGGGCAGCGTGTGGGATTGGGGGACAGACTGTGGGACCACACTGATTTGGGGTGGGAGGGCTGGGAGGGGAGTACAGCCTCGAGGGACAGCCACCTGCACTCATGGCAGCAGCCACAGCACCCCAGTGCCCACCCTGGCTGAGGGACAAACCCTGCCCAGGGGACACTGCCAGGGAGGGGGGCAGTGCTGCTCCCAGGCTCCATCACTCCCTGTGCTGCTCCTTGATGAAGCCCCTCGGAGCCATCCAGCCCCACAGCACCTTCCCGAGGTCCCTGAGGAGCAGGAACCTGTCAGCAACAGCTTCATCCTGAGATTTACTGTGCTCTGCCAGTGGAGCTCCTCGGTGGCCCTGGGAACAAGCTCTTCCAGGGAGTTTTGTGATCATTTTTAATGAGGGAGACAGGGCAGTGCTGTGCTGATGGCAGGGAGATCCTGCTGGGATTTTCCAGTGGGAAATGCACCTGTGCGATGTGGGTGATGGGAGTCTCCCCGTGCCAAGGATGCAGCATCTCAGCATCCTCAGCCTCTCAACAGAGCTCAGCAAACTCCATTTGGGACCCACCTGGCCCTCAACCTGCATCCCAGCCACTGCCAGCCCAGCATCCCAGTCCCTCCCAGTGTGGAGGAGCTCAAAGCTCTCACCAGCCTCTGTGGAAGTCCATAAGATGCACAGTGCAGGATGCAGAAATTCAGCACCATTGAGTGCAAGAATCTTGCTCAATGTGCTGCAAAACAGAACCCAGGCTCTGCAGGGAGATGGGCACCTGCAGCACTGGCAAACACAGAACCCCAGGGGAGTTTTAAACTTTAAGAAGATTAAAGTAACCTTGCATTCTTTGCTTTTCTAAGCTCCTCAGCCAAAATTAGGGTCATCCACAGATAAAAAAGTAAAAGAAAAAAAAAGAGAGGTTTAAAAATAGCAGCTCATCTGAAAATGAGTGAAGGGCTCACTTCAGGCAGGAGTGTCCCCAGCCTGTCCTGGGGCTGTGAACTCACTCTGCCCAGGGACAGCTCTGTGCTGCAGGCTGGGACCCCAGTGCCTGGTGGCACTCCAGGATTGGGGGATGAGGGAGCCCAAATGGCCACAAGGGACTGGGAGAACACAGCTCACATGGAGCAGCACCAGCCCCCCCCAGCTCTGCTGTGCTGGACTCCCAGCCCCATCCCAGCCCCATCCCAGCCCCACGGTCCTGGACCCCCAGCCTGACCCTGTCAGACCCCCAGCCTGACCTCCAGCCTGACTCTGATCCCCAGCCCCACTGCAGTGCTGAACCACCAGCCAGACCCTGACAGCCCCCTGGTCCTGGCCCCCCAGACTGACCCCCAGCCCCCCCCAGCGTTTGCACTTCTGGGCTCCAGCACCACGTTCCCCCACGGCCGCTCTGCGGATTAAGCCCAGGATTTACAGAAGCAACAGCAGCAGCTGAAAGCAGCTCCTTCCTGTGTTATTTGGGCTGGAAATCTCCTTGTGGGCTGCCCACTCGTCCCTGCTTCCTGAGCTTAGGAGGAGATTATTTTTTTAAAGGAAACTGTCAAAAAAGTCTATTTTACAAAGTGAAGTTTAAGCTTAAGTCTCTTTGGCAGCAACATCTGAGCTGGGAGAGATCAAAGGCCCTCCAGCTCCATTGCCAACATGAAGAGATCTTCACCAGCAATTTGACTGCAATATTGAGCTTTAAATGCTTCATTTTCCAAGTTGGGCATTGTGCTGTACGAGCCCAGGATTTATCATCCCTCAGACAAAGTTAATGTTGGCTCTGCAGACAGGGCCAGGTCCTCCTGACTGACAGCTCTCAGCCCTCTCTGGGAGCCAGAGCCTCAGCTGAGCTGTGGAAATGGGAGGAAATGGGCAAAAAGAGGCCTGAGAATATTAATTTCCAGGCAGGGAATAAGCAGCCCAGAAGTGTGTGAGGATGCCTGGAGCAGAGCACTCCAGCCTCTAACAGGGAGTGTTACCTGTGCTGAGCCCTCTCTCCCTAAGGGCCCCCAGGGAGGGGCTCTGGGGGGCAGGAGGGCTGGGGGATCCCCCCCAGCGTCGGGCAGGTGTCCCCAAGGACAGGACATGTCCCTGCCAGGGCAGGGCTCCCGCAGTGCCCACGGCTCCTGGGCAGGTGCCGAGACCTCCCGGGGATGTGGGGCAGGAGAAAGGTGCCCTGAGATCACAGACTGAATAAAAAGGAGTCCCAGACTGGTTTGGGATGGAAGGCACCTTAGAGCCCATCCAGTCCCACCCCTGCCATGGGCACAGACACCTCCCACCAGCCCAGGTTGCTCCAAGCCCCGTCCAACCTGGCCTTGGACACTTCCAGGGATCCGGGGCAGCCACAGCTTCTCTGGGTAACCTGTGCCAGGGCCTCCCCACCCTCCCAGGGAAGAATTTCTTCCCAATACCCCCCCTAACCCTGTCAGTTTGAAACCATTCCTCCACATCCTAGGGGGAGATGCTCTGGGAGCCATCAGTGAATCCAGGACTCCAGGAGAGAGCCCACCTGCTCCACCACAGCCCACCAGAGCCCACAGTACCTGCCCACCCAAGGAGACTCCGAGTAAGGAAAAGGGGTTTTACATAACTCCAATGTAATCCAGTTATATTTATAGCATATGCATTTCAGTATTAATTCCCTGTTATCTCTAATCCTTCCTCCTTGCTGACACGGTAATTTCTGTCTTCAAGACTTATCCAGGCAGTTTGATCCAGAAGTTTATAAAGCTCTTGAGAAGGAAAGTTCCTAATGAAGGGACTCTCGGAGCCTTAAACTCCAGATTATCGATTCTCGTCTTAATCCCCCGCAGGTTTTTCAAACCTTCCACATGCTGGCATGTGCAGAAGGTTCACCACGGCTCTCCATCACAGAATTTCAGCTGCTGATGTCCCATTTAGGAAAGAGTCCACAGTGGGACATCAGTTGAGCAGAGTTTTAAATCCATTAATAATCAGGGACTTGTGGCAGGAGCACGTGCCAGGCTCCCAGCAAGCAAGGTGGTGGGGCTGTGACCCTGTCTGCTGCTCCTGCTGCATGTGGGGAGGTTTTGTCTCCTTGTTTGATGACTTCTCCTGACAGCTCCACATTCCCAAGGCCTTTGGAAAGCTCACTCTGTGCTTTCCCTTGAGCTTACCCAGCCCAGCGCTGCAGCTCTCCAGGCACAGTCCCACAGCCCTGGCATCTTCCTAGCAAGGAGTGAGAACCTTGCTGGAAACAGAGCAGAGCAGAGCCATGCTGTCCTCCCCCAGCCCACGTCCCCAGGGGGCAGTTTGTCCCTCCCTGCTCCTTTGTCACCACAGTGGCAGTGCCAGGTGGGACCGATCCTGCTCAGCTGTTCCCTGTGCTCCCCAGCGCCCATCCCGGGGGGCTGGGAGAGACCCTGGCTGGGCAAAAGGCACCTCTGCTGAACCCCATCTCTCCCAGGGTGCAGGTCCCTCATCCCTGCCTGCTCTGGCTCCCTGAGCGGTGCCAGTGGCATGGATGGTGGCACCGGAGCTGGGGATGGCACTGGAGCCGAGGGTTGGCAGTGCCAGCGCTCACCAGACCCCGAGCAGCAGGGACAGGGCTGACCACCAGGCACTGCATCTTCCACAGAGCAGCTCCATCAGGAATGTCTCCCGCCCAGGCTCCATCCCGATGCTGCAGCGCCGGCGTCAGGGCCATCTGTCTGCAGCAAAATCCTCCTCAGTGAGTCCCAGCCAGGCACAGCCAGCACAGCCTCCTGCCAGAGCGGCAGCTTAACACCCTGCAAATATTTACCGTGGATTAAATACAGGGATTTTTAAAAATTAATTAAAGGAAAGATGTATTTGAGGTTTGTAAACCATCCCGCTCGAGGTTGGCAGGCGGGTGTGGTGCCTCCAGCCAGCTGGGCAGGGCTGCAGGGACAGGACCAGCCTGGTGGGGAGCAGAGCTGACCCTCCCAGGGGGACCCCACATCGCCTCTGGCAATGGAATGGAGTGAAGAACCTACTACTCTGACTCATGTAAGGCAAGAAATAGTTTTGTCCATGTTTCCCCTGAACACCCACAGGGGTACCTGGAGCCCCAGCATGCCTTGGAATTAGTGATTCCCTTCATCACTGGCACAGGTTGCCCAGAGAAGCTGTGGCTGCCCCTGGATCCCTGGAAGTGTCCAAGGCCAGGTCAGATGGGGCTTGGAGCAACCTGGGCTGGTGGAAGGTGTCCCTGCCCATGGCACGGGGTGGGATGAGATGAGCTTTAAGGTCCCTTCCAACCCAAACCATCCTGGGATTCTATGAACTATCATTTCCTCCATCCATCCCAACATCAGCCAGCACAAGGCAGGACATCCCCACCTCCTAATCATGACCCATCTGCTAATCACGACCTGGGCTGAGGAGCTCCGGGCTTGCATCAACCTGGATCCTGCCACAGACACTTCCAGAGAATGCACGGAGCATCCCCAAGCCCTGACAGCTCTCCAGCAATCCATACCTTCCCTCCCAGTGACTGATGACATGTCACCTTACATTCTGCTACCATGTAGCTTTTATGAATTAAATTTAGAATTTATAAGTCTATAATTGAGAGGCACTGAAAATCTCCCTCCATAAAACCAAATTGGTTTTTCCAATAACTCAAGTCCCTTTTTTCATTCATGCAGGCTGGAGTGGCTCCATGTGGCTCTTGTTGAAATTGGCTCTCCCCTGCCATTAGCATGCAAAGGGCTCTCGGTGCAACCAGCTCTGGTATATATTATTTAGAGGTTAATAAACATGTTCATAGGGATCATCCAGTGATGAATATTGCCTTGTCAGGAAGTCAGCCCTCCCTGCTGCAAACAAGAAGGGTACTGCTAATGCAGGTCAGACTGTCTGGAGCACGTAGGAACCAGAAATGCTTTGGCAACAGAGCTAGGAAGGGTTTGGAGCACCAGGAGGGAGCTGGGGGGGGCTCAGCCTGGAGAAAAGGAGGCTCAGGGGGGACCTTCTGGCTCTGCAACCCCCTGACAGGAGGGGGGAGCCGGGGGGGGTTCAGGCTCTGCTCCCAGGGAACAAGGGACAGGAGGAGAGGGAACGGCCTCCAGCTGTGCCAGGTTGGAAATTGGAAAAATTTCTTCATCAGATGGATTGTCCAGCCCTGGCACAGCTGCCCAGGGCAGGGGTGGAGTCCCAATCCCTGGGGGGATTTTAAAGCCGTGTGGATGTGGCACTTGAGGACATGGGTGAGTGCTGGGGAAGGGTGGGACCTGACAATCTCAGATGTGTTTTCCAGCCTCAGTGGCTCTGTGCCACAGGGTTGGTGTCAAGTGCTGCTGTCCCTGAGCTTTTGGATTTGTACCTGGGGGTCCCACTGGCTGTCGACTCCTCCAGTACCTGTGCAAGGTGGCAACCATTCCATGGACCTGAGTTCCAGCTGCCAGCCTGGTCCAGCATCTCCCAGCTCCAGCAAAGCTGGGTCAGAGCGTGTGGAACCCTCAGCTGTTTGCAGAAGACAGGACAGCCCTGGTGAGCTGTGAGAGGCAGGACAGGCTCAGCACCCTCCTCTTTCCACCCCTGTAGCTGCAGAGGTGTCAGGGAGACCCCTCAGGACAGGGGTTTGTGAGGTCCTGTAGGAACTGCCCTTTGGAAGCAGCATCCTCTTCCCTAACCCGCGGGAACGAGCCCTGCTCTCTGTGCTCAGCTCTGCTGCACTCACAGCCGAGGAAGCAAAATAAACCAAACCCAAACCCAAATCCGTGTGTGCCACGGGCACCCAGAGCACCAGCACCCCCGGCTCTCTTGGCAGCGCTCCTGCCGAGCCGTTCCCTTCCCTCCAGCAGCCGACTGCAGCACGGGGCCCAGGGGAGGCAAGAAAGGAAACTATAAATGGTTCATAAAAAATTTACTTTTCATGAAAGCGAAGTGCGGCGCTGGAAGAAGCACAGGGGTGAGGGATGCAATGATGCCCAGCAAAGCCACAGTCCAGCTCCTCCTGTGCCCTCTCTGGCCCCGGCAGGGGGGGGAACACAGCAGCTCCCACAGACACAATCCCAAACCAGCCCCGGGGTGTCCCTGTGGCCGTGCTGGACCAACTGCCCCAGTGCTGCATCCCGGGGTGGGGCTGGAGGGGGTGCTGAGCACCCAGCACACCCAGGAGAGTGGGCTGAGCCCTGTCATTTGCTTGTACTCCACCAGTGTCAAGTGTCCCCAAACCCTTGTTTTTTGTGTTGCAAAAACGGCTGCAATAATTCGGTGTGAGCTGTGAGAGCCCTGAGCACAGAGCTAAAACCCCATGAGAGGGGTCCCCTGCACACCAGGCCTCCACCAGGACCAGTGCCAAGGATTACAGCTTCCCCAGAATTATTTCCCACAAAAGACATGGATTCCTGCAGGCTCCCAAATGCATAGGGGGGAGGTGGGGCTCAGCTCATGCTCCAACAGATTTAAAACCAGAGCTGAAACAAAACAACAAAAGTAAGGGGGAAATCCTGACTCCAAACACAAGGCAGGTGTTCAAAACTAAGAGCAGGTTCAAAAACAATTAAACAATTAATATTTCCATCTCCTGGAATTGCACATCGAGAATAAAGACCATCAGGCACCAAGAGAGGAGCTCGAGCCCCGTGATTGAGGCAAACCAGCTTTTATTTGTGCTACAAGAATGACCATATGTGGAATCCTTCTGGGAGACTGCAATCAGTCAGATTAACATGATAATGAACTCTGATTTACCCAGCCACGGGAAGATATTTGTCCTGGGAGATGTGGCATTGCTCCCTGAATATTAACAACGAGGACTTGGATTTTATAGCCACAGACAGCACCGGGCTGCAAGAGGGTTCATCATCCCAGGGGGTGATTTCCAGGGGAGGCAGAGAGAGTCCTTTCAAGGTGTAAAATGATCCCCACTAATAGAGGGGCAGGGAGCAGAAACTTCCCAATAAATGTGACAGTGCCTTCAGCAGCAGATGAGACAGACCCCAGCGCTGCAGGGGGAAATCTGCACCAAAACAATGTTATTTTAGCAATAACACAGGGGGACAAACCTCAGAGAACACCCTGGGCACCACACAGGGAGCACAGGTGAGAGAGAGAGAGGAGAGTCCAGCCTTGTGGAGAGCAGCCTCACAGGCTGGAAAAGCTTAAACTGGAGAAAATGCTGCTGCGAGCCCTCTTTCCAAAAGGGGGGCTGGGGAAGGCTGTGCCAGCACCAGGGTGCTCTGGGCCACCCCTTGCTGAGTGGGGATGCTGTGGGCAGCAGGGATGCTGCCCAGCTGGGCTCCCACAGCAGTAGCTGTGCTGCTCCCCCCTCCCCTTCCCCCAGACAGGACCTTTGCCCATGGAACTCAATTCAGGGGGATTGGGACGGGCAGCAGCAAACCTGCCCAACCCTTCTGCCCACGCCCCCATCGCTGCCACCGAGGCAGCTTGGCAGCTCCTGCAGGCACTGACAGACAGCACTGGGACATGGAAAGTGGAGAGACCTTTAGAAGGGGACCCTGCCCCCAGCACCCCCTCCAAGGTTCTGAGGCCACATTCCTGCAGGGATGCAGCAGCACAGCCCATCCCATGGCAAGGAAAGGGCACCAGCCCCGGCCCCTTTTCCCCTGAAGCCTTGGCCAAGAGGGGCAGGCAGGGGCTCCAGCACAGCATTCCCTCTGCCCACCTGGGAGCTGAGCATTGCCAGCTGCCAGCCTGGGCCAGGAGTGTGTGAGCAGGGCTGCAGCAGGGAGTGTGTGAGCAGGGCTGCAGCAGGTCTGATCACAGCCCAGCTCCTCACTGAACGCTCTACAAGCTTGTTGAGCAGCTGGGGGTCGACTTCAGAGAGCCTGTGTTTTATTCATCACAGGGCTGAGACAGAAGCACGCTCAGACGAGAACCTGGAATGATGGCAGAACCTTTAACTGGTGTTTTATGGTGCCTGTCCCTCCAAAATCCTGCCCTGCTTGGCACAGGACCCTGGCCTGTGCCTCCCTGTGCCCAGCCCTGTGCTGTGCCGCCTCAGTGGGCAGGGGCTGGAGCTCCTGCTGGGAGCAATGCCACAAAAGTGACAGGTCATGGATCACCTCTCATCTCCCTGGTCACCCAAACCACCCCCTGACACCAGCCCAGTGCCCACGGGGAGCCAAAAGCACTGACTTGGTGCTGGAGGTGCCAACTCAGGCTCCTGCCACCTGCAGCCTGTGGCATCACAGACCCAGGGCTGCCACGGCTGCAGTCCAGCCCTGGGGATGGCCCATCCCGTGCTGGTGCCACTCACTCCATCAAGGGGCCCAGGGAGTCCTGGACAGGGCTTTGGGATGCACTAAGGACTAAAACCACCCCTCAAAACCCAAACACCTCCACTTTGCTTCCTGGGTCATCCAGAGCCAACTTGTTTGTTCCCCTCTCTCTAAGCACATTTTTCTCTCTTTTCTAGGGTTTTAGGTTGAAAGAGAAGCTGACCTGGAACTGCAGAATGGATTGTTCTCCTGGGCATCACACACAGACCCTACAAATCCACCAGTTCTTTTCTCATTTAAGGTTTCAGCCGCTCAGGTCCACACTGAGTATTTACAGTGGGCTGTGGTTTGTGGAAAAGGAAAGGAAGAAAAACTGCTTTGGCTGCTGTGGTTTTACTTCCAAAGGCTGCTGGGTTGATATTGGGAACAGGCTCTGGAGCCATGTGTTTGTCATCTCAGCAAGGCCTTTGTTTTGCCTCTGGGTTTAAAATCTCAAAATACATATTCAATTAAATGCAAATGCCTGCTTTCACCTGGGACCCAACAAAAGCCTTGTGAAGTGAACACTGACCTTTCACGTTCCCTCTCCATGGCTCCCTGCCTTCTCCTGTGTGTCAAAGCCTTTCAGGAAGACCAGGACTGGTGACCTGGCTGGGAAGAAAGCAGCACCCTCCTGGGTGAGCTGTGGCCAGTAATTGCCGACCCACGGAATCCTGGAACGGCCTGGGTTGGAAAGGACCTTAAAGTTCATCTAGTCCACCCACCCTGCCATGGGCAGGGACACCTCCCACCAGCCCAGGTTGCTCCAAGCCCCATCCAAGCTGGTCTTGGACACCTCCAGGGGTGGAGCAGCCACAACTTCTCTGGGCAACCTGTGCCAGGGCCTCCCCACCCTCACAGCCAGGAATTCCTTCCCAATATCCCATCTAAACCTGCCCTCTGGCAGTGAGAAGCCACTGCCCCCTGTCCTGTCCCTCCATCCCTTGTCCCCAGTCCCTCTCCAGCTCTCCTGGAGCCCCTCTAGGCACTGGAAGGGGCTCTCAGGTCTCCCCGGAGCCTTGTCTTCTCCAGGGGAACCCCCCCAGCTCTCCCAGCACGGGGACACCCATTCAGTCCCAGGGCATCACCGGGGCCACCCTGCAGCTGTGGATGAGCCCTGGG
This sequence comes from Manacus candei, assembly GCF_025592945.1. NCBI lineage: Eukaryota > Metazoa > Chordata > Aves > Passeriformes > Pipridae > Manacus > Manacus candei. The sequence goes on along the minus strand of NW_026138094.1, from coordinate 16,435,539 downwards.
GGACTGCAGGGACAGCACAGCCCCTGCCACCCCCATGTGCTCCCCAGGGAGGGCTGCTGGCTCTGCTCTGCTCCAATCTATGGGAACAGGGCTCTGCAAGATGCCCTCCTGCTGAACACCCGTGTCCCCTGCAGCCCCCAGGAGCCATGGACAGCCCTGGCCCTGCTCCAGCCACACACACAGTGCCAGGGGAAGGAGCCACGGGCTGGCTCAGCACAGAGCTCTCGTGGTGCCAGCACAGGGGATGGGGCTTTGCTCAGCTGTTCTATTTTTAAAGAGCCCCCAAAAGGCCTCTGTCCTTCCAGTCACATGCCAGTGTCACACATGACCTTTTCAGATTAACCCAAGAGGGCACAAAGCATTCTCTGGGGACAGTGATTTGGGGGATGGTGATGTGGGCTGACATCTCCCTGCAAACACAGCGCTGGGATGGTGCAGTGAACACCTCAGGGAACTTCAGGCCCTTTTGAGCTCAGAGCGGGCCATGCTGCCCCCAGTGCCACCCCCGGGGTGTCCCCACCTGCCCTCCACAGCCGGGTCCCCTGGGGGAGGTGCCCAGGCAGCACAAGGCCAAGGCTGAGCCCAGCTCAGCCCCCAGGTGGGAACCATCCCTTTGCACCAGCCTGGAGCACAGAGGAGGGGCTTGGTATTTAAAGCTCCAGGTTTGGACAGGATCTGCAGTAACATCTGCAGGGAGGATGTGCCATCCTCCATGGCAAACTCTTGGAGAAGTGGAAGGAAAACTGACATTCCATCCATTTCCCAAGCTGTCCAGCAGGATCCAACCACCCACAGCAAGCCAGAAGCAGGATTACTTGTTTTGTTGTTTTTTTCCAAACAGAAACAAGTGACCTTATTTCTATGTTCTCTCCTGAGCACTGGCACACCTCCCCTTGGCTCTGTCACAGCCCCTGGCAGGGAACCCTGGAGGGCTGGGGATTGTCCCCCTCTGCCAGGCACCTGTGTTCCTGTAGGAAAATGCTGATTTAAGCCTGGATGGCTGTGTAACCTCTACCACAGCCCAGATCAGGGGATGGGAACTGTGGCTCATCCCCCAGCCCACTGAGCCCCGCGGGGGGTGCAGGGCCAAGTCCATCCTCAGGTCACCCAGGGCTTCACCCATCACTGCACCGGGATGGAAAGCCTGGTAAGGAAACGAGACCCTCTTTGCACCCCCCCACCCCTCGATGGTGGGTGAACGGGGAGAGCAGCCCACAAAACCAGCCCGGATTTCTAACAGCAAATGCTTTTCCCACACTATATTCCACAATCAGTGATCTAATGCCGCTAGCAGCAGCGCAGGCAGCGCACAGCTTTCATCGCTCCGGAGCCATCCCCGTCCCCGGGCACAGCACCCCCGGAACGCCCGACCCCGCCCGGCTTCAGAGCAGCCGCCAAATCCCAAATGCCGCCGGAGCGCTGCCTTGATGTTAACGTGTTTACTTTCCATATCAAACCCGACAGAACAAAGGATTCCCAGCTCCACTCAACACAAAGATGTTTGACAAAGCATCACGGCTGGGGATGAGCCCTCGGAGGGGTGGCTGCGGCTCCACAGACACGTCCTGCTGCCCTGGCACCTCAGAGAGGAACCAGGAGTGTCCCCCAGGGAGGGAACCCACCGGGCCCCCCATAACCACCTGCCAAACCCACCCACTGCCACAGCCACCGAAGCCATGGAGGGACCACGGGCAGTGCCACACTCTGATGGATGAATGTCCAGTGGGAAAACAAGCCCATGGCAGGAAGAGGACAAAGCCACCAGTTCCAGGTGCTCTGCAGCCCCACAAAGCCCATTCCCACCCCTCCCTGCAGAGCCCCTCTGTGCAGTACAGGTGGTGAGTGAGAGGGGGGACCAGCAGCTCCTGGGGCAGCCTGGGCTTGGAAGGGTTCAGCTTCCCAAAATCTGGGGAAGCATCAACTTTCTGTGACAGCAGGAAAGGAGTGACCAGGTCTCCAAGCCCAGGGCTGCTCATGTGTGGAGGGGTCTGGCCAAGCTGCTCTGCAGGGCTGGGGCTCCCCTGGGCCCCCCGGGCTCTCAGCCCTGAACTGAGGTTGGATCCAGATCTGCCATCTCACCCCAAAACCCTGGCACCCAGACCCGGTGGGTTTGGGCACCTGCAGCACACAGTGACTTTGCCAGGGTCAGGAACTGGCACAGCCTCTGGAATGCCAGGTCTCCGATCCTGGAGAGGTGCAGGGGCACCCAGGACCTGCCAGCTGGGGCTCTGACATGTCTGCACAGTCTTCAGCTACTAAATTACAAAGCACTTATAATTTAATTCCCTGTTTTATATTGTACCTGTGAGCAATGTGCAAAGCCCTGTCTCAGAAGCCACAGAGCCCCCTCCCACCGTGCCAGCACACCAAAGGCTGAGCTTCCCAGGGTGCAGCTCTCTGTCCGTGACCAAAGGGGATTCCAGCACAGGGTTCCCCTGCCCACTGCCTGGACTGGGAGGCTCCAGCAGTGACTGGTCCCCAACCAGCACAGTTGGCTGCCCATCAATTTGTATTCAAATTCTGCACCACCAAACCAGCTGGGGACATCCTGGCACTTTCAGGGTCACTACTCCTGAGCACATCCAAATTGAGCCGCTGCCAGGTGTGGCTCACTCCCGAAAACCTGTCCTTGCTGCAGGCAGGGGGGCCATGGGAGAGCCAGGGAGGTGCTGCCAGCGGGCACAGCACAGGGCACACTGAAGGGTTTTAACCATCACTGAACTTCCATTTTAAACTGAGATCCAAAGCCATTCCCATTGCCCAAATCCTCAGTGAATGCCAGGGCAATCCCTGGGAGTGCTGCAGGGAGGTCCAAAAGGCAGCCCCTCTGGAACAGTCGGGGTATTTTTGCTCATGGAAAGAACGTGGGAATGGCAGACGGACAGAGGCAACCATCCCCTTCAGGCCTGGCCAGCTCATTACAGACTCCAAGTCCAAATTCCTTTATCACTATTAAAAATCAACTCCTGGCAATGCTAAAAATCAGAGACATGAAAAGAAACTGTCTGAATTCCATGTCTGTGTTCCAGACAGCCACCACAGCCAGGGCACTGACACTGCTCAGAGAATTTCATATTTAGAGATAAAAATAATCCACAGAAACATGGCCCAGGGCTCTCCCAGGGGCTCAGAGACAGCTGAGTTTGTTCACAACCTGAATTTTAGGACAGATCTCCACTGACAGCAGCCGTTTGCTGACCCTGCTGCACCTCCCTGGGATAGGGGGCCACACTGAGCCCCCATCCCACAGGGACATCCCCCTGCACCTGTGACAGGGGCCACACTGAGCCCCCATCCCACAGGGACACCCCCTGCACCTGTGACAGGAGCCCACACTGAGCCCCCATCCCACAGGGACATCCCCCTGCACCTGTGACAGGAGCCCACACTGAGCCCCCATCCCACAGGGACACCCCCTGCACCCCTGACCCCAGAGCAGGACACACAGTGGGCTCTGACCACAGCCCTCAACAGCCCCTTGTACCACGGCTCTGCCCTTCCTGCAGGAGCACTTTGGGAACACAAACACTCCCCAGCCCGGTGCATTTCCCGAGAAAACCCGGATTACACGAGGGGATTACTCGTGTTGGTGGGGAAAGTCATTGTTCTGAGCCCAGATGGCCACTAAGCCCCACCACAGCCTGGATCAGCCCGATGGGAACTGCTCAGCTTAATGGAAGGGGACTGCTGGAGCACGTGATGGGAGCTGCTGCAGGCTGAGCATCCGCACAGGGAACGCTGCAGTACTCACATTGCCACAGCTCAACAGTAAATACAGAGGCTTTCCTGTTCTGCTCCCCCCAGAGCCACAGGGTATCCACAGGGCTCACATTTCCAGGAGCCAGTTTGGATGTCTGTGGAGCAAACAGCCCCCTCAGAAAGCCTTTGGAATGTGGTGGGAGCCCAGCAAGGGCTGGGGAGGCTCAATGGTGGACAAACACAGGAGAACCGGGATGGGCAGCTGGAGAGGTTGGAGATGGACTGGAAGCAGGAGCCTGCCAGTAGGTTTTACCTTGTCAAGAGAAACCAGAATTGGCTTACAAGCCTGAAGTGTCCTATCTGTGAGCACTGTCCATCCTCCCAACATTGTGGTGGGTCCCAGCTTCTGTGGGAACATTTCCCATCCTTAAAGCCCAAGTTTAAAATCCTTGGTGTCACTTGTGTGGCAATGTCCGAGCCCACCCAGTAACCTGGAGAGGGGAAAAAGTGAGCAAAGCTGGGTGAACCTGGCATTGAGGGACAACTGAACATTTGGCCCTTTAAGTAAAATGAAATAAAGGAGATGAAGATCATAGAATCATGGAAGGATTTAGGTTTGAAAAGCCCTCCTAGAGCACCCAGTCCAACCCTTCCCCCAGTACTGAGATAGAACTCGGTGCTCTGGCTCCTGAGTTTATTTTAAAACAGAGGCCTGCAGAGGCAATAAAAATAATTACAGTAATGAAGTCATTGTGCCTGCACTATCACATCAGATTATCTCAGGGCTGGCAGATGAGCCCCCCAGGAAAAGTCTCCTTTCACTCAGAGTCAGGAGTGCTGCCAGGGCAGCCTGGGTACCACTGGGCTTGGCACAGCTCCCTGTCATGGCCAGGACAGCCCGGGCACAGGCAGGGTCAGCACAGCTCCCTACCACCATGGAAGTTCCCTTTTTCCCTCCCTAGTGACACAGCCATCCCTGCAGGCAGAGGCTCCTCTCCCTGTACCACCCCAAGGGACACTCACCTTCTCCCACCGCAGGGCTCCTGCCCCACGTGCTGCAGAAATGTCCTTTTTCCAGCCTCCCAGCTGCTGGCTGCTCCTTTGTCCCCGCTGTCACCATGTGCAGAGCCTCTGGCTCGGCTCCAAAAGGCCCTTTGTTGCCTGCCCGGGGCTCACTCAGCCCCAGGTTTGCTGTGCCAGCACCGGTGCAGCACCTCTGCCCAAACCAGCTGCATTCCCCAGTCCGTCTGCTCTGCCAGGGATAAGGAAAAGCAAGAGCACACCCAGCACTGCTGTCAGAGGGGAAAAATCCTCCTCTCTCAGGCTTCACCCACTGCAGTGTGTTCAGTGAGGCAGGACTCACGGGAGAGGTCGGGGCTGTCCTGAGTTTCTCTGGAGCGAGGGGGGAAAGGAGAGAAGTGACTGAACAGTGGCTCAGCTCTGGCCAGGCAGCTCTGCAGCCACTGTGTCAGGGGTGGGAGGGAAAGCAGGAACACTCCTTGTTAGGAGCCCTAACAAAGGGAAAACACCAAAGAAACCCTTCTCCAAAGAGACAGGATCTCAGAAGGTTCCCAGCACGGCTCCATCCTGGATGTCTCCACAAATGGCACATCTGAGCAATCCCCAGAGGATGTTTTCCTGAATTAAATTCTCTCCTGGTTGGGATCTGCAGAGCCCAAAACAACAGCTGTGCCAGCAGTTGATAATGAATTTTCACCCAGACACCTCCCTCATTGTTGATTTTAAACCACCAGCAGACCCTGGCTGCAGAGACCCCTTTTCCTGCCAAGTTGCCCCATTCTGAGGTGGGAAGAGGCAGCGATAACACCCAGGAGCTCCTTCCCCCTCCCACAGCATCTCGTGAGTGCATTTCCAATTACTCATGTTAAAAAGGCCCCTCAGCCCCCCTTGGCCATATTTACCTCCCTTAATTAAAGATGGCAGCAATAAACATGAAATATGGACAAAAGGAGATTTTAATAAATGCTGCCTCAGGGAGCCCGGGGCCAGGCTGGAAACACTTAATATCTGCTGCTGCATTGTTATGGAATTAAAACAATAGATCACCACATAAAAGCGATATTAAAAATAATTACCATAAATTAGGCTCGGGTAGGCTGGAACTCCCCAGCTGGGGGAGGGGGAAGTGCCTTCCCATAGTTTTTCCAGGAAAAGCCACATGACTGACTCAGACCTGCTCCATCTGCTAGAGAACCAAACACTGGCATCTCCTTCCAGGGGCTGTGGCCACAAACACATTTCCCCCTCCCATTCCCACCCTCAGTCATGGATTTCAAGGTGACTGAACCTGAAATAATTAGTCAGTGCCTAATTAGCTTTCCCCTGCCCTGCAGAGCAAGGACCCAGCTCCTGGTCAGCATCCAATGGCAGGATTCAAATATTTGCATTCAGGAAGAGGAAACTCCTGGCAGAGTCCAGATTTAAGCATTTAAATTGGAATTTCTTTGGGCCAGGGACTTTGGGCGCTTCAGGGTGAAGCAAAAACTCATCTCATTTTATACCTCAACATGAGAAAGCTTCAAAAGTCTGATGGAAAACAGGATTCTCCCAATAAATGAGAAGGATGAGTGTCAGCACGGGCAAACACCATCTGATCAAGGATCTGCTGGTACCAGAGAGCAGACCCCAAACCTGGAGAAAAATGAACCCTGTCAAATCCATTTGAGCCTCTGATGATTTAAAAAATTGGTTAATAAAGGCAACGGTGCTGATTTAATAGATTTAGACTCTGGCAGACACTTAACCTGGTATGGCATAACATTTTGATTAAAAATGAGACTGATACAAGAGCAACATGACACGCACTAACAGGATTAAAAGCTGCCTGCAACGCAATTAGGATGCTGCAACTGCTGGGTGGTTGAACAGGGATCCTTGGGAAAACAGGTCCAGTTCCCAAGATTTTAATGTAAAAGCTGCAAGAAGACAAAGCATTGCTGTGTAGCTGGCAGAGAACATGGAGCAGGGAACAAGGAGGCACCGGGACAGAGCGGCTGGAATTGCTCTGTAAACTAAATACAGGTGAAAAATCAACATCCAAACCGTGGCTGCCCCATCCCTGGAAGTGATGAAGGCCAAGCTGGACAGGGCCTGGAGCTACCTGGGCTGGTGGAAGGTGTCCCTGCCCATGGCAGGGGGTGGAACAAGATGAGCTTTAAGGTCCCTTCCAACCCAACCCTTTGCAGGATTCTGTGATTTTCTCCCTGCCAAGCGAAGTGCTCACACCAGGGAACAGGAAGAAGGTACATCCATCTTCTTGCTTCCACAAATAAAGCAAATCTTCCCCTGGATTAAAAGTCCCAACTGGATTCAGAAGAAGGACACTTTCCAGAGGGTGGGAATTCAAGGCAAGGTGTCTCTCCAGCACATCTCCAGGGAGGTGAGATGTCCCAGCTCCTCACCTGTGAGAACAAGGAGGCAGCAGCAGGAGGGGTGATGACAGCACAGGCTGTAGGGCCAGCAGGGTGACAGGAGGGGGGATGCTGGGAGGGGACATGTCCCTGCTGGGCACAGGCTGAGCCGACCTCAGAGAGGGAAGGAAAAGCTTTGTCTGCCTTTACAGACTGAATTTCCCAAGTACATCCGCATCAACATCAGGGCTTAAATGTTTGTAAATCCACATCACAGTTCTGACACTCTCTGGGGAGTTGCCAACAGCTTTGGACTTGCAGGATATTTACATCTATGATAAAATTAAACGACAAAACTGAAACATCTCAGTTTGTCTCGACTCAAAGGGATTTACTACAGCTTCACTACAGCTTCTGGGCCCCAGCCTGGGGAGAGGAGTACAAATGATTCCTCTGGTCGGAGTCAGAGCAGGGATTGCAAGACCAGCAGAGGAAAGCACAGCTGAAGAAGCCCCAGGATGAGGAGACCCTTCCCCAGCTCCTGCAAGGAAATCCAGCACCTGCCTGTGCCTGCAAGAGTAATAAAATCTCTTGGGTGGGAAGAGGCATCCATCTTCCTCACCAAAGGGAGCTCAGAGTGGACAGGAGGGGAGAGGAACCCTGAGCACAGGGATGGGGATGGGCCCCACTTAAAGCCCACAGGGAAACAACACAACCAGCATCAGGTGTGAGGGCTGTTTGTAACCTCCTCTCCACCCAGGGCCACTGCTCTGCTTTTAACTGGAGCGAAGGCAAACCCTCCTCTGAGGAGCAAGGTGGAAATGTGGCAGCATTTGCAGCACCTGCCTTTTCCTGGCTCTGCATTTTTCCCTGGATAAGGTCCCCAACAGGTACCAGCCTATGATTCTATGATTTGGTGCCTCTTCCCCAGTCCCTGGCTCACAGTTTTGTCCACTGCAACCCCTGCCTTGGACTTCCCAGAATCATGGAATCACAGAGCCCTTTAGGCTGGAAAGGCCCTCTAAGACCCTCGAGTCCAATGTTTCCCAGCACTGCCGAGGCCACCACTGACCCACGTCCCCAGGTGCCACATCCACACATCTGTTAAATCCCTCCAGCTCACACCCCACCTGCAGGTTTGCAGGAACAGCCATGGACATGTTCTGCTCCTCATCTTCACTTCTGTGAGAATAGGGGGGTTTCCTATGGAAATGTTGTCCTGGCTGCCCCTTTGAGCTGCTCTGTGCTGTACAAACAGCCCTGAACTGACTGCCCTGAGCTGATTAATTCCAGCCTGGCTTTCTGCAGACAATCACAGACGACTCCAATTCCACCCAGACTCAGTATCCTGAAGTCGCCAGATAACTCTGACTTTCTAATTTTATCTTTTGTATAAAATAAGCCCAAAAAAACCCCCTCAAAATGACAGGCGTGCATCACTAACAGGGTATGATAAACAAGGCCTGTGGCTTTTGGGGGACTTGAATTAGGCACAGAGAGCCAAAATCTCCACCATTTCCCTTGGTAAATTCTTCCCACAGCTTTAACACTTTCTGTTAAAGTAACACTCAATCCTGCCAATGTTACACCAACGTCACCCCCTGTGACTTGATCTGGTGGTATTTTGGGGACTAACTAGGATTAAAACCACATTAAATACCTGGTTTCTCCCCCAAATCCTTCTCCCTCCTTCCACCTCAACTGAACTTGCAAAATCACAGTTTCTAGTCCTCCATTTTTTATTTGTTGGTATTTTGTGCAGTAATCACTCCAGGCTGGATAAACAGGCTGGCTCCAGCAGCCGTCCCAGATCCCACCAGGTGCCTCAAAACACGAGTGCAAATTGCACATTTAGGTAGGAAAAAAGGCCACAGTTTTGCCCGTTTTAGCATCAGAGCCCCACACCCTCCTCACCCCCTGACCTCACCCCCTCCCCTAAATCTGCACAGTGCCCTCCCCGAGCCGTGTGCCTGGAGCACCAACCAGGAGAGCCAGGGCACAGCTCCTGACGCTCGTCACGCCGATGCTTTCTGACTAATTACTGCTATAAAAAGCAAAAAGCTGTCAAAGAGAATTATTCAGCTTCTGCAAGAGTGAAACAGAGACGTGTGAGAGGAAATGGTGCCCCTTCAGACTCTGGTGGTGCCTGCAAGGATTAACTCAACCTTGTAGCACCTGCTAATGACATTTTTTACCACACCCATCCCAAAATGTTCCAGCTGCAGGGAAAAAGAGGCAGAAGCAGCTTGGGGTACAGGAGAGGCTTGGGGAGCAGGAATCCAGCTGGAGGGGTTTGACTCCAAGCCTTCTGCTCTCAGAATCACAGAATCCCAGACTGTGTTGAAGGGACCTCAAAGCCCATCCAGTGCCACCCCCTGCCACGGGCAGGGACACCTTCCACCAGCCCAGGTGGCTCCAAGCCCCGTCCAACCTGGGCTTGGACACTTCCAGGGATGGGGCAGCCACAGCTTCTCTGGGCAACCTGTTTCCCTTGCTACTGTAATCCAAAAATCACCCCTTACAGCAGCATAACACCAAAGGGCTCAAACCATGGCTCCATGGAACAGTAAATCCCATTTCCCTCACTGGGCTGTGCTGGGATGAGCTCGGCACTGGCACCAGCTCCTGACTAGGGGGGGCCTGGGGGCTGCTCCATGGTCGGGATCCAGCTGTGGTGTTTGAAGGGAGGCAGTTGTGCTTTCCCAGGGTTCATTTTCCTTGCTGTGCAAACACGGCGAGTCAGGGGCTCTCCTGGGGAGGCAGCTGCTGTCCTGGGCAGGACCTTGGCAATGGAGCAGTTCTCCAGGAGAGCATCTCCAAACACCCAACCACCACGGCCAGGCTACCATGGACGTTGGGTTGGCTATGGGGAGGGGGGGGGGGGGGGCAGCACACATGATGAGTAAGGTGAGAAAAAAGAGAAATTTGGGCATTTGGGAATGAGTCCATACTTACAGGAGCATCTGATCCAAACAAAGGTGGGCTTTGGAGTCCTTCCCCGTGTGGATGCTGCAGTGCCCTGAAGCCAAACTGCTGCTCCTTCCCTCCATGAGAGAGGACAGGGATGGGAGGGCAGAGCCATGCCTCTAACCACCACCTTTAGCCCTAAAATGTCATTTATCACCAGTCAAGTCATCTGGAAACAGCAGCAGCAGCTTTATTCCCCACGTTTTCCCTGGAAGTCAGAAAAAAGTCCCAAAAAAGCCTGTCCTCCAGCAGCAAGTGTATTTAAAATATTTCCCTGTAACTCTGAACATGCCATCTGCTCCTTCTGCCAGCCCCAATGCTGCTGTGCAAGTCAGCCCTGTCTCCATCCTTTCTGCCAAGCAAGAACTGTAAACTCCCCTCCTCTTCCTCGCTCCACCATCCACCGCCCTGCCCGAGCCCAGCTGCCAGCCCACAGCCCTTCCAGCCCCCTTCTCACCTGCCTCCTCTCCCTCCTCCTCCTCTTCCCTCCCACCAGGGCAGTCCTGCCTCATGAATCAGTAACTTGCCTTGGCACAAGGTGTCCCCACACAGCCACAATGCCAGAGTGACCCTGTGGCAGCCCCGTGTCCGGGTGAGCCTTCAGGATCACTCCAGTGCCTGGCTCTGAAGTGCTGATGTCCTTTGTCACGTAAGGTGACCTTGCAGAGGGTTCATAAAGACTGGCTCTATAGTGTTTTAAATAAATCAGTCTGTATGTGCACAGCCCCAGCCCCAGGCAGGCACAGGCAGCCTGGTCCCACCCGGGGGCACAGCAGGAGGGGCAGGGAGATCGGGGTGCCAAGGGAGAGCTCTCAGACGAGATTTTAGAGAATGAGCAGAGATGCCTCTCCCAAACCCTGGGACATGCAGCCACAGCACAGCTCTGCTTCCCTGCACAGCATGGGGGATGCACATGGCACTGCACTCACAGAACCATGGAATCCCAGAATGGTTTGGTGGGAGGAGACCTCAAAGACCAACTCGTTCTCTGCCATGGGCAGGAACACCTTCCACAAGCCCCGTCCAGCCTGGCCTTGGACACTTCCAGGGATGGAGCAGCCACAGCTTCTCTGGGCAACCTGTGCCAGGGCCTCACCACTCCCACAAGGAAGAATTTCTCCACAGTATCCCATCTAACCCTGCCCTCTGGCAGTGGAAAGCCATTCCCTCTTGTCCTGTCACTCCAGGCCCTTGTCCGAAGTCCCTCTCAGGCTCAATACTCTTGTTCCCCAAATCATTGGACATTGTCCTGTCCATTGTGCCCATCTGGGGGCTGAGCCTGCCCGTGAACGACCAACAACAGTCCGACCTTGCAGTGCTGGAGCCTCTCCTGGCTCCTGCCCTCCTGGGGGCCGCGGGCTCGGGAGGAAGAACGTTATGAACTGCACGTGACAAAATGGAAATTCAGCGCTGAGGGCGCCGCGCCTGCCCCACATTCGGCGCTGGATCAGATCGGGGTGGACAGCCACGAGTGCTGCTGCAGGACTGGGACAGCCACGAGTGCTGCTGCAGGACTGGGATGTCACACACAGCAGCGTCACATCCCTTCATGTCACACCGTGTCCGGGATGGACCCGCACCCGTGCAGGGCACAGCAATCTGCTCCTGCACATCCCGGGATCACAAACAGCCCCACAGAGCCCTCGGGGACAGGGGGCAGGGTTTGTCCAACATCTCTGCCCCCTCCCTTTCCTGCTGGATCCCTGGTGTTTGGGGAGCAGCTGCAAAACCCTCTGAGTGCTGCTCCCTGAGAGCTGCGTGCCGGGTCTGCCCCCTCTGCTCCCTCCTTCCTCCTCCTGCTCCTCGCAGTGGCACCAGCCCTAGACCTGCCCTGGCAGCCCCTCATTAAATTCAAAACCTCAAAACCAGAATCAGAGGGAGCAACACAGGGAGAGTAACCCAGAAATGCCTCAAAACTACAGGAATTAACCGCCCGTTAATTGTCTTGGGGGAAAAAACCACAACGGGCTCATTTTTGGCTGAGCTGTTTCTAAATCTCGTGTATGTCACGGCCTCTTTTCCTTCTTCCACTGAGTTTGGTTTCCAATTTGTTCACTCCAAAGCCTCTCTTTGTGTTTGCATTTAAATTTTCGCCTTCGCTGATTTCCTGAGCAAAAAAACCATGGGATGAGTGAGGAGCTGAGAAATCCTGCAGAGGATGTGACCACTGTGCCAGCACTGGGTTCAGCTGCTGCAGCCAAAGTGCTGCTCCCGGCTCTGAGATCAGATTCCCAACTGCAGGAGCACCCCAGCACCCAGGGCATCTCCTTACCTGTGCCAGGGAAGGGCTCAAGGCCAGGCTGGATGAGGCTTGGAACAACCTGATCTAGTGGAAGGTGTCCCTGCCCATGGCAAGGGATAGAGTGAGATGGGCTTTGAGGTCCCTTCTGCCTTGAAAACACCCACAGCCACAATGATGCTTCTGCCCTTTGCTCTTTTCACTTCTCATCTATTCAATTTACCCCATTTTTTCTTCATGGTTTGAAAGTCAGTCCTCCCTGTGCTGTGCTGAGGGAGCCAGTTCTGTGAGCTCCTCTCAGTTCTCCAGTACAGAAAACATATTGCCACAAGATTTTGCTTTACACTGAGCTCTGTCATTCAGGTACTAAAGTGAATTGATTCCAAGGCTCAAGGCAGGCTCCCTCAGGCACTGAACTACAGGATTCAGTCAGGAATTCCTACAAACAGGCATTAATGCAAACGGCAGCGAAGTCATAGGAAGACGCTGTCAAAATTGATAACTTGAAAAAAGCACCCCCCAGAAGCAACCCCCAATCAAAGCCCTGCACATGGGATGTGCAGAGACATCCTTCTGGCCTCTGGCTGCCTTTGGAGGGAGAGCTCTTTTACCAAAACACAGCAGAATGTTATGATTTATCCATTCTCAGGGCACTGCTGTCTGCCTCGGCCCACAAGACCCTCTAAGGATGGTAAGTGTCCCCCTGGCAGGGCCAACCTGCCCCCATGGCAGGGCCAACTGGCACCTCATGGCACTGCCAGCCAGACTAGAAGAGCTGGCACATGGCACAGGGTAATGCCACCAGCACAGTCTCAGCAAGCCTAACCAGAGGTCCCTAGTTCCTCCCCTCCCTCTGAATTCCTTCCCAATATCCATCTATCTCTGCTCTCTGGTACTGGGAAGCCATTCCCTGTGTCCTGTCCCTCCATCCCTTGTCCCCAGTCCCTCTCCAGCTCTCCTGGAGCCCCTTTAGGCCCTGCAAGGGGCTCTCAGCTCTCCCTGGAGCCTTCTCTTCTCCAGGTGAACCCCCCCAGCTCTCCCAGCCTGGCTCCAGAGCAGAGGGGCTCCAGCCCTGGCAGCAGCTCCGTGGCCTCCTCTGGACTCTCTCCAGCAGCTCCACATCCTTGTGCTGTTGTTCCCAGGGCTGGAGGCAGCTCTGCAGGGGGGTCTCACCTGAGGGGGCAGAGGGGCAGAATCCCCCCCTGCCTGCTGCCCATGCTGGGGGATGAGTTCAGGATACAGGGTCGGCTCTGGGGAGAGGCTCCTACCCCTGCACATCCTTCCTGGAGGAATGCTGGAAAATCCTAGGGATGTTGTAAAAAGAGACAGGAATGGTCTGGAAGCAGCTGCCTGGCAGGGGAGTGCCGAGGAGCTCAGCCTCTCATACATCAGAGGAAGAGCAAGAGGTGACACAATGATCATCCATAAATGCCTTCACAGAGAGAAAATATCAGCTACTAAAGGGCTCTTCAATCAAGTGAAGAGAAGCAGCACAGACCCAGCCTCTGGGGGCTGGAACAGACGCACTTGGGTTAGAAACAAGATGCAGTCTTTAAAAATAAGAGTGATTAAGGAGCGGCATAAACTGCCCCTGGGGGTGGTGGATCCTGCAGCTCGTGGTGCCTCCGAGTCAAGATGAGCTCTGAGACGAGCCCCTGAGTTGAGATGAGCTCTAAGACGAGCCCCTGAGTCGAGATGAGCTCTGTTCCAGACACGTCCCCAGATGCCTCCTCACTGCTGCCAGCACCCACAGCCCCCGCAGAGGTGGCACAGTGCAGGCCATGGGATGGGCCCCTGACATGGCACATGTCCAGGGTCGGTGCCTCCCTGCAGCTCGTCCCTGGGGTTAAATATTCTGATTTGCACTGTGCCTCTGAATGAGCTTCCAGCGTGACCCATTGCCCCATCCCTCGGAGTGTCCAAGGCCAGGTTGGAGGAGGCTTGGAGCCACCTGGTCTAGTGGAAGGTGTCCTTGCCCATAGCGGGGGGGGTGGAATGAGATGGGCTTTCAGGTCCCTTCCCACCCAAACCATTCCATGGTACTATGACCACCATGGAGCACACATGGCTTCTGTGCGAAGAGGTGAAGAGGTGAGAAGGTGGGGAGGGGAGGAGGATGACAGGTGAAGAGGAGAAGAGGTGGCCTCCAGTACCCAGCCCTCTCTCCATCACCAATTTCCCCAGACACAGACTTCTGATCAAAGCCAAATGATCCAGTTTGCTGTAAATTCTCCCTCTGGAGTCAGCTCTCCGTGCCCAGCGGGGCGATGGCACGTGCCAGCAGGAGCTTGCCTTGACGAAACTGCCGTTATTCACAGCGTGTGGGAAAGGAGGCAGGAATAAATGGGGATACTTTGTGAAATGGATGGAATATGGCAGCTGGTGAAGGCACTGCTGTTGGTTTCAGATGCAAACACCCCAGCCCAGAGGATCTGAGCGAGCGGAACGTGCGGGAGCAGCTGGGAGCAGCGCTGGAGGATGCCGTCGCCATGGCAACGGGATGAACACGCTACCCCTCGGATCAAGGACACAATTTTATTGTCCAAGTGCCGAGGATTTTTTAGCCCAGTTTCCAGGGACCGCGTGTTAATAACAGTTGCATCCTATTTATCCTGGGCCTTTATTGTCTCCGTAATGAGCTCTCCAGGAAAACCTGGAGAGCGTTTCCTCGGAGGCTCCGCGCCAGAAACGCGACTCCGAGTTAAGTGGTTTGCTTTGCTGGCAATTCCCTCCCTTGCCCACACGCTTTGAAATACAGAGCAGGCTGATTAACTATTAATAACAGGGCACTGACAAACCACACACTGTGCCCCGGGTTGTGCCAGTTGTTCCAGAGGCACCCGGAGCTCTCGCTGTGGCAGCGGGGACACTCCTCACCCGGCCATGGGTGGGACACACCATGGTTACCCCCCTGCTGTGCCCTGCCTGGTGCCCCAGAGCTGCACATTCCAGCAGTTTGGGAGAGGATCAGCTCAGGTGGATGACGATGATGATGATGATGATGAATGACAGGACATGGCTGTGCACACAAAGCTTCCCAGTGCCCTCCAAGGATAACCCCAGAGCCATGCAATCAAATACATTGATATTATTACTGTGCTGTTAACTTATTTCCTGTATAGAGGGAAATCTTGGCTGGCCCCAGTGAGGTCTGACTCCAATGAATCCAATCCCCTGTCCCTTCAGCATTCCAGCAGTGATTACCCTCACAGAAACCAGGGACCTCCAACGTGACCATCTCCTGGGAGCCCAGAACAGTCCCAAGCAGGGGGAGGGCATGGATTCACCACTGCTTTTGGACTGTGCTGCTGCTGAGCTGGGGGTGCTTTTCTCTCATTTCACCCCCTCCCACCCAATCCCTGTGCCAAGCTGGAGCTGTGGTCACTCTGTGCTGTCAGTTTAAATCCCAGTGGCTGCTGCAGCCCTGAGGATGAGGGATCAGCAAACCAAACCCGCAGGCAGCAGGCGCTGCCAAGCCCAGCTCTGCAGCCGCTTTCCATCACTGCAGCCCAGCTGCTCCCAAATCCTGGGATTTACCACCTCTGCCAGGGCAGAGCCACCCTCTCCAACCCTGTGCCAGCACCCCTGAGCATGGCAAAGGCCACCACACCCCAACAGACACTGGGGCTGCAGCTGTGGGCAGGCGCCAATGCCTTGTCCTGCAGCCTCGGACAACTGAGGCGTCCCAGAAGTGCCCAGTGCCTCCTGCCTGGTGCTCCCCAGCCTGCAGCCAGCTTGGAGCAGAGCTGGCAGAGCCTTGGCACCACATGCCATCGCCAGGAGCAATGCAGAGCAGAGCTGCAGGATTCCAAGGCTCAGCCCAGAGGGCTCAGATTTGCTCAGCTCCGGCTCTGGCAGGAGGGCACTGATGTGGAGACTGAAATCATCAATCTTGGGAGGGCTCCAGAGAAATAACACCTAAAAATGCCTTTAAGACATATTTCATAGAAACACAGAATCATTAGGGTTGGAAAAGACCTCCAAGACCATCGAGTCCAACCTGTGCCCAATGCCCACCTTGTCACCCAGCCCAGGGCACTGAGGGCCACGTCCAGTCCTTCCTTGGACACCTCCAGGGATGGGGACTCCACTCCCTGGGCAGCCCCTTCCAATGGCTGACCACTCTTTCCATGATGAAATTCCTCCTGATGTCCAACCTGACGCTGCCCTGGTGTAGGTGAGGCTGTGTCCTCTTGTCCTGTCAAATTCCATCGTGTTCCAAGCAGTCTCCACAGCAACCACCACATTCCAGCATGACACTCCAGGCACAGGAACTGGGCAGCAGCTCCAGTTTCCATTCAGCATCTGCCATGAGTGTTATCCCTCCATGGCATTCCCAGCTTCCCACTCCCTGTGCAGCCCACGCCGGCCATGACAAACAACCCAGCCCTTCAAACACACGGAGGAGTTTCCTTTTCTTCTTTAACCAACAGACACAGTCACCAAAACCCCATTCTGCTTAATGCAGCTCTGCATCAAAACACCTCCGAGGCAATTCATTTATACCGGGAGAACTTCTGAGGCTGGAATTTTCCCTGATGGCACTGCTGGAAGGCTACAACAGCCCAGCAGGTCAGCGAGTTGAAAGCAGTATTTCATCTGGCAATTTATTCAAATAAATCTTTCAAAACATGAAATGAGCTATAAAGATGGAGCCTGTCAAAGCCTGCAGTAGCCTAGCTCCTGAGCAGAATGACCAAGCAGGAGCAGCAGCAGCTCTGGCCCGTCGGGCATGGGATGCCAGCCCAGCTCCCCGTGCCAGGGGCAGGATGATCCAGCCCCTGGATCATCCCAGGGTGCAGAGCACTCAGTGGGATAACAGACAGGCTTAAAGATGGAGAGGTGTTTTCATTAATTGCTGTCGTTATGGTCATCACAGCTCTGGTGCTGTTCCTGCCACCCCCCCAAAGCCATGGGCAGGAAAGGGAAGCTGTGTCTCGCTGCATTGGGGAGGGTTTGCATCAGCTCTCCTGCTGCCACTGCTGTGTCTCCAATTCCCAGCTGGTTCCATGGACCTGTCACTGTTGTGCCACACCTTCCTACCCTCTGCTCTGTGTAGTGACACTCTTGAGTACATGGGTCCTGTGGGGCCTGGAGCATGGGATTTTGGAACCCCCAGGGGGTTTTGGGGCAGGATGGAGCCCCACTGCCAGCTCCAGGCACAGGAGGTGCTGCCCACAGCACACAAAACAGGGCAAACCCGTGGGGTTCCATTTGATGTTGGCACAGGACAGGAAGGGCAGGAGCTGACTGTGACACACGAGCAGCGTGTCCTGGGCTCGGCCCGGGGGTCTCCGGGAGCAATGTGGGGGACATGCAGGATGAGAACTCGCTCTGCCCATTCATGCCACGGGCAATGGCATGACCTGGGCACCCCAGAGATGTGTGGAAAGTCACCCAATGCCACCAGCTGCTCCTTGGCACCAGATGAGGGTTTTAAAGAAGGCTTTGAAACCCCCAGGTCTGAGCTCAGCAGAGGCTGTGAGAGCAACTGAGGGGAATTCCAGCACAAAGAAAGGTTTTCCTGGCATTGTTTGGGGGGAAGGAGGGGTTGGGGCAAGTGGGCACTCATGCTCTGGGGGAAGAAGAGCCCCTTTGTGGCGGGCACACCGTGGGCATTGTCTGCTGGCCGCCTGCCCTGCCAGCCGGGCTCCGAGGTCAGCAGAGCCACGTCAGTGGCACTGAGAGCTGCCCCCACTGTGCATTTACTTTTTAACATTTTACAATCAGGCTGAGTTCCCTCGCTGACTCCTCTGTCCTCTTCACTAATTGCATTGAGAAAGGGAAGAAATGATGACAGTTAGTAATCACAGAATCATAAAATCTTGGAATGGCTTGGGTTGGAAGGGACCTTAAAGCTCCTCCAGTCCCACCCCCTGCCACCTCCCACCATCTTCCACTAGCCCAGGTTGCTCCAAGCCCCATCCAACCTGGCCTTGGACACTTCCAGGGATCCAAGGGCAGCCACAGCTTCTCTGGGCAACCTGTGCCAGGGCCTGCCCACTCTCACAGGGAGGAATTCCTTGCCAAGATTGCATCTAAACCCACACTCTGTCAGGGAACACAACAAATCATTGGTACTTATGTTGGATCACTGTGCAATTCCAAAAGTTTCAGCCTCATCCAAATCCGGCCGAGGGAAACAGCTTTGTTAAAACCAGCAAAGGTTGACCTGGATTGGGCTCCTGCTTTGTGAGAAGTGCTGAGTTTTGGAGGAACAGAGAGCAGGTAGTTGTATTTGTGCTTGCACTGCATCTCTGCCTGCTGCTGGGAAGTGAACAGGCTGCTCAGGGAAAACCAGGAAACAAAGGTTAATCCAGCAGCTGAGGCTGTTGTGAAGATTACAGATCTGGCAGGATCTGTGGGCTTTGATCTTCTTTCATGGATCCCCCAAAATTAAAAGCTGCTTTGAAAATCCTAGAATTATTGTGCCTTAACCCTGATCTCCCTGTGGGGATCTGATGGCTCCGACCTGTTTCTGCAGTATCTGGTGCCGCCCCACTCTCCACGAGATTTGGGACCTGCATCCCAGGGAAGCTGTCCCCCTCCTTCATCCTCCCTCCCAGAGGGGGATCAGCCCCTGCCTGCCCATGGCAGCTTCCCTGCAGTGCTATCCCTGCTCCTGCTCCTCTGGCTGCTCCCATAGCACAGATTCCCCGTGCCAGGTGCGGTTTCCCTGTGCCGGGCACAGCTTCCCTATTCTGGGCACAGCTTCCCTGTGCTGGGCAGGCTGCTCCAGTGATGCCCATTAGTTCTAATGGGAAGCTACGGGGCCATTCCTTCCCATCAGGACTAATGGGCAGTGCAGGGATAACGTGGTTACCTCGGCTGAGCCGCAGCGACTTCCCGGCAGCTCAAGAGCCAGCGGGGTCACGAGCCAGGGCTTCATTGCCCGGGAGACAGGAGCCAAATTGGTCTGTCCATGGACTGGGAGAGCAGTTCATTAGAGCAGGACGATGCATTGGCTTTGTCCCACAGCCTGCAGTGCCCTGGAACACAGAGAGCAGGGGGAGCCCTGGGACAAACCCTCACCCCGGCACCGGCACAGCCTCAGCCGGCAGCGTTTGACAGCTCAGAAACCATAAAACACAGGGATTTGGAGAATCCTCTGGTTGGCTGGAGGGAGGGATGCAGGGAAGAGAGACATGTAGGGAGCACTCTTCCCACTCCAGCATCTCACTCCACTCTGCTGGAGCCGTTCCTTCCTGGTGTCCAGGCAGCAGAACGGAGACTCCTTGTTCACTTATTCCACACATGATGCATATTCACTCCCAGTTAATTCCCTGTGCCTGCTGGCTCAGGAAAGGATTTCCACATTGCTCTCCCCTCACATACACATTATAAACCACAACTTTTTGTCATGCTGCAGGGGAAGGAGCAGCTGTCCATCCTTGGGATCCAGCCCAACCTGCTCTCTGGAGCACTTTGCAAGGCCACACTCCTGATCCTCCTCGAACATCTTGGATTATGAACAGAAACTTGGTTGTTTCTGGGTCTGCTTTGATGTCCGGGTTCCCTAACGAAGCCCTTTGCAGCATGAGAATGAGGATTGTGTAACGATTTCTCCCAGAGATAACGGCTCTGCAGGAGCTGCCAGCCGGGAGCGCTGGCACCGATGGAATTGGCAGCGGAGGAGCCCAGCCTTGGGATTTTTTTTTCCAAGTGTTAGTATTTAATAATAAAGATTTTGATTTCTAATCCCAGAAAAATAAAGCAGCTGAAGAGGTTTCCTGGTCTGATTCAGGCTCGCAACAGCCTGGCCTGGAGGCTGGCACTGCTGCTTGGCAGGCCAAGCCAGAGTCTGCCCACATCCAGCATCCCGGGGGCACTGGGAAGGGATCCAGAATGCAAACCCAGGGAATGCTTCACTTCTTCCCTCCACACACTTACTACCTTCATCCACAGGAATGGGAGCCTGCATTCCCAGCTCTTTTCTTCCCCCCTCCTCTTTACAGAAGCAAACCCAGGCCTCCAGTTTCCCTTTCCCATATTCTTTCCCTCTGCTGTGCTGGATCGCAAAGCCCATTTTGATTCTCTTTCTTGAGTTCTGCAGAATCCCCCCTTCCCACTGTGCCCTGAATGCCAGTCTGTGCTGCCTCCCAGGGGTCCTGCCATGCCCTGAGCCCCATGGTGGGATGCACTCCAGTTTGGAGTGGGGCTTATCAGCTGTGTGCTCACTGCAGCTGGACTTGAGCAGAGAGCAGCTCCTCGCTCCAGCATTCCCTGCTCCAGGCCATCTGCAACTTTCTGGCCTGTGGTCGCTGTTTTTGTCCTGTTTTTGGGATCAGCTGCCAGCCCAGCTGCGGCCACAGCTCCCACAACAAACCCCTGCCCCGCCCGTGCTGGAGCAGTGCCTGTGCCAAGGGGTCGGCTCAGCTCCTGCCTGGGGAGCAGCACCAGGGATCCCCACTCCTGCAGCAGGAAGGATGATCCTGACACAGCCACCCCCGAGGGGCTGCAAGGCACAGGAGGCTCGGCGGTGGAGCCAGACTCGAGGCCACGTTCCCAGAGGAACAGCCTGGCTCCTGCGGGCAAGCTCTGCCCAGGACTCCGGGCTGGGGGAGTGCTGGGAATGCACGGAGATGTGCCCCCCAGGGGACACCCACTGCCTCCAGCCTCTTTTTGCTGGAGCAGAAGGACCTCTCCATCCCTGTGCCACCGTGCCAGCAGAGCGGCCTCTCCGGCGCAGGCACCCACAGCGACGTGTGATTAAATATTGAAGCAGCTCGTTAAACATTGAAGTCGCGGGTGACCCGGTGGCATCGCCGCGTCTGTCGGGGAGGAGAACAAGACGTCAGCAGCGGCTCTCCAGCTGTACCGCCCGCCTGCAGGCCGGCCTTGGTCTCGGCGCCAGGGGATCCGAGGTTCCCGAGTGCCTGAGCAGGCTGCAGGATGGAGCTCCACAGCCGGAGCCCTCCGAGCCTGCCCGGAGCCCAGGGCACCCCGGCTCAGACCACTCTGTGCCAGCACGGCTGCCCTGGCACGAGCTGGCTGGTGCCTGATCCTAGTGAGGAGCCCACGGGGACAAATGGCACCAGATCCCCCTGGTGCATTTGCCCGCCGTCCCCCACGCCCCGTTGCCCCTCTGTGGCGGGCAGCCCTCGCCGTGGGGGCAGCAGGGCCGGGCACGGGCGGTGTGGCGGCGATTCCTCGAAGGGCTCTCGCCCGCCGCAGGGCCCGGGGCCAAGGGCAGGGCTGGGGCTGGTGCCGGCACCCCACGCAGCCTGGGACTGAGCTCCTGGCTGCTCTGCCAGCAGCTCCAGACCGCTCTCCCTGCCAGCCCTTCCTTCCTCTCCTCCTGAGCTGCCTCCAGGCCCTGCTCCCCACGATCTCCCCGTCTCATCCCACTCCCACTGTGCACAGCTCCAAAACCTCCCAGGAGCCAGAGCATCTCGGGTTTTAACCTGTCCAGGACTTTGGCCATACCTCTCCCTATATCCCAATATGGATCCTTCCCTGTGGGGGTGCTGAGGCCCTGGCACAGGTTGCCCAGAGAAGCTGAGGCTGCTCCATCCCTGGAAGTGTTCCAGGCTAGGCTGGATAGTGCCTGGAGCAACCTGAGCTAGTGGAAGGTGTCCGTGCCCATGGCAGGGGGTGGCACTGGATGGGCTTTAAGGTCCCTTCCAACCCAGACCATTCCAGGATTCTGTGATTTTAGGATTCTGTAAACACCACCCAGTTGTAACAAGGGGTAGGACCACTGTGCAAATACCAAGTGCTGTTTGTACACCCAAGTCCTTCTCAAACACAGTTAAATCTCTGATGCCCTCTGGGACTTTTTTGTCTACATTTTAAAACAGCCCCTGGTTACTCCTGTGCTGGAAGAAAACCACCCCCATCCCCATCAGGCCATGGCCAGAGGAACCCCCCCCTCCTCCTGTAACCCCACTAACAGCTGCAGCATCCTCCTGGCACCTGGCTCTCCTCAGCCAGGGGACACGGGAGTGAGAGCTGTGACCCACCGGGCTGCAAATGCCTCCAGGCCTGTCCATTTAAATTGAATTTTTAATGTTTATGTTTCACCCCAGCTCCCTGTGTAGTCACTGCACTGAATCACCTCAGTTTGATTAATTCCTGGCTCGTTTGAAGGAGTCCACGCGCTCTAAAGACACATTCCCTGGAAAGCCCCTGTGGGTGAGGGTCATGGATCTGCCATCTGTTTGCACAGAAAAATGCCTCATTTTTAATTGGGACACACAGAATAATTAACTGAATTTTTATCCCCAAACCACCACCACAGAGCTGGGGGTTCACCCCACCCCTGGCCCCCACCTTTGGCCTCTGGGAGCAGTTGTCAGGAACCTGTCACCACAATAAACTGGGCAATTTCTTCCAGGAACTTAGATCAGAAACAAAATATTTATCTCTGTCTTTAAACCCAGCTTGGTGCTGAGACAGACCAGCACCTCATGACCCAGAGGCATCCCAAAGCCAAGCAGGGAGTCTCCTCTGTTCCCTGTCCCAATGACTGGTGTGATAGCAGAGAAACTAGTCCAGCTCCACCACGGCACAAAAAAATCTCTTGTGAATCTGGATCCAATTAAAATTATTTCAGGCTTAATGATTCGAGCTGCTGGTGATGGTGGAGAGTTCCAAAGCTTACTGCTGTGTTAACTCCTCATTTTACACTGTCCCTCAGAAGGAAACCAGAAAGGGAGCATTCCCTGCTCCAAGGCATCTGCTGGACCCCAGGTGAGAGCTGGGCTCTGTGGCAGTGAGGTCCCATAAAGGGGGTTTCCATGCCATGCCAGGAAATCATTGTGTCCATGCTAGGGAACACCCATGTCCATGGAGTGGGTGCCCAACCAGTCCCACACCCTGCAGTGGGTGCAGGGCAGCAGCTCCCTGCCTGTGGCACAGGTCACTGGAGCTCTGCTGTGCTGCAGGGTGGGAGGGGGATCCTGCCCCAAACCACTCCCCTGCTGGGGGCATCCCGGGAAAACCACTCTGCCAGAGCCTCCCAGAGCAACCCAAGCATCTCCCCACTGGCAGTGGGGGTACCAGTGACCCCACAGCAATGGGCAGTGGGAGCCAGAACCGCCCCAACCCACTGGACCACGAGTCGCTCCAACCTTTCTCTGTGCTCGGACGCCCGTGAGGTTGTTTGAGCTCCCTGGGATGTGAGCACGGCTCAGGCACGGCCCAAGGGCCCAGGGTTGCAGCAGTCTCCTCATCTCTCTTGGGCTCCCTGCTCACTCTCGTTCCTCCTTCCCCTCTTTGCCATTCTAACAGGACAAAAGGCTGAGTTTTTTCCCATGCCACACCAAAGCAGAGCGAGGGGAGCTCTCCCTTCCCTCTCCAGCAGATCATCCTCCTCACTGGCAGGCAGCGCCGAGGCCGCGCTGCTCCCGTTATCCCGGGAGCGTGTAACGCCGGGATATCATGTCTGTGATAACACTCGCTGTGTGCACAAGGCTCTGCGCCTCGAGTTTAATGGAGAAAAGGTTCTGCCTGTCTGTTCCACTTACTCACATCAGAGCGGGTTTCACGTGGGATCAGCGTGTCCCTGCTACAGGAAAGGGATGATTCGGGAAGAGAAATGGAAATACACCTGCGGGACGCTCACGGGCTTACAGAAGGAAATGCAAATTGCACTAATTTGTGGCTGCCCCATCTCTGGAATGTCCAACACCAGGCTGGACAGGGCTTGGAGCAACCTGAGCTAGTGGAAGGTGTCCCTGCCCATGGCAGGGGGTGGGACTGGAGGAGCTTCAGGGTCCCTCCCAACACAAACCGTTCCATGACTCTATGATTAATTTAACCCAAAATAAGCATTCTGATTACATTTTCTATTTCTGATGTATTATTTGTGCTACAAGAACTGTGAAGGGGCTCAGACCAGTGTGATTTACATGCGCACACAGAGGGGATGGGGAAATAAAGGTAAGAAGGTTCCTCATCCCTGACCTCAGAGACAGCTGATGGATCTGCTCGCACACCACGGGCCATCCCAGTCCTGTGGCAGCGCTTGGAAAACAGCCTTTGGTCCCACCAGCTCCTGGCTCCTCCTCAGTGCCCACCCTTTCTGAGCTCTCCATATCCATCCCTTGAGGAGCCCTTGGTGTCCATCCCTTGAGGAGCCCTCGGTGTCCATCCCTTGAGGAGCCCTTGGTGTCCATCCCTTGAGGAGCCCTCGGTGTCCATCCCTTGAGGAGCCCTTGGTGTCCATCCCTTTAGGAGCCCTCGGTGTCCATCCCTTGAGGAGCCCTCGGTGTCCATCCCTTGAGGAGCCCTTGGTGTCCATCCCTTTAGGAGCCTGCCACTGCCACAGAGCAGCTCATCCCGTGTGCAGTCTGATCCACCTGGAGATGCTGCTGTGGGTGGCACCTTCCCACCTTTGACCCTGGACCTGAACCCAAGGGCAGTGCCAGGGACACCCCCCCAGCTCTGCAGCCCCAGCACACACCACACAGATGGATTGGGTCGGGGTTTTTTTAAACTCCAATATTAGAAAATTCCCGGGAGCTGTAGTTCTTCACAAGGAGATGTTATTGCTGACAAAGCGGGAAAAAACTGCAACCACGGGCTGCTCTGTGTGATCCTCTGAAGGAGATAAACTGCAGCACGGATGCTCTTCCCACCCAAGGCAACTCTGCAGGATTTGGGCTTTAATAGCCCAAAAAGCCCTTCCTTTTAGGCCCTGGAAGGGGTTCTCAGCTCTCCCAGGAGCCTTCTCTTCTCCAGGTGAACCCCCCCAGCTCCCTCAGCCTGGCTCCAGAGCAGAGGGGCTCCAACCCATGGAGCATCTCCGGGGCCTCCTCTGGACTTGCTCCAGTAGCTCCATGTCCTTCTGATGTTGGGGCCCCTTGGGGCTGGAGGCAGCTCTATAGATGGGGTCTCACCAGAGATTTTTTTAGATTTTCATATCTAAATCTGGGCAATTTCTACCCCTGCAGTGATGATCCCTCATGGTGATGCTGCTCCGGGGGGGGGCAGATGGGCACCGTCTGTTCCCATCCCTGCTGTCCCCTCTATTCCACTTGTCCTGTCACTACCTGCCCTTGTAAAAAGTAGATTCTCCCCCTCAGTTACACCTTGAAGACACGGATCCATCCCCAGCTGTTGCTTTTCCTGGAGAAGCAGGAAGGGCAGAGCAGAGACCAAGCTGAGCTGGCACAGGCGGCTCAGCCCGCGTGACTCGCGCGGGGCCGGTTACGTATCACACATCCCTGCCCTCTAAAACCCCCAAGGACTTCCCAAATTGTGTCAGGCCCCGATTAGCCGACGCAATCACATTTCACTTGGCTACACAGGGGGGTGCTGGGTGGAGATTTCATTCTCCAGCACAAGACTGAGGTGGCACAGCACCAGCTAAACCAAGTTACAGAAGGAATCACTCCTCTGGGTTCAGTGCTTCAGCCAAAGTGGGTTCCTGATGGTTTGCCAAGGTCTGGGTTCCCTCACACCCAGAGACAAGTGCTGGTTTGCTCAGCAGCTCCCAGGGGCTGAGAGGCCACATGAGCTCCAGGACACCAGTGCTGAGCCAGGATCCCAGCAAGGAACTGCTCCGATGCAGTGAGCTCCTGGGTCTGAGCCCCTTCCTGAGGGGAACAGGGATGTTTGCACCAGGGTGGAATCCTGGGCATGGTCTGAATATGCCATGGGCTGATGCAGCAACCCCTGGGTCCAAAACAGAATTTCTCCAGGATCCTGTCAAAGAATCACAGAATGGGTTGGGTTGGAAGGGACCTTTAAAGGTCATCTAGTCTATTCTGCCATGGGCAGGGACACCTTCCACCAGCCCAGGTTGCTCCAAGCTCTGTCCAACCTGGCCTTGGACACTTCCAGGGATGAGGCAGCCACAGCTTCTCTGGGCAACCTGTGCCAGGGCCTCAACACACTCATAGTAAAAAACTTCTCCCTTCTATCTAATCTACATTTGACACTCCTTTAGTTTAAAACCACCACCCCTCATCCTGTCACACAACAGGCCCCTGTCCCCACGGTACAAACCAGTGTGCACCAACCCCAGTGTGCAGCACTGGGCATCAGAGGTCCCTGGCAGTGCTGGGGCCATCCATCCCTCCTTCCATCCATCCCTCCTTCCATCCATCCCTCCATCCATCCCTCCATCCATCCCTCCTTCCATCCATCCCTCCTTCCATCCATCCCTCCATCCATCCCTCCATCCATCCCTCCATCCATCCCTCCATCCCTCCATCCATCCCTCCATCCATCCCTCCATCCCTCCATCCCTCCATCCCTCCATCCCTCCATCCCTCCATCCATCCCCCCGGTGCCTGCAGACGCTGGAATGCAGAGCTTTCCCCGGCACAGCGCTGGGCTGTGGCCCTGCAGTGCCACCAGCCCGGGCCTTACTCGCTCCATTAGGTCCCTCCAGCACACAAATAGATGGATAAATGGCAGAGGAGTGCAGTCCTGTCATTCTGAGCCACTCAGAAATTAAGGTGGCTGCAGGGTCAGTGTGGATCGCGTGTCTGGAATATGCAGAAGGAATGAAGAGGGAAAAACAAGCTCTGCCTGGCAGTTGGAACTGGGATCTCCCCTGGCAGTCCAGGCAGCACCTTTCTCTGTCAGCAGGGTGCTATATCAGACCTGATACAGAAACAATCCCAAACTGCTCCCTATCTCCGGGATCCACTGTTCCCTGTCTACCACTCAGAGCTGCTGCAGTTCAGCCCAGGAAATAGAGGCTTTGGGCTGTTGGAGGTTGAATTCAAGCCTCTGACAATGCACATACCTCAGCCACCTTCAGAAACACCCCCAGATTTTAGATGGGTACCAAAGCAGACCTTTCACTGTGCCCAGGGGCACCACTGCTCAGTCACAGACAAACCACATCCTTGGCAGCATCCCTTGGTGCCCACGGAGACTGCAAATGCCAACCAAAGGGAGCATCACCCTGAGGACCACAGCATCACCCCAAGGAGCAGGGCATCACTGAGGCCCTCACAGAGGGGGCTGGTGCAGACCCCGAGGCACTGGTGAGCCTGGGGCACAGGGGAGCTCGAGGATCAGCCTTCCTGGGGAGCACCAGCAGCACAGCAGGGTTCAGGCACCAGCCCAGCTTTGGGGCACAGCACCCACAGCTCCTGGACCTCCCTGGTCCCAGCAGTGCTCAGCACACCAAATCTTGGAGCAAAATGCCTGGGGCTCCGTGTCAGGCAACCCAGCAGAAAGGCACTTGAGATAAGGTGGGAAGGAAAAGAGGAATCACCTCTGGAGCAGCTCCTGGTTGTCATTTCCTGCTCTGGGCAGTGCAAGGCTCTGGGGCAGTGCCAACAGCCCGAGTGAGCTCTGGGGTGATGGGTGGTGGGCTCTGCTCTGCCCCACTGACAGCAGAGACGCTCCCCCAGGGAGGCAGGAGGCCATTCCCCAACAGTTCCCCCAAATTCAGCCCCACACAGGGACACTGGGCCCTGTGGTATCACCATCACCCCTGGCCCAGAGCCCTTCCACACCTCAGCTATGGGCAGGTTGTGTTTTTGGGGTCTGGTCTAAACTAAAATGGTAATTAAGGGAGAAAACAGCACTGTCTGAACAGCTTTCCAGTGCCCTCTCCAACAGATACGTTCATTAGTATTAATTACAGGGAAATCCCACACCAGCCAAGCTGATGGAATATGGCATCAACCAATTAAAAGATAAAAATTTGATGTCCTGGCCTGTGACCCCACACTCAAAACATGCACAGCCACTGCCACATCCCCTGAACAGTGAGGACCATGAGCATCCCCCACTTACAGCTCTCTCATGCTGCTCCCCTGCTGCAGTTGTTATCTGCCAGCACCAGACCCCTCTGCTTTTATTACAGTGATGATATTTATATTGCACAGGAGAGGCTTTAATTGCATGAAGGCACTGTTCTGCTCACAACCAGAGACTCACACCCTGCTCGGTGGCTGCAGCAGCTTCAGGACAGCACCTCGAGCTCCCACTGCAGGTCTGGGTCCTGCCCTGCCAGCCCCAGGGCAGCAGAGCCCCCAGGCTGGGGTCAGGCTGGGTGACACCCACACATGGAGACGGGCAAAGGCATCCCACCCTGTCCCAGGCTCCGGCCACAGGATCGCATTAAACCCTGCCTGTCACCACGGCCCTGCTCCTCAGTGTGTCTGTCTGTCCATCCCACAGCTCCCACCACCACGGCCCTGCTCCTCAGTGTGTCTGTCTGTCCATCCCACAGCTCCCACCACCATGGCTCTGCTCCTCAGTGTGTCTGTCTGTCCATCCCACAGCTCCCACCACCATGGCTCTGCTCCTCAGTGTGTCTGTCTGTCCATCCCACAGCTCCCACCACCACAGCCCTGCTCCTCAGTGTGTCTGTCCATCCATCCCACAGCTCTCACCACCACAGCCCTGCTCCTCAGTGTGTCTGTCTGTCCATCCCACAGCTCCCACCACCATGGCTCTGCTCCTCAGTGTGTCTGTCTGTCCATCCCACAGCTCCCACCACCACGGCCCTGCTCCTCAGTGTGTCTGTCTGTCCATCCCACAGCTCCCACCACCATGGCTCTGCTCCTCAGTGTGTCTGTCTGTCCATCCCACAGCTCCCACCACCACAGCCCTGCTCCTCAGTGTGTCTGTCCATCCATCCCACAGCTCTCACCACCACAGCCCTGCTCCTCAGTGTGTCTGTCTGTCCATCCCACAGCTCCCACCACCATGGCTCTGCTCCTCAGTGTGTCTGTCTGTCCATCCCACAGCTCCCACCACCACGGCCCTGCTCCTCAGTGTGTCTGTCTGTCCATCCCACAGCTCCCACCACCATGGCTCTGCTCCTCAGTGTGTCTG
The DNA here is from genome assembly GCF_025592945.1 of Manacus candei. Taxonomy (NCBI): domain Eukaryota; kingdom Metazoa; phylum Chordata; class Aves; order Passeriformes; family Pipridae; genus Manacus; species Manacus candei. Next base: position 16,406,511 of record NW_026138094.1, on the reverse strand, counting down.
TCTGTCCATCCCACAGCTCCCATCACTCTGCCGACCCCAGCAGACCCACTGCAGAGGTGGGCTGGGCAGGGCTGGGTCCTGCCCCTCTGCAGGGGTCACATAAGCCCAGCTTTGTCCTCAGAGCTGCACCACTGGCATCAGACAACTCACACTCCATCCTCCTGCCTGACTCCATCCTCCCTGACAACCCCTTCCCAGGGAACACTGACTGCAATGGGGCTGCTCACCCCGATCCCTGATACGGAATTTTATGTTAAGGAAGGTTCTGCAAAATCCTCCCCGAGGCCGATATCCCGGGATGGGCAATCCCACTGCTGGCAGTGCAGGAGGTGCCCGTGGGACAGGGGAAATCCCCCTCCTGTTTAGATTCTCTGATGAATAACAGGAATCTTGAACCCACAGCCACCCATGGGAGCAGGGGTGGAGTGGGTTAATACGAGCACCTCACTGGCTAAAGCCAGGCTTGGAAAAAGCCGGAATGCTGCGGGAATGCTGCGGGAATGCTGCGGGAATGCTGCGGGAATGCTGCAGTAATGCTGCCCCCATAGAGCAGGAGTGATGGCTGGACAAGCTGCTCCCCTTGTCACACTGTGCACACCTGGGGGGGCTGCAGGACCCCAGGCTGGGGAGGCCACATCCCAGAGTGTGGGAAGGGAGCTGCAGGTACCTCAGTCTGGCTGTAATTGTGGAGATACATGGGAGACAGCGATAAAGGAAAGCCCCAGGATTACACAGGCTGGGGAAAGGCATTGCAGGGAGAGATCAGCCCCTCTGCCACACAAAGGCAAATTGAGTCAGACAAAAATGCTCTCAGTGGTTTATATTCTTAAGATGGTATCGAATTCGTTACGAAGATGGAACAGCAGGAGATGTAATTTACCTATTTCATGCAAGCACTGGATACTCTGCAACACGGTAAATTGATTTACAGAGCTGGGAGGCAACGCAGGGCTCCAAGAGATTATTTATTGACCCGGGGAGAGCAAAGCCTCAGCGGGAAAAGGTGGGTTTGATCCCTACCTGCCCGCCCTGGCAGCCCCCTGGCACCAGGAGCTGGCAGGGACAGAGGATGCCCAGGGCAGTGGTGGCTTTCAGGACAACCTCTGGGAGGGCAAAGCTTGACAGGGGGTGGCACGTTGCACTTTCTCAGTCTAGATCAGAATTCCTGTTAAGATAACCCCCAGCTATGGAGCAGCACTTTAAAATATGGCTTTGAAGAAATTAAATAGATTAAAACATTCTTTTATTACAAATTGTTCCCTATGAGGGTGGGGAGGCCCTGGCACAGGTTGCCCAGAGAAGCTGTGGACACTTCCTGGGATCCAGGGGCAGCCACAGCTTCTCTGGGCAACCTGTGCCAGGGCCTCCCCACCCTCACAGGGAAGAATTTCTTCCCACTATCCCATCTAACCCTGCCCTCTGGCAGTGGGAAGCCATTCTCTCTTGCCCTGTCCCTCCAGGCCCTGGTCCCAATCCCCTCTCCATCTCTCCTGTGGCCCCCTCACTCCCCTGCTGTGGGATGCTGCCCTTTAACAGGAGCACAGACCCGTTTCTTGCAAACCCTCCCTGTGCCAGCTGCACACACCCTGTCTCCAGCTCTTTCCCACCAAAGGTAATTACCTTAAGAGCTCATTACAACCACAGGATGTGTGACTGCTGCCTGGAAATCGTGCTCTATTTTTAGCACATCACAGTAAAAAGTGGCAGATTGACAAGAATTATCCCTCCAGCAGGAAGGCAACGGCCTTGTTCAAACTGACTCTTTTTTTGGTTAGAAAAGAAGTTCCTGTCCCTTCCGAGCAGGTGGGGCTGGTGCCAGGTCCACCACTGCCAGTGGTCCTCCCGTGCATCCTGCCCCAGTTCCAGCTGGTGGACTGCCTGGACTGGGAGTCTCGGGGATCTACAGCTCTGCCTCTGGCTCCTCTGCCTTGTCTTCATGTGTGGAGAGGTCACAGCGACCCCGCCACGGTCCCAAGGCCACCCTGGCTCAGTGTCACACATCCCTTCCAGGGCTGAGTCACCTATCCCATTGGAGCAATCCTGTCTCCCACAGGGATATTTGCAGAGATCGTGGTTGTCCTCAGGACCTGGGGAGGGAAATGGTGCAGTCCTGCCTTCCTGGCAGCCCCCACAACACAAAGAGCCCCGTGACCAGGGGGCTGAGGATGGAGCAGGACCCCGGGAACAGCCATTGACCAGGAAAAGGGAGATGCTTGGCTGGATGCTCAAAACGCCCAATATCCCAAAGATGCTGCCCAGGGCTCTGGGATTTTCCCCAGTGTCTGATGAGATCCCATTGAATATCCTGGAGGAGGGAGGGAGGGAGGGAGGGAGGAGTGCTGCCATGCAGCTGTGCAGACAAATCACCCAGCCAAAGGGATGAGCCATCCCCATTTAGCTGGATTTCAATACCTTCAGAGGAACCCAAAATGTCCCTGGCTGTGTTGAGAGACCCCCTAGCCCGGCTGCTGGGCTGTGCCAGCAGTGGCAGGTCCTCTGGCACCCCTGGGCAGGGGAAAGTGCTTCGGGAACGCAGCGACCGCCGGGGTAACTTTGAGTCCCTGGGAGAAACCTCCTGGGGCTGCCTCCCCTCCCCGGGGTGATGGTGAGCTGGGGCAGTGCAGGGGTGGCTGGGTGGGCAAGGAGCAGATGGTACCCACAGCCAAACCCTCCCTGCCCAGCCAGCACCCACAGGTATCCTGCATCCCAATATCCTGCACGAGCCATCAGCCACCTGTGAGTGCTGTGCAAAGACCCTCCTCACACTAAGGAGCTCTCTAGGAACAGAATTGATGGATCCTTCCTAAATCTTAGCCACAAAACACCCCCAGGACCCACGGCCACCTGCAGCCACCCCCACAGCCGGGCAGACACTCTCCAGTCTCTCCATGAGCAAGAGCAGTGTAGGAGGATGTCAAATACGCTTAAAATGTGTATGGATTGCAAGGCCATAAATATTTGAAGGGCTTGAGTGAATCTGCTCTAAGGTTGTACCAAGCTCCACTGCCCCTCAGCCCTTCCCTGAGCCCGGGATGCTAAAGGCCAGAGCAGCATATCCCGTGCTCACTGACACTCCAAACAAAGACCAGGATAATTGCAGCACTTACACAAGAATCAAGTGCATTCAGAAGAGTCCCTTCTGGCTTCTGTAGTTTATCAGAGGATGTTTCTTCCCCAGCACACCTATAAGAAACGTTCCAGAGCACTGCCCCTCCCCGTGCCCTGTGTGAGGGCTGTTTCATGCCAGGCTGCTCACTTGGAAGAGTGTGGCAGCCAAACAGCCCCGTATTTCCTTTGCCTGGACACTGAGAAAACAGCAGGAATGGGAATGCTCCTTCAGCAACACCGACACACCAACACCACCAGCATGGTCTGGACCAGCACCAGTCTGCCCAGGAAGCTGCCACAGATCGTGGAATCATGGAATGGTTTGTGTTGGGAAGAACCTGAAATCTCATCCCATCCCTCCCCTGCCATGGGCAGGGACACCTCCCACTAGCCCAGGTCGCTCCAAGCCCCGTCCAACCTGGCCTTGGACACTTCCAGGGATGGGGCAGCCACAGCTTCTCTGGGCAACCTGTGCCAGGGCCTCCCTACCCTTCCTTCCTACTATCCCATCTAACCCTGCCCTCTGGCAGTGGGAAGTCATTTCCCCTTGTCCTGTCAGTCCAGACTCTTGTCCAAAGTCCCTCTTAAGCTCTCTTGGAGCCCCTTTAAGCACTGGAAGGGGCTCTGAGGTCTCTCCCAGCCTGTCTCCATTGCAGAGGAGCTCCAGCCTCCTTTAGACACGTGGAGAAGGATCCAGCTTGTGTTACAATAACAAACGAAACAGGCAAAAGCAAAACTGACAGTACATAAATAAATAACCCCCTTGGCGCTTACTTTTGGAATAAATAAACACACAGCTCTAAACTGCCTCGGTGGCACTGACCTGGAGAGCCCTTGGAGGAGTCCCCAGAGCCCCATGGTTGGGACAAAGCTGGACCTGGACTGACACCAGCGGGTTATGGCTCCTTGTTATCACTTCCAGGGGCTGGATGTGAAGCTCCATCTGATGTCTCTGATGCAGCAGCAGGGCAGTGGGCACAAGGGCATCTCCTGGGTGGTGGTAGTGTCCCCTGCCTGCCATCAGCCCTGTTCCTCTGTTCCCATGGCAATCCCAGCCCTTCCAGCTGCACCCAACATTGACTTTTCCTCTCTCTCCATAGAAATCCGTGGAACAAAGCGAGCTGAACCAGGCAGGCAGTGTGCAGGGGTCAGCACACAGTCACTCCTTCCAGGATGATTTATGGCCCCAAGTCCCGAGCAGAAGCCAACACTGGAGCCATCCCGGGTGGCTTTTTACTCTTATCCACATCTTGTGGAGACTGCACGGGGTGGAAAACAACACCCAGCTCAGCCCACCTCCCGACCCTCCCGTGTGTCCTGCAGGCACCACAACCCCCGAGCCACTGCCCAGCCACTGCCCAGCCCCGGCCGTGCCCGCTGGAGGTGGCACTTCCCCACAGGGGTGAGGAACATGCAGGCAAACAAAGAGAGGGAATGGGAAGTCTCGTGTTAAGAGGACTGGTTCAAAGAACAGCCCATCATTCCAGCTCAGGATCAGCTCCTCCGTGCCTGGGGAAGCTGCCCCTCTGTGGTGAACCCCCAGCAGCCCCAGGACACGGGCAGGAGTGACAGGGCCCATCAGCACCGGCCCATGGGCACGGGGATTAACCGTGTCCCAAAAACACGGGGATTAACCGTGTCCCAAGAACACGTGTGTGTCTCGGGAGGAGCCCGGCAGGGCTGGGAATTACACACCGCCCACGGAACCTCCAAACCCAATCAGCCAAAAACGCCTCAGCTCCCCATTACACTCAGTGACATCCTGAACAAAATTCCACGTGCTAATTACAAAGCCCTCTGGAAACAGGATCGCCCTCGCTCGCTGGCACTGGGAAAGCCTCAGCCCCATCGCTCTCCTCCCAGCCCGTTACTTGTGGATTTATTTAGTTCCAGAGGACTTTGCCCAGGGGCCCATGTGGCAGTGGGAAGCATCCCACAGGGCAGGGAAGAATCCCTGTCAGCATTATTTATGGCTCACTACATTGGATTCATTTGGTATTAGCACCTTATTCATGTCCAGAACAAGCCCCGGGTGTCAGGCTGAGGGACACGGTACCCAGCGAGGAGCAGAGCACCACGCAGGGGATGTGCAAGCTCCTGCTCCTGCCTGCAAGCACAGCAGGGCAGAGGCAGCTGCCAGCTCCCCTAACCCCCCAAATGGCCCTGAGGACCCTTGGCTTCGTCCCAAAACTCAGATGAAGAAATCTGTCACCAAGCAGAAGTCACAGGCAGTTACAGCCCCATCAGTGGGCTCAAGGAGTCGCTCCCCAAAAGTGGTGACAGGCTGGGGAATCATTCCCTGCAGGTTTGGGGGTTTATATCAGCCTGCAAATGGGAATGATGCCAACTTGTGAACACTCAGGGAATAAATGCTGTGAGGGAGAAAGGAAGGACAGCATTGACAAGGGTCAGAAGGGGGGCAAGTCTGGGATGAGAAGATTCAGGATGAGAAGAAGAACCTTAATATTGAGGAAGAGCCCAGGAATGCTGAAATTTTGGTGGGACCTCCTCAGTCCAAGAGAGTTATCCTGGATGAGCTGAGGCTTGATTCAGATGCAGTCCCTGTGGCACAGGGGTCACAGAATCCCTGTACAGATGGAGGATGGACTGGCACAGTGAGGGACGCTCCCAATATCCATCACACCTCCATTGCCCTGTCCCTGCCCCACTGTCACTCCAACCCCAGCCCTCCCCTCTGCTCCTGTGTTTCTGTTGCCTTCACATCTCTTCTTTTCCAATGGCCCCAGGAGCTCCAGGTTTTCAGGTCCCAAAAACACTCTGTTCTCATTCCATATTTCCTTTAGAGAGCCGTTCTTACTTGCAAGCCAGAAATATTAGTCAGCAAACTATATAGTGCAAGCCTAATGAGAACTAAATTGATTCATGAAAAATACCTGCTCAGCACGTTTATTATCTGTTTTTCAAACATAACTCTATTGGATTCCAGCTTTTTTCCTTGGTCCCAATATACTGTCCATTCCATGAGCTAAATGTATAAGGGGTTGTTGCAGTTCCTACAAACTGCCTGATCTATATATTCCTAAAGCCTCTCTCCAGCTCCAGAATGGCTGACTCAATTTTTGTCTTTTTTTATTAAAGAAGAAAACCCAGCTGGATGGCAGCTGGATGGACATTTCCCTCGGGATCCCATCCTGTGTGCCAGGGTAAAAGCCAACACGATCTGAAAAAACCACTACAAACCCTCTGAAAAATAGAAGCCCCTCATCAATATGACAGATATGCCACTATAATTAAAGTCTTCAGTAACAGACATTATGCAGCCAAAATATTCTATTTCCGGCTGCAGCACTGATCACATCCTGACGTCCCATATTAATGAGCTGAGGCCTCACTGGCCATGGAAGCTGCTGTTAATTGTCATTCAAAAAAGCACCTTGTCTGTCTGGTGAGAGGCAGGTACCTGGCAGGGACTGACCCCCTTGATTCACTCCTCCTGCAGCATCCCGAGCCATCCACAGGCTTTATCCCTGCTCAGGAGCCCAGGGCTGGTGTTCTTTACTGCCAGATTGGAAAGATTAAAATACATGTGAACCTTGAATTTCCAATGAGCTGCTCAGTGCAGAGAACTGGCTCTCCCAGGGAAGGAAAATGGGACTCAGTGTTCACTCAGCTCCCACAGGACCGCAACTGTCCGGAGGCTCCCGCCCCAACAGCCAAAGAAAGTCTGTTCAAATTGTTGTGACAAAATCAGAGCCAGCCCATGGCCCAGAGCCCTGCAGTGCCCTTGCCTCTCCAGGAGGGAATTCCCAACCTTTCCATTTCCCCAGCACAAAGTACATCTGACAGAACCAGGCAGGTTTTCAGTCTGTTCCCTCATCCACAGAGGAGCAGTTTCCACTTGCATCAACCTTCCCAGCCAGGACCAGAGACTGGACAATTTGGGAAAATAACCCCCCCCTGGTTTCCATAAAGAGAACTGGGATCATCTCTAGTGGAAGCACAAAGTTGATCCTGTGGCTTGAAGCACAGCTCTGCCCTCCCCAGTGGTTACATAAAGGCAGCCCCGCTGTGGTGGGAGCGTGGCTCTGACGGGATCTGCAGCGACAGCCGCTGACTTCGCTGAGGAAAATCAGATTTTCCTGGATTTTACCCCCGTGGCCCTCACACATAACAAGCCAGAGGAAGCACGACAGCATCTTGCATTCTGTGTGTGCAGAATTAACTGAATTCCTCACGAAATTTCAGCTGCCAAGTCACTCCCGTGGACGGAGACGACGGCACCGGTGAAGGGGATGTGCTCGGACAGGAATGGCCAAAGTGTAATCAAGGGCAGAGCAGGGTCTGCGGCTTTAAAACAATAACACAGGAGGAACAAAGCACCCAGCTGCTCCCTGGGATCCCACTGGATCGCCCTCTGCAGTTAGAGAAATCCTGGTTTTGCTTAGAAAAAGGAAGAGTTTTTCTCTGCCAGCACCTGAAGCACATTGACACACCTGCCCCCTGCCCTGGCCCTTCAGCACATTGACACACCTGCCCCCTGCCCTGGCCCTTCAGCACATTGACACACCTGCCCCCTGCCCTGGCCCTTCCTGGAAAAACCTGAGACTCTCAGAAGCAGGCAGTTTTTGAAGATAGAATTATCGAATCTCAGAATGGTTTGGGTTGGAAGGCATCTTAAAGCACATCCAGTCCCACCCCCTGCCACGGGCAGGGACACCTTCCACTAGCCCAGGCTGCTCCAAACCCCATCCAACCTGGCCTGGAACACTTCCAGGGATCCAGGGGCAGCCACAGCTTCACTGGGCAACCTGTGGCCTCACCAAGGATTTCTTCCCAAAATCCCATCCCAATATCCATCCCTGCCCTCTGGAAGGAAACACACTTCCAAAGGCTTTCTTTTCTGGAGAGGAAGGAGCTGATCTCCAAAGAGCCAGTGCATCTCCTGCCAGTGCCCCTCACTGTGCTTTTGCACCAGCACCTCTGGCACCCCGACACAAACCACACAGGCAAACACCCTGCTGGGGCCACACGTTTTATGACATTTCATTTCATCCTAGTTTTTTATTTTTATTCTCTAGAAGCATCAGTGTTTCATACACTGCCAGGAGCACAGCTCAGGAGCTGGCGGTGACACGCAGCACTGGGGACCTTCTCTCTGCCATTCCAACCACTCATCCCAGCACAACAACAAAAAGCTTTCATGTCTGTGAGTCCCACTGAACATGTTCCCACACGGAGCCAGCTCGCGTGCCCTGCCCTGCTGCCCTTCACGCTCCTCTTCCTCACCAAGCAAAAAAGCTCTGGCAGCCACGGGGCTCCTGCTGCTCCATCCTCCCAGCAGCTCCCCGGGCACAGAACCTGTCCTGGTTAAGGTGGAGTTGTGCTTATGTGGCAGCTCCAAAAATGTTTCAAGTGTGGATTCCTTCCTGTGGGGACAGAGGACGGAGGGTTTGCCTTTCTCCTGGGCTCAGACAGCAGCTGGCAGAGCTCTGCTGGCATTGGCTGGGGCACAAGGAAAACATCTCTTGGCATGGTGAGGGTGCCACAAAAAATTTGAGTAGATTTTAGAGAGTAATGAAGTCACACAGTGGCTTTAATGCCGGGAGAGATACAAGGGGAAAATCCACAAATCTGGATATAGTTTCCTGAGTTCTGAACCTTCTAATAGGTTGGTAGGAACAACCAAAAATAAGCAAATGCAAATCCTGCCAGAGGAGGGGATTTAACCCCATCCTTTGAGCAACCTGGTCAACTAGAAGGTGTCCCTGCCCATGGCAGGGGGTGGAACAAGGTGAGCTTTAAGGTCCTTCCAACCCAAACCATTCCATGATTCTATGATTTAATGATCCTTTCCAATCACCTCCCTAGCCCTGGCACAGCGTACTCCAGCCCACGTTCACACACACATTACCCACAGTGTCACTGCACCCATCAGAACCTGCTCCCATCCCCTTTGTGCCTTGAGAGCCACAGTCTGTGCAGACACTCGCTATGGACACGTCGGCCTCGCAGCAATTCCAGATAATCAATAGGAAATTGTTCCCTCACCGCTGGGATAATTTACCCTGGAAACATTTCAAAGAAAGGAATTTTACCTGAAACCTTCTTATTTGCAGAAGCAACTCCAAAGCTTGCTGTAAGCAAACAATAATTGGGTTTTCTGACCACAAACAAGTGGCCGATGGCAAAGGCAGCGTTCAGAGCTCTGCCACAGCCAGGGCCTGACCCCTGTTCTCGACGGGCCAAATAACCACAGCACTTCTCTCATGGCAAACTCTGCTTGTTCCCAGCCTTCCCCAGCAACACATGTCCTTTCTCACAGGTGACAGCAGTGCCACTCTGCCTCTGCCTCCGGAAAGGGGAGCGTGGTGACTCCAGAGGGTTTGCTCGGAGCCACAGGGCATCTCCAGCAGGACCTGCCCACCACCACTGATGGCACCTCAGGGAGGGTCTTGCTCCCCACACAGTCCTTATCCACTTCGTACACGGCTCCCAGGAGAAGCCAGCTGTGAGGTTTCAGTGACAAAACAGATGTGCCAGGTCAGAGAGGGATCACAGGGGCTTTTGGTGCCCCTGGTCCTGTATGGGGCAAACTGAAGCATCGTGTGAGTCCTGGCATTGCCAGCACGTGCCCACTGATGTCATCCCCATGCCCATGATCCCTCGGGGCTCCCAGAGAGTGACTCAAAAATTAAAAATAAGTGGGCTGCTCACGGCACTTTCAGTATTCCCCAGACACCTCTAAAAAAGCCTCATGCTGTGCATTACCTAATTCTTACATGACAGAAGCAGCAAATTCCTTCTTTCCTGGTGCTGTTGTACATGTCTGTCTACAACGGCATCACTGTGTGTGTGTGCACTGCTGTGTGGATATCTCTGTCTGTATCTGTCTCTATAGTTGTACCTATATTTGTCTTCAGCATCTTCCACAGGAAACTGATAAGCAAAGTAGTTCTGTCAGGAAATTGGCTCCTGAGGGGGGAATAGCCGGCGGGTTCACAGCAGGTAATGCTGTAAAACAGGTATGAAAAGTGAACAGAAAACAGACATTTTGGCTGGTGAAGAAAGAGCAGCACTAGAAGTATTTTCCACAGGTTTCCAAAACAACTTAGGGTTTTGCCTCCCATTGAAATGTGACTGATTATAGCCCCAGTTTTCAGTGGATGTTTTCCTTAGCTGCCTTCTCTATCCTTTGCATTTAAAATTATATACGTAGACATAAATTTAGGAGGAAAAGAAGATTAAGTGCTCTGCTTTGGCTGCTATTTTGCCTTCAAACTTATTGTGCATTTCAGGCAGTTTCTGTCCAAGCCCACCAACCGCGCGTACGGAAATGCTGGAGCCGGGAGCGAAGGAGCTGCCCTGCCAGCACAGCTCACAGAGACACAGCTGAGCCAGAGCGATGGCTTTCTGCTGCAAAGACATGTCCAAAGCTATAAATAAACCCACAACTTTCAATAGCCGACAGCAAAGCTGCGGGAACGCCATCAGCACCCCTGGGACCCGCGGGCTGGGAGGGGGTGACCCTGCACCCACTGCAGCCCCAGAGCCTCGTGAGGGGGTGACCCTGCACCCACTGCAGCCCCAGAGCCTCGTGAGGGGGTGACCCTGCACCCACTGCAGCCCCAGAGCCTCGTGAGGGGGTGACCCTGCACCCACTGCAGCCCCAGAGCCTCGTGAGGGGCTCTCCCCACTGCCAGGGTGTGCTGGTGCTGCCCTGGGGCTCTGCCAGACTCTCCCAGTGCCAGCCCACGAGAGCAGGGGATGGTCAGAGCGCCCAATCCTCAGGCAGACCCACAGCTGGGACCCACAGGCCCACCCAACACCCCATTTCTGACAACAGGTCTGGCCCCAGCCCCTGTCCCCGCAGCCGGGCTCCGGCCCTGGAGAGAAGGGGAGGCTCTGGGACAGCCAGCCAGCACAGCTCAGCTGATTTGTGGCACTGTGGGGAGCAGGGAGCTCACAGCACACATCACCTGTGCTGGGGCTGCAGAGCGCAGCCGCCCCTGCAGAAGCAGCGGTCTCCTAACCTACTTCCCGGGAAAAGCAATTGGAAACTCTCAGAAGATAAAAAGATAATGAACAAATAACCTTCACTGGAGCCAGTGCCGCAAACCCCCAGGTTCCCCTTCGTGCTGCTGCCTGATATTAATGATCCTGTCAGGGCTCCTGAAGAACTTTGTGTCCATGTGGGAAACAGGGGGTTTGTCTCAGAGCGCAGCCAGGAGCTCGTTTTCATTTCTTCCCAATCTCACACAAGAAAGTTCTTACATTCTGCATCTAAGAAACTGTACCTTTATTTTCTCACGTCTCCAGGTTCCTGTAGCACTACTGGGGTTTGAAACAAAATGCCACTGTCTTTTCAGGAAAATGTTTGATGCGTCGAGCAATGGCAAATCATTAATTATTTTGAGCCTCTTATGCCACCACTGACACCACAGTGAAGAATTTAAAACATTTCCTCAGACAAGCAGCTCACTCACAGCAAACCACAGCACAAGGGCATGGCTTGGGGTTTCAGAGCCTGTTTTGTCTGACGGTGCTGTGAGGAGCCTCTCCGGCGAACTGCTCCGCGTTCCTCTTGGAGACACAGAGCATGAGGGGTGAAACATAAATTAAATATACAGCCAGGCCAGCCCCTCACCATGGAGATGTGCAAAACCCCTTCAGGAATGGCTACCCCTCTCTTCAGCCCCACTGCTCCCTGGGGACACGTCTCGGGGCAGTGCCACCCACCAGTGGGGTCCCCAGCAGTCGGCACAGCACCAAGGGACAGAGCAGAAATGGGCACTGCTGCTTCTCTCACCTGATGGACCCCACACTGCAAACCACCACCTTTACTACCTTAAAAGGTGCCTCCATGGCCTCTAATACTGTTAAACATCAGCTTTTCCCAGTCAAGTAAGCCCAACATCTTCATGTTCAGGCAGCTGCTGTGAGTCCCCGAGTCCCAGCAAGTGGTTGAGCCCCACAGCCCTGCTCACTCGCAGACATGGACTGACCCCAGGATCCAGTGGACACAGATACTGGAACAGCATCATCCCCAAACCAGCAAACTGCTGGAATGCACAAAAAGACCCCAACAACAAAACCGTTCATGGAGCAGCCGACTCAGCTGCCCTGACCCACTGCACCTCATCCCTCTGCCCAGCAGATCTGTCCCCCAAACAGCATCTGGGGGAAGCCAGGGATGGGCCCTCCAGCCTCCTCCACCTGCTTGGATGGGCTGTTTGGGAGCGAAAATTAGGGAAAAAAGAGGAAGGATTCATCCCAGCTCAGACAACAAATTGCTGGTTCAACATGGGAATATTAGCTAAGTAAACCCTGGCTAATCAAATGAAAAAGGCTTTACATAGAAGCAGAATGCTCAGGTATTAACCAGCAGCACCAAACCCCTACTCACACACCTTCAGCAAGCACAGCCAGAGGTTAATGTTGTGACAGGTTTAACCAGTGCCATTATCCAAAATGTAAATAAACCCTCTCAAAATCAGCTCTGCCTCTGAGTGCTGCTTCCTTCTGCCCAGCCTTGAAGCCAAATGACACGTCAGAAGGGCCACGCTTCAGGGAGGGTACAAAGCCCATCCACATGCCCCCGCTGCCGGGGCGAGTGGCACGAACACCCGGGCACAGCAGCAAAACCCCCCGGAGCAAAGTTGCCGGCGGCAGCTCCGCTCCCCAGCCGTGCGCCGGCAGCCACAGCACTGCGTGTGAAAACCACGGCTCGTGCTTCGGCCGGTTCCTCCAGATTTCAGCAAAAATAGAAAGACATAAATTAGAGGCGAGAGGCGCAGAACCAGCCCGGGTGAGGAGACACCGTGGATCTCGGCAAGACGCGAAATCTCTGCGCTCGTGAAGGAATGACCTTCAAAACTCATTCAGCGCTCGCAGCCTGCGCGGTGACGGCTCCCTCACTTGTGAGACATTACACATTCCTGCTATGTTCTCCCTAATTTCGCATGGACTATAAATACTTGGCTTATAAGGCAGCGTGAAAGCAAGAGAGAACAAATATTTAAGCGGGGTAACCTTGCTTGTGAGGGTAGCGGGAGCAAATTCTGCATCCCTCAGGTCATGCATGCTAAATACCAGGATTCCCTGTTTACTATGCTACCCATAAAATATCAACTGGAATATGGGATCAAGTAGTATTTTCTCTTTTTTAAAAAAAAACCATGCAAAATGACGACACCTTGTTAAATTATCTTAAGGGCAGAAAATCCAGATTTTTCTGAACTGTTCTGCCCACACTTTCTCTCCCAAACTAGTTTTCCATTTAATTTGTATTAAAAACAACCTCTGAGAGACGAATTAATTTGGCTTATGCAAAACAAACTGGGCTGCCGTTAGAGCTGTTTACTGGGTCACACTTTACAACCCTGGTGGGGGAGGTGAGGGGGGACCGGCAGCATTTCCACCGTTCTTCAGTGGTATTTGCACAAACCATCCTATTTATCGATTTTAGACTCTTTAAGCCAAAATGACGGTGCCTTCCATAGCCTGCAGCACCCTCGGCAACCGTTCTTTGGCATTATCACCTAAAGCACGCTAAATGGAAGGATGTTCCCCCCTCCTTGGCATCACAAGACAGGAGGAGCTGGGGGTCCCCCAAGCTGGGCGGTGGGAGCTGTTGCTACTGACGTGTTGAGTCACCTTTACTCAAAACTCTGCCCCGAATTTTCCATCGCCCCCGGGCTGGGCTGAGGCCAGCCGCCTCCAGCGCAACCCCTGCGCGTGCGGCTCCGCACAGCTCGTCGTGAGCTCCCTTGCAGGGATGATGCTGATTGTAGGAACGGAGCACAGGAGCAGCCAGAACCAGGGATGCTCGTCTCAAGCCCCGGTCACGCGGTCTCGGTACCGGACTAGTTCCAGCGGAGCCGGGGAGCGCCTTTCCCTAGTTTTCAGCAATACGACATCCCACGACATCTGCGCGCTGAGCGATGCCCCGCGCAGCCCCAGCAGCGAGGGGACACCGGGAGGGGAGCGACGGCCCCGACCCCGCGTCCTGGTCCTGCTCGCGGTCCCTCCCGGCACGGGGGCGCGGCGGATGCCCCGTGCCCGCCGCTCCGGACGATTACAAAACCCGAGCGCTCATCAGGGCAGAGCCGGCCGCTCACGAGGGGGGCACAGCAGGCACCGGGCTGCGGCGGGGCCGGGAGGGTCGGTGCCTGCCCCGCAGCATGCCCCGTCCATCCCCGCCCTCAGCATCCCCCGTACTTCACTTCGCACCCACGTCCTCCCCGCGCTGCGCGCAGCCCCCGCGCCCGCCGCGGAGGGTTCGCACCGGCGGCTCCGCGGGGCACGGCCGCGGCTCCCCCGGCCCCGGGACGGCCGTACCGGCTGCCCCCGCCCCGCTCCGGCTCCGGGAGCCGCGGGCAGCACCGCGCCGGGGGCAGGCGGGCGGCTCTCCGCGCCATCCCCGCACCCCCCGCGCCGGGGGCTCCGCGGGCGGGGGGCTCAGCCCCGGGGCTCCCCGCCGCCGGCAGCCGCGGCTCCGGTCGCCTCCCGAGAGCCGGGGGGCGGCGGGAGCGGGGGGGCCGCCTTTGTTGGCGGCGCGGGGCAGCACCGGGCGGCAGCGCGGCGGCTGCGGGGGCAGCGCGGGCGCGGTGCCGGTGCCGCGGAGCCTGACCTGGATGGTGCAGGTGTACTCGCTGTCGTCCAGCAGCCGCACGGTGCAGTTGTACTCGCGGTCCAGGTTCCTGCTGCTGCCACTCATCCACCTGCTCAGCATCTTCCCGGGGCGCGGCGGGCGCGGGCGGCGGGCGCTGCCGGCGGAGCCTCCGCTCACATCCCGCTGCCGGGGCGGTGCGGGGCGGCGCGGGGCGGTGCGGGAGGTGCGGCGGGCGCGCCCCCCGCCCGGCTCGGCCCGGCCCTGCCCCCGCTGCGGGCGGGGCGGAGCGGAGCGCGGTGCCCGTGCCCGTGCCCGGTGCCCGGTGCCCGGGCCGCGGCGCTCGGCGGGCGGGGAGGAGGCAGGGCCCGGGGGGCGCCCGGCGCCGGCTGCGGGGGCCAATCTCGGCGCGGCGGCGGTGACGGGCTCCGCCGCAAACCAATGCGGCACGGGCGGCGCGGCCCCGCCGCCTCCGCCGGGAGCCCCGCGCGGGAGGGGTCCGGGGGCTCCGCGGGCGCGGAGGGCGGCGGGGGGGGGGGCCGGGGGCGCGGCCGTGCACGATCGGGGGGGCGGCGGGGGCAGGGGGCACCGGGGCACCCGGCGCTGCGGGGCTCCGCTGAGATCTCCGCACCTCCCGCCCGCTCCCCGCAGCCCGGCGACCACCGAGGGACTCCCCCACATCGGAGGGCAGCGGGGCAGGGCGGGGGGCAGCCCCCGGGTCGTGGGAGCATCCCTCAGCTTATGCACCGTGGTGACACTGAGCCTTGTGAGCGATGTCGAGCAGGTCAGACACGTGGCCGGGGGTATTGGCGCCCCAGACCCCCAGATCAGAGAGGTGAGGGGCTGCACCGGGGACTCTGTGACTCCAAGGACAGCAGGTGACCAGGCACAACCCATCAGGCCCGCAGGTCACTGCCAAAGCACCAAGCTGTGCCCAGCTCTCTCGCTGGAGCCCAACCCCATCACTAGGCTGGTACTGCCGTGGAGGGGCAGCAGCTGCTGTGGCCCTGAGAGCAGAGCTGAGCACCAGCCCAAGTGGCAAGGCAGCCTCCAGGGCATGAGCTTCTCCCTTCGCGTTCATTTGCTATGGAAGGAAACTTTTAAATCCCTGGTTCTCGGACAAAATGGACTCTAAGAGCCATCAGTGTTATCGGATACAGCTGGTGCTGCTCTGGGGAAGTGAAATAACTGGTGGCAGCATCAGCAGTGACCAGGGGGGATGGGAATCTGGCCAGCTCTGCTGCAGGTCTCTGCCTCTGGCCCTGCCCATTCCCTGCTTGGGTGTCACACTGTCCACAGTCACCCCCCGAGGCCCCACCGAGGAGTTCAGCGCTGCTCCCATCACCACCCCGGCTCCACACACTCTGGCAAATACCCAAATCAAGCAGGCCATGTTGGAAGGAAGGACCCATGTTAAGCTGCCTCCAGTCCATCCCACCGCAGAACAGGCCCTGTTCCCTCTGCAGCAGATCACCTGGCTCAGCTCCTCTTTGCCTGCACACTCACCCTCATCCCCTCCAGATGCATTTCCAGGCTGCAGTGCTGCTCCCGTCCTCCCCCCAGGAGCACCAGGCTCCATGGAATCCAGCTGTCCAACTGCTCCCTGTACTCTCTCTGCTCCAGCCTTCCCATTCCCTGCCTTCCCAGCCAGAAAGGTGGTTCACAAAACTGTCTTCCTTGCCCTTCCCAAAGTAGCACAGGCTCTCTTCCCACCAGCCCTTCCAGGCCTCTCCTGGCGGCAGGGCAGCATCTTTCTCTGCACCTCTTTCCAGCTCCCCTGGGAAGAACTGCTCCAAGGCCAGTGCTCTCCAGGCTCTCATATCCCTGACCCACAGTCCCTGAGGTGGGGAGCCCACACCCCAGTGTGTGGGGCTGGGATCCTTTGGGATCCTACAGCTCAGGGGTTGTCCCATGATGGGTGATAAGAGCTGCGTGTCTCCCAGCCTGTCCCCCCACCCCAGCCAGGCTGTCGGGCTGGACGTGTCCTGTGGAGGGACCGCCAAGGAAGGCTGGCCTTGGTTATCTCAGTGTCCAAGTCCAATTAATCCAAATGTCCAAATCATGTGGGAACACGGCCTTTCAGGCAGTGGTGCTGCAGCAGTGGGACAGGGACAGTGGGAAATACCCTGGAGGGGACATTATCCTGCAGGAAAAAATGTCAGCAAAGCCAGGGACTTGGCCTGTGTGGGATGTCTGTCTGGAGGCTGAAGCCTGCAGCTCCCGGGAGCAGGGGCTGTGCCCGGCATGTTGTCAGGGGGTGTGATGTGAGCCCGGAACAACAACGGCGCTTTTCACAGCCACGGCCCCGCTCCTGAACCATCTGGGCACTTGTACAAAGATGCTTGTATTCACCAAAGGAGCTGCTACTTTGTCATGGATCCCACTCTGCATAAATTGTTCATCTGCCTCCGAGCTCTCCTTCTGAACCAGCTGAGCTGTTACTGAAGAATGGGCTCTCGGCCTTGGCAGGTGCTGCTTTCAGCCGGAGCAGCGGCGGCAGCGCCAGCTGAGGGCTCAGGGAGGGCTCAAGGAGGGCTCAGGGAGGGCTCAGGGAGGGCTCTGTGAGGGCTCTGTGAGGGCTCAGGGAGGGCTCTGTGAGGGCTCAGGGAGGGCTCTGTGAGGGCTCAGCAAGCAGCACGTTCAGAGCCGGCTGTGTTGGAGCCTCTCACCCGGCCCATGGTGCCGCTGCAACTTTGCTGCTCCACCAAGGGAACAGTTTTGTTCAGGTTCTGGCTTTCTGGTTTGTTTTTTTTTTTTCTAAAGCCCCTCGCTGAGCAGCACAGGAGCCCCTTGGCTGAGTTCATCCCCCTCGCTGCCTTCGTCCTCGGAACAGGGAACGTCCTCAAAGCCAGACAGCTCCACACTCCATACTCCAAATACCTGACAAGGTTTCCACTGAGCGTATCAAAGGCTGGCAGATGACTGTATAAAAGTACTCTCTGTTTCCCAGCTTTGATCGACAAGAATGTGCTTTTCATGAGCAATGTCTTTTTCTTTCCTTTTTAATAATTAATACAGTAAATCCTACAAATTCTCCCTATTTGGATTCTCTGTCACTTGCAGTTTTGAGTTAAAAAATTCAAAATGCAGCTTTCCAAATGCAAAGTGAGTTCTTCCCTGTGTGTGTTTTCCAGCAGGTTAAATTTCACTAAGAGTGTTGCACAGGTTGCCCAGAGAAGCTGTGGCTGCCCCTGGATCCCTGAAAGTGTTCGAGGCCAGGTTGGAACTTGGGCTTGGAGCACCCTGGGCTGGTGGAAGGTGTCCCTGCCCATGGCAGGGGGTGGAACAAGATGACCTTTAAGGTCCCTTCCAACCCAAACCATCCAAGCGTTCTGGGATTCTATTATTTCAATAGAAAATGCCATGCATTGTCTGTTATCTACATAACCTATTTATTTATCATCCATCAAAATTCATCACCCACAGCTGGCTGGAGCTTTGAGAGCAGATGCAGGTGCATGGGAGGTGTGGAGAACAATACCTGGCTGTTGCTCAGGTAAAGCTGGAGCAGAGCCTGGGGGTGCAAGTGCCTGGCTCAGAGGGTCCAGCTGGACACCTCTGTTCAGCCACAGTGGGAAAGGATGGCTGTTCATCTTTAAACTGTGTTAATGTCTGTAAGCAAGAACTACTTATTGTGCCCAAATGACCAAAATCCAGCCCTCTGCTCTCCCTGGTTGCAGTGCAGCCTCCCGTGTTTGGATCCATCCGGTGTTCCCCTGGCTGTCAGCTCTGCTCTGCCTTTCCCAGGTACCTGCAGCTGGGATTCCACAAACCCCAGCTCTGCCCATCTGAGCTCTGACACAGCCCAGCACCAGCTGAGATGTCACAGTGGGGCCCATAATTCGAGTGGTCAAGAGAGCTCTGGGCATTCCCATCCCAGATCCTCTGGATTCATCCCCGAGCAGCTCTCCCGGCTGCCTGCGCGTGATTCACCACCTCACATCTGCTCCCAGCTCCCTGTACACTGAGAGCTGACAGGAACAAAGCCCAGATTCTCTGTTATCCCTTAATTACTTTTTAATGAAAAGGTGTGGAAAAGAGGAAAGAGGCTCACCTGGCCATTGCAACCAGCCACTGTGGGGCTGAGCCACCAGTTCGTGTTCGGGGAGCGTGGGAGCCCTTTAGCGAGTGTTTGTGCATCTTCCACCCTCAGCTGAGCACTGATGGCCATGGGGACATTTGGACCAGCAGCCGAGTTGTCTCATCCAGCAAAATGAGGTCAATAAGTTGTAGTTGTTGGGGCTCAGACACTTCCCTCAGACACAGCTCACCAGCAGTGGTGGGACAGCCCAGGAGAGGGACTTGCTGTGCCAACGAGAACCCCACGGGTCTCATTTCTCCCAGCTCAAGGGGAAGGAGGATGTTGTGTTCCATAGGTATTTCTGTATGTGCCTTTGGTCTCTTTATTATTTCTATATATCCCAGTATTATTTCTAGCAGCAACAGCTGATGGAAAGGGGCTGCTGTGCCAGAGGTGGCTTCATGTGCCACAAGGGATGATCATCTTCCACCACAGTCCTGGAGGGTTTGTCATGCCAAGCTGAAGAGAAAAGAAGGAAGCAAAGGTGAAGAAAGTAGGAGACAAAGAGAGAAAGAGAAGAAAAGGGAGGAGAAGAGGGTGGTGAGGATGAAAGTTAACTGTAAGAGGACCAGGAGTGAAAGGAGGGGCTGGAACGATGTCAGCAACCCCCCCACGTGTACCCACAGGGGAACAGGCTGGAGCATCCCGCTCCCCGACTCCCAGGCATGTGGAATTTTAACCATAACTTGCAATTATAACCAGAGGATAAAATTTCAGCTTATTAAGAGGAGGTGGGAACCTGCAGGGCGATGCACATTAATTACTGCTGACATCCAGGGACAGGCTCATTAGACAGAGGTCTCCTCCAGTTCCAGCACACAGCTCCTGGCTCGAGGCAGATATTTCAGAGAGTAATTATGGAGCCTGTGCTGCTGGGCAGGTCAGAGGAGCTGGGCCACCTCCACCTCATCACCCCTCCTTGGGCTGCAGGGCTGAGAGAGGCTCTTGGGATGGGCAAGGGCTGGGAAGAGCCCAGCAAGGAGCAGGGGCAAAGCTCAGGCCTGGAGGGCCAGGACACAGGGAATGGCTTCCCACTGCCAGAGGACAGGGTTAGATGGGGTATTGGGAAGAGATCCTTCCTCTTAAGGATGGGGAGGCCCTGGCACAGGTTGGGCAGAGAAGCTGAGGCTGCCCCTGGATCCCTGGAAGTGTCCAAGGCCAGGTTGGACAGGGCTTGGAGCAACCTGGGCTAGTGGGAGGTGTCCCTGTCCATGGCAGTGAGTGGAACTGGATGGGCTTTGAGGTTCCTTCCAACCCAAACCATTCCAGGATTTTATGATTCCTTTATTGCACCAAATAACTTTAAAGCAACTGACTGTTTTTACTTTGAAATGCTGCAGAGATACTTAACTCTGCCTGGGCAACTGTTGAAGTCAGTAATTCCCAGCAAACCCTCGCTCCAAGCCCTCTCCCTGCTCGCAGAGCTGATCAGAAGTGTGTCAGGAAAAGCTTTGCTCTGTGTGCTTGCACAGAGATTCCAGGCTGGAAGCTCAGCCTGTGCCTGGCTGGCTGGGACATGCAGGGTCTCCTCCTCTGCCCGGGTCACTTGTTTGGCAGAGGAACATCCCCAGTCCCTGAAAGTGCAAATACAGCTTCCAGCCTCCTTGCAGAGGTAACACTGGAAAACACTCTTGGCAGTTTTGTGCCAGCAAGATGCACTCTGGTTTATATTTAGGGAATGCAAACAGGGAATAGTTCTGAATCCAGCCCAGAAATCCATTTAAAACATTCCTATAACTCTATTTACAGACTGTTTCTGTAAATGTTGTAACAGGCAGGCAGGAGGGGATCTCTGTGGATCTCTGTCTCTACTTCTGGGAACTCTACTGTGAACTGAGGGAGTCATACAAACACATTACTGGGGTTGTGTGTCCCCCCAACAGAGCCAGTGAAACTTTGCCATGACCCACCACTGTGCACCACAACCAGCACTTGTGTTTCTTTTACCATTCTTGTGATATTTAGTGGTGTTTTCCTGAAAGTCCCATTTCTTCTCCATCACTGAGAAGTAATCACAGACTCAGTCAAAAAAATAATCTATCCCTCCTGATTGCCACAGAAGGCTGGGAAATGTGAGAGGCAGATGGCCCAGAGGGAGCTCAGTGGGGGTCACAGATACAACAGCAGGAGAAGCAGTCCTGGGGGTTTCACTCTCCATCCCAGGGTTTGCACCCCTGGCTCCTGATTTTCAGGCATGAGAGCTTGGATTTGTTAATGCTGCCCCTAATGTGTGTGCAAGAATCTCACTGTAAGTAAATACCTAATTTTTGAGGATGCCTGAGGGAGTTGGGCACATAATCCTACAAGACTTGGGGTTCCCAGTTCTGCTCGGCTCTGCTGAAGCCCCACCCTTTAAGTGCCCTCTACTCACATGTGTAGAGTTCCCATCCTGCTGCCTCCCTGGGACTGGGCTCCCTGGGCATCAGCAGGCAGTGGGGGCAGCAGAAAAGCCCTCCCAGCTAAAGCCAGGCCAAAGCAAGTGGGAGGGTGATGGGAGCCCCCAGGCTCTGCAGGAGTACGGGTGGCATGTCATGCAGGAGAAGGTGGCAGCCAGCAAGTGACAGTGGCTGCCAGGGGGAGTATGGGGGGACTGTCCTACTGCAGGTCTGGAGTCCAGGGGAGCAGGAGAGGCTGAGCACACATTCCAGGTCCTGCTGCACAGGATGTCATAGTGGGATGTCAGCCAGTGAGGATGGCACTGGGAGATGGGATGGGGTCAGGTGTGACCCTTCTCTAGAGATAGGACAAGAGGACATGGCTTCAAGCTGTGTCACGGGAAGCTCAGGTTGGACCTCAGGAGGAATTTCTCCCTGGAAAGGGTGGTCAGGCCTTGGCAGGGGCTGCCCAGGGAGGTTTGGAGTGCCCAGCCCTGGAGGTGTCCCAGGAAGGCCTGGCCGTGGCACTCAGTGCTCTGGGCTGGGGGACAAGGTGGGGATGGGGCACAGGGGGGATCCATGGGCTGGGAGGGCTTTTCCAACCTCAGTGGTTCTGTGGTTCTGTGATTCTCACCTTAACCAGAGAGGCCACCCCATGGTGAGACTGTTGATGAGCCCTTGTGACAAAAACCAGCCTGAATTGTGTGCTTTTGCAAATGGCAGAGGAGCAGCCCCAGGCACAGGCCCAGCTGCCCAGGGGCCACATTCTGAGCTGATCCCAGCTCCAGGCTGTGCACAGAGTGCAGCCAAGCTGGCACATTGCCCACGGAACAAACCACAGCTTCAGTGATAACTCAAGCTTGCTCCCCAGCCTCTGCAAGGGGACAGCAAGGTCCAAGCCCTTGGGAGCCCTCCTGACACCTCTGTCCTTGGGGAAGGTGGGTTTGCTGCCCCAAGGGGTGTGAGCCTGCCCAGCACAGTCTGGCCCTGTTCACAGCAGAGCAGAAGGTTTGACAAGCCTTGGATTTAATTTGGATTTAACCTAAACTACTCCTGGCATTTCTGCTTTGGCCTCTGCCTGATTCTCCCCGTGGGGGCTGTGGGGGCTGTCCCTTTGGCTCTCGTGGAGCCTCCCCGTGGGGTGAGAGACCCCCATCTCCTGGGCACATGAGGCTGCCCCTGGGCAGGGCAGGACAGGGCCAGGGACAGTCAGGAGGACGGGTGTCACCACCCCCCTTGGCTGCAGGAGCGTTTCTGTGGCTCTGGCATGAGCTGGAAACTCTTCCTTTCCATTTGTAAACACCCTCCTGGTGTGGTGGGAAGAGGCCTCCCGTTCCCACAGCCCCGTGTGCCGCTGGAGGTGATGGTCCCACTGACAAACACGGAATGATGGAATGATAGGTGCCCCCCTGGCACGTTCCCAGCCCATGGATCCCATCCTGCCACGGTGCCACCGCACGGTCCTGACGGGTGCTGTGCCAAGGACAGCTCCATCCCACCAACCTGCAGGAGAATCACACACTCAGTCCGTAATTTGCCAAAGGAAAGACTCACACTGCACAAATCCAAGGGATGCTAAAGCAGTGTTTGCCCAGGAAAGAGGAGGGGAAGCCCCTCACCCTCAGACATCTCCTGAACCTCCAGTGTTCAGGCATCGTGCAAGGAAAATGCATTTGCCTGGTGAGTGTTTCAGGCAATGGGCATTGCTGTCCTTAACTTGCTTTAATCTTTCTCTTAAATATGTTTAAAATGACTTTCGTCAAAATGCTTCTAGTAGAATCCTCTTGTCTGGAGAAAATGGACTCCTGGGGTGCTGCTACAGCTGCAGCTTCAAGTGCCTGGGTTGGATATTTACTGCTGTATTATCCTCATTCTGTATCCAGGCTTTTGGGCAATTGCAGCCATGAGAGACCAGCAAAGACAATAATTTGGGCATTTGCAGACACGTCATGAGGCTGCCAGCAGGGAGTGGATAATCCCTGGCATTTCGGAGGGATGAGCAGTCACTGCACATTTTGGGTGGGAAGAGGCAAGTGATGTGTGAGAGCTGTGCAAGGAACACCTGGAAGGGCAGCGGAGGCCCTGGGACACTCCTGTGCCCTTGGATGTCATCCCTGGCATGACTCAGACCCATTTGAGCATTTCAAGGCCGGGATAACAAACCCGGGGCTTGGCACGTTGGGAGCACAGGCTGAGGGTGGGGTGATGAGCCCACCCAGCCCTGCCAGCACCTGGATCCTTGTCACTCTGCCCTTTTGGGCAATTCAGTGACATTCATAGAATCATGGAATCACAGAGTCCTGGAATGGGCTGGGAGAAACCTCAAAGCCCATCCAGTCCCACCCCTGCCATGGGCAGGGACACCTTCCACTAGCCCAGGTTGCTCCAAGCCCCATCCAACCTGGCCTTGGACACTTCCAGGGATCCAGGGGCAGCCACAGCTTCTCTGGGCAACCTGTGCCAGGGCCTGCCCACTCTCCCAGGGAAGGATTGCTTCCCAGTATCCCTTCTAACCCTGCCCTCTGGCACTCTGTTGTGCAGATGTGCCCTGCCATGGGGCTGTGAGGACGAGGTCCCCTCAAGGTCCCAGTGAGGTGGCACTGGCAGCTGGCAGGGCTGTGCTGTGCTCCTGGCACAGCCTCACCAGGCACAGCAGCACCAGGCACAGCCTGGCCTGGGCAGGGGCTCACCAGGGACTGGGGATAAGTTTTTTCTAATCAGCAAATTGTCAGCAAATGCAAGATCACTGCTGATAAAACATATGGATGATTAAGAGCCTGGCAGGAGAGTCACTAACAAGGAAGAGCAGCTGAGGCAAACAGTGCTCCAAAATGCTCCACTCATCCACACAGAGAGTGTTGGAATATGGCTGGGAATAAAACTGGAAATGTGAGGGCAAGACCCTGGCTGTGCCCAGGCACTGGGCCATGGGGAGGATGCTGGAGATTGCTCCTGGAAAGCCCTGAGAGTGCATGGGGAAAAAAATGTACCAGGAGCATCCAGGATGCTTCCTGGCAAACAAAGCCACCAGCCAGAGGAGCAGGGCAGTGAATTTGTCCATGGAAAATTCAATTACTCAGTGTTTAGACCAACACTGGAGATCTACATTCAGGTTTGGTGTTTGAGTGCTTAACAGAGATGTGCAGAGAGCACAGAGAGAACGAGTGAAATCCCTGAGAGGCTGCAAAAACACCCCATGAGCTCCATCTGCTTAACTTACATGGGATCCAGAGAGCTGCCTTTATTACAGTGTAAAAATATCTTTATTGTAAGGCAAGTACCTGGTGGTTTAAGGTGCTTTTATTGCACACAGAAAGGCAGAGCTGGTGCTGATGGCTGGGAGTCAAAGCAGAGAAGCTGAGAGGGAGCACTCAGGGCTCTCAAGGCCAGGCCACTCCTGGGATCTGGGCTTGGTGACACTCCTACCCCCCCAAATCCCACTCCTGCAAAATCTGTCTCACTGGAGCTCAGATTCCTGCCCACAGAGGAGCCTCCTCTGCTAATTCTCCCTGGCCCTGAACCTGCAGCTGCTTTGGGCCCTGGAAACAGATTTCTGAACGTGGTTCTTCAAAAAGCAGAGAGGGAAGATGAAAGGGAGAGGACTTAAAAACAAGATAAAGGCTTGGAAAGCAAACAGCAATTAACCTCCCTGCTCTGAAAGCCTGTTCTGCCAGAGCTCAGCACATCACTCAGGGAGGGAGCAGCACCTGCCCCACTGGGCACAGCCCTGCTGGGATGGGCTGGATGGGCACAGGGATGGCACAGCCCTGCTGGGATGGGCTGGATGGGCACAGGGATGGCACAGCCCTGCTGGCTCTGCTGCCACCATGGGCACTGCCACGTGCATCCTGGGGAGGGATGTCCCCCCCATACCCACAGTGCCACTGGGAACAGGACACAGTGGTCCATGTCCCAGCTCCATGGAGCTGAGGAGGAGGAGGAGGGGGGAGCCTTTTCACCAGTGCCTGCTTGGCACAAAGCACCTGAGCTGGGGTAAGGTGGCACAGCCTGACCCCCAGAACAGACCTGGGTAAAGCACAGGGAGCTGAGAGCTCAGGTGAGACAG
This sequence comes from Manacus candei, assembly GCF_025592945.1. Lineage (NCBI taxonomy): Eukaryota > Metazoa > Chordata > Aves > Passeriformes > Pipridae > Manacus > Manacus candei. Next base: position 16,381,312 of record NW_026138094.1, on the reverse strand, counting down.
ATAGCAGGAGGTGTTCCCTGCACAAGCACTGAGCAAGGGCAGCTGGCAGGGTGTGGGCACAGGGTGTGGGCATAGGGTCTGGGCACAGGCTGGGGCACAAAGGCAGCTGGAACAGTGGGATGTGAGGGCATTGCTGGTGGGACCCCGAGCCCAGGGTCACTTCCCAGGCTGTCCTCAGCCTGTCCCAGCTCCCACCATCCCTGACCTGACTCCAGGCACAGACAGACCTGTGGCCAGATTCCCTCTGCACCCTCCCAGCCCAAGACATTAGCAATACATGGAAGAGCTGTCAGCATCCTTCAGGAGTGGGAATACTCATAAATATGGAGTGGAACTGAGCTCAGTCAATAGCAGAGAGCAGCTCCTGGCAGAGCCATTGCCATGGTACCTGTCAGCAGCTCCACATTGTTTCACATGTCCCACTGCTCTGAAAGGAGCTTTTTTAAGCAGCAGCATTTGAAAACTGAGCAGTGAAGGAGACTGCTGTGGCACCCGTAAAGCAGCGAGCTGGGTGTGTTTGGTGACCTACATTAACTCCAGGGGTTCAGAACACGACCCCCCAGCAGCACTGACCCCTGTTGCTGATGTTCTATCACATCACCAGTTATTTCAGTAGCAAACAGATCCCCCCTAACTTGGAGATTTGTGGCAAAATCACTCTAAGAGTGTGAGTTTCACCATCAGAAGGGGATTTCACCACAGTGCTTACGTAGCCACCATGCTCCCTCCGTACTGGGGAGACCCCATACTCTCCCATGAGGTCACTGGGTACTTGGAAGAATCACAGAATTATTAAGTTTCTGAAGTCTGACAACCCTTTCTATGAATAAATTCTTCCTGATGTCCAACCTGAACCTCCCCTGGCACAGCTTGAGGTCACTTCCCCTTGTCCTGTCACCTGTTGCCTGGGAGAAGAGCCTGACCCCCACCTTGCTTTCAGAGAGTTAGAATAATCAGAATAACTGTAGTAAGAGATTGCAGTCAGGCCCACTGGACTTCTCCATCAGCTTCTGGCCCCTTCTCCCAGTCCCACCGTGGCTGCAGCTGCCCCTGGAAGCCCAGAGCCCCCGGGACCAGCCCCACCCGGGGCAGTCAGAGGGGCAGGAGCCAGGAAAGGACTGGGGTGTCACATCCATCCCTCCCTGCTGGGCAGGAGCCAGGAATGGCTGGCACACACTTCCAGAGCGACCACAGCCCCTCCAGCCCCAGCAGCTTTCAGTGCAATGGCGTGCCAAGGGAAAAGGCAGCGTTCCCATGGGAACAGAAAGTGCTGACATTTCCAAACTAAAAAAAGAAAGAAACAGCAAAGTACGTGCTCAGCAGGACGCCATGGCCGTGGACATGGGGGGATCTGTATTGCCTTTCCCCTCTCCTGGGCTCAAAGGTAAGATACTTCTAAACCTCCTCACATCAGAGCCCTGGCTTGGCTCAGAACCATGAGGCAAAGTTCTCTTTACCTGCTCTGGGTGTTCTAATTCAGGCCAATTGCCTGCAAGATGAATTCTTATGCAGGGATATATTGTGCAGCTTTACCTGAAACCACATTAAAGGAGAGGGAGCATCCACGTGAAATCCTGCTGGGGCATTTATCTCCCTCATGCAAAGTGATTGAGATAAATAAGGCAAATTAAACTGCCATATCGTTGTAGCTAAATTACTTGTAATGGCAACATGAGATGTGCTGGCTGTGTGGTAATTACGTGTCCTGGAGTTCAGAAGGAAAGGTCTTTAGCTCAGAGAGATGTTTCTCCCTCTGTCAGATCGAAGTGACGTTAGCGCTGGATGGGCTCGGTGACGTTGGACACCCATTTCTCCAGCACACAGACACAGAGCTGCCCCGGCTGCAGCTGGTCCCTGACAGGCTGGGAGAGCTGCTGCCATCCCAGCCCTTCTCCACAGCACAGCTTTGCCATTTAAAAACTGGTTTTTGCAGAACCAGGAGAAGAAGCCGGTGAAGATGCTGGTTGTTCACTTACTCCAGTCCATCCCACAGCATGGAGTTTGGGAGGGCAGGGAGGATGCTTCCAGCCCAGGAGAGGGGGTTGTGGGTGCCTGGAAAGCAGCCTGAGGAAGGGAAGAGAGACAAAAAGGCTTTAGCAAATGTTTCTGACAGAGTGAACAAAAACAGCAAATGATTAATGTCATTTAAGAATATCAGAAAGTGCCAATTTTTGTGATCAGGGAGTGACTTGGGAGGGAAGGTTGTGCTGCCAGCTGGAAGGGAGACCTGCAGGACCCAAAGGCTCCACAATGAACTGCCACTTTTCCCATTTGAAAATCTGAATATTGTAAAAAGCCACATCTAATTCCCCAGGGACCAGAAGGGGATCTCCCAGGAAAAGGCAAAGAAAATTTGACTGAAGTGTCCAATTTTTCTGAAGATAGAAAGCCAAGAGCATCCTTGAGCTCATATGGATAAAAGAATGGATGAAATGATGCATTTTCTGGAAAATAAAGCCTCTACAAGGAAGCTGCAGCTGCTGCCCCCAGAGCACAAGGGCTGGTGCATTGGAACAGATGCAGTGTGGTCCAGGTCCCCTGTGCCCAACCCAGCAAGCCTGGGCACATCTCCTGCAGGGTGGTCCCCGGGCCAGATCAGTCCTGTGGGCACCCACGGGCTCTCCATCTCCTCCTGACCCCCAGAGCCAAGTGCTGGAGCTGAGGGGATCATCCTTCCCTTCCCCTGCAGCCCCTCCAGGACAGGATCCAGCTGCTGGGCAGGAGAGATTCTGGTGCTCAGCAAAGCTTTTCTGGAGCACAGGTGTCCAGAGTCCCACCCCCCATCCCAAACACCAAACCCTGGGACAAGCTCCTTCCCGGTGTCTCCAGCTCTCCTGTGGCAGCCACGAGCTGCACACCAGGGAGCAGCTTCCAAGGGAAGCCCTGATGAATCACACACAGACCATTTCCCTGAGCCCACTGAGACAGGCACTTACTCCTCCTAAACTTTTATTAAGAGGAATTCATGAATTTTTAAAGGAAGCCTGGATTTCTCTCCTGGTGGAACAGGTTTCTGTAATGACAGGGAGAGTGCCACAGGCTGTCCAGCTCTGCTCCAGCAGGAGAGAGCCCTGCTGGGAAGTCTGATGTGGAAATGCAGGTCCCTCATCCCACTGCCAGAGGAGATGCTCTGGTGGGATGCAGGAGGGGTCCCCCCAGCACCGTGGGAGGGGGCAGCTCTCCTCCCCCCTCTCCCTTGCACACAGAGTGGAGCCAGGGACCCCTCCGTGTCCCCCACCTTTTCACATTTTCCCAGCACATGGCATCCTCCCTCTAACCTGGCCCTGGAGCCGCCTGTTCTCACAAATCCACCGGTTAAAATCTCCCAGGTATAAATGTGCCTGGAGGATCCATGTGGGAGCAGAGGGAGGGTGAGGAGCAGAGCCTGGCTCAGCCCTCCCGGTGCTCCTCCTGGTCCCCAGCAAAACCCTGGTCCTGGGAGGCCAGTGAAAGTTCACCACTTATTTCTGTGGGGTCAGAATTTCATCTCCAGAGCCCAACAGACTCCAGCTGGAGCACACACACACACACACACACACACACACACACACACAATTACAAGTCTGTTTCTCTGATGCTGCACATAAAAACATAAATATTTTTACGTACTTGTTCTCACAAGACATTCATGAATATTTGCAGCCTTTCCCTGTGCTCTTTCTTGCACCTGTGCTGGGTTTGAGGCTGCCCCATCACCACAACGCCTTTTTGGAAGGCAGAACCACTGTAGTGAATAAGCGGATGTGGAGGGAGTGGTTTCCCAAGCAACAGTATCCAGGTGAGAGCGGGGCCCTTCCTCCTCATCCTCCTCCTCGTGGAGGGGCTCTGGGCAGCCAGGACCCTCTCCAGCACCGGCACTGAAGTGGGAGATGATGGGGGGGACAAATTACTCATCCACGGTGTACAGGAAAAGGCTCAGCAGCCTCTGGGTGGCACCTGGGCCGTGCTGCTGCCGGGCAGGAGAGCGCAGCTCTGACCAGAGCAGGGCCACTGGATCCCTGAGCACTGCCGGGCTCAGGGGGGCCGCGCAGCTCCGGCTGCTGCAGAGCTGTTTGCTAGAGCAGCCCGTGCCTTGCTCCCACCCGCGCTGCCTTCCCGGCTCCTCTGACTTCGTGACTGCTGAATGACAGCCGCAGGTTCAGCGATGCCGTGCAAAGCCGCTCCTAAAAAAAGCATCGGAGGAGGGCGGGAGCACAGCCTGCCCCCCGTGTCCCCGCGGGCTCAGGGCCCTCGGTGGGTGCTGCCGAGGGCAGCCGGCCGGGGGGCTCTGCAGACCCCCAGACAGACCCCCAGACAGACCCACACAGCCACCCTAAAGAGCACCTGCAGCGTGGCAGCCTCTCCCCCCGCAGGGCCCCCGCAGGAGCACCCACAGGACACCTGGATCATTGCAGCGTTTGCGTGGATGCAGTTCCCAGGGAGGCACGGTGAGTCATGGAATGGGCAGCGTCCCTGCCTGCAGGCACTGACTCATCCCGGGGCTCCAGCACCCCTGGCCTCCTCCGAGAGAGCTGACCTGTGTCTCACGGGGAGGGAGCAAACAGGACAGCAAACGCTGCACTTGTGGTACTTCAGGGAGTTCAGCAGCAGAAGGAGTGGTGGTAAAGCCCCTCGTGCCCATTTCGAGTCCATTGCTGGCAGCACTCTGATGGAACACAGGGCAAGGAGCTCCAGAACTGCTCTGTTCATTTTGGGATAACACAGCCATGCAGGGGGCTCCTGCAGAACCACCACTGGCACAGGCTGGCACAGGCTGCACCCAGCAGTGTCCTGCCTCCTCCACCCTCACCACTGACCACCCCCTGCAGCACAGCAGCTTGTGGCTGCCCTCGGGAAGAATTAGTGACAGTCCTGACACCCAGACACTTCCAGGTGAGGGAGTTCCCATCCCACCCCTCCGTGTTTCAGAGACAGGAGGACGTGGAACCTCCTGCAGGTCCTGCCAGGGTGCTGCTCAGGGCTCGCTGTGGGACAGGCAGGTGCCTGGAGCACCCGATCTCCAGCGTGGCCAAGGGAAATGGTTGCCATGCTTTTGCTGTCTGTGTTGATTGTGCTGGAGGGGACTGGATGAGTTCTTTTGTCTTCATCGTTTGGACTCCACTATAGGCTGAACAGGGGCTCCTGCCCTGCAGACTGTTCCTGGAAGGGGAGTCTCCTGGCTGCTTCCCCACCACTCTTGTTAAACTACAAGTCTTATTTGGTCTTATTGGTCTTATTTGGTCTTATTTGTCTGACTGGCTTAGGCTATAACCCTCTTTTATTTTCAGAAGAACAGAGGGAGCTGTTTTCTGCCATTGCTTTCGTGGCTCAGGGGCACAGTTTCCAATCTGGAGCTGGAGAAGCAAATCCACTCCTCTCTCCTTCAGGCAGCTGAGGACAATCTGTTGAAGACAAATTGTTGAAGACAATCTGTTCTTTCCAAGGATGGCTTCCCAAAGACAGGGCTCTGAAGATGTGCTGACAGACTCTGCTTGTCACTGGTGATGTTTGCTCCACCATTGCCTTTGTATTGGAAAAAAGAGGAATAGAGACAGGGCATGGACACTTGTCAGTCACAGGAGCAGACTACAAGTGCTGACTTCAGTCCCCTTAACTACCGTGTGAATATTTTATAACAAGGCCAAAAAAACCCCATGCAAACCTGTATCAAACTATTTCAAATTCCTCCACACAAAATGGGCCATGAAGGGGGTTATAAAGGCAATTCCCCCTTAACTCCAAACATTCTGCTCCTCACAGTTTAATGAACTGTGCTATTTTAATGCACTTTTGGAGCACGTCATCCATATTCTAACCACTGACCTTTTCCTAATGCCCTTCAGACATCCAACAAATAGGTTACATCTGTTCCTTCCAAAGCAAGGCAAGACGTGGAGACCAACATCTCCTGGGGTTTGGAGCGACCCAGCCTCACCCCTGTTCTCTGACAAAAGCTGAGAGGCAGGAACACGAGCACCCTGCCCCCGGGACAGAGCCCACCATGCCAGGGACCTGCTCTGCTCCTGCCACGCCCAACAAAGGTGACCCTGGCTGGTGGCAGAGCTCAGGGCGTGGTGTCCCCACCAGCTCTGGCCTTTGCCTCTCACTGTGCACGCTGGGATGAGCTCTGGTGAGCTGGAAACCCGTCTGGTGACCCGTGAGAGGGCTCCAGGGATCCCCACTGGAAACCGCTTCCCAAGGCTCTGCTAGCTGGGTTATTCACTCCCACGAGGAGAAAAACCTTTCCTAACTCAGTTTTGTGATTAAACCCCCCTCAGAGGCTGCTCCTGGGCCAGGGGATGGAGCAGAGCTGTGATGTGTCACTGCTCATCACTCACCATGTGAGCCGGTGCTGGGAACGCGCACGGCCAGGAAGAACCTGAGATGCCCTTTTTCTTCTGTGGCTTTTCTCTCTTTTTGAAAAAAGAAAGCACTTTGCAAATGTTTAGGATTATTTTTTCCCACTTTTAGAGGGTTGGCAGGTTTGACATCCAGGAGAGCAATGAACTCCCTGGATGTGTTGTCATGGCCAAAACCCCGCTGCAGAGGAAGCTGCTGAGTCTGATCCTGCCCAACGGGGCTGACACCAGGGAGGGACACAGGGGACACATCCTGCCATGGCTCAGGACAACTCTGAGAGAACTTGTGCACCAAACCAGTAACTCCAATCCAACAGAAACAGGCAATGAGAGATGTTTGGTTCAGCCCATCAGCTGAAGGAATGCAGGCATTTACCAGACCTGCTCTCATTCATGCTTGGATTTTTGTAACACCATCTACCAGCATTAGAAGGCCATGAAAAAACATCAGATAGTTGCAAAGGGGGAAGTAATTTCGTTCTCATTTTTCCCTTGAGATTGGAAATCCCAGGTAAACAGTGGAGCAGACTGATGTGCTTCTGCAGTAGTGCTGTGTGTGGACAGGGAACTGCCCAGTGGATGTCTGAGCCCTGCCAGAGCCCCACACGAGTGGGTCTCTGTGGTGACAGAAGTTGGGCTGAGCAGAGCTGACCCTCCCTGGGGGTGGGGATGGTGCAGCACACAGGAGCTCTGTGCCCACCCAGCACTGGAGGTGGTGCTGCTCCACCACCGGGTTCTCTGACGGATATTGCTGATGCCCAGCTGGAATTCTGTATTTCTGTGGACTTCTGAGTGGCTGGCTGAGGAGATGCTGGCTGCTAAACACCCTTCTCCATGTGTTTGGGGGGCTTCAAATGCCTTGACTCTGTTTCCATGCCCTGTCTGTGCCAGCAGAGGAGAACTCAGGCCCTGACTCTGTCTCGTCCCCAAACCATGCAGGGACACGGAGCCCACGAGGCCAGGACAGAGCACGGCTGCAGGTCAGAGAGGAGGCTGGGGCACAGATCCACCCTGCACACAAACCCCAGACACCCTGCAATTCTGCCAAATTTCCTAAATGTGCTGTGACACAATGGTTACATCTGGGAGCTATTTCTGTAAAAGCATGGAGCTGATGTGACCCTGTCTGCTCCAGAAACACGCCGGGTTGCTGCACACAGCACCCACAGGCCAGCCCAAAACACTGCCTTCAACAAACAACTGAGATTTCCAGCTGAGATTTCCAGCCCAGCGTTAACAGAGCTGCAGGTTCTCTCCTGAGGCACCAGAGGGGTTGTGGGCTCTGCTTCCAGAGGGGCAGGGGATGCTCTGGTTTGGCCTGACTGGGACGGGGAGTGAGCTAAGCCTGGCCCAAGCCCTGTAGATCACTTCCCTTGCCTCTCTCCATCACTAAAGCAAGCCCTCATAACAAGGGCAGACGTGATGGTAGGCTGGGAAAGCAAAATGAATATATGAATATTTATTAATACATTATATGTTCGATATCTCATATATATATTAATTTTATATTATTAATGTTGTATATTATTTTATATTTACTGTATTTTATATGATTATAAATGAATATATTCTCTTGCCAAGGAAGTCAGTGGGAATGAAGTGAGCTCAGTTTCTCACAGGGTCAGGCCCATTAACAACAACTTTATGCTATTTCCAGGAAATCAAAATGTTTAGACAGGAAAGGTTTTCAGCTGTGAAAAACACAAATTTTCCCACAAAACTCAAGCTCTGAAAAGTCCAGTTTGTCAGTACTGGCAGTGCCCAGGTAAGAGAGGCAGAGCCAGGATTGCAGGGGTGCAGGGAGCTCACCCAGGCAGGACTTGTTCCCAGGGCCTGTTCCTTTAGTGTCCCCCAAGTGCTGTGCAGGGCAGGCCTGCTCCTGCCAGGCACAGCCAACCCTGACCCAGTTCAGCCAAGCACTAAATGAGGTGCTTATTGCTGAGCACTCTGCTCAGCACTCCTGGAGATCACAGGTGAAGAGCTCAGCGCTGGAAGGACAGATCTGTGAGAACCCAGCCCATCACAAACACGACACAATAAGATGCTGGAGGCACAGACAGGGTGACAGGAGGGCGGGTGACAGGCAGTGTCCCACGGGAGCCCTGCAGTGCCCCGGGCACAGCCCCAGCCTGAATCCAGCGCTCAGAGCTGCCTCTGCTCTGCCCTCCCAGAAGGCCTGGGTGTCCTCAGTGGGACACAGTAATTAAGCTGACATGGAAGAACACAGCCCTTCTTCAAAGGGCTGGCAGATTGGGGATTTCTCCTGTAGCTGCACAGCTGCACTCGGGGGCAATATGAATATTGGAAAGGAAAAAAGGGAAAGGAAGCAAGCAGAGAGGGGAATGACAGAAAGCGAGGAAGCACAGAGGAGGAGGGTAGAGACGGTGTGCAGGAGAGATAAAAGCAAGACAAAGAAAATCTGTTCTCTTTGCACAAAGTGATGCAGAGAAAGGACTGAGTGAGCACACCCGGCCCTGCCCTCGGCCAGCACAGTTCAGAGGACACAGCTGGCACGAGACGGGGTTGTGCTGGACTCTGAAGTCTCCCCAAACGCTGTGTCGAGGGCTGGCACTTGCAGATCCCAAGCTGTCCTCCCTCCAGCCTGGCTGGCAGAAGACACAAGTGCATCAGGCAGGAGCAGCTCCTGCTCTGGCTCCCGCAGTGGGAACGCTCTGCTCGGAGCAGAGCCCTCCAGGCAGGTGAACCACACAAACAACGAGGGAAGAGTCACCCAAACCACTGCACTGCTTGAAAGCGGGTTGGAAAGGGATGAGAGAGTAAGACACAGTGCTAAAAGCAGCTTGGTTCCTTGGGGTGAGCAACCACATCTCCAGAAAAACACAAAGAAGGAAAAATCCTCTGAGGTAAGGAGCAATAGAGAGATAAGTCTGATTAGGAAGACAACTATTAATAGCAATTATGCTTTAATTACTGTGCCTAATCTTTTTGAACCAGCAGTTTCTAGCATGTCCTCTACCAGGCAAAGAACTTAACTCTTCCGATTCTGTTTTCCAGAGCTGCAGAAGGAAAATGAGTGGATCTACTTCCAGTAGATTCACCAGCAGCTAGACATAAAAGCTTTCAGGATATTTACATGAACTCTGCATGAGACAGATGCCATTAAGAAAAGCAGGAGTTGTCCTGTGCGGGTCCAACGTTGCATGAGAGCATAAACAACCTCAGCACTTCTGTCTTGATGGCTGTTTCTCCAGGGCAAGGGAATTGTGCTCCCAGGCTGCTGCCATAAAACTCCCAGCATAAAAAAGGCACTGCAAAGGACATGAGATAGTCTAGACAGAGGGAAGCACTCCAGTCCTGCTGGGAGGAACCACGGCCGTGGCTGGGAGCCGTGGCTCAGCCAGCACTGCTGTTCCTGCCATCCAGGAGCTGAGTGTGAGCCAAGGGACCTGCTCAGCTGCTCTGCACACTGACCCTCCCATGGGGATGGGGTGGAGAGACAGAGCCCCCTCCAAGTGCCTTCACCTTGCTCTGAACTGGGACAAAACAGGGAAGAAGACAAATAAACCCAAATCCACCTATCCCTGCATGTCACGGTCACGGGTGGAATGAACCTGGAATGGTTTGGGTTGGAAGGGGCCTCAAAGATCATCTAATTTCAGTCCTCACTAATGTTTGCAGCCAGTAATTATTAAGCTTTACCCGTCCCATGGGTAGGAACTGAAGGTGAGGATTCACTTGTGAGATGAACACAACTGCACTGTGACTGTAACTCAGTGGATGGAAAGGTCCCCGCTGAGAAATCACAACCTTTTTCTGCCTAATCTCATATGCTTGATACCACTTTGGGGGTATCTCAGGAGCCTATTCCCATTCTGTCCTATTCCCCCACTGTCTTTGGAGTAAATGTTTTTAAAAGCAAACTTCAGTAGTATTAATTTTTTAAAAATATGGAAATATGTCAAACCCAATTTGTTAACACCCTCCCCCCACAATACTACATTTCAAAGCATTTTCCAGCCTTGTAGATGTTGGATTTTTTGTTAATGTAAGGGGTGGGGTGGGGTGGGGAATTGTCTTATTTTTTCTCCATAGAAAACTGATAAACAAGAAGTTGATTGTTTAGTGTTAAAAATGAATCTTTTTGTACATCTGAATAAAGAGTCCTTCCAAGCACTGTGGAACAACTGACTATTGCTTTGAAATCACACACAAATCTAAATTGGTTGGTGTAACTCAGAACTTCTACTATCTGGCCCAAATTAAAGAGAGGCCTCAAGAACAAACTTGGCACGAAGACACTGAAAGAACAATGTGCAATGGGCAGAATAAAAGCCTTGCAGGGAAGAGCAATAAATCTGTCAGCAGTGTTTCACCCAGCTGAGAACCAGCTCCTCTGAGCCCGGGGTGCTGTGACACCTCAGGAGCTCATTTTCAGCAAACATGGCAAGGTCAGAGCCACCTGACCCTGTACCCGAGGGCTCCCTGCAATCCAATCCAGCCCTGGAGAGAAATGAATTAAAAACCCTGCTTGGGAGGAGAAAGGGATTCACAGTGCCCTTCCTTGAGGTGAGGGTACAGCTGAGAGGGCATGAGGGGGCTGTGGGCAGGGTGTGGGGTGGCTCATGGGGCACAGGGCACAGCCAGGGCTGAGCTGAATCTCCAGCAGGGGAAGTGCCCATGGCCTGACCCGGGCTCAGAGCACAGCAGGTCCCAGCACAGGGGGTTGTGGGAAGCTGAGAGGCAGGATTCAGGCTCAGAAAGGCTGAAATCCCTCATTACAGGGACAGTCCCACCTACCTGCAAAAATATCTCTAAATAAACAGCTGAGAGCGTCTCTCTGGGGAGGGAGAACAGCAATTCAGTGAACAGCAGAAGCAAAGACACCTGATTTCCAAAGTGATGTGTCCTGTCCCTGCACACACCTTCTGATGGGTCCCCAGTCCTCCCTCACCCTTCAGCTTGATGAGACCATTACCCTGTGCCTGTGTCACAACCATCACCCCTTTCTGGGGGTTGGGATCCAGGTTTTCCAGCCCTGCACACTCCAGGAGGCACAAAGGCTCTGGGAGGGAGCTGTACAGACATCCCCATGGTGTGACTGAAACACTTCATTCTGGGAAAAACTGGGCTAAAAATGTAGATCACTGTAACAGAGACAGTCTTGAGGCACAGGCTTGAGAGGCTGCACTAAAGCCATCTGAGGATGACCTTTGTGAGAAGGTCCCCAGGAATAATTACTCCTCTCTGGGTGCCTGCTGTTTGCTCCTCCATTTATCCAGGCGGGATCATGCCCTTGGTGGCTGGTTTTTGGCTGAAGCCACCTGCAGCACCCCAGAGGGCCCTGCACAGCATCACACAGAGCCCTGCCTGCACACAGCCCTGCCTGCACACAGCCCTGCCTGCACAGCTTCACACGCCCCGAGCACTGGGCTGCTATCCACTGAAGGGTTTGTTATTAAATCCCACTCACTCTGGAGTAACTGAATTACCCAGGTTTTAGTTGAACCAATTAACTGATATAATACATGGCTCTCGCTCTCTCAGATGAGGAGAAGCATCCTGCTTTCTGCTCATGTCTCGCTGTGAAAGTGATTTTTTTAAACACTTTAATCTAATTAACTTGTTGAGTCTGAGAATCTGTTGAAGGCGCTCAGGTGATGAGAACGGGGTGTTGCTGTGTGTGGTGCTGAGCAAGGAGAGAACTCCCTGTGAGGGTGAGGGGGCTTGGAAAAACGGTGCTCTGAGGACACAGCAGTTCAGAGGCCGGGAGGGCTCCCTGGCTGACCTGCTCTTCTGCTAAAATACAGCTGGGAAGGGAGAGCAATCAGCAAGAAGCACTTTCAGACTGCACTGGCCGTGGGCTCCTCCAGAGAGAAAAGCTAAATAAGGGGGTGCATGTGATTGGGGTCTCAGAAATCCAGCTAAAAAAGGAAGGCAAGGACACACAGACATGTGGCCAGGCTGACTCCATCCCTTCCCCATCCCAAATGCTTCCCCATGGAAACACAGTGTTCCCTCAAAGCTCTCCCTGTATTGCTGTGATGAAGCACAAGAGGAGTGTCCTGACCATGGGCTGTTTTGCTCACATGGGTGTTCCAGACTGAAGCTGGAACGTGCCTAACGTGCAGCCTGGTGCTGCAGAGCTCTGCAGGAGCAGGGAGCAGTGTCCTGGGAGCCCAGCCTGAATCATCCCCACAGCAATGACCTTGCACACGTTTGTTATGGGAAATCACAGGAGTACAGACCTTGAGGAGCTCCCTGAGAACCCAACAGCCCTTGGATCTTCTTGTAGGTGGCCCTGGAGGCAGCACTTACATACCAAAGGGAAGTAATTGTGCTGGCCCATCAGGCAAGCTGATAAGGAACAGGGGTCCAAGGTATTTAATGTAAATTATCTCCCAGGGTTTCTATCTGAAAATGAATCAGAGGGAAGCATCATGGATTAATTCTGACTGGCCCTTGCAATGTGACGGTAAATGTTGCTATAAAATAAAGGATGAGGTATTGTGAATGATACTCTAAATGAAACAAATAAAACAGGGATGCAGATGAAGTTACACATTTGTTACTAATGTTTACAAACATGAACTGAATCTCACAACCTACACACTTTGGTTGATTTTAAATTAGGACAAAGTAGAGGTTTTCTTCTTTTCCTTATTGTGGCATTTGAGCTCCTGTGGCTGCACCTGGGGTCACACAGAGTTGCTGGTCAGAGCAGATTCCTGAAGCAGCCTGGTTGACACTGTCCAACGAGCCACCCACGGAGCCCAGAGCAGGGCTTGGAGGGCACACATATGTGTGACTCCCTTGGCCACCTGGGGCAGAAGCCCAGACAACCTGAAGTGACACTGAGGCTCTAAGGCCACAGGCTTCCACCCCAGATCACAGAACCCCAGAATCCCAGACTGGTTTGGGTTGGAAGGGACTTTAAAGCTCAGGGACAACTTCCACTAGAAGTGTCCTCAGATGGGACTTCACCGGCCCTCCATCCTGTCCCACCCAATGCCCTGCAGAGGAGAAGAGGAAAGGAGAGGCATGAGGGGTGGTCACACCCCAAACACAGATGGAATCCGTGCTCCCCTGGGATCTGGAGACTCTCTCTGGATGCAGGGATGAGATGAGGGCACTGAGGGCACTTCAGTCACTCTGTGCTGCATAAGCAGATTAAGTTTACGTGCGGCTGATCCGTGGAGAAATGGATCATCAGGGCTCCCTGACAAAGACAGATGTCTCCCGACTCACATTCTGCTTGCTCACAGCAAACACTCCTGTGATGTTATTTACGTGACCTCTCTTCTCTTCCCTGACTTGCATCACTTCACTACTCAACCTCCAGCCTGGGCTGCAGCCACCTCATTAAACTGGGCCCATTGCTAAAGCAGCCCTGACAATCACTCCTCTTCCTGATCTCTCTGTCCTCCCTGGAATGCTCCTGATGCCAACTGCTGTCCAGTGGAAAAAGCATTTAGAAGGCAGAAAAGGAAACCAAGGTCCACCACTATTACCCCTCAGAGGAACGAGAACTGAACTTCTAACATACCCTGCAAGAAGGAGGAGTGTGGTTAGAGGCACCAGCCTCACTCTACTTCTAGGAGAGAGAAGCTGAGTTTGGAAGAAATTCCTCCTGTCTCTCCCAGTCAGCAGCTGCTGTGATGGAATGTTCTGTGTGTGCAACAGGTACCGCCAGGGCAGGTGGGAGGACACGGGGAAGGTTGGTGGGGTATTTGGCACAGAGCATTCGGTCATAGGAGGAGCAGCTGAGGGAGCTGGGGGGACTCAGCCTGGAGAAAAGGAGGCTCAGGGGGGACCTTCTGGCTCTGCAAGTCCCTGACTGGAGGGGGGAGCCGGGGGGGGTCGGGCTCTGCTGCCAGGGAACAAGGGACAGGAGGAGAGGGAACGGCCTCCAGCTGTGCCAGGGGAGGGACATCAAGAGGAATTTCTCCCTGGAAAGGGTGGACAGGCCTTGGCAGGGGCTGCCCAGGGAGGTTTGGAGTGCCCAGCCCTGGAGGTGTCCCAGGAAGGCCTGGCTGTGGCACTCAGTGCTCTGGGCTGGGGACAAGGTGGGGATTGGGCACAGGGGGGATCCATGGGCTGGGAGGGCTTTTCCAACCTCAGTGATTCTGTGATTCTGTGACTCTGTGATCTCCCAGAGAGGGAAAGCAGCTGTGGCCACTCAGGATGCTCCCCTGTGCCCACCCACCCTCCTTTTCCCTCTCCTGGAGCCCCCCCAGCAGTGCTCCCCAGGACACCCCGGCACTGAGGCCTGGCTGCATCCCAGGTGTTCCTTTGCTCGTTCCCATACCGTGGAACAGCTCCCTGAGAGAAGCTCCCCGTGGTAATGGATTGTCTCCAGAGCCCTTGGGATGCTCTGGGAGGTTTGGGCAGCCCCCCCGGAGCAGCTCTGTGAGGCTCATGGAAATTTACTGCAGTGCATTCCACGGAGTTACTCCGGGCTCACACCATGGAAGTGGGAGCACAATTGACCCCCTTGTTCTGCGTGTCTTGGCTCCGAGGCCTTAATTAGACTGAACATTAAAAAAAATCCACTGACTGGAGGGAACAATTTGGCACTTAGAGAGCAACACAAATTCTGTAGCGGGAGCAGGGCAGAGCATGAGGAGCAAAGGCAAGAACAGGGAGAACCACACTCAGAGGGGTAAAGAACATGAATTTTCTCTGGAAATTTTATTTAAATTATTTGTAACCTAATTTAGCACATCAAGGACTGTTCAGTTTTTGTGTGTCCTGGATGGACACAGTACTTCAGGCCAGCTCTGATTTCCAAGGACACAAGCACTTCCCTGGACTTAATGGAATCATTTCCTCTTGAAAACGTATCCCATTACTGCCCTATGTCAGCTTTTCCTAATCCTGGCTCAATATTCCTTTTGCCTTTGGGGGAACATCTACACAACGTCTGCTCTCACTCCCTTTAAGATCAGAGCCCAGGATGTCACTGTGGTGATTTGTGGTCAAAGACCTGGAAGAGACTTGGGAATTCACCTAGTCCACAATAAAGCCCACATCAACCCTGCACACTGTCCCACTGAGCAAGGACCCAGCATGTCCAGGTTTTCTGGCTTCTGTAAACCATCTTCCTGATCCAGGTGTGCAATAATAACTAATTTTGTTTGTTTGTTTGTTTAGGACAAAGGAAAGAGTTCTTGAAATATACTTGGGAATACAAAAGCATGTTTCCAGCTCAGGTCAGGGTTTAACACACACCAACAGTCTCTGATGTTCAATTTGCAGCTTTCTCAGTCTACAGGAAAAAATCCAAGCCCACCCAAACTAGGAGAATCATAGCTGTGGGCTAACCAGGGAGCACAGACTGCACGAGGAGATGGGCTGCTGAGACAAGGGTGTTCCTGCACTCAGGTACAGGAACCAGCATCTCCTGCTCACAGCAAATTACTCTCGTGTGAGAGCTGTTCCCTCGTGAGAGCTGTTCCCTGGGAATTCCCAGCTGTCCCCGGAGCGGGAAATCGCAGCAGCCATTTGTGTAACTGGGGAAGCAGAGGGACATTTGTGTAACTGGGGAAGCAGAGGGACATTTGTGTAACTGGGGAAGAAGCAGAGGAACATTTGTGTAACTGGGGAAGCAGAGGAACCAGCCAGGCTCACCCTGCTGCTCACAGCCCACTGAGCTCTCCGTGCATCTCCCAGTCCTTAATAAGCATTTGGCCTTAATTGCTGATTTTATTGCAGCCCAGTACTTTTGCCAGAATTGATGAGCATTGTTTGCAGTGCAGTTTTATGGCTCTTCCTCGCTCCAGTGCCTGTGGAATTGGATCTCCCTTCCTCACGCGTGGCATGGCGGTACCTGGCACCATCTAGTGCTGGGATGCCAGGCTGGGGCACAGAGCTGGGCACCCAGACCTCGGATCATGGGATCACAGAACATCCTGTGGTGAAAGGGACCCACAGGGATCATCGAACCCAACTCCTAAATCGCCTCTGTGGGAAGCAGCTGGTGCTGGTCAGACCAGAGCTCAGGAGCTGGAGTGAAAAATCTTCTCAAAACTCCTGGTCAAACTGCCCTGGTACAGCCCAGAGCCCCTGGGAGACAGGGATCTGGGGAGGGGGCCAGGAAAACTTCAACTTGAGCTTGACAACAAGAGGTTTAGGGTGTAAAATCCAGAATATTCTCGACTCCTGCAGGTTTCCTGAGGACTCGGCCATGGAGCACCTCTGCTCTGAGGAAAGGCTCACTGGGTGCAGTGGCATTTCCCAACCAGCTCACTGGTCTGAGCTCTGACCCCCAAACATCCCCCTCTCCCTGTGGAAACCTTTCACCCCCGAGGAGCAGAGTCCCCCAGCAGCCGATGAGCTTCCACTTGTTATTCTAACGTGAGTTTGGGGATATTTAACTTTAAAGCAGAAACATCAGTTCCCAGCTGTGAGTCCAGAGCATAACCAGGACAGGGTGAGAGTTCATTCTGTGAACCTTTACATGAACCTTTACATTTTATGGCAAAACTGTTGATTTTTGTATAGAGCAGTAGATTCCCTGATGAAGCTGGGGATGCTTAAATGCCTTAAAATGTTGGCCTCAAGCTGTTATCAAATTCAGTGCAGGCAACAACAAACAGAAAGCTGCCACCATCCCAACCACTTCAGAAATCAATTATTTTAGCAGCACCCCTATTGTCAAATTAAGCTTTTAAAAAAGATGCTCCATGAAACCAACACTCATTTATCAGAAAGTGCCTCAGTACAACACAAAGCCATAGACAGAAGATTTTTTTAATAGGGCATGTTTATTGCAGAATTGTCTACTACCCGTTTGACCCATGAAACACAGTTAAATTAAATCTACTGTAACTGGCATCATTTGGCAGCTGGAGTCTTTATTACAAGGCAATTCCAGCAACCAGAGCTAAGGAAGGGCTTCATTATCCTGGGGAAAGTGAAAACACAGAGTACCTGCCCTTGGAATATCTAAATGTATGTACTGTGACCATAACCATCTGGGGCAAGAGAGGCCAGGAATACCTTTTTATACATTTTCATACATTTTCTTTAAATTTTAAGGGCATGATCTTTAACTTGTGTCATCCTGGACTCTCTCTAATTCCCATAAATAAATCCAGTAACAATCAGCACCACACAGATATATTTGGTGTGACTTCCAGAGCAATCCCATACACTCCTGGAGGCAGTGGCTGTATTTGTGTTGCCTAAAAAAATGTTATAAAAATGCTTCCAACTAAGCTGCTCTAAGAATGTTACTGGCTGTAGTAGAGCCTCTGAAATCTGGCACAGCAACACCCCCTCAAGCTACAGAAGTCTTTTCTTTGTCCCAGGAAATCTCATGTATATTTAGCAGAGTTAAATTTAAATTATTATTTTCCTCCTCTGCTTGTGCTCCCCAGCAACAAAGAAACAGTAATTGAGGGTGAATGTTTTGTGAAACCACAACGTGAGACAACAGAACCGCAACCCACTGTGTTAAAATACTTGTCTGCACTCCAGCTGAGCTTCTTCCCAGCACACAGAACCTTTCCCTCCAGGAGCAGGGAATGCCTACAGGCTTCCTGCACCCGCTCCGGGGCCACGCTACCCCATCTCCAAGGATATTCTTCTTTTTGCCTCACGTTTTCTCCCCAGGCTGCCTCCTTCATCAGCTGCTCCAGCGACCTGGCTGCAGCTCTGCTCCTCGGGAGCTCATCCCTTTCCAGGGAAATCCACAGCAGTGCTTTCCCTGTGGCACTAAACCTGCATTATATGGGAAAACTGTTGTTTAAACATGTTTCAAAATGGCTTTTGGTGGTCTCTTTGCAAACACTGCTCCTTCTCCCCAGCACCCCCAGGACAAGTGTTATCCCTGCAGGGATGTCCTGAGCAGAATCCTGAGCTGTTCTCATTGGCCCCTTTAACCCCTTCCTATTGGCTGTTAACCCCTTCCTGCAACCTGATTGGTTACTCTGTGATTCCTCCGAACCCTATAAATGTAACCCCCCCCAATGAACTCTCTCTCGCCTCCTCCCCACTCGGGTGTGCTGACTCTGTGCCGGCCATGGGACCGTGTGGGTGGAAGGAGGGGAGGGCACCTCTCCCCTCCAGGCTCAGGGACTGAAGAAACCCCTGCTGCTGGAGTTCCCTTTCCCTATCCTTCAAGCCGTCGGAAATGGTTCCTCAGATGGAAACGGAACTAGAACTGGGCCGCCCCACGTCATGGGGGGAAAGGGATCCAGATTTCCCCTTCCTGCAACCACTCCTGCTCGAAGGAAAAGGGGCATTTGGATCCCCCCACCTCTGCTCTGGGCGTGCCCAGCCTGATTTGCATCCCCAGGAGCTCCAGGAGCTTTGCACCGTCAGCTCCTCTCGGAAGCTCAGCACAAAGCCATTCCCAGCACACCACTCACTCTGCATTCCCACACGGACAGTTCCCTGCAAACAGCAGTCCCGAGCAATGCTCTGCCTTTTCAGTGATTATCCACAACAACCTACGGGAGCTCCTGCCAACAGCTGTGCTTTTATCCCTGCTGGAAATGTCATTTGCTGTTTCAGGAATCCCACCAGCCCCTTGGAGCTGCTATTAAAAGAGAAAACAAACTTTCTTCTGTGAAACGCTATCGAGAGAAAGCACCTTTTTCCAAAATGCCAAACTCTGCACTGCGCCTCCCCAGCTGCTTCCCAGGAACAGATGTGCTCCCTGCTCCCGGCCTGGGATGCAGCTTCGAGCCAATCCCAGTTCCCTGGATACAGGTCTGCTCTTTGGGCTGGCATTTGGTGAGTCGATCCCAGATGTTCCCTGGTCTGTTTTCATAAAGCAACATGTTCTAACAGATTGATTCTGATACCTCACTCCAAAGCACTTATTCTCAGAAAGATTTCCAAACCTCAGGTGGCCATAAATAAACATAACCCCATTTCAGCTCTAAAACCCAGAACTGATTCCATTCATCTCCTCCTCCAGCTGCTCCAGTGCCACCCTCACCCTTCAGAGATACAGCAAACATTTGCCTTGGAAGTCAACAGGCCTCAGTTGGCTTCTGCAGCCAAAGTTACAATTCATTAGAGATGGGAAAGAGATGCTTCTGAACCAGCCCAGAGCACTGAGTGCCACGGCCAGGCCTTCCTGGGACACCTCCAGGGCTGGGCACTCCAAACCTCCCTGGGCAGCCCCTGCCAAGGCCTCACCACCCTTTCTGTGCAGAAATTCCTCCTGATGTCCCACCTGAGCCTCCCCTGGCACAGCTTGAGGCTGTTTCCTATTGTCCTACTCCTTGTTCCCTGGGAAATGACCACCCCTGGGCACTCATGGAATGTGCTGCAAGGGAAATGAACTATTTTTACTGACCCAAAATGTGAACAGACACCGCTCTAAAGTGAGGATGTGGTTGCCACTCTGCAAGACAATCTCCAGCTGCAACGATCATATTGAAATAAAACACCCCAGCATCCCCCTGCTAGAGCTGTTTTCCTGCTTTAACTGTAGTTTTATAAATCTCCATGGAAATGTTGCTCATTTGGACAGTTGCTCAGCGCACCAACAGATGGGGTATGTTAATCAGTTTTTAAGGATATGCTAAAAGTCTGGGATAATTTGAGTTCTGTGTTCAGAATGTTTGCAAAAAACACAAACTTGTAATACATAAAAAAAAAAGGTTCACTCTGATGCAGTGGAAGGAAACAGGATCTTAGAATATTTAATTAGAGGCTTTTAAAATCACCAATTTTCTGTAATGCTGAATAGATTATTAAATCAGACTGTCTTCTTATTTTTGAGTTAAATTAGGCATGAAAAATAAACATAGTTAAATTTATCTTTCATTTAGAAACCTGCTTCAGATTCTGAAGGGATCAAAATACTTGACTAGAACAACAACTCAGATGTTTTATTGCTTTAACTGATAAAAGTGCCAGGGCAGCAACAACACAACACTGGTTCTAAAAATACCACACGTGGGGCTCCTAAACTTTCCATCTTCACAGTAGGTAAAAAAAAAGGAAGTAAATAATCAGCAATTTCTTTGCAAAGTGCAATATCTGAAGGGAAGAAGAAAATCAAATGTGTATTATGGATTTCACCAGCAAACCAAGCAAGGGGGCTGCCCCGTCCTGGGCTGTGACAGCACCAGGGTTGAACCAGCAGGTTCTCAGTTTTTGAGGCAGTTTTGCATGTTTTTGCATGTTTTCTCCCTTGACAAGGGCTCTCATGCTGCTGCTTGCACTCCTCTGCAGTTACCACCACTTCCAACCATTCTTCCTTGGGTAATGTTAACACCTTCCAGAACCTATAATAACTTTATATTGTCAAACCTCTGCACATTTTTATGACAACCTCGTAATGGTAACAGAAAATTAATTCCATTAAATCAGTTTTTCTTCTCTGTGATGTACAAAGAAAATCCATAAATGCTGACTGCATTATTTCTTCTTGATTACCTTAATGAATATAAGAGTTTGCTATTTTATTACTATTCCTCTGTCAAATAGCCATTGACTATATTATCAGCAGCAGGCAAATGGAAAAGATACATAGAAAAATCTGCAAGATTTTTATACAATCCCAAATACACGTTCTTCTTTGCATTCTTCACTTTCTCCATGATAGGTCCAAGGATTAAAACCTAATTCTCGTGCTTGCACTGTGTTTCAGGATGAAGCACTGAGTGCTGCAGGGAGAGGATCTCCCCATTCCCGCTGTAATGTGGGGAGGTCACAAGCCAGAGACAGCAAGGACCAGCCAAGATCCTGGTCAGAGGTTGAGCTGGAGATGCCATGGGATATGTTATCCCAACATACAGTGCAAGATTACAGCCAGGAAGAGGGAACAGCAATATCTTTCCAACCAGGAAAAGAACAGACTAGGACAGGATCATGGGGCCTGGAACACAGCCAAAATTAAATGGCAAATTAATTGCAAAAAGAAAACTCCCTGGTATTCCCTCAGCTCCCAGAGGTGCAAAGGAAACCACAACAAATGTGCAGGGACCAGTTCTGACCCTGAACTTCGAGGAGCTGGGAAATTACAAAAATTCCAAGAGAAATGGCTGAAATGGGAGAGTGGGAAACATCACTGAGCACTGCATGAAAACAGGAGATTTCTGAGCAGGCACACAGGTTGGTACAAAACCAAAGCATGTGAAACCCAGGTATAAGTCACATAAAATAAACCCAGGTATCATTCTGAGCTCAAATCTGTCACGTTTATATTTTATTTCTGTTAATTAGCAAACATTTCCTGGCTTGGAGTGTTCGGGATGGCATAGGGTAAGTGCAGCCAGAAAGAACAAACTGAACAAGGTGGACTCAAACCCTGGAACTGTCCAGCTTCGCAAGGAGGTGATATTTGCGACGCTGGATTTGGAATGTGAATCTGTACTGCCATCTGCAGAGAGCAGGTTGGCAAATTAATGGGCCGTCAGTGTAGCAGCAATTAAAGTGCCAAAGTGCAAATAGGGGGATGTAAGGTTGGAATCAGGGGGGAAAGAGGACATGCCGTGACACCTTTGTCCCAGCTGACGTTCTGCACAATGCATGGTGCGTCTCAGGAATGGATTTTATACTCTATTTCTTAAATGCTGTTTTTTTGTTCTTTTAGGAGGAAAACTGATGCCCTTCTGTTCCTCCCACGTCCTCCCCAGACCATTTGCAGCTGGAGGCAGCAGGATTGTGCTATGCATGTGCTGTGCCCAGGAGCTCCCTGAAAACCTCTGCTGTGTGAAGGGCTTGGCCACAGCGGTGCAGAACTGCTACTAAATACCATCACAGGGAATAAAACCAACAGATCCCAAGGCGTCTGTGTCAGTGAGCACTCGGAGGCCTGACTTTGCTGTGATTTATCTCCCCTCACACTGAGGGAGCGGCTGCAGCACGTCCCGAGGCTTGGAGCTGGTTCTGGTTTCAGCCCAGCTCTGTGTCCCTTTTCCCCTGTGAGACCCTGTGCCACAGCACCAGTAACAGTGTGTGAGGCAACATGATCAGCAATAAACGATGTATCTGAGTGTTTCTTACAAAACAAAAGACTCATTCCCTCACTTCATTCCCAGGGAATTCCCATGCTTTGTTCCCTCAGGAAACACCTTCCAGCTGAGGAGTGAACAGCCCACCCGGTTCCTGCCCATGTCCCAGCACATGGACGTGGAGCTGCTGGAGTGAGTTCCGAGAGGCCATGGAGATGCTCCCAGGGCTGGAGCCCCTCTGCTCTGGAGGGGCTGGGAATGTTCACCTGGAGAAGAGAAGGCTCCAGAGAGACACGAGAGCCTCTTCAGGGCCTAAAGGGGCTCCAGGAGAGCTGGAGAGGGACTGGGGACAAGGGATGGAGGGACAGGACACAAGGAATGGCTTCCCACTGCCAGAGGGCAGGGTTGGATGGGATACTGGGAAGGAATTCCTGGCTGGGAGGGTGGGCAGGCCCTGGCACAGGTTGCCCAGAGAAGCTGTGGCTGCCCCTGGATCAATGGAAGTGTCCAAGGCCAGGTTGGACGGGGCTTGGAGCCACCTGGGCTGGTGGAAGGTGTCCCTGTCCATGGCAGGGGGTGGCACTGGATGAGTTTTAATGTCCTTTAACGTCCCCCACTGTCCCCGTGTCCCCTCCCGCCCGCCCCGGGCTGTGACGCCCCCAAAGCCCGACCCGCCCTCAGGGCACGGCGAGGCCGCGCTCTCGCGAGAGCTGCGCGGGCTCCTCTCGCGAGAGCGGCGGGCGGGGCGCCGCGGTGGCGGCTGAGCCGGGCGGGCCCAGCTCGGTCCGTGCCCGGAGCCTGCGCTCGGTCCCTCCCGGCCCGGCCCGGCCGGCACCGCCTCTACCACCGCCACCGCCACCGCCTCCGCCACCGCCACCGCCACCGCCTCCGGCTCCGGCACCGCCCGCTCCGCGCCCCTCGATCACAGAGCCAGCCTCGCCGGCTCCCCTTCCCCGCCGCCTTCAGCGCCCCCCCCGGGGTCCCCCCTTTCCCCCTCGCCCCCGGTCCCCTCAGGGCCCCGCGCGGCCCCCCCGGTGCCCGGACGCCGCCGCCCCCTCGGCCTCCCCCATGGTGGGGTTCGGGGCGAACCGCCGGGGCGGCCGCCTGCCCTCGCTGGTGCTGGTGGCGCTGCTGGCCGTGATCGCCGTGCTCGCCTTCCACTGCTGGAACGCGGCGTCCCGCCAGGCCCTGCTGCGGGAGGAGCTGGCCGAGCTGCAGAGCCAGGCCCAGCGCACGGAGGTGGCGCGGGGCCGCCTGGAGCGCCGCAACTCCGACCTGCTGGGCAAGGTGGACTCGCACAGGAAGCAGCTGGAGCAGAAGGAGGCGGACTACAGCCACCTGAGCAGCCAGCTGCAGGCCAGGGACGGCCAGGTGAAGCGCTGCGAGGACGGCAAGGTAAGGGGGGGTCCCCGCTGCCCTGGGGCGGCTCTGTCGGTCCTCCCCCGCCCAAGGCGTCCCCGCAGCCTCTGCTCCTCCAGGGTGAAACAGGGCCCCGAGGCGCTGGGCTGGTGCTGTGGGACAACTGCAGTGCGCTCCGGTTTCTGAAAACACCCCCAAAGCCGGCTGGAAACGTCCGGTGTGTGCGCGAACAATGAACACCCCCCGAGCTCGCCCTTTTCCATAAGGCTGCTTTAAATTTGTTTGTTGTTTTTTGAGTTTTCTGTCTCTGCTGAGGTTATTTGATCTTTTGTGATCAGGCAAGAAAACCCAGACAGAGCCGTAAAGCTGCAGTTTCAAGGGAAATGAAACCCGTGTGCTCTTCGGTGGCACCCTGAGCTTGCCTCTCGGAATGCCTGGCACAGCACACTCTGATTTTTATGCTGCCAGCGTGTGCTTGGGGAAAAAAAATCCTGCTGCTGACATAACGTGTCATTTTGCTTGGCTTAGAGCAGCCAAGCTCATACAAAACTCAGCTGGTCCTTTCAGTGGGGGTGGCCTGGGGATCTCTTTGTTGTGGAGGATGAGTGAGTGCCTCGACTTTCACTGTTCCTCTTTCATAACCATCTCGAGAGCTTCCCAGGGCTCAGCACACAAGTTCTCCTGCTGAGGGTGAGTGCGGGGAGTATTTGCATGCAGGTCATCACTCCGCTCCTTGAACACTGTTCTCACAGTGGGATTTGTGGAAATGCCACACTCTCGGGGTTATTGCTGGCTGGGTTTGGTTTTTTGGCCCTTTGTATCACACAGAGGATGAGCCGCATAAAAAATGCATTTAATTGTCAGAAAAATTGTCATGAATACTTGCATGCCCCATTCCAGAGTTAGACTCCCTCAAAATGATTAAGTTTGTATTAAAGTTTCCTACAGAACCATTAAAATTAAGCCCTTTGTGTGTTCAGCAAATTTATTTTTTTTCCCACTTAGATTGGACTAAAAAGCCCAATTAGGTATGGAAGGGACTCCATGATCTTAAAGGTGTTTTCCAACCTCAATGATTCAGTGATTCTAAAGCAGTTGGGTTTTAGCCAAGACACTTCCCTTCTGTCTGCAGAGGGGCAATCAGCTTGTTTGGTGTGTTAGTGTAACTGCCTGCAGGGTAGAACTGCCCTGGTGGGGTTCAGGTAAGCTATCAGGAAGAATTCAGGAAGTGTTTCTTCCTGGAAAGGGCGGTCAGGCCTTGGCAGGGGCTGCCCAGGGAGGTTTGGAGTGCCCAGCCCTGGAGGTGTCCCAGGAAGGCCTGGCCGTGGCACTCAGTGCTCTGGGCTGGGGGACAGGGTGGGGATGGGGCACAGGGGGGATCCATGGGCTGGGAGGGCTTTTCCAGTCTCAGTGATTCTGTGCTCCAGTTTCTGGGCTCTGTGACAAGGGGTACAAGACATGTGTGTTTTTGTGGAACTCTGTGATGTGTTACTGTAGGACACCGGGACAGAAGGTGCAGGTGCTGTTGGGGGTGTAGGATGGTCTCCTGGGAGCCAGGGCCCCTGGATGCACAGGAGACAAACAGGGTCTGTTGGGCTGCACCTGCCTGCTGAGCACTGGGTGTTCCCCATAAATCTGCCTGGGGTTTGGGTGCTCTGGGACTGGGACATTGCACAGGGAGGGCAGCAGGAGGAACGTGCCAGGGGGACCCCAGAGGTTAAATTCACTGTTCATCGCCTGCAGCGTGTACCCTGTGTCTTCCTTCTTTGTTCCAGAGGCTGCCAATTAAGGCCCTGTGAGCTCATGGACTTTGACCATTCCCTCTCTTGTGTTTAAAATGTTTGTTGTACCCTAAAAGGCCAGAATAGTAGGATTTTATCAAAAAGCAGTCACTGGCCTTTTTCCTCCCATGTGAGCCACCGTCTTTTCTCAGGGGCAACAATTCTAACCTTTCTCTAAAAAAAACCCCTTTTAAGTGACTGTACTTCTCTGAGAGAATAAAGCTTTGTTTTAGAGAATAAAGATCTGTCACCAAAAATGGGAGCAGATATAAAGTGTCCAACCAAAAAAGACTTGAATAATTTTTTTTGTCTCGAAACAGAACTTGGCAAGTCTGTTTGACTAAACTGCTTTTTACCAGTGATCATAGTCCATTTATGAAATGCAGGAGCTCAAATAAAACCCCAGAACTGGTAATTCCCAGGGTATCAAGTGATCACAACAAATCCAGGCTTATTTCATGGAAAACGGGTTTGAAAGGTGTTGCTCTGGCAGTTCTCAGTGTCAGTTCTGCTTTGTACTCCTTTGTCCTTAGCTGAGGTTCTTTGCCTTGTGGTCACATAAATCAAGTGCCTTTCCCAGTGCTGAGGCAACTCCAGTTTCTGCAGCAGCTTCCCCTTGGCTCAGGGATCTCTGGAGTCCCCTGGCTCAAGGATCTCTGGAGTCAAGCGCAAACTCTTGGCTCTCCCCTCTCTCCCCGGGGTGTGGAATGAGCTGGGATATGTTTGCTCTTAGGAGCAAATGTGGGACCATGACCTTGGTGTCTTGTGTTTAAAAAGAATTTTTTAATTCTTAAGCTGTTCTGAGAAACAGCCGCATTAGAGTGGAAAACAGAAAATTGTGGTGATTATTGTCAGTGGTTTTGCAAAATAGGGAAAGATACTTTTTCATTAGCGCTCAACAAATCACTGTGTGCACCTTCCCCCTGTCCTGGGTCTGTGGGAGGGGGAACTGGCATGGTGGGCACCCGGGGCATGGAAAGGCTTGGTGATGACTTATGTCTCCTCTTTCCCTGTGAAATCCCCACCACAGGGCTACCTGTGCTTTTGAAGTGAAGCTCTGCAAGTCCAAGCCAGGCTGTCCCTGGATGGGGTGTTGCTTTGGGCATCCTGTAAGTAGAGGGCCTTGAATGCCTCGGTGGGCAGAGCATGTGGCAAACATGGCTCTGACATGCCAGGAGGCTCCTTGAGGGTCCTTTGGGGCGGGGTATTTTCTCCCTGTTCCAGAGCAGTGTGATCAGGGGGCTCAGGTTACCCAAAGATCACATTTCTAGTGGAATTAATAAATGCTGACAGATTAACTGTGGAGCTGGACTTTTCAGTTACGTTCTGGGGTTTGAAGGAAATATGTTCAAGGCCATTCTGTCTATTTTACTGTTCTTTCTGCTCTGTCCCTAATTTTTCAATTCCACTTGCTTTCGTTTTTTGGGAAAAGCCTTGTGAAGCAGCTCTGTGTCCCCTCATAGGTGGGAGCTGTGGTTGTGTCCCTCCACACTCCAGAACTCTTGGCTTTTGTTCTGGGCATGGGACAGGGCCTGCAGCCCCCCATGTGTCCTGCTGCCAGGGATGAGCCAGGATCCTGCAGGCTGGCCCAGAGGCTCTGTTGGAGCCCTGTGCATCCCAAGGAAGCTGTGCTGCATCCCAAGGAAGCTGTGCTGCATCCCAAGGAAGCTGTGCTGTGTGCCGGGAGCTGCCGGCTGGTGTTCCGTGTACACTGGGAGCTGCACAAAGCGCCACCGCAGCAGTTCCTGCAGTCCCAGGGCACGAGTGCCTGATCACACCACAGGGGACAAAGGGATCAGCCCAGTCCGGGGGCCTCTGGTGACAACAGAACACAATGGGAAAGAGCTTGAAATGAATGAATGATTTGACAAAGGGAAGGCAGAGGTGGGGGCAGGAAGCCCTCCAGGGCAGGTGTGTTTGGGGTTTGTTTTGGCAGGAAGTGGAGATGACTGACTCAGACACTGGGGGGAACTGAAACAGCCCCTGTGTGGGGGTGTGTGGGGGTGTGCCAGCCCAGTGGCTGTGCTGGCACTGCTGTCCCCAGAGGTAATGCTGACCTTGTCCCCCACGAGTGACAGCCCCACTAAGCACCTTCCTAGAGTCACCCTTTCTATCATCATGGAACTGCAAGAGGAATAACCTCTGGGGTGCTTCACAGCAGGTGGGGATTTTCCACCCTTTCTCAGCATAGTCAGTTCATGCATCTTCCTCTTCATT
The DNA here is from genome assembly GCF_025592945.1 of Manacus candei. NCBI lineage: Eukaryota > Metazoa > Chordata > Aves > Passeriformes > Pipridae > Manacus > Manacus candei. Next base: position 16,353,739 of record NW_026138094.1, on the reverse strand, counting down.
CCTCCTGGGTTTTGTCTTTATGTAACAACAGGAAAAAGCATCTTTACTTCAAGACTTTGTGTACATGCATTTCTTACTTACTGTAACTGGTATTCTTTTCCTTACTGAAAATACCAAATTAAAAGCTGTTGTGGAATTTTACTGGTGTCAGATTCCCTCTTAAAATAAAATTTGTGTTAGGAATATTAAGTAGCAACACATAAGAGATTTATTTAAATACAACAATTCTGTTATATGATATACCTTAGGTAACAATTGGTTTTGCTGTTGATGCTGCGGGTTTGGTTTTACCCACCTGTGCTTTGACATTGGCCATTCACTGTCCTTCCTGCAGTATCAGGATGCAGCGTGTTTATTTTAGTCCTGACAATCTACTTTTTTGATAGAAATGTGTTCTGGAATTAAATTTAAGCCCTTGTTAGCAAAGCCTGAACACAGTGTTAGTTTGGTGATGTCACTAAATACACAGGACTTGGATTTCCCAGAACTTTTTCATTCCCGTAATCCTTTCCATAACTGGCTTTACAAAGCAAACAGACACACCTGAGTGTTTGCAGCCCAAACCCTCACCAACCCCCTGTTACCTGTATTTATCCAGCCTTTTCTTCCTTCCAGGTGAAGCTGCAGAACAACATCTCGTATCAGATGGCGGACATACATCGGCTAAAGGGTGAGGGATACTTGGCAGGCTGGAGCTGTGCACTTTAACTGCCCAGGTGCTGCAGAATGCAGTTTAAAGGAAGGATCAGGTTGTGCTGGAACATCCCATAATGTGCAATCCCATTGTATTTGTTGGTTACCTGGTGTGGGTAAGTGCAGGGTTGGCTCTTGTGGACGTGGCTGTCTGCAGAAGGAACGTGTGCTCTGGCACTGCTGACCTCCAAGGCTGTAGAATTGTTTTCATGACCAAATACACAGTTTAGTATAGTTTGATCAGAAACACTGTGATGGTTATGCTGGGTTAGAAAAGCTCCAGAAAACATCTCTTAAGGCTGTTCTGTACAGACATGATTATAATGCCTGTGTCTGGAGTATTGCAGAGGGAGCTGGAGCAGCAAGTGCCCAGACATGAACATGCCTGTACACAACAACACATGTGGTTTCTGCCTGTATCTGTGCAACTGCAACTTAAAACAGCAGAAAGCTTAATTACTTGTAGCCTGAGGAGCAGGGAGAACTTCCAGAGCAGTTGTGGAGACAGGAAATACGTGTTGATTTTATGGATAGCGGGAAGGTGCCTCCTTTTGTACAGTCACTACAGACAATGTTTGAGCATCGTGCCTGAAGTAACCTGGTAGTGCTTTTGTGTAACTCAGAGTCACAGAATCTTTCAGGAAATTGCATTTCCTGACAGATGGTGAAATTGCATTCAGAAGCCTTACACAATGCTAAGGGAAGTAAAAATTTAGGGGGTTTGCCATAGCATCAGAAGAACTTCTCTAATTCGTGCTGCCATCTGGCACTTGTCTTTACATGACTGAAGTGGCATCTTCTTCAAATTAGTGTAAGAATCTTTATATCTAGATGAACTAACATAAAACTCAAGCAGTTTTTTACTTATTTAGCAATACTGAAAGTTGTGGCTGTATTTCTCAGTTCCATTGGTGTTCCCTTTCTGGCCTAGAACAACTGGCGGAGCTACGGCAGGAGTTCATCCGCCAGGAGGATCAGCTGCACGAGTACAAGAAGAACAACACCTACCTTACAAGGAGGCTGGAATATGACAGGTGTGTCCTCAGGAGTGCTGGGAACTGCAAGTTTGTGCGTGTGATGGGGGTCTGTATTTACTAAAAAGTGCCAATTAATCCTGTGTCTGCTAATCCTCCAGCTTGAGTGTGCTCACTTGGCAATGCACAGTAGTAGCTGTTTGACTTTCAAGTTCTGTTTCTTGGTGGTGTCCTACTCCTCCCTCAAAGTGAGATAGGAGTTAAGGGGAATCTTGACTTACTCTGGAATTATTCATCATTTTTAAGTCAATGCATTTTTTATGACATGGAGATTTAGTTAACAAACACGTGGCAGAGTTTAATGGACACTGTGTCCATTAAACTGTGTCACTAGTGTTGTTAATTGCTGCCTTTCTAACAGTGTAATTTCATTTGTTTTAACTGAAGCTGAAAGCAGCCTTGCTTAAAATTTTAAACTTAAATTTTTAAGTTGACCTCAGTCTTTTAAATTGGTGATGGAGAAACAGGAAGAATATACTCCTGCAGCTTTGAGGAGTGAGGGAGGTTTAACACTTGAGAAAGTGTTGGAAGCTTTCACAAACACAAAATGCTCTTTCTGTGCTGTTGAGGGTTTGTGGGAGATGGGAATTCTGCTGCTCAGGCTGATGTCTGTGGCTTGTTAGGGAAGTTGGGACACGTGGCTGTGTATTCAGATTGTGTTATTTGAGTTGGGAGCAGTAACTGATAGTGGTAGTTGTGTACCTTCTCTGTTGACAGCCAGGAAAGACACGTTGCTTTCCCAGTAGAATTAATATTTGCTGACAGATTAACTGTGGAGCTTGACTTTTTGGTTGCATTCCAGCTTTTGGAGGAAATATATTCAAGGCCATTCTGTTTATTTTACTGTTTTTTCTGCTCTGTCCCTATTTTTTCCAGTTCTGCTTTCTTTCTGTATTCAGTCCATTCCCACTCCATACACATGCCAGGACCAGGCTTTTTGGACAGACTATTCTAGTTATATCTCAGGTTTGGCTTTTTGTGCCACTTCATATTTTCCCCCTTATTTGGTTTGTGGGAGAGCAGATACAACAAGTGAAATATATCTAACGGTGTGTTTCTCCTCAAGCCTGCAGTGTGGGCAGCAGATCAAGGAAATGAGGCTGCAGCATGAAGAGAACATCAAGAAATTAATGGACCAGGTTGCACGGGAACAAAAGGTAATGCCAGGGAATTTTGTGTTGAGTGAGAAGAGCCCAAAGTCTGCTGTTTGCCTCAGGAATGTGGAGGCCTGGGACAGTTCTCTCCTAATGCTGTGTTAAACATCCCCCTGAGCAGCCCTGAATGGGTGCTAATGAAGGAAATCTGCCTGTTTGCTCAGCCAGTGGACTGAGCTGGAAGATGAGAACAGATTCTTTGCTTTGCTCCAGCCTTCCTCCATCCAGCATTGCTGAGGATTTCAGTTCTTCCTGGAACGTGGATGTTGCTGCTCAGCTCTCCAGGGTGGGATCTGTGTTCCCACAGCCTTGCCCAGGTTATTGCAGAGGGAACCTGAGCTCTGCTGAGGCCTCGAGGTGCTAATGTGATGGAAATAACAGGGTTGGAATGGTGTCAAGGCTGGGATTACATGAAGCTGCCAGTAGAATTTGGGCCTCTTTCCTGCAAACTGATGAAATAACCCACTTTGCTTAAAATTTTGTTGTCTTCCTTTGTCTGTCTACAAACATAAATAATAAGGCAGACTGAGAGCAGATTTCCAACAGATCTTTTCTTACAGTCTAGAATTCCTTCAGGGATCTGACCTGAGGCTTGAGGCCAACCATGCCTTAAGCTGTTTGTGTTGTCCTTAGCAGCTGATCTGGCAATAGAAATGTCCTGCAGCTGTGCTGTTCTGTGCATTGTCTGTTCAGTTGTGTGTCCATACCCCAGGAACCAGGTTTGTACAGAGAGGACTCTGCTCTTTGCTTTGCCTATCAGTGAGGTCATAAATGCGATTTTGCTTACCCAGAGTAATCTTGAATTGGGGGGCATTTGTTTTGTAATTTCCAGGCATGTGCTTAATATTGGCTCCTTATGAATTTGTTCTAACAGGCCACACAAAAAATTCAGTCCAGTAAAGACACTGAAGTCAGTCCCAGCAATGATGGCCAGGCAGTACCTGAGACTGTTGCAGAGGGGGAAGGTAAAGACACAGAGAAGAATGAGGAGCCTTCAGAGCATGTTGTAAATGACAAAGGTATTTCCTTTTTTGGCATTTCTGATGGAGAATGGCCCAGTTGTGTTGCATCCTTTACCATCCTCCAGAACTATGCATTTCTCTGAAGCAGAATAAGGAATTGTTTGGCTCAGATAACTTCATTAGCTGCAGTGATTTTACTAAGTTAGAGCCTCCCACAAGGGGGAAATTCACTGTTCAGACTGAAAGGTTAGTAAGGCAGAATATCCTGTTCTTGTCTTGCAGAGAAAATCAAAGCAGGAGGAGATGCAGGCATGCCTGAAATAGAAGATAATGACCCAGCAAAAGCTGAAGATACTCCCACTGGTGAGGAGAAATACTCTAATTCTTTCATGTTTGGGGTCTTGGTGACGTATATATTGTGTGTGAACACCATGTGGTTCACAGTGAATGCAGGGCTTTGAAATCTCTGTGGTAATAAAATTCAAGTGCAATGTAAAATCAGATCATTTCTGCTGTGCTTTAGAGGTTGGAATGCTCAAAACTGAATGTTTCAGATAATCCCCCTCCTGAAATATTTTTATATTTTCATCTCTGGTTTAAAACCAAGAAAACAAGGAAACCAAAGACTTTACGGGGTTGTTAGAGTTAGACCAGGTAAGTAGTGTCTTGTTTGTTTGCTGTTAATGCTTTTGTCCCTGTGTTTTGTTTTAGCTTTAAAGAAGACACTTATTTCAGCTCCTAAAGGTGAAGGTCATCCACCTGTTGTGAATCTTCCAACTGAGCAGCCCCATGCTCCGAACCTGGCACCAGGTACAATTCCTGTTAGCAGGTGACAAGGCAATAGTTTGGTTACCAGAGGAAAACCAAAGATAAATTCCTGCAGGATGCAAAGTTGTGTTCTTACCTGGCTGGCTGAGGCACTCGGGCTGCTTGGTGTATGATCTCCACACCCGGAATTCCTGGGCCTGTTGGCCAATTTCAGCCAAACCCGAGTTGGAAGTTTCAAAGATAAGTGCTTGGAGAGTCCTCCAGTGGACAGAGTAATTGAAATTAGTGTTCCTCCCAGGGGTACTAATTAGGGCTGCACCCTCAGGGGTTGGTTGCTGATCTCTTGGTGGCCACAGTCAGAGATAAACCAATGTTCCTGTCTCTTGCTCAGAGTCCTCCTGTCCCTGGGAACAGCTCACTTGAGAATGATGTGAGGGAGGTTTAGGGCATGAGAACTGGAACTCCTGCAGCGATATAACTTTAATATTAATAAATTAAATATAAAGTTGTCAAGATGACAAAACAGCTCCAAGTTTTTGTTCTGCCCGTTATTGGTTCTTTTGGAAAAAGACAACAGAAGTTTTTCTTTATTTCTTTCCTTTTGCAGTGGATATGTGAGCAGAATTCCAAAATGAGGGAGCTCAAAGGCTGCATACACAGTTAAAGATTGTTGTTTCCAAATGCCAAATCTTTTAAACAGCTTGTTTCCTTTAAAGGTGGTCCTTCATTTTCACTTTTATTGATGAGAAAACATAAGATGCAGCAAGTGAAAAGCTTGCTTTGTTGAACTTGGAGTTTATGGACAGGAGTTTGATGGGAATGTCAGGGAAATCAGGGTTTTCTTGGCTCCTTGGCTGTGGAGTCCTGTGATTCTGGTTATTGTTTTTAGCATAACTTCTGTGCCCTGCCACACCCTTGTCCTCAGATCAGACCTCTAAACAATAAATGATGCTTGGTAGACTTGAAAAGCAGAATCAGCAGGAGGATAAAGGAAATACATGAATGTGTTGTTCTGAGCTTCCTCGAGAGCTGAAGCACGTGCAGAAAGTCAGCTGGGGAGGTGATGAGGTGGGATTGATTAGGAATTAAAATGTGCCCAGTTGTCCTCTGCCTTCTGTGGAGCCATGTAAGACCTGCAGACGCTGACACCTCCTCACTGCAGGTTTGCCCAGCGACAGTGATGGGAACGCCGACCTCGCGAAGCAGATCCCTCCAAATTCCCTCCAGCACCTGAGTTTTGAAGAAAAGGTGGAAACCCAGAAAGAGCACAAAATTGAGACAGACCAGATAAAACTCCCAAAGAGCCGAGTTAGCGACTTGCAGAAGATTAAGCAAAGTAAGTTGGCCAATATCACACACTTCAGTAAATTAAACGAATCCCTTCGTTTTCTGTCTGTGGTAGTGCCTGTCTGGGAAACAGGGACCACTGCAGAGGGTGGCTTTGGAGAGGGAGCCTGGGAAGGATTGTAATGTGTTCCTAGGTAAAAGATATGCTTTAATGTGTTATTTTTCACATGTATATTCAGTTATTTAAAAGAATTATTTCCTTATTGGAATTTAGAATGCTTTTGGAAATGACTGCGCAATTAAATAGATTAAGGCAGGACTTTGATACACAATACAGTACAATACTTTGATATTGAGTTACTCACCGTATTACTTGACTTAAATACTGTGTTTTGGACAGTATTGTAAGAATTCAGCCCTTACACCAGGGATCTTTGTTGTGGGGGCAATGGGTGTTGGACAGAATGTGTTTCCAGAACTTTCCCTTCCATATCTGCTCAAGGCAGGAGCCTCCAGGCAGGTGCACACAGGTGTGGGTGTTGTGGGTGATACTATTTTTGAAGACCCAGTTCTGACTGTTTGGTGCTTGGGTGGGGAAGGGGTGTTTGGGAGGGAAAACTTTCTGCTGAAACATCTCCTCTTGGGTTTTTTTATCCAAATAAGATTTTTGTGAAGAAACAGATCTTTTGGGAAGACTGTGGTTGTTCTAACATGACTCGTTGGTCTCTGTGATGCAGCAGGGATAGGTGTATTAGGTTGGCACAGAACCTGGGCAGTCTTGGCTTCCCCTCTGCACCCTGAGGTCTTCAAGGCTGCTTAGTTTATCAAGGGAGCTTCCTGAAGAAGCTTCAGGAATGAGGGACCTTCCTATTGAAGTTGTTGGGTTTTTAATGGATTATGTGTTTTCCCTGGCCATGTTTTAAATGATGGGGGGTCTAGTTGTGTAGGCAGGAGCTGTGCAGGAAATGTCTCCATTGTAGGCTGGGAGGGGGTACCTGGGAGCCAGGACTTGTCACCGGTTAGTCTGTTCTCTTTACTCCTTCATATTTGGGTTAGATGGGATTTGGGGAAGAAATTCTTCCCTGTGAGGGTTGGCAGGCACTGGCACAGGTTGCCCAGAGAAGCTGTGGCTGCCCCTGGATCCCTGGAAGTGTCCAAGGCCAGGTCGGATGGGGCTTGGAGCAACCTGGGCTGGTGGGAGATGTCTCTGCCCATGGCAGGGGTGGGATGGGGTGGGTTGGGCTTATGGGGGGTCCTGCACACCAGGGGCTCACTGAGCTCAGCTCACAGCCTGTGTGGACCTGCTGCATTTCCTGGGATCTCCTCATCATTTTGATTTTTCCTTCGGTCAGCTTCAGTTCGTTCAGTGCTTGTGTGTCACAGTACCTCTGGCACATCCACAGGCTGGTTTTGCTGGAAGTTGGGTACATTCCCTTGTGTTTCATGGCTCGGTTTAGGTTTGACATGTGCAAATCCTCCTGTCCTGTCTGGGTTTTGCATATAATGCAGTGTCAAAAATACCAACAGTAATAGCCAGGATCAGTCAATTAGACATGAACAGGGAATGAATAATGTATGGAACCTGGGATTTCTAAATAGATGATGGTTTCTTCTTGCTTGTTCTGTGAAAATACCTGAAAATGCTGTTTCTGTCCATATGAGCTGCACTGGGTGTGATTCTGCTGCTTTTCTCCCCATCCAGAGAAGAACCATAGTACTGCTTCTGTCTTGATCTTTATATACTGCCACACAGAAAAGTTTTCATTGTTTTGGGAAATAATTTCATTTTCATATCTGTCCCCTTTTAGTCCTGAGGTTGAAATAATCCTCCCATTTACTTCTCTGTTAATTACTCCCACTGCAGATCTCTCACCACCTGCCCCAGCAGCCTTGGTGCCCAGTCTGTAAGGGTTGTATCACACTTTAAGCCATTGTTTTCATTTATACCCAATCCTCCAGGCCTGTGGCCTCTACAGACTCAGAGCTGCTCCCTTCAGGCAGACTGCACTGGGCTGGGCTGGAACAGCTCTCCCTGCATCCCATTAAACACCAGCTCTGAACTGGACATCACACCAGTGGTCTCTCCCTGGATGCCTGGCTGTCTGCTCATTCCGTAGTCCCGGCTAATTCCCGTTTTTCTTGTGCATTGTTTCAGGATCTGGAACTATTCCTAATTTTTTGTTGGGAGGTGAAAATACTGGGTTTGGGACATTTTGAACCCCGTTAAAGCTCAGCAGGAGAGCAGAGTGTAAAGCCAAATGAATGAGGTGGTTCCAAGCCGAGGTCAGCCTGCAGGGCAGGGCTCTGCTGGGTTCCCCTGTGCCAGCTGGGCACACCCTGCAGGCATTGCCAGGCACCACATCAGCAGTGGATCCCTGCAGCGTGTGGAAAATGCCAGGCCTCAGGAAAAATGGATACTAAACCTTCCACGGAGCGATGCTCTTCAGAGTTTTGAGAAAACCTGTCAGTGTCCATAGGCAATGCAAGGTGGTTGGTTGGGGGCTCACTGCAGCCCTTCTCCACGGAGAGAGGAGCTTGGGACACTCAGATTCCAGGAGGTCCAAGTGCTGGGTGACAGAGCATGTCCTTTCCACACGGGGGTGCTCCATAAGCCTTGTTCTCCCCCTGTCCAAGCCCTCTCCCTTCTCCCTCCTCTCTCTCCAGCTGGAACTACCCCAGACCCCAACTGCCTCCACCCATGACCTGCTCTGGTGTAGAATCTCCCTGTTTCTTTCCTCTCTGCTGCTGACTCACTCCTTTCCTACTCCACAGGCCGGTTCTTTGATGAGAATGAATCCCCTGTGGACCCGCAGCAGGGTTCTAAACTGGCAGATTATAATGGGGATGATGGGAACGTGGGTGAGTATGAGGCAGACAAACAGGCTGAGCTGGCTTACAATGAGGAAGAGGATGGTGATGGTGGAGAAGAAGACGTCCAAGGTGAGCTTGGGCCTTATCTCCATCCCATTGTGATAAATCCACGCTGAGTTACTTGTTGAATTTGTGTAAAGCCTCGCTGGTTTAGCTGATCACAAATTGCTCAGACAGAGCACCAGTCTTCAGGGAGAGGGTGTTGACACCTCACTGCAGTTGGGTATAGTTCCTGCTAGGAAAAGCAAGGCACTAAATTCCAGCCATGGTTTTACCCAAACCCCCAGCTCTGGCCCCTGGCTGGGTGGCCCATGGGCATTGACATTCCCAAATTGTCCAACAGAGGAATGTGGTGTTTTGGGTGCTGCTCTGGTCACACCTGCCTGGAGCTGTTGTGCAGTGGGGCCTCAGGCAGCGATTCCAGGTGTCACTCCTGTGCATTATACACAGATTCAACAGGCTTGTGGTGTTCTTGCTAACCAGCCTCCGAGCTCCTGAGCCAGTGCTGCCTAATGCCCCTGTGTGTGCATGGCCACCCCTCCTGCATGTGGCTCCTGCATCCCCTCCCTCGCTTGCCTGTCCCTGCCTGTGCCTGCCGCTGTCTGCCGTGTGCCTTGTCTGCCATTCTCCATCCAGCTGTGTGGGGACATCTGGGACAGGCCTGCATGTCTGTAGGGGGAGAATGTTTGTGTACATAGAGAGTATTTCCAGTTAAATGAAAGTGTAAAATAAAGAGGGGAAAAAAACAGGAGATGGTAAATCAGCCCCCTGATTTTGACCCTCATAATGTAAGTTTTTAGCTGGAGGTTTTTCAGACGCGTATTTAATTGGTATCTAAGCATAATTAATGGGCAAAGCTGTTAAAAAGCAGCTGATTGTGTGGGCATGTACTAAGTGCAGTGTCAGCAGGCTGGGCTGGGCTGGGCTGGGAGTGTGAAACTCATGAACAAGGGAAAGAAAAGGATGGATCAGAACCCTGAGCGATTAATTAACTGATTGATGAACTGAAACCCTCTGCTCCAGCTGAGGCCTTTTCTGTGACCCTTGTGCTCAGAATTCACAGTGGGTTTCTGTGCTCACCCCTGTCCCTCCAGAGGGGGATCCTTGGGCTGTCATCTGCTCATCCCAGCTGGCAGCTGCAGGAAGGCACAGCAGGATTTAGGTTGGATGGGCTTGGAGCAACTTGGTCTAGTGGAAGGTGTCCCTGCCCATAGCAGAGGGTGGAATGAGGTGGGCCTTAAAGTCCCTTCCCACCCAAACCACGCCGTGGTTCTGTGATTCCCGGTGTTTCTGTGGGTGCTGGGGCAGTGGGAGCCGTGTTCCTCACGGCTCTGGTGTGTCCTGAGCGGGGAGTGGGGGTGTCCCGTGTGTCCCTGTGCCCTGCACACCCCACTAGGGCCCGGGGGGTTCCTGCTTTAGTCCCGTTGCCCTCAGTCAGCAGTGGGCCATGGCCAGCTCCTCACTGCAGTGCTTCCTTTCCTGGGCTTCAGGATGCAGCTCTGGCAGTTCTGACCAAGGCCATGGAACTGCTGCAGAGGTGTGCTGGGCTGTGCCCTCTGCCTCGCTCAGCCTGGCACTTGTGCCTGCCCACAGCCCGGCTGTGCTGCCCACCAGGAGGGTGGGGGGAGGTCGTGGAACCACGGAGGCACTGAGCTTGGAAAAGCCCTCTAGGGCCATTGAGTCCAAGCTCCCCCAGCACTGCCAAGGCCACCACTAACCCCTGTTCCCAAGTGTCACATCCACACATCTGTTAAATCCCTCCAGGGATGGAGACTCCACGCCTGCCCTGGGCATCTGTGCCAGGGCTGGACAGCCCTTTCCGTGAAGGAATTGTTCCCAGTATCCAACGTGAACCTCCCCTGGCACCACTTGAGGCCGTTTCCCCATTTGTCCCTTGTTCCCTGGAATCAGAGCCCGACCCCCTCGTGGCTCCCCCCTCCTGGCAGGTGGCTGGAGGTGGCTGCCCTTGTGGAGATGCAGTGCCCTGGCCCTCGGAGCTCCTGCTGCTCCATCAGCACCAGTACCTGGCTGGGGGGCCTTCCCAGGGAGTGTGGCTTCAGGAGTCAGTGCCAGGTGTGCTGTGAGCAGTTCCCAGTGGCATGGACAGCATTCCCATGTGCCACTTAGGAAAGGGTGGGTGTGAGGCAGTGACAAGTGGTGCCAGGTTGTTAAAAACCAGATTGTGCTTGTGTAGCTTGCAGTGTGAGGGGTGTTTGAAAAAGCAGTGCTCTGACTGACAATGACTCCATAAAACCATCTCCCATCTGTGTGGGGTCCCTGTCTGGTGGCTTGGAATTTGGACTTGGGGAAAATCCTTTTCCTGGTGAACCCCTCTGTGTCTCTGTATAGACAGACTGGGTTAATGAGAGTCAGTGAAGGTTAAAGGGTGACTTCTGGGAGCCTTTTACTGAGGGATGGTGTGAGCAGAGTGTGTTACTACCTCCAGCTGCAGTTCCCAAGCCCTTTGTTCTGTTGTTCCCTAATAACTTGTTGAGTTGGCTTGAGCTGTGATTTGAATGCGGCCAGTGGTGCTTCCAGGGGCAGCATTCCAGGAAAAGTATCTGCTTCAGGCATTACACTGATTTCTCTGCAGGGCAGGAGAGGGGAGAACTGGTGGCATTGGAGGGAGGGTAGTTACAGTTGTTTAGGGATGGGAAAAAATAAGAATTTCTGTCTAAAAGCTGTCAGGAAAACATCACCCAGGATTGCATCAGGCTGAACAAAGCCTGCAGCACGTGCCACAAAGCCACTGGATTCCACATGGTTTCTGTTGCCACTAGGAATGTGTGGGTTTAGATTGAAATTATCCAGGGAAAATCCTGCCCTGTGGGAGATGTGCTGGGGAGGGGCAGCCCCAGCCTGGTGTCCCTGCCCTCTGAAGGCCAGGGCGTGTTTGAAGGCGGGGCTTCTGCTGCAGGAAGGGTTTGTGGTGCCCGGGGGGTGGAGGGGGAGAACTCCAGGATGTCCAGGTGCTGTGTGGCAGTTTCTCATGTGCCATGCAGGTAAACTCCAGCCCTTTGCTGCTGGAGCAGGTGCCCAGCGGGTCCCTGCCTGGCCCAGGGGCGAGGGGTTGTGGTGTGTGGAGAGCTCCAGGCAGCTGGTGAGAGACATGTGAGCTCACACTGTGCTTTCCATTCCTGTGAACAACCATCTCCTGAATATGAGGGAACAGCTTTGAGGTGCAGGAGAAGCTCATTAATTGGAACAAATGGAAGTTTTGTGGGGTTTTCACTCTTTGAGGGAAGGAGCCCAGGGAGCCACATGGGACAGCTGGATTGTGGCAGGTAGAATGTGGAATATTTTAAAATATCACATAAAATAATACTGAATGTGCATTTTCTCTGTGGATTTTCTGCATGTGCTGCAGTCAATGGTTACATTGAGGGGGCACAACTCTGGGGGGGTTATTTTACCATTTCTCAGGAGGTTCAAAGGCCAAACCCCAAGCAGCAAAGTCAAGAAGCAGGACAGAGGAGAGATGTGGAGACAGACAGACAGTGTCTGGGGCTGGAAGGGAAGGTGAAACATCCACGTCTGCCCATCAGGGCAGAGCTGGGACTCCCTTGGGAAGAGGAACCAAAGGCAGCTGGGGGCTGAGAGAGCCCCTGCCCGCCAAGCCCCTGCCTGTGTTCCCTGGCCCAGTGTGCTGAGAGAGAACAGGGATTTCTGTGGATAAAAGGCTGGGAAAGGTTTTCCAAAGCCTCTCCAAATTTTACCCAGGAGTCTGAGATACAAGACAGCAGTTTGGAAAAACACAGACAGCAAAGTCAATTCCAGCATCAGGAAACATCCCATCAGGGAAAAATGTGTCATGCCACGTCTGTGTGGAAGGTGCCAGCTGGGAAGTAGGTGGGAAAACTATTCCCTTGGTCTGGAAGGGGTGCTAGTCCCAGAGGTTCTGTGAAGCCTTACTGAGTGAACTCTGGAATGGGTGAAACCTGGGAATGGGACTTTCCACGGGAGTTGGGTTTCAGTGGGAGGGTTTGCCGTGTTGATAGCAGGAGTCTCAAAGCCAGCAGTGGAAGTGGTGCAGGCCCTGGGGGCAGCCAGCCTGTGGGGCGAGTGGCACTGCAGCCAGAGCTGGTGGGTGGCACTGCAGCCAGAGCTGGTGGCACTGCAGCCAGAGCTGGTGGATGGCACTGCAGCCGGAGCTGGTGGCACTGCAGCCAGAGCTGGTGGATGGCACTGCAGCCGGAGCTGGTGGCACTGCAGCCAGAGCTGGTGGATGGCACTGCAGCCGGAGTTGGTGGCACTGCAGCCAGAGCTGGTGGATGGCACTGCAGCCGGAGCTGGTGGGTGGCACTGCAGGCGGAGCTGGTGGGTGGCACTGCAGCCGGAGCTGGTGGGTGGCACTGCAGCCAGAGCTGGCGGGTGGCACTGCAGCCAGAGCTGGCGGGTGGCACTGCAGCCAGAGCTGGTGGCACTGCAGCCAGAGCTGCCACCCTGAGAGCTGGCACCACATGCTGCTCCTCCGGGCTGGTCCCTGCTGGGCCCGTGGCCCATGTCCTGGGGAACTGCACCGGGGTGCTCGGTCAGTGTTCACATCAGCTCTGATCCTGTGCCTGAGCTGGAACTGAACTGTGATTTTATTGCAGATGATGAGGAGCGAGACCTGCAGAACGACCTGGGGGACTACAAGTCCCGCTTCAGCGACGGGGTCCTGTAGGCCCGGGGCACAGAGAGCCCAACCCAAGGACTTGAGGTGCTGCAAAACTGAACCAGTTCTACTCCAGTGTATCCTACTTCCAAGGAAGCTGAGAATAAAGTGCCGAGTGTGCTCAGCCAGCAGGTGAAGAGGAGCCACTGTACATATGTACATACTTGTACTGCTGCAGGTTGTATTAAACCAGCATTGTCACATGGAGCCGGTTACTCAGCCTGGTCCTTATCTGAAATAATCTTTACACTTAAGCCCAGTCTATAAACACAGGCTGAACTGTTTCTGCCATTTACAACACTTTGGAACCTGGAGGACTTGTACAGTTTGTACCTGATGTAACAAAGCTGCTGTGGAAGCCATGTACAGCCAAGGACTCCTTTTCTACAGTCCCACCTGTGTGGGCAGAACTGCTTCTCCCGAGTGCTGGGTTTGTCCAGCAGGTGAGCCACGAGCTGGGAATGAGAACTGAACGGTTCAATAGCTGCTCCTTCCTCACTGTGACCCAGGCTGGGGCAGCCCTCGGCACCACTGAGCTCCTGTACAGTGACCACATCTCATAGCTAGAGCTGCAAATCTATAGTAGGACTTCAATAATTTGGTTCATCCCCAAAAGGTTGTGCAACTAATAGCTTGATTTAAAAGATATAAATTGATATAAATTGGTATAAATAATTATAAATAATTCACAGCTTGTAGGAAATCTTTGTGTTAAAGACAGCAAGGGTGTGAGTGAGACACGTCTGTCTGCCCTCGACAGAAGGACCAGCCCCTCCTGGGTTTGCTGCTGGTGTGCTGTCCCAGGTTGTCCAGCCCAGGTCCAGCCACTGCAACCCATTTCCAGTTGGATCCTTGCTACACAACTGTGAACACCTGCCACGTCCCACAGTCTGGTTTTCTCCATCAGATCTGTAAGTCAGACCCTTCTCTGTGTTCTGTGTTTAAGTACCATCAGAATTTATGGAGATGATTCCATGACTCTGCAGTGTGGGAATAAAGGGGATTGTCCTGCCTGCTCCTCCAAGGGCTTCTGGGGACACAGGCTGTAGGTCCTGATGAGGGTGACTGAACTCATCCCTGTGCTCAGGTGCTGGGCTGAAGTAACGGGTCAGGTTTGCTCATTGCCAGCTCAGTGAACCTCTTAAATAAAGTTCAACGCTCATACAATTATTGGTGGGGTTTTAAGACAATTTATTACTGCTTCAGGTGTCAATGGCAAGAAAAGCTGCTGCATTCAAAAAGTGAAGGTCCAGCTCAGTGCTGTGTTCTGGTTCAGTACCAGCCAGTGTTCTCTGTAGTGCAGCATCACGTGGCACAGCTTGGGAAGACCGATAAATTAAAGAGCTACTTAAATGTAGAGATGAAACCATTCTGCACTCACAGCTTTAGCTGCTTTTCCCTGCCCTGCTGTCCTCGCTCAGTACCATGGCTAAGGCACATCCCAAGTGGGTGTGACACTGCCCAGCTGCTCTGACAGATCCATGAAAACAGCTCAGAATCCTTCCCTGGGAGGGTGGGCAGGCCCTGGCACAGGTTGCCCAGAGAAGCTGTGGCTGCCCCTGGATCCCTGGAAGTGTCCAAGGCCAGGCTGGACGGGCCTTGGAGCAACCTGGGCTAGTGGAAGGTGTCCCTGCCCATGGCAGGGGGTGGCACTGGATAAGCTTTAAAGTCCCTTCCAACCCAAGTCATTCCAGGATTCTCTGAACTTCATGTGTGATTTGTTCTTTGTACAATACCCTGGGAAGCACCAAGTCCCACCAGTGTAATCCTGTTTCCTGCTGCAGCAATGCTGACCTGGGGAGCTGCTCTGGCTCTCAGGCACTGTTCCCAAAGCCAGTGTCCCCCAGGGCAAACAAAGGAGCCCCAAAATGGATCTCCCTTCATTTTCATGAGTAAAAAATATAAAGTGGCTCATGATACAAACTCACAAATTTTCAGTTGTGTGTTTCATGAGCCTTTTTAAGAACAGGACACTTTGCCAACTGGCTGACACCTGGAGTTCTCATCCAGGATCCTTTCTTTGGAGGAAGGTGGGCAAAGGGAGGAGAACTCTGGGATGGCCTCAGGTGTCTGGAAGAGCATGTGATGCACTGAATACAATAAATGCACTTTGCTAATCAAACACCAGCTCACTTTTCCAAACATGAACTGAAAACACGAGTCCCTGTGGATTCACAGGCCCACCCCTGCCCCGGGCTGTGTGGCACCACTCGGGCTCTGAGGAGCAGAAATGACAAACCAGCTTGGGTTTGTTTTGAAAATGCAATTCTGACATCCCTGTGCGGTTTGTGCGGAGCCAGTTCCTGTTTCCATGGCAATGGCAGCACACACAACGCTGACAGATCTCAGCAGCTGCTTCCTCAGCCCCAGCGAGCCTGGAATCAACCGTGCTCCCACATTCTGGGGCTCGCAGGAGGATCCAACACAGCCCTTCCCACCTCAGCCCAGCCCAGATCTTCACCCAACACCCCCAGGGAGCTCCACAGTGCGTCCAGTCCTGGGGCTGAGGCTCCACTGAGAAAGCCCTTTGGATCCACGTGGATTTCTAACAATGAGCAGAGAGCTGAGATCCAGCTGCCAAGGCTGAGGGGCGAGTTCAGCCACTGTGAGAAACACAGGCACCTGCACCCAACAGCCAGAGAAACAACTCCAGTTATTCCAGCCAGTCCCAGCTGCCCAGTTTTGGAGGTTTGTGGCAAACAGACTCTGCCGAAGCTTTCCCAAAGTCACATGGCCCCCACAAAAGCCAAGACTCATCAATGAACCCATTTTAGATTAAACATCAGGAAAACCAAACTGATGGGCAGGATGTCACCAAAGGGGAAACCCCAGTTCTGGATGAAACAAACTCCACATTTTTCAGCGTTTTAATGGCTGCAAAGAGCCAGTTCAAAGTGACAAGATGCAAACAGACATGAGATAAATGGTTTGTGGATTTTATTAAATGTTCTTCTACATTTTCATGTAGGCAAACCCAGCAACAGTGGGAAACCCAGAGCCTGCAGGACAAAAGAGTTTGAGTGTTTTGCAAAAGAACCTACAGAAAAGACAAAAGGTTTTCTTCTCTGTAAATCTGTTTACTCCCCCTGTTTACAGTTTGCACCCTGGGGAAGAGCTGCATTGATCAGTACTAGTTTACTTAAAACAAGGGCACTGATATCCCAAATTTTCATCAGGACCCATTTCACTGTTCACACAAGTCTCCAAAGAAATTCTCTATCTGACACCTTTCTCCTTTATCCCTATTAAAGGGCAATTTCAGCCTGCCATAAATCTGTCCGCTGCAATCCCTATTCCAAGGAGCTTTCAGTAACATGGGACCCAAGTATGGAACTTCCAGTTAAAGTAACCTGAGACCCTTCCTTGAGGAGACTGACCAAAATATTTAATAGGATCAAAAATCTTGCTGTGATGAACTAGAAAATGAGAGATTGGGCACTTTATATGGAGAAGGAGCACAGTGTCCTGCTGTTCCAGCTGGCTCCAGGACTGAGGAGACCAGATTGCTGTCGTTTAAATAAAAGAGGAAAACAAACCCACAAAACCAACTGGGGGCATCTCTCCCTATTTATGAGAGTGCAGTGGAATTTTCAGGCCTGCCAGAAACACAGTAATCATATTTATGCCTGAACTTCTTCATGCCAACATGGAAACCATAATACTCCAATTCCTCAACCTATAGCAAACCCCAAGTAGCCACACTGGGATTACTGGTATGGATAATCTACAGTTTAACTTCCCAAAACAGGGCTTGGCCGTGCAGTTCCATCCCTGGAGGAAGGTCTCGTGCCCCTCTCAGTGCTGACTGTGCCAGATCAAACACAAGGTTCATTCCCGTGTGTTTCTTGTGGGGATCTGGGAGCAGACGAATCCCTGCTGCTGTCAGCTGGAGTGTCAGCAGTGAGAACAGTGAGTCTGGAGCTGCTCCTGGACAGCCAGATTGGCTCCCAGACATCGGGGATGGAGGAGCAGCACAGCCTGGGAGCTGCTTTTCATTTAACTCACATGCATGGATGGCTTTGGTCACCCATCCAGGAATTGATTCCCTTCAGATAAGCAAAAGAAACAACACTGGAAATGGGCAATAGTAAAATATAAACCCAAACAAGAATTGGTTTGTTTCTACAGTCCTGTCACAGTTGTTTTCACTTTGGCAAAATAAACTTCACTGAGCTCCTGTGCTCGGGGTTCACGGTGTTACCTGCAAGAAAGGAGCTGGAATACCAGCGAGAATCATGGAATAGTTTGGGTGGGAAGGGACCTCAAAGCCCATCCAGT
Organism: Manacus candei; assembly: GCF_025592945.1. NCBI lineage: Eukaryota > Metazoa > Chordata > Aves > Passeriformes > Pipridae > Manacus > Manacus candei. The sequence goes on along the minus strand of NW_026138094.1, from coordinate 16,336,035 downwards.
CCAACCCCCTGCCATGGGCAGGGACACCTTCCACTAGCCCAGGTTGCTCCAAGCCTCATCCAGCCTGGCCTTGGACACTTCCAGGGATCCAGGGGCAGCCACAGCTTCTCCAGGCAACCTGTGCCAGGGCCTGCCCACCCTCCCAGGGTACAATTTCTTCCCAATATTCCATCCACCCCTGCCCTCTGGCAGTGGGAAGCCATTCCCTGTTGTCCTGCCCTTGTCCAAAGTCTCTGTTCAGCCTTCCTGCAGGCTCCCTTTAGGCACTGGGAAGGGCTCTAAGGTCTCTTTAAGGAACTTAAGGGAAGAACCCCTCCTCCCCAAATTATCCAGGGAATTAAACCCTTTCCCCCTGCAAAAGCAAGATTTGGGATTTTAGCTTATGAAACAGAATTCTGATGGATGCCCTGATCCCATGTGGGTCCTGACACATGGGAGAGCAACTCTAGCAGTGCACAACTCCTGAATTTCCTGGGAAGCGCCAGATGCTGAAGTTAAGCTGGAATAAACTCCAGGCCTGAGCTGCAGACCCTGCAAACAGCTCCCCAGGACACCGGGGAACCCCCAGCTCTGCAGCTCTGCACAAGCAGGGAACTCACTCCTGAGCACGTGGGTTTACAGGAGTGTATGGACACAGAGCTAAGGGCTCTGCAAGGCTCAGAGAGAAGAGTGGGAAGGAAATCCTAAACTAGGAGGAACGGCCTTTGAAGGAGCAGTGAGGATCCCACTGCAGGAGCAGGCAATGGCACGTTTCCCTCAGTGTCTCTGAAGTGAGGCAAACTCGGTGTGACAGGGAGCCCAACAGCCCTGGCAGGGGAGAACCCACTGCTGCCAACATGGGCCTTTTCCTTGGCCCAGACCCACGTTCCAAGCTCCCAGTGCTCCGTGTGTGCGGCACACACAGCACCAGCTGCAGTTCTTGCGCTGCACACACACAGCTGAGGCTCTGCTCAGGTACCTGCACATGCCACCCTGGGGAGCAGGGGACAGCAGGGGACCTCTGAACTGCTGCCTGCACAGCAACACAGTCAGCGAGAGCATTTTCCATATTCCCTTTCCTGCCAGTCCAACCCCCTCCCTAACGCAGCACCAGGGCACTCGGGGAGAGCACGAGACACTGTGAAAAACATATTTTGATATCCTGTAACACAGAAAAGTACAGTTCTCATTGCCAAAAAGATCAGTTTGAACCCTGAGTCACACATTTAATGTCTTCCCAGTGTGTTTTTGGCGTGCTGGTGCTCTCACAAATACCTGCTTGCTTTGACTCTTGCTGGATGATTTCCTCTGGCAGCTCATTTCATTTTAATTACATGGCTTGAGAGAGTATTTCCACCCACTACTTCCCAAAACTCCCACTTTCTAAGTATCAGTGAATGTCCTTTTGGGCTCACAGCGTGAGACATCACACAGTTATCCTGCCATACTAGTTCCTCCTAAGGAACTGCCAAATGGTGTTAATTAAGCTTTAACATGTCCAAACGGACCTTTTTCACAGCTGATCATTCACTAAACATTCGTGTGCTGTTGTTAAGTGTTTAGAAATAATTGAATGCTCTAAAGGAATAACTATTACCTGTTCTGAAGGAGGGCTGCACTGTTTCCAGTGCCTTTCTATGACCTCTGTTTTTAAGAAACGATGGTAAAATTAGCTTTATAGTGTTTTCTGCTAAAGACAGACCACTGGAGTCGTGTGACAGAATTCTATAACAGATCTTGGCTTCACAGCAGCAGATGTAGTTCTTTTTAACGAACCAGTAAATATTTTCGGTGACTAGAGAGCTGAGACTTTTATAATCTGACCCAGGTTCAAAAGGTAAGCAGGTAGTCAACAGGTACCAGGAAAGGAAACACCACCTGTGTGGGTTTCTCTGCTGCTAAATTAGAGAATGTGGATGCCAGCTACTCTTATAAAAACATTCTGTTCTGAGCAATACTGTGAGAACTTATCCTGTCATAACACAGGTTAACCTGAGAACTGAAGATTTCTGTTTGAAGGAGACTGGTGAGTAAAAGTGATTATCAAGGGCAAAGTCAAGATATCCAAGATCAGTAACATAGAAACGATAAATGTAACCGCACTACATCCTCCTATACTGCATGGGATGGTCACGCTGCTTCATTAAGCCATTCACATATTAGCACATGCAGCGTCCTCAGCATTTCGCACCCAAAGAGGCCGCCTAGAAAAAAAGAAAAGAGAAAGTGGAAATAAAACTTCGCACCAGGCGACTCAAAACAGCAACCGAAAGCAGAAGCCAGCAGTGCCCTGCGCCCCGGGGACGGCTCACGCCGGGCGAGCCGAGCGGCCGCGGGCAGCGGGCCGGCAGGGCCGGGGCGGGAGCGGCGGTGCCCGCGGGGAGCACGGGCAGGGGGCGGCCGGGCTGGGCCGAGGCTCCGCCGCGCCATGGGCCCCGGGCAGCGCCGGCGATCCCGGGCAGCGCCGCTGGGCCCCGGGCAGCGCCGGCGATCCCGGGCAGCGCCGCCGGTCCGCCCGCGGCTTCCCCCTCTCGCCGCCCCCTGCCCTGCCTTGCCCTGCCCTGCCCTGCCCTCACTGCCCCCCCTCTCCCGCTCGCGCCCCCCCGCCCGTCCCGCGCTCCCCCTCAGCGCTCCCGCTCCCCCCTCACCTCAGGGCGCGGCGCCTCAGCCCAGCCCGGCCCGGCCGGGCCCGGCCCGGCCCGGAGCCAAGACCGCGCAGCAGCGGCCGCCACCGCCTCCTCCGCGCGAGGCCCCTGGGCCGCGGCGCCCGAGGCGGCTCCCGGTGCCGGTGCCGGTGCCGGCGCCGGCCCCGCTCCCCCGCCCGGCCCCGCGCCGCTCGTTCCCGGCCTGCCCCGGCCCGCCCCCCGGCGGGTGCGCGTGCGCGGCGCTGGCGCTGCCATCCGGGTCCCTCGGTGCGGTGCAGCGGGTCGGTAGGCGGGAAATGGCGACTGAGCGCTGAGCGCCGAGCGCCCCGAGCGCGGACCCGCCGCCCGCGCCCCCCGCCCGCCCGCGCCCGGCCCCGCCCGCGGGCCCCGCCTCGCCGCTCCCCGGCCCCGCTCCCGCAGGTGAGTGACGCGGCGGAGCCCCCCGCGGGTCCCGGCGCGGGATCAGGTGGGGGGCGCGGGGTGGCCGCCCCGAGTGACCGGCGGGATGTCCCCTCGGGGCCCGCCCGCGCCGGGCCCCGCCGCCCGCGGACACCCCCGCGGCCGCCGCCCGGCGCCGCGGCCCCGCGGGGCGCGGGCAGCCCCGGCCGCAGCCCCCGGCGGGCCGGCCCTGGCGCGGGGAGCGGCGGAGCGGTGTCACCCCGCCTGACACCCCCCGCCCGCCCCGCCAGGCCGAGGCCTGCGGCGGGTCCCGGGGCCGGGCCGGGGCCGCGGCGCTGCGGGCGCAGCGCGGGCCGAGCCCGCGGGTCCCGCGCAGGACGCGCCTGTTGCTGGTGTTGTTGTGGCCGCCGGACGCGCCTGTCACCGGCCCCGGGGAAGGGGCGGGTTCGCGTCCCGCTCCCCCCGCCGTGCCCGCTCGGGCTGCCCGGGCACGGCCCCGCGGGCGGCTCGGCGGTGTCAGCGCCGGGCGCGGGGGACACCAAGTTTGTGGCTGTCACCGGCGGCGGGGGCGGCGGCACCGAGCGGGACCCCCGCGCCCGGAGCCGCTCTGGGCATTGCCGGCCCCTGCTGGGACGGCGGCGGGAGGAATTAGCGTGCTGCATACCACATTGATTATCTGCCCGCGCCGTGTTACTGGAGAGCACCGTGCGAGCCTGTTGCTCAATTTTATGGTACTTGAGAGCACTCGAGAGGACAGGTCTGGCTGTTTCTGTGTGGCTGTGCTGGTGAGCTCTAGCCTAGGTCTGCCTGGGGTATTTCTTTCTCTGCGGTGACAGTTGTGGTGTTTTTTATGATCCCAAGCCTATTGTTTCTGGGAGGGATTTTTCATCATCTTCCAGTTGCGTATGGTGCGCTTCTAAAAGTAATTTCGAGTTTGTCATTGTTGTCTTTGCCTTTCTTGATCCGTTTCCACTGTTAGACTAGTCTGTGAAGAGGATCTCTAAGTATAACTATTACCCTGTTGCCTTGGGCAAGTGACAACCTCTTTTGCCGTTTCTCCAGGAGTAAAATGGGGATAATAATACCTTGGAGAGTTGTTACAAGAAGTAGTTAATGTTTGTAGAGGACTTAAAAGACCTAAGTGTTATTAATTAAGCCCCATGACACATTAAGGTAAGAGTTAGCGAGCCAGGTTTACACATGGATGAACTGAGGCAGGAAGAGATTATGATTTAGCCAGAGTAACGTCCTGGATCTGTGACAATAGCAGAAAACAAGTTGTAACTACTTCATGCTGTAGGCACAAGCAAACGGTTCCGGATAACAGATAGGATTCCAAGATTACTTGCCCCTCCCTCAGCCCCCTCCCAATTTCAGGCTTTTCTACTTTAGGAGGTTCTGCCTATGTGACTTCCAGTTGACTGGAGAGCTCCAAGGACACTTGTGGCTTGCCCACTTAAAAGTGTTTCAGCAGTTTTCATAACAAGATATATGTTCTAGGATGCAAGCCAAATCCCGACTTAAATTCCATGAAACATTCTCCACTTTTCCCCTGAAAACATCGTGTGGAACTTAGTTAAGACTTGATCTTGTTCCAGTCAGTGCAGCATGAACTAAAGCTGACATTCCTGTTCCATCAAAGTTCTTTATTAAAGAAAAAATTCCCCTGTCAGTCCGTCCCAGAGATTGAATGGGACAGTTGGATCATTTTTCTAGGAATGTAAACATTCCACATATGCTGGGGCTGTACATGCATTTCATAATTTAAAGGTGATTTTCCATCCTCAGCCTCACTCCACAAGTGTTGGTAACTCCCTTCCATGGTGGTGATTCCCCAGGACAGGGATGTGACACTGGCAGAGGCTCAGGAGCATTAAGCAGTTAAAAAAACAGAAAAAGTGATTTGTATTCGAAAGGAAACTGAGTCCTCCCTGTCCCAAGATTTTCCACATTGCACTGGCTTTTCTTTTCTTTGATGTCTTGTGATGCTGTGAGGTTGACACCAACAGAAATAGTGTTTGCAGGAGACTTCAGGAGTCACATGTGCTCTTCTGATACATTTCTGTGCACATATTTCGTTCCGATGGAAAAAACTTTTTCGCAGGTGTAAGTGGTGGAATAACCTGGAACACTTGCACATTTTTGTAAAAACCGTTCTGAAAGTCAAACTGAAGTATTTTGGCAAGACCTTGCAAGAAAAGCTCGAGCAAGGGGGTTGGACAAGAGGAACTCCAGAGTTCCCTTCCAACCTCAACCATTCTGGGAGTCTGTAAAAGCAGAATGCATCAAATAGGACTGGAATTTGACAGGAATTTTAAATTACTGTGTGTTTCTAGACATGTGTGTGCTCTGGCAGAAGCTTGAGACTTCTTGCCCTTTTGGGAGAGTAACTTGGGGTTCCAGAGCATCACTGTGGTCATTTTGGGGTCGCGGCTGAAGCCGGCGTAGTTGTATAACCCTAAAACCGCCTTTTCCAGGTTATGGGTTTGCAGCTGTTCCCTGTCCAAACCCTGTCCAAGTTCTTCCCCATCCATGTGTTTTCAGCCTGGTTTCCCTAGGGAAGCCGGTTCCTGTGTATGATGGGGCTTGGGCTTTGCTGTCAGCTTAGGACCACTAAGATCATCCCAGATTTACAGGCAGCCCCCTCCCGCACACACTCCCCCTGTGACTGCATCCTTATTCCATCCTTATTCCATCCTTATTCCATCCTTATTCCATCCTTTCTCGGGATCATTCCTTTCCACAAGTGCCTTTCTCATTTGTTAGTGTGAATAGATCAGACATGATGATTCTTACTCCTCTCAGCCCAGAAAGTCAAGGACCAAATGTGAATGAAATCCCGTCACTTGCTGGCAGCTCACCTCGGCACTGCAGCCTTGGCACCACATCCTGTACATCTGAAAGGAAAATTGTTTTCCATGTGTTGTGTGTGAAGAGTTCCTGCAGTGCTGCCTCCAGCTCTGGGGTCCCCAGCACAGGGAGGAGAGAGTCCAGGGAGGCACCAAGGTGATCAGAGGGATGGAGCACCTGTGCTGTGAGGAAAGGCTGAGAGAATTGGGATTGTTCACCTGGAGAAGAGAAGGCCAATTGTGGCCTTCCAGTGCCAGAAGGAGCCGATAGGAAAGATGGAGAGAGACTACTGACAAGGGCCTGGGGTGCCAGGGCAAGGGGGAATGGCTTCCCACTGCCAGAGGCCAGGGTTGGGGATATTGGGATATTGGGATATTGGGAAGAAATGTTCCCTGGGAGGGTGGGCAGGCCCTGGCCCAGGTTGCCCAGAGAAGCTGTGGCTGCCCCTGGATCCCTGGAAGTGTCCAAGGCCAGGTTGGACGGGGCTTGGAGCAACCTGGGCTAGTGGAAGGTGTTCCTGCCCTTGGCAGGGGGTGGCACTGGATGGGCTTTAAGGTCCCTCCCAACCCAGGCCATTCTGTGATTCGGGTTTGATGTTTGTCCATCCCAGTGAAATGTTGAGAAAATGCGGATACACCCCACGAGGGCAGAGCTGATTAATCAAATCCACGGTGGATTGCGATTGTTAGGGGCAGACTCTTCAAATGGGATCATTGCTGTGATGCTGGGAGGGAAGAGCAAGCTCTCAGCAGCTGGTTTAAGAGGAGCTCTCCCCGGCAGGATGTGACAGTGCCAGCCCAGAGAGCTCTGTCCCGGGGGAATTCCTGGAGTGCCGTTAGCTCAGCTCGGTGCAGCTCTCCCGATTGCTCCCGAGAAACTCCCATGCACCAGGTACTTGAAAGCCCATCTAACATGTTGTTTACGTGTTGAGATGCCTGGATGGCCATTATTTGGTGTTTTAGAAAAATAAATATTTGACATTCACAGATGAAGACATTTTCAATGGCACTTGAAAAATTAAGTGGGAAATCATCCACATCTAACGCAATCAGCTCAGGGCTCGGGTCGGATCTTCCCCCTTGGCACTCCTAACTTTTTCTAAATAGATTACTTCCCAATCAGATCAGTTGCAGTAATTACTTTGATTAAGGTACTCTTAACTTCTGAAATGAGAAGTTCTTTCGTCGCATCCTGTGATCCAAGGAAAACCCTTGTCAGGACAAGCTGCTGTTGGGAAACGGAGTTGAGCATGATCCCAGTGTACTTCCACCTCTGCCAGCACTTTCCCCTGTGGGAGCTGAGGAGATCTGGCCTTTCTTGCCTCAGTTTCCCTATCTGATGGGTCAGTGCTCATGGTAATCCTGGGATCTGTGGCCAAGCCCAGGGGAAGGAGCCGCAGGTGGACAGGATTCCCTCAGCAGCACACTGAGCTCTGCTCTGTTGTCACATTAAAAATACAGCTCACCATGGGGAGAGTTTTTGGAAAGTCCAGCCCCATCAGTGGGATTTCTGTGCATGCTGCTGAACATAACCCTAAAGCCAACATTTAGGAAGTGCCCATCTGCTGCATGAGATCAGTGAGGATCCACTGCCCACCGAGTGATGTGGCTGCTGGAATGACAGAGAAAGAGGTGGCAGAAATCAAAGTGATCCCTGACAGTCCTGCCTCCTGTCTGACTTCACAATTCCTTTTTGGTGGGTGAGGAATCTAATCAGGAGTCACAAAACATCTCTAGTTCTCTGTTCATAGTATTTATTGTAGCGGTGTAGCTTTCATTATAACGCTGTCATGAAAATAAGTTTAACTAAAAGGAACTGTTAACTCCACAGCATCTGGAAAATAAGCTGTGGATACTTAACATGGCACAATGCTAAAAAATATATCCTACTAGTCATTGCCAGTATTCCAAGTGTAAGTAGGAGAAGGGAATCTAAGACTCTAAAGCATTTGGATTAGAATTTACCTGTAAATAAATTACTTTAATAAACACACACAACACAGCAGGAGTGTCATTAGCAACAGAACAGGGTGATGCTGTAGGGCACATTAGCATCCTCCAAGCCTCAGAGGGAAGAGAAGGAACTTGTCCTTATTTAGGCTGTGTTTAGGAATAGCTAATTGAAGTTAATAAATGAACGGGAACTCAGATCAAATCAGAGCAGTTGTTTGGAGCAATTCCGCTTTACTGCACCGACTTCAGTCTAAAGCATAACTCAGTTTACTCCAGGCCATTCCAACCCGTGATTGCTTTGATTCACCCTGTATTTTAGGAGGTGCTAATTAGAGGAAGGGAGGTAATTCGATCCGAGGATGAGGCTGTACCACAAGGGCTCCCCCGGCACAGCAGCCCCAGCCTGGTTAGTGGTGAACCCCAGGCGGGGGTTCCTTGGCCAGCACGGCTGTATGAGGCCTCTCTGGAGCCTCCTTACCCTGGCTGGGGCTTCCCTTTACCTTCCCAACAGCACTGCACTGGGAAAGCTGCTGTTTAGGCACAGCCCAGCACAGGTTTCTTGGTCCAGACAGAGCTCCAGGGGCACTGGGTGTCTGTGCTCAGCACAGAGGGGCTGCAGTGCTGGAGCAGAGACCAGCACAGGTACATGTATTTCTTACCCCTGAGCTGGGGTTTGCCTCATCCAGTGTAGTTTTCTCCAGGCTCCAGATGTAAACTCTTCTGTAGGTTCCATCCCACAGCTGGTGTGTTTGCAGTATTCTCTGTTCAGGCAGGAGAGGGCTGGCTCCAAGTGCCAGCTCCCTTCTCCAATACCCTTTCTGTAGGAGATAACACCACCTTAGATGCTTCTGTTCCTCCCTTTCTCAGAAACTTCTCTCTTATTCCTGTCCTGGGGGAGCTCATTTAGGTGCAGCAGCCTTCCTTTTATGTGGAGTAATCCTTTGGGTTGGTCGCTGGATTCTGATCCATCCCCTGGGAAGGAGGGAAATCCTGTGGGTGAGGGCTGAGCCCCTTGTCCTGTCCTGCCAGGGTGTCCAGGTGGGATGTGCTGCAGCCCTGGGTGTGGCTGGGAAATGATGGAGAGGGTCTGTCAGGAGTTAAGAAAGAAAGAGAATAAGAGAAAGCTCCTTATTAGCTCTGTGAGAGCAGTTCTGTGTCTGTGCTTGTCAAAGGAAAGCATAGTGTGAACTCAAGCTTTAGGGTTTGTTTTCAGAGGGGGAAAACAGTATACAAAAGGTACAGAAAGTATTTAAAGATAGCAGAAATATCTACCAGAACGTTTAAGGCATTGTGTACGCAGGATTTAACTACAATGTATTTGATTGAGCTACCTACCTCATTTTATCTGACACCTTAAACTCTTGTCAAGGCCAAGCAGTTGTAATTAAATCAATTTAAAGATGCTTGGAAAAGCTTGTTTATTTTGCTTATCAAGCCAGAACTGGTGAATATTATAGAAGAAAACTAAGTTAGTGTAATCTTGATACTTTTATGTTCTTAAAAACAGAGATTTGGAAGAAACTTTTGAAGACTTCAGTGTAGCTAACGTGATATTCCTAAAACACTGTAATAACTGGGTTTAGAGCCCTTTATTTTTGTGTTGCTTAGGGACATGAAAGCTCCCTGGCACTCCTAAGAGAAAAATCTGCGAGAGCTCAGTTGGAAAAATGCAGAGATCCAGGTCCAGGTGAAGAGGTGTCAGGCTTAATTGTTAGGTATAATTACCCTGTTGGACTTATTTGAAGATAATTCTCTTTTGATAGTAAATTGGTTTATTATATACCTGGAAAAGGTTTGATAATGTTCAATCTCAAAGATAATAGTTAATATAAAAATATCCTGAGTCAGTTAACATAACAGGGTTCCAAACCATAAAATAGTTTAAGATTAGAAAATAAACATTTGTCATCGATGGCCTGTGCTTTGAAAATGATGGAGTCATTTGAGGAGGATTGCTCTCTGCTCCTTCTGCACTGGGTGTATTTTCTGTTCCCTGGTGCTCTGGGGGCTGTGAGGTTCCAGGAGGGTGTGTAGCTGCTCCTGTGCCATTTGCTGGGATTCGGGAGGCTCTGTGCCTGCAGGTGGCTGATGTGTGTCGGAGTTGCTGGGACAGAGGTGAAGGCTCGTTTGATGGTTTAGTTTTGGTTTTAAACCAGAGGAACTGCTGATAAATGCCCACTGTTCTGTCCCTTCCCCGGGGTGCTGGCAGAGGTCAGGGGTTGTGAGGGGCAGTGGGGGCTCAGTGTGGGGTGAGGCTGTTGGTGTTCTCTGCATTTCAGGGCTTTGAGCTCAGGCTGGTCCTGCAGTGGCTGCAGTCCCCAGAGCCCCTGCAGTGTGCTGTTAAACCAAAGCTGGGTGGGCAGAGCAGGTTTGTTCCAGCAGCTCCCAGCAGAGCCAGACTCGTGGCTGGGCAGTGTCTGCCCAGGAGGAGGCACAGGAGGCCTGGACACCTGGGATGTGTTTGTGTTGGAGCCCTTGGGAAAGGAGCACAGGGCAGCTGATGGAAGGGATGATCGGGGTGATGGGCTGTAGCAGAGGGTTAAAAGCCTCCAGTGAGCATCCACAGGTTAGAGGGGAGTCACTGACAGTCTGTGCAGAGCTCTCTGCCTCTTGGGATGAGGCTTTTCCACCTGTTGCTGCAGCTCCAGAGCTCAGCTCTGCTCCTGCCCTGTGGCTGGACAGACGCTCCCCACCTGCACACAGGTTTGCAGTAGATGGTTGTTCAACTACTCTGGTGGGCTTTGGTCATCGAGTTCAAAGAGAGTTTAAAAAGCTAATTTCTGTTCTGTAACATACATGATATCAAAAGGATGAGGAGAGGAAATTTTTTCCTCCTTTATTGTGCAGGTTTTTAAATATTTCAGAGGTAGCCTAGGCAAGGAGACAAGCTGGAGTGTGTCTGTGTGTAGCCAGGTTGGGCGAGGGATAACAACAGGCATGTGGCCATTTTTGCCTATTTGGGATGCTGGAGGGTCTCTGTTACCTACGTAGATTTGGATTTTCAGAGACCTTGTAAGAACTGAGTACATTTGGAATTTCTGTCTCTCTCTGAGGTTGAGTTGATGCTGGCCCGTGGGTTCTGCATTTACCAGAGGGGACTGAGAGACACACAGACAGTTATGGACAGTGCAACTCTGTATAAGGCTTATTTTCTCTAGAAAAAGCTGATCAGTGTTTCTCTGCTAAAGGACAGGGCCCATCAGAGAGTGCAATGAGCAAATGAAACCCATGACAGAAAATACTGTTGCTTTAAAAATTCGTGACCGGATGTTCTTTGTTAAAATAACGTGCCAGAAAATGAAAGGCAAATTTTAAACCTGATCACATCAACACAACCCCAGGCTTGTGGTTGTGCTGGAGCTGGGGCTCCACAGCAGCGTGGAACAGTCTCCTGGCTGCTCCAGGGAATGGGCCAGGACGTGTCCCTCGGCCTTGGGAGCCAGTGGTGTGACACAGGTTGCATCCCCCAGCCGAGCTGGGTTCCTCCAGAACGGGGTGAGCTCCTCAGTGCTGCCTGCAGGGAACAGCCCTCTGCCCGGATTGCTTGGAGCCGTTCCTGAGCCCCATCCAGGAGCAGGCTGATCCCACCGTGCCGGTGCCAGGGAGCTGGAGTTCTGCACGGCTGGTCATGGCACGGAGCTCCAACCCCGGGCACTGGCCCTGCTGCTTCACTACTACAGCTGGCCTTTCCCCTGCCAGGAGTTGTATGGTTTTATTCCACCCCCCGTTCCCGTGTTGAATCATTCCAGCCTGAAAACACGGCTGGCTGGGAGGTTAACGGAGCTCCAGCACTGCCCGGGAGCTGCAGGGCTGTGACGGGCAGGGATGTGGAGGGAGGAGGGGTGGGAATCAGAGCATTCCTTTCACCTCCAGAACACATTGCTGCTCTTCCACGACTTTGCTAAGTTGTTTCTTCAGCACTTGAAGCGAAGGTGGTGCGTGCTGTCCTGTGTTGCGGGGCACAAAGGTGACAGCAACTCCTTTGAGTATTTGTTTGCTCTCTAGGTTTACTTGCATTAAATTTGTTACTTAAGTTAACTCAAGTTTCCTCAGTATCTGGAAAATTTTTCCCAGATTCTGGCGTGACTGCTTTGTGATGTGATAAATTGACCACTGCCAAGGAGACTTGCATTGCTTTGGAATGTGGCTGGGTGCTTCCTTCACCTGTGGGATTCCTGATGGAGAGGGCAGCTCCACTCCTAGTGCTGGGGAATGACTGGCAGCAAATCCAGCCCCTGTGTGAGCTCACAGGTGGGATCAGCACTTCTTGTTCTTGCAGATTTCTCTGATGTAGGGTATCTGGGTACAAATTTATGAGTGGTGTGTGGAGATCTGGGACTTCCCCATGCAGATTTCCTGCTGTAGCCCATGAATCCGTGCCCTGGGATACAGGTGCACAACCTCCCTTTTCTCCAGCTCAGAAAGTCCCTCAGACATAAACTTCCCAAAGTAAGGCACGAGCCAGACACCACCTTCTCACTGGAGAGCAATTCCCTGGCTGTTTGCAGGGCCATATCTGCCACTTCACAGCCATAAAGGTGTTACTTCATTACATCTCACACATTTTAGAGTGGCAGAGATACATTAGACCAACGTGGGGGTTACCTTGTGAAATAAATAGGTGACACTCAGGGTGGAATCAAGATGGGAACGTTACAGTGTGGATGCAGAGCAGTTTTGCCTCACAAAGCTTCTGTTCTTGTTTGTAAATTGTGCTTGTATTTTGTATTACTGGAATATTGACCAGAATCTTCCTGTAACTTTCCACTGAGTAGGCAATGAGGTTTGGGTTTTATTCTTGTAGATTTTTCACCCCAAATAAAGAAGGGGTAGAAAAAGGGAAGAAAATAAAATAACATCATTGTGATGGAATCAGACAGGTCCCTGAAACTCATTTCAGGCAAGTATTTGAGACTGGATGAGATTCAAGTTCATCATGTCTCAATATTATGGTTTAAGGTTATATGTAAAAACATAATGTCACTCACAATTTAGTAAAGCTGTTAAACCTTTAGCACTTCCTTTCATGTCAGTTTTAACTTAGGTACATGCACAAATTAATCTCAGACAGTACAATTTTATAAGAATGAAGTTTTCCATGCAAGAAAGAAGCCAGGATGAGCCGTGAAAGAGTCAGGTTTAAATAGTGTACCAAGGAAAAAGTGTTTTCCAGGGCAACAAGAATCATATTATCATTTAAAGAGTTTTTATCCTGCAGTAAAAATAGTTTGCTATTTTTAAGACCAAAGGAGCAGCCAAACCCCTTATCTAGCCCTTTAAAAGATAGGAACCTGTCCTAGTCCTGTGGGATATGAGACTGTGGTTGTGATCCCACAGGAAGATTAAGGTGAAGTGGAGCAAGACTAGGTTTTCTGGTGGAGTTAAGCAAAAGGCAGCTCTGTTGCTGTGTAGACTTTGCAAAAGTTCCTGTATTCTCCTAACAAACCCAGGAGTTACTCCATGGCTTCCAGAGTCCAACACAGACTTCCTTGGGCTTAACATTATTGATTTTTTTTTAATTAAAAAGATAACTAATATGGATGAGCTGAACAATTAGGAAAAGTAACTCCTCAGGATTTTTTGTGGTCAGACAACATCCTGGAAGGTCTGTTGAGGAAGTGTTTGCAACCTGTCTGTGCCACGGGTTGTAATGAGAGGGAGATGACTTCCATAAATAGGCTCCCTGTGTGCCTGGCAGCTTGGATTAAATGTCCAGAGAGCCTAAGGACAGCTGGGCCCTCCCTGAATCCCAACAGGAGCAGTGCTGGTTCTGTGGAATTTGTTCCTGCTGTTTAAAACTCGGGCACTGCAGCCTTTCCTTTCCTTTCCCCAGCGCTCGGAGCCCAGAGTGACTTGGGAAGTTCTCACCTCGGCAGCAGCAGGACTGTGACCAATGCCTGCCTTGGGCAGAGGGTTTTGGGGCTCTGCTCTGGGATTTACTCTCCCACAGCTAACCCAGCTCTCTGTGTCCATTCCTTGGTTAGTGTGGAAAGCCTGAATTAATTTCCAGTGTGTGCCCTCGGTTGCAAAGAGAAAAATAACTTGGCCAGGAGGGAATAAACTTTCAGTTCCAAATGCATTTGGTATAATCAAAACAAATCCTCACTAGCAGAGCAATGGCAAAACAGAAATATGATGGCTAGAGCAGAAAAATGAGGGAAGAGGAAATCTCTTTTCTGTTGAGGCCAATTCCAAAAAGCCGCCGTCGTTCCTTGGCAGAGTCTTTGTAAGGACGTGTTTGGTTTGGGGGAGATGCCCACACTTTGGGAGAGTAGAACTGAATGTGTGAGCACGAGGTAATGTCCTGAGGAATCGGGGTTCAAACGAGGGGACTGAAGACCAGGGATTTCAAGCAGGATTTTACTTCAAATGGAATTGATTTAGTGCCCTGGAAGATGGGGAGGAGCAGAAAAGGGAAACAGAGAATTCAGAGGTGGTGTTTGCATTGCACCTTTCATAGTTAAAATTCCTAACTATTGTTTTGGTGGAACTTGTGGTTTCTTTATACATTTATCCAGATTTCATAACTCAGTACCAACATTTGAATAGTACATATTGTGTGATTTGCTGTTTTAATAAATCAGTGTCTTAATTTTGCTTTTACCTACACTAGACTAGCACCACTTCCAGACTCCTTTGAGTCAGGGTTTCCTGGATAACTGCTCTCTCAGTTCTGCAGTTGCAGACAAACACACCTAAAGATTTGAGAAGTCTGACAAGTAATATACAAAACACATCCACCAGAGTAACACGAAATTGCTGTAATTTTCTAGGGAAGGGGAATAAATCGGTTAAAGAAAGGCCAAGAGTCTTTGGGGGGAAAAGCCTCAATATCTTTGTACTAATAAAAAGCATTTCCTTGAAGTTTGTGAAGTGCTTTGGGGCCTGTGTGGATGAAAGGCTTCATCTGTCTGTCGTTTCTGTGGCTGTGCTGAGTCCAGACCTGGGGGTCCTTACACGTCACCCTTCGGCTCCCCACCCAGGGACCATCTCGTCCCTTCTCTGTGCAGCAGGTCTGTGTTTCCTTGAAGCATCCCCAGCCCCGTGTGAATGGATCTCAGCCAGCCCAGGTTGCTCATCCCCTCCTTGGGATGTTTCCTCGTGTTGAAATCTGGGTCACATCCCAGCCATGAAATGTGCTGACGAAATACCTCTGGTATTGCTTGTTTAAAAGCAAACTGAAGAAAATATTTGTTCTTGGTTCCTCTGTCTGTGGATCTGCACAGAGATCCAGGAGTGTATGAAGGAGCCACCCACAGCTCAGCAGGAAGGTCTGGGGGAGCTGGGCTGGGACCCTGAACCTGCCACCCCTCAAATCCAAACCCCTCCCTTGTCACAGCACTTAAATCTGGGAACAGACCCCAGCTGTGTGTTGGTCATGTATCCATCTGTATCCACGCCATGCACTGATGCTCTTGCTCAAAATCTAGAAGTTAAAATAATTTACTGCCTTCTTGGCTTTGTCTACAAAACATTTCAAGACAAAGCCCAGATAAATAACTTTTTGCCTCCTGTGTTCCTATCACTGGACTTACACTCCTGACATGTGTGAGTTGTCTGAATCCTCCAGGGCTCCTCTGGTATGGAGGCTTGGGGTGGATGGATTTCCACAGTGGTAGTTCTGTGTTATTTCTGAGTGCCAGAATGAATGAGGAGAAATCCTTCAGCACTATATTTAATTTTTCCTGTCACTTATCTCTTCCTATTGTTCGTCACTATTGTTCTTTTACCATCTTCAACTTTTTCCTGTATCAGAAAGCCCTAAACCCTGTAATTAGATGTGCCTCACCTAATTCCTCTTTTAATAGTCTAGGGAAAAATAGAGAAACAGCAGTGTCATATGTGGTGGGAAAAAGCCATCCCTAGCTGCAGATTCCAGGTGTGTTCTTAGTTTGAAATATGAGTCATTCACAGGAATTTCTTTCCTGTAGGTACAGTGTACCTGTGCCACAGAATAACAACAGTGTTCACAGGTAGGGAGCCTGACACTTGGGCTGTGTGGATCAGGATAATGGAATTCATTGCAGCCATAGCTCCTTCAGCTGCTGTGTTTTAAGAGCTCCTTCATTTTATTTTCCTGTCCCACGAATTGTTGTTTGAGAACTCCACTTAGTCCCTCTTTGCCAGGTATTTCTCTTTTGAAGAATGGGTTTTTCCTCCCCCCCCCACTTTCTGGTTTATTCTAACTGCAACAGGAGTTCATCCCACATCACCCTGCCCAGGCTGGGTTCCCCTCACACACCTCCCTGGTCACCTGGCCAGGGATGGCACTCAGGGGAAATCCAAATCCTGCAGCTTTGAGGAGACAAATTCTCCTACGTGCTTGGACTTGATTGTTTTCACTGTGTAAAGTTTTGTAGCCTGGTTTGTGCTTGGTTCAGGGAAGAACCACGGCAATAATTCAATAAAAACTCCCCTGCCAAAGGGATCAAGCACTGGGAGAGCAAACTCGAGTCTCTGAGAGGATTGTAGGTACCTGTTGCTAAGTCCATTAGAGATATTTATAACCCCAGGCATGATACCCCGGGTGTGCAGTGAGCCACAGGACTGTGGCAGGGGTGTGCAGAGGAGTTCAGCTCATTGAACAGTAGCAATAGGTACTTGCCACTGACAGATATTCCATTGGTTCATTTTTTGTCTGCCCAGTATTTGTTTCAGTTCTAGAAAAGTCAGGCAACTTGTACCATAGCAAATTTTATGTAACACTTTCATTCTCTAATTGGAATTTGTCTGGTGTGAGTCTTCCTTCAATGTTTTACAGTTTTCTCTAATTCCTTTTTACACGTATTTGTTTAGTGTGGCCAATACACCAGTGTGGGCACAGGCCCAGGGCAGTGCCTGTCCCTGTGCTGGCACTGCTGGGGCACCTCCAGTCCTGGGGGCCGTTCAGGGCCCTCATGGCAAGAGAGACACGGAGGGGCTGGAGCATGTCCAGGGAAGGGAGCAGAGCTGGGGAAGGGGCTGGAGCAGCAGGAGCAGCTGAGAGAGCTGGGGGGGCTCAGCCTGGAGAAAAGGAGGCTCAGGGGGGACCTTCTGGCTCTGCAACCCCCTGACAGGAGGGGGGAGCCGGGGGGGTCGGGCTCTGCTCCCAAGGAACAAGGGACAGGAGGAGAGGGAACGGCCTCCAGCTGTGCCAGGGGAGGGTCAGGTTGGATATTGGGGAAATTTCTTCCTGGAAAGGGTTGTCCAGCCCTGGCACAGCTGCCCAGGGCAGTGGTGGAGTCCCCATTCCTGGAGGGATTTAAAGGACATGTGGATGTGGCACTTGGGGACGTGGGTTAGTGTGGCCTTGGCAGTTCTGGGGGACAGTTGGATTCCATGGACTCAATAGCCTTAGAGGGCTTTTCCCACCTCAGGGGCTCTGTGACATCACTGGCAGATCCCAGAGGTCACAGAACCTTGGCCTGCAGTTGGACCTGCCTGGGGCTGGGCCTCACCCACTCTGCCCACCTTTGCTGCAGGATGTGGGGGTTGCTGTGAGCCTGGTGCCCTGCCTGGTGAGTGCTCTGGGAACGGAGCCTCCCGGCACTCCCAGCTTCCCTCCTCCCATCCTTGCACCTCTGCCCTCCAGCTCCGGAATCCACCAGCTCTGTGGGCTCTGTGCTGTCCAGGTGTAGCTGCAACACCTTTGTGTGAGATTGAGATATACCTTTGAACAAACACAGCTGTGTACAGGCTTTGGACTGGTTCTGAAAAACACAATCAGCATTTGTCTGTCTGTGACTCATCCCAGCGCCACCGCTGCCTTTCCCTAAACCTGTTGTGACATTACTTACATGCTAAATGTTACAGACTGTTTATTCTGTCTGTGCAGCAATCAGATCCACACTAAATGGACTGCAGAAAGGCAACTTACATGTTAAATGTTATATTTATTCTGTCTGTGCAACAGTCAGATCCACACTAAATGGACTCCCGAAAGGCAGACACTGATTCCTGTCGTGATAAGCATACAGTTTCTTTAAAAACCTGCTTTTTGTCATGACTTCAGCTAGGAAAGGCAAATTACTTTCTTACCAGTGTTTCTGTGCATTGCACCTCAGATGGATTTCTTGCTACTTCATTTTTCTGCTCCTGATCCATCAGATGAATGATTTTAGGCACATGAGGAGTCCCCTTCAAACCAGCCCAGCTCTGGGCTCCAGGCAGCTGCAGAAGGCACGTCCCCAGCCCAGAGAACAGTGACACTGAGGCACAGGAGTGACAATACCAGCAGTCCACTGGAAGGCTGGAGATAAATGGGATGCAATCCCTGGAATGGCCTTTAACTCTGCTTTAATAAATATTGCCCTTGCACCAGTTTTCCTGAGGTCTAATGTTCTTCCCAAACTTGGCTCTAGTGAAGCTCAGTTTGGGTTCCTTTGCAGAGCTCTCTGTCCTCACCCACACTGAGTGCACAGGCTCATGATTCCTTCTGTGAACACTTCACACAAATTTAGATTTATGCCTCATCTCAAATGTAATGTGGAGACTAAATGAAGTGTAGTGAGGAACACGGGGTGGAAAGGACTTGTCACAGTGTCCAGTCGTTTGGGGCTGGAGCCACCACGCAATCAGTCCCTTCACCGAGGCAGTGCCACCATCCCAGCTGACGAGGTGGGATCAGTCCCAGGCTGCACTCGGGGATCTCAGAGGTCTTTTCCAGCCTGGACGGTGCTGTTGTTCCAAGCAGGTCGATTTTTCCTTCCTGCCACTCGGGTTGTGCCAGAGCTCGTAGATGTGCTGGTTGGCTGTGTCCGTGCCCGGGTGAGATCCATGTACTCCCGTGCCAGGGTTGTGCTTTCCCCCAAGCAGCTCCTGTGCCGTGGGTGAGGCCGTGTGTCGGGATGGCAGAGT
This sequence comes from Manacus candei, assembly GCF_025592945.1. Taxonomy (NCBI): domain Eukaryota; kingdom Metazoa; phylum Chordata; class Aves; order Passeriformes; family Pipridae; genus Manacus; species Manacus candei. Next base: position 16,317,374 of record NW_026138094.1, on the reverse strand, counting down.
TTGGGATGGCAGAGCTCGGGATGGCAGAGTTTGGGATGGCAGTGTTTGGGATGGCAGAGTTTGGGATGGCAGAGCTCAAGATGGCAGAGTTTGGGATGGCAGAGTTTGGGATGGCACTGCTCAGGATGGCAGAGTTTGGGATGGCAGTGTTTGGGATGGCAGAGTTTGGGATGGCACTGCTCAGGATGGCAGTGTTTGGGATGGCAGAGCTCGGGATGGCAGAGTTTGGGATGGCAGAGCTCGGGATGGCAGTGTTTGGGATGGCAGAGTTTGGGATGGCAGAGCTCGGGATGGCAGTGTTTGGGATGGCAGTGTTTGGGATGGCAGAGTTTGGGATGGCACTGCTCAGGATGGCAGAGTTTGGGATGGCAGAGTTTGGGATGGCAGAGTTTGGGATGGCAGTGTTTGGGATGGCAGTGTTTGGGATGGCACTGCTCAAGATGGCAGAGTTTGGGATGGCAGTGTTTGGGATGGCAGTGTTTGGGATGGCAGAGTTTGGGATGGCAGAGTTTGGGATGGCACTGCTCAGGATGGCAGAGTTTGGGATGGCAGAGTTTGGGATGGCAGAGTTTGGGATGGCAGAGTTTGGGATGGCAGAGTTTGGGATGGCAGAGTGTGGGATGGCAGAGCTCGGCACGGCTCTGCCGCCGTTATGTAACTGTGCAGTTCAGCAGCCGAAGCCTCACACGTTTCTTCAATGCCTGAGTATTCCTGGTTGTGCCTTTTACAGCTTTCCATGTGGTGCCCATGAAGATGAGGCTGAGAACGCGGAAGGCTTCTCAGCAGTCCAACCAGATCCACCCGCAGCGGGCGCTCCGGGCCAAGCGGAAACACTCGGAGGTGGAGGAGACCTTACCTGGGGGCGGGGGGAAGCCACAGAAAAATGACACCGGCCTCTTGTCTTCAATCAAAAAGTTCATTAAAGGAAGCACACCCAAGGTAAGCCAGCTGTGGGGCCCTGCTTGGCTTTTAGTTGGGTCGTTGTCAGTTCAGTGTGTTCCAAACCCATTTCTACTGAGAATAAATAATGTGGAAGCAAAACGTAAAGAGATGGAAGGCAGCAAGTGCCTGTGAGAGTTGTGTCAGGAAAAGCAGACTTGGAAATCCTTCAGGTGTCAGTCATAGGTGTATTTAACAGTCTAATAAATCACAGGATTTATTACCTGGCATTTCTTTGTGAAAGTGTTGGCTGATGAATCCAGTAGATTTTTAATTGCTGTTTTAAAGAGTCCTTGAATCCAAATTTGAGGAATTACCAATATTGGCAACTAAGGCAAGCCAGTCTGTAAGCATAAATTTACTGAGTGTTTTTAGCATTTTTATTCAAAACTGGTTAGGAGTCAGTCAGTCAATAAAGGTCAAACCTCACAAATCCACGTGTCAGGGAATTGCTACAACTGTGTGATTCCTGCAGTGGGCACTGCCCTGCTTAGGGCATCAAATCCAGGTATTGCCAGGGAAAACCACGAAATCTTATCTTGGTCCAGACAGAAATCTGAGCTTTGCTGATCTTCACATGTGAACACCTGTCACATATACATTGAGGGTGAATTATATATATACATGCATACATACATATATATATAAACTTTGATAGGCTGAATGTAACCTTGCTTCAAAAACCTGTGGTTTTTTCTCTAAGTGAAGGCCAGTCTAAAAAATCCATTTTCATTCAGTCCCAGCAGTTCAGATACTGACATTATGTAACTGTGAATTTTAAAGAGGAGTAGCTGAGAAGTCGTAACTAATTTACAGTGTATCCCAGATCAGCTACATGATAAATAAAAATCTGATATAAATTCAGAAGTATTTTCTGGGGTTTGAACTGAAGTGTTAAAACAATAACTTTGTAACAAGCTGAAGTTCAGATAGTTTTAAAGTAACAATATATCCTTGAATTGTGAAAAATGTAGTGAAATAGAATATTTCATGACATGTTAAACCACGTCAACCTGTCCTGGAAACAGAGAGGTACCAACCAAGAAACATTTCAGCAACAGTTAAATCTGCTTCCAGTTTGCTTTTCATTAAACTGTGACAATTGATCTATTTTACAGACCTGGTCTATTCCATGGAAAAAAGAAGGCACTGTTCAGTATGTTTCTTTTTTGCCTCCTTTCTCCTTTAAGGAAGAAAGAGAAAACCCCACCAAAAGGAGTCGAATTGAGCGGGACATCGACAACAACCTGATCACATCCACCCCCAAGACGGGGGACAAGCCCAACAAACAGCTGTCCCGGGTGCGGAGGAAAAGTCAGCTCAATGGAGGTGGGTACAGCCAGCTGGGCAGCCAGGGCAGGGAATCCAGGGGTACAGCCAGCTGGGCAGCCAGGGCATGGAATCCAGGGGGTACAGCCAGCTGGGCAGCCAGGGCAGGGAATCCAGGGGGTACAGCCCAGCTGGCACTGCAGGGCAGGGAATCCAGGGGTACAGCCAGCTGGGTGTCCAGGGCAGGGAATCCAGGGGTACAGCCAGCTGGGCAGCCAGGGCAGGGAATCCAGGGGGTACAGCCAGCTGGGCAGCCAGGGCAGGGAATCCAGGGGCACAGCCCAGCTGGGTGTCCAGGGCAGGGAATCCAGGGGGTACAGCCAGCTGGGCAGCCAGGGCAGGGAATCCAGGGGGTACAGCCCAGCTGGGTGTCCAGGGCAGGGAATCCAGGGGTACAGCCAGCTGGGTGTCCAGGGCAGGGAATCCAGGGGGTACAGCCAGCTGGGCATCCAGGGCAGGGAATCCAGGGGGTACAGCCAGCTGGGTGTCCAGGGCAGGGAATCCAGGGGGTACAGCCCAGCTGGCACTGCAGGGCAGGGAATCCAGGGGTACAGCCAGCTGGGTGTGCAGGGCAGGGAATCCAGGGGTACAGCCAGCTGGGTGTGCAGGGCAGGGAATCCAGGGGTACAGCCAGCTGGGCATCCAGGGCAGGGAATCCAGGGGTACAGCCCAGCTGGGTGTCCAGGGCAGGGAATCCAGGGGGTACAGCCAGCTGGGTGTCCAGGGCAGGGAATCCAGGGGTACAGCCCAGCTGGGTGTCCAGGGCAGGGAATCCAGGGGGTACAGCCCAGCTGGGTGTCCAGGGCAGGGAATCCAGGGGTACAGCCCAGCTGGGTGTCCAGGGCAGGGAATCCAGGGGTACAGCCAGCTGGGTGTCCAGGGCAGGGAATCCAGGGGTACAGCCCAGCTGGCACTGCAGGACATGGAATCCAGGGAATCCCAGCTCGACCTGAGCCGGACATTCCTGCAGCAGGGAGGTTACAGGGTTTGATTGACTTCAGTGAGGGCAAGGCTGAGCTAATCACAGCAAAACAAGAGTTCCAGGGCTGCAAGCAACACTTACATCACTCCTCAGACATGGTCACTGTATCTCTGTAAGAACTATTTGGATCATCAGCAGCTATTTTGGAACTAATTTAGCTTTCTTTTTTTAATTGTCATTCTAAAAAACCAATAATAGTTATTTGATTTAGCTCTTCTTCCATTTTCTCACAAATAAAAGTGAATTATGACTCCCAGCTCATGAATTTTGTGGAAGTAACCAGGTGTCCTTAATACTGAAAACACTTGTCAAACACACAGACAGGTTTCTGTCATAGAATTGTAGGAAACTTTGGATCAGAAAGGAACTCTTAAAGGTCATCTGGACCAGTTCCCCTGTTCCCCTCCCAGCAGTGATGATCCAGCTCGGAGTGAGATCTGCCTCTGGAGTTAGATCAGGCTACTCAGAGCCTTGTCCAGGCAAGTTTTCTATCTCTCTAAGGATGGAGATTCCCTGTTCCCTCTGAAAACTGTCTGTTCTTGAATATCTCTAATAATGACATGATACAATTGTCAGTGATATTTAGAACATCGTCCATGGTTCCAACTTTAAAATACCGTTCTTTAAACTTCCTTTCTAAGGAAACTGTGAGGGTGGGCAGGCCCTGGCACAGGTTGCCCAGAGAAGCTGTGGCTGCCCCTGGATCCCTGGAAGTGTCCAAGGCCAGGTTGGACGGGGCTTGGAGCAACCTGGGCTGGTGGGAGGTGTCCCTGCCCAGGGCAGGGGTGGGATGGTCCATGAAGTCCCTCCCAACCCAAACCATCCTGTGACTCCGTGCTGTTCCAGGGCATGTGGAGCGCCCTCAGCCTGTGTTACTGTTATAGGGATACAAGTTCTTAATTCAAGTATTCCCCGTTGGTGGGGGCTTGGAGCTGCAGCTGGGACACCCCACGTTCCATACAGAACAGAGCAGTGTGGAGTCCCTGTGCAGCTCCATCAGGCTCAGCTGAAGGGACATTCTCAGCTCATGTGCATGAAGTCCATTCCCTCGCTTCCATATGGACAGACATCTCAGAGCCTGGGGGCTGGGAAGAAAAGAATTCTTCTTCATCTCAGTCTCAGAACTACCATGAGATGGGAATTGAGTTCTAGGATATACATAACTGTACCTGCACAGTTTGGGAAAACCTTCATTGTTACATGTGATATTGTAATGCGTAGATTTATTTAATTCTGCCCTTTGTTATCTGTGATAACAACTAAAAATTATTTCACTTTGGAATTGTATTTATGCACATATGTGTGTGTATGTGGAGAGGAACAAATTCTGGACTCGTCGTGGTGCAGTTTGGAGGCTCAGCCTTGGGAGTTCACTGACACTTTCTCTTGGTTCCATCTAGTGGAGTCCCCCTGGCACTGACACCAATGTGCTCTGCAAGGGCACAGCAGCTCCAAGTCTGTCTCCCACCAAGTCCATCGAAAGGATTTAGTCTTCTATTATTTATGTAAACAAGGAGTGTTTCCTAATCTGGAGTGTTAAACTTATGATGGTGTTGGAAATTGACTTTTTGTTTTGATGCTGATAATGAATGACTGGCTCCTGTGGACAGAGCTGAACCATGAACAGGAGGGATCAGTCCTGGAGAGCAAATGCTGACAGCAGAGGACAGGATGTAACTGATAACAGCAGTGTGGTGTTACAGGTCATAATTTTTCTCTTGCAGAAGCTGGAAGTTATGAGATGACAAACCAACACGTAAAGCAAAATGGAAAATTGGAAGATAACCCCACCACTGGCAGCCCCCCACGGACAACGTTACTGGGAACCATATTTTCTCCTGTTTTCAATTTTTTTTCACCAGCAAATAAAAATGGTGAGTCTTAGGTAAAAAGCCAGTGGTGTTAAACCAGAGAGTGAGATTTTTTTTTTATGAAGTTGCTGTTCTGAGCAACAGTACACTTTGCATTCTGATTTACAGACCAAGAGTTACTGCTGCCAGATAAAGGGCTCTGCAATTCTTAGATGGGTTGATCGTTCAGGAAGGAAGGAATAAGTTTATAACCATTAGAATATCTTTGTGCACCTTTCAGAAAAAAAAAAAAAAATAAGAAAGAAAAAAAAAAAGGATTAAGTTACTTGTCCCAAATGTATCTTAAAGCCGTTTGTCAGGGCCATCATTTTGGTTCTGGTTTTTGTAACGTGACCCAATGCAGGTCCCTTCAGTTGTTCTGCAGCTTTGCTGTGTGTGGTTAAGAGGGGCTGTGAGTGTTGGGGGGGAACTCAGAGGTAACGAGTGTCCCAAAATCCCCCCAGGAACATCGGGGTCGGACTCTCCGGGCCAGGCTGTGGAAGCTGAGGAGATCGTGAAGCAGCTGGACATGGAGCAGGTGGACGAGATCACCACGAGCACAGCGACGTCCACCAACGGCGCGGCCTTCCCGGGCCAGGCCCTGCCCCTGCGGGGCCCCCCCGGGCTGGGGGACACCGAGGAGCCGGGGGACCGGGACCTGCCCCCGCTCACGGGTACGGACGGGGACCTGCTGCCTGCCCAGCCCTGCTGCCTGCCCAGCCCTGCTGCCTGCCCAGCCCTGCTGCCTGCCCTGCCCTGCTGCCTGCCCCTGCCCTGCTGCCTGCCCAGCCCTGCTGGGACCTGCTGCCTGCCCCATCCTGCTGCCTGCCCCATCCTGCTGCCTACCCCTGCCCTGCTGCCTGCCCTGCCCTGCTGGGAACTGCTGCCTGCCCCATCCTGCTGCCTGCCCCATCCTGCTGCCTGCCCCTGCCCTGCTGCCTGCCCCTGCTGTCTGCCCTGCTGCCTGCCCCAGCCCTGCTGTCTGCCCCATCCTGCTGCCTGCCCAGCCCTGCTGCCTGCCCCTGCCCTGCTGCCTGCCCCTGCTGTCTGCCCTGCTGCCTGCCCCTGCCCTGCTGCCTGCCCCTACTGCCTGCCCCAGCCCTGCTGCCTGCCCTGCTGCCTGCCCCTGCCCTGCTGCCTGCCCCAGCCCTGCTGCCTGCCCTGCTCTGCTGCCTGCCCAGCCCTGCTGCCTGCCCCTGCCCTGCTGCCTGCCCAGCCCTGCTGCCTGCCCAGCCCTGCTGGGAGCTGCTGCCTCGCCTCAGCCTGGGCCACACAAACACTGCTCGTGCTGGTTTTTATGGTTAATGCACTAATCTGGCTCGTGCACCAAAGGCACAGTTTGGGCAAGACTTGTCTGTTCCTGGTGCAGCTCGGGTGGTCTCAAAGCAGTTCCTCACATGGAAACAAAGGTTCCAGAGGAAAAGTGTTTCTATGAGCATTAAGTACCCCCCTGCTGAACATGCACACTCTGGGCTTGCTGATCTCCAAAGAGAAATGGGCTACATTTTGGTATCTTACATTAGAACCACGTGGTGAATGAGAACCACACAGACCCTACACACAAATCCTGATAACCTGTCCATATTTCCTTCAAAAGACTCATCATACATCTCTTTTTTTTGACAAAAGTTGTAGCCATAAAATGCAGTTTCTCTGTGGATGGGCAGCATCAAATCCTTAACAGTTCCCTAAACCCTGCCCAGACCCTCAGAGCTTTGGGGATGGATAGTTTTTGAAGGCTCCTGCCAAGGAGGTAAATGTGACTTCTGAGCAGCCCCTGGGGTGGGAGGTGGGGCTGGGGACAGAATATTTCACTGTTGCTTCTTCCCTCGTGTCTCAAGTGCACATTGTGGCTTTGAAGAACTGCACTAATAAGACCAGCTCTTGTGGTTTTTTGTTTTATTTTTTGTTTTGGTCATTTTCGTTGAATTTTAGCACCAGTATCTCCAGACAGTGGCTACTCATCAGCTCATGCAGAAGCCACCTATGAAGAGGACTGGGAAGTCTTTGATCCGTAAGTGCCAGTGTTTGTACTGAAAACAGTCAGTTGATCATTTTGGGTATTGGATTACGATATTTTAATTTATATTTATTATTATATTAATCGCATCATTTTAATATTATGATAATGAGCTCCAAAAGCCCTTAACTTAAAAAAATAATTGTATATTGTTGTGGGGTTTATTTCAATTTAAAATACTTATTTCCTGTGCATCCTTAAATATTTCAAATATTTAGTTGACCTAAAACATTACAGTTTTACAGCAAAATCTGTGTTCTTTTCAGATATTATTTCATCAAACATGTGCCCCCACTAACAGAAGAACAGCTGAACAGGAAGCCAGCTCTCCCACTCAAAACCAGAAGCACACCAGAGTTTTCATTAGTTCTAGACTTGGTAAATATCTTTATAAACACAAACCAAAGCAGGGGGATGGGGCATTTCCCTTATTTTGCTTGTGGAAATCAGTCATGTTTGCTTTAAACAAAAAAGACTGTTGAATGTCACATAAATTTTAGTATTTTTAGTCAAAAATACTAGTTAAAGTAGTTAAAAAGTAGTTTAAAAAGAATTAATAGTGGCAGGAATAGAATGCTTGTTGTATTTGTCAAATACTTGCATCCTTTTTTAAAAAAAAATTACATTTTTTATAATTGCACAATCTTTTCTTTCTTTTATATATTTTTTTAATAGGATGAAACATTAGTGCACTGTAGTCTAAACGAATTAGAAGATGCTGCACTCACTTTTCCAGTTCTTTTCCAAGATGTCATTTACCAGGTAAAAAGAAAAACACAAACCCCTTTACTTTGTTTAAGGTGGGAATCCTTGGGGTTTGTATTTGTTCTCATCTTGTGGAAAGAGAGGGAAGCCTGGTGATAAAGTTACACCATCCTGGTGATGAGCTGCGGGTGGCACATTTGGCAAGAAACTTTGTATTCACTTCAGCTGTTCCCCTTGTCTTGCCCTCTGGTCACTTGGCTGTGTCCACATAGAAATGTGATATAATTCAGTTCATGCACTGCAACTCCTTGTGGACATTTACTGTGATGGGAATGGAAATTTAAGCCAATTCCTAAGTGACTGTTAAAAAAATTGATAAAGCTGAAATCACCCTGAAATGAGGCAGTTCAGCATCCTCCCTTCTCTCCCTGGATGTTTCAGTACCTTTCCTCAAAGCTGTAGTTCTGTGTGGGCAGTCTCTGAACCAGAAATAGCTGTGAGCAGAGCCTGGGGCTGCTGTTTTTCCCCTTTGTGTTGTGACTGTGGGCTCAGGTCACGGCCAGGTCTGTCCAACACACACCAGATATCACCTGAGGGTTGGCCCCAGGTACAGAACAGAGCCTGGGACGTGCCCTCACTGCCACCAGGTGCTCCAGGGCCCTGGGGCTGCAGATTTACAGAGGTGCCTCCCTGGGAGCCCAAATCCTGTATTTGGAGTTCAGTCAGAGGCAGAAATCTCCTGACTCAGTGTCTCTTTTGTGAGTCCACAATTTCTTACAGGGAATGATTTCTCTGTGTGTGCAGTTCTGTGCTGGTGGTATCCAAGTTGATGGAAATTTGGAAGTAGCTGAAGCCTTTTCCAATCCCTTCTGCCACCCCAGGCTCAGGTGTAACTGTGTTCAGGTGTGATTGTGTTCAGGTGTGATTGTGTTCAGGTGTAGTTGTTAGTGGTGGTTAAGATGATGATTTAGTTCAGGTGCTGGCTCACGGTGTCCAGTGCTGGAACTGGTGCTGCCCCTCTGCTGAGAGCCGAGTCAGGATGTTCAGTCAAAGCAACCAGTTCCATTTTTAATTTAGAGACTGTTCAATTTTTATATTTTATTGAAATTATTTCTAATTCTGTCCAGTTTCCCAATAGTTCAATGTTATCATCTCACACCTTCACTCAGAGCTGCTCAGGCTGTGAGCCAATGGAATATTGGTGTAATTAGGTTATAGTGGAAGTTACTGTTTGCTGTTTATTTCTAATGCCCATTTTGGCCTCCTCTGTAGCAGGTGGCACAGTGTGGGGTGGGGGAGGCTGGGGGAGTCTCAGTGTTCACTAAAGCCCATCTCTGCTCCAGGTCTATGTCCGGCTAAGGCCGTTCTTCCGAGAGTTCCTGGAACGTATGTCTCAGATTTATGAGGTAAAACAACTGGACACTACTTTTGAATTTCACTTTTAAGTTATATCCACACACTTGCATGTCAAGTAACGACTTTTTCCCCTTCAATCCCCAGATCATTCTGTTTACTGCTTCTAAGAAGGTGTATGCAGACAAGTTATTGAACATCCTGGACCCCAAAAAGCAACTGGTCAGGTAAAAACAGAACATTGTGAACATGCCCTCAAGGACCAGCACCTGTACCTGCTCATCCTCTGTTAGGCTGACTCATGGCAAATGTCCTCTTGAGGATCAGAAATGTGCTTTGGAACACACACTGCAAATAAAGGAAATAAACTGAATTAACAGATTACCTTTACACTACTCAAAATCGATTTATTAACTATAAATTATGACTTGTATAACTTTTACAATCAGCATGCTGTTTGTTCATATTCAATCACAAAATCATTTGTCTGTTGGTTTTGTATTAGAGCTGGTTTGGTTTATCATTTCTCAGTACTGAGCTTTGTTGGGAAGTGATTGGCTTTTCCAGTTCCTTAAGGCAGAAAGAAATTCCGGGGGGTGAGATTCTGTTATGCTCCCCTGGAAGGAGGACTGTACCTTAGGAAGTTGAAACCAAAGAGATTCTGCTCAGGGGTTCCCCCTCCTGGGGTGCCCCAGGTCAGGGAAGCAAACACCTGCCTGTTGGTGGTCAGAGCTGTGTGACCTGTACCTAGCATCTCTGCACAGCCCTGCTCTGCATCCTGGTGTTGTATATTCTGAGGGAAACTGGATTTTCCTCACACACAAGAAAAGACAGTGGTTTTCTCCATTGCTTTCACTCGGTGGCGTGGGCACATCCCAACTCACTTTTGAAGTGCAGGAAGTTAAGATGTCACTAATTTTGTCCAGGAACAATTGTATTGTGTCTTGGTTTATGTGACATCCACCACAGAATCTCAGTCTGGGCCTGGTAACCTCCTTGCCACTGTGTAAACCAGACTTGGGAATCCTTTCAGTCCTTGGAATACCTGAGCCTGGCTGTGTCAGCGGGCGGGACGGTGGGCAGGAGGCACTGGCACCTCCAGAGCGTGAGCCTGGCTGTGCACCCGAGGTGTTAAACCCCCTGCAGGCCAGGACTGGGGTCATTCCTGTGTTAGGGCAGGGCAAGGCCCGTTAGACACAGAGCCAGCCAGGGTTTGGGACTGTGCAGAGCTGTCCCCGTGCTGCCCCAGCGGGGCCGTGGTGCCCGGGCTGTGCCCCAGCCCGAGTGCTGCCAGGCCTCCTGTGACTCACCCTCTATATATAAATGCTGAGGCAGCAGCTCCTTCCCTCCATGGCAACGTTGGGAGCTCAGCTCCTGTATGGAATTAAGCACACTATGTACAGCTTCTGAAAACTCCATTTAAAAATATAAGCAGCCCGGAAGGGACTGCACTGTCATAGGGCTGGGCAACCCCAAACCTGCCCAGTTTATAATTCTGTCGATGTGCCATGAAATGTGAGTTTTATTCCTGCTGTTTTTTGAATCTGACTCCTTCTAGTCAATCCATCCATTTCTTCTGTCATGACTTACACAGGAGCAGATTAATTGGAAAGGAAGGAATTGATGGGATGTTTTGGCCTCGAGGCTTTTTCTCGAGCTACAATAACTGAAATAGGTTAATTGCCAACAGAGGTGTAATAGGAAAGGAAACATTTCTTGTGATACTTTGTGCTCTGGCACTCGATGGCACGGGAAGGCCTCATTCTGTGGGAGCTGGGACAGAGTGAAGGGATAATAACCCCCAATAAATTGGCTCCTGTGCAGCACCTGGGGCATGGCACATCACTGGGGTGTTTTGGGTCCCTTTGTCAGTCTGAAAGGGATCAGAAAGCAAGAGCTGTTTAAATACACACATCCACAGAACTGGGTTAGTGCAAAATTACCTGAACTGGGCATTTTACCAGTAGAAAGCTCTAAAGTGAATGGGAGAGGAGCACAATTCTTTAAAAGGGGCAAGGAGATTGGAAGAGAAGAGGTTGGGTAAGGCCTGGCAGAGTCACCTGTTCCTGACGCAGCGGGGATGTTGTCATTGACCTCATTAATTAGTGTCTTCCTTTAATGACAGGCATCGACTTTTCCGTGAGCATTGTGTGTGTGTACAAGGGAATTACATCAAGGACTTAAACATCCTGGGCAGAGACCTCTCCAAAACCATCATCATCGACAATTCACCGCAAGCCTTTGCTTACCAGGTGAGGGGCTGTGGGCAGCAAACCCCTCAGGGGGGCAGAGCTCCCTGGGGCAGCACACTGCAGCCCTGCAGCTGGAGTTCCCTTCTGACTGAAGTCTGGGGCCAGTGAAACCCTGCACTTGGATCTCCCTGCTTGTTTAAGTTTGGGGCTCATGTTTGTTTTGAAGTTTACAGACCAAAACTGTGGGGAAAATACACGTTAATGAACTCTGACTTGGAAACATATTTCCTCCAGATGCTATTTCACAAGTCATATTTGTAAATAAATTAAGTATAAATCATGTCTTGATGATTTTTTTTTCCTTTTTTAACTTTAGCTTTCCAATGGAATTCCTATAGAAAGCTGGTTCATGGATAAAAATGACAACGAACTCCTAAAATTGATTCCATTTCTGGAGAAACTCGTAGAGCTGGTGAGTGTTTCCTTTCTGTGGCTCTTGCCAAAAACGTCAGTAAGCTCTTTTAAGTATGTTCACATTATTTTAAGGGTTTTGAGTCACTGAGATTTAGGCTGATGAGGGTCCTGTGTGTCCCTGTGTGACTAGGCTGCTGGATTTTAGAGTGGGCACAGGGACGTGTTCACACAGCAAAGGGGGGACTGCTGGCATTGCTGGCTGTGCTGGAAACCGAGGGCAGTGGGGTGGGAACATCAGTGATAAGGCAATTGGGGGTCTGGGGACATTGGCATGACACAGTGCCCGTTGTTGGGAGTGCTGTGTGCCTTTGTTCTTGAAACAAATAAATCACCCCAAATCGTTGTGGGTGTTACGTAGTTATTTCTGCAAACCTCTTGAATGACATCATTCGTTGCTTATGTTTTGTTATATTAAAGTAGGGGTGTTAGACAGTGAACCCTGTGAAAATGTGATTCCTGGCTGTGTTCATTGCCCTAAACCTGCACTTCTCCCCCCAGAACGAAGACGTCCGACCTCACATCAGAGACAGATTTCGCTTGCATGACTTGCTACCCCCCGATTAAAGCCTTTGCTCTCGCTGCCGAGGGGAGGAAATGCAGGACCCTGTTGGACTAATACAAAACATTGCCATTACTGTTGAAATTTTGCATTTTTGTACCCCGTCTTGCTTTTCTTATCTTTGGTGCCCAACACTGATCAAGGGTTACAGAAAGAGACTTTCTACACCTGAGGTTGCCGCCATCAGTACAATCCAGTACCTGCAGTAGGGAGGCTAGAACAGAAAAGGCTTTAGAACTAGTGCAACTCCAAGGAAATTTTTTATGTACAGGACATCTGCAGTTTATAAAGAAAATTCTGTTTCTGCCACCAGCAGTTTGACCTGTAGAAACACAGGATTTTATGATACAACAGAGATTGAAAATGGACTCGGATTTTCTCTCTGTTCGGTGCTCTAAGTGGGTTTGTAGCCACTTTTCTGTTACTTTTAAGATTCTCATTTCAACAGGAATGGCCAGTAAAAGTTGTTTTATTTTTCCTGTTAAGGTTTATAACCTTTTTACATTTTTGACCTGTATTAGATTAGAATTTCATTATGCATTCCTTTTAGTTGAGGCGCTTCATAGTTTTTCTGGAAATAGCCAAATTTTGTTAGTTTTTTATTAAACAGTTGGCTGGCCGTTTCCCTGCTTTGTCTGCCTGCATCCTGTATATTTGTTTAAAAATATTCTCTAGTTTTAGCCCACGTAAGTTTCATTTAGAAAGAAAAAAAAAAAACCCCCTGCATTTATATTTTCTTTCTGTAATATTCTACTGTAGTCGAAACCTTTTCAAAAATCAAGAGACTGGCTAGATAAGAAGATAAGAATTACTAATATTCCGAATCTTTTAAACCATTGCGATGGCACGTACTCCGGACAGAGCACACCTGGCAGCGGCCCCTCGGATGGACAAGGAATACCTCACACTGTGCTGTGCATGGACCTGGCCAGGAGGAGGAGCGTGGTCAGCTGGCAGGTTTGCTGGGATCCCATTCCTGCTGCCTCCTTTGCTCCGGGACTGCCTGCTCCGCTCAGTATTCCGGGGAGTCGGGCCTGGGCTGGGCACCCCTGTGACACTCCCGGTTCCAATCAGCCTCTCCCGGGGAGCAGCCCTGGCAGGGCTCCACCTGCCATCCCAGTGGTTTCCCGAGGGAATAGGCCCCAGCCGTGGCTCCTAATGCAGCGCCCCGGAGGTGATATTTTTGTAACGGTGGGAAATCTGCTTTTCCGGAGGCTTTTTATGGAAGGTAGAATTTGTACAAGGTAGGAAGCTTTGCCTCTCGACTGCATTACCACGCCACAGGCTCGGACTGGTTTTGTGTAAAAGATGTCACAGAACGGCACTTTTTCTAAAGAGAAGTTTGCTATTTTGTATGCTTGATAAGAAAGTACAGTATTGGAAATTAAAGGTGGACAGCTGATAATTGAGAAGTATGTCAATTAATTTTTTATGTATATTACCTGTTTACTTGTACAATTTTATTGTACAAATTACATGCAGCTTCATTTTCAAATGAGTCCTTAAAATAAGGAAAATCTTTTTAGCAAAACATTTAATTTTTGTATTTTTGATTTTAAAAGGCATGAGTTATGTCAACTTTTTCCAGTGTATTAATGAAGATTTTAACTTTTCATCAGGTTGAGTGTTTTCTTACTATATTATCTGTTGTGTATGTAGCTAGCACATGGTGTCACTGAACTGTTAAACTTAGCATGTAGAGCAAGCCTGTTTTGTGGAAAATCCTTATTCATTAAAAACAAAATCATCATGGCAGATTTTCTGCAAAAAAGTGAAAACATTTGCAATTCAGAATACTGATTTTTTTTGTATTTAAAGAAAGGTATTTTGCTTGCAGGAAAGAAATACTACAGATTCATTTTAATGAGAATCTTTTAAATGTATTTATCTTTAGGGCATCTGGGCATCTTTACGCTGTTTGTCTTATGTCTTTATTGAAATAAAATGTACAGAACATTACCTTTACATCTGCTTCGTGCAGCCGTGTCGCCCTGGGCAGCCCTCCTCGGGTGCTGTGCCCATGGCTCTGGAAGGATTGCTGGATTTTGGAAGTGGGCAGCTTGTGTTGGAGCTGCTCCTTGGTTTGCCAGCCCGTTGTCAGTTGTTCTTTGTGGTCAGTTGTTCTTTGTGATGTAAATCTGAATTTGAGGGGTCTCATTAGTTTGGGGGCAAAGCTTTGTGTAACGGGGGTTTGTCCAGATCTCTCAGGTCACAGAGCTGCTGTGAATCCACTGACCCACCAGAGTGAGCCCAGTTTGGTTCAGTTCGTGGCCCTTCTCTTGTTGTAAAGAGTGTTCAGCTGTTCAAACAATGTCCTTGTCTCCAGGTCCTCTCAGTGGCTCCCCCGGTTCCAAAGGTGCTGCCGGGCTGAGGAGAGCAGAGCCAGGTTAGAGCTGTGTCTGTGCTGTGCCCACCAGAGCCGGGAGGGAAACCCTCCTGTCAGGGGGGAATGGTTCTGCATGGCTGCACTGCCCAGGGGACAGGCACTGCCAGGGGACAGGCACTGCCAGGGGACAGGCACTGCCAGGGGACAGGCACTGCCCAGGACACACAGCCAGTGTTCTGTGCTCCCCTCCTGTCAGGAGGGGAATGGTTCTGCACGGCTGCACTGCCCAGGGGACAGGCACTGCCAGGGGACAGGCACTGCCCAGGACACACAGCCAGTGTTCCTGTGCTCCCATGCTGCCAGCCTGCTGGGTGTCGCTGAACACTGCACAGAGGTTCTGCCTTCTGCAAAATGTCCCTTCCTACAAATGTCAAACCCTTCAGGAATGAAGCAGAGTTTTAATGCACAGGTTTTATTTCTCCTGTTGTCTCGAGGGCGAGTTCCCTGTTCCTCTGCCGAGGGGCTGGGCCAGGTCCTGTCCCCAGAACCCCTCCTGTGACCAGGGCAGGCTCAACCACGGGTGTTACTGAGCCTTGAATGTCTGGAACTCAAGCAGTGCATCTGCAGCTGGATCATTTATACCCATTCTATGTATTTTGGGGAAGTACAACACCCTATTTACAAAGTTCTGAATGTTTTCTTTTGTGGTCTCTTGCTGGATCGTGGTGATCCTGTGTCCATTTTCCATGTCCCCATGGATTCTGTTCTAGGTTGGAGCATCTTGGTTCTGGCAGCACAATACCACCTTTAGACCTATTTTGGCAATACCTGTTCAATCCTTTGTTTTCCCTGGAGTTTCTCTGTAGCTGGAACAGCCCTCACCTTGGTGTTGCTGCTTCCTTCCACCTTGGATTCACCCCAGCTGCCATTTTTCATTACTTTTGAATGTATCAGGAAGCCTGGATGTCTCGGGAGCGGAGCAGAAATCTCCCAAAGCACGAGTGGTGTCAGCCAAGGGCGGCAGGAGGACACGGATCAGCTCTGGGCAAAGCCCTTATACTGCTGTCAAACCTTGGGGGTGCCGTGAGCAGCAAAAGCCCTTGCAGAGCACGTGGTCCCCTCCCCAGACACTGCTCTGTCCAGTTCTGGAATCACAGGGATGGCTGGATTGATGCAGCTGGAGAGCATCGAGCCTGCTGGGAAGAGGGACCAGAGGGAGTGGATGAGGAGGAGGAGTGGGCACAAATCCCACCAGCCCAGCAGCAGCAGGACAGCACAAATCCCACAGCCCCTCATTCCAGAAGTGATTCCAATCCTTCACGTGTTTCATCTGCAGGCAAAAACACTGCTTTGAGGATTTGAGCTAAAAGGGACATCAAAATCCATCCTGGGAATTGTGTAAAGCTGGAATGTGAAGACTGAGGGAGTTCTGCAGCGTCTGGGCCGGTGAGTGTGGAGGGTTTCCCTCCTCCTGCTCCTTCCTTCCCTGGGTCACTGTTGCTGCTTCCTTGGGCCAGGCACGGGCTGAGCCTGAGCTGGGAGCAGATCCAGCCAAAAACTGACCCCCAGAGGAGAAGGGGAGATGGAGGAGCTGCCCAGGCTGCTGGGAGTGGGAGGGGGGTGAGGGGTCACGGGAAGACAGTTTTTCTGGAAAAATAGTTGTGGCATTGAGCTGGTTCAGCTGGAGAACAGTGTCACAGAGTCCCACGAGGACACTCAAGGACACTCAAAGAGTTGGTCACACCAAGGCCACAACATTTCAGCTTTGCATCGGAGGTTCCTGGTGTGGAGATCTTGGAGTGGAGGAATGGGAAGGAGCACAGGGGCAGCGGGTGCTCAGTGAGGGGTCAGACTACTGGGAAAAAAATACCCCCAAACCCCCTTTGTTTGGAAGCAAACAAGGATGTTCTGCTAAGGAAGGACGTGGACACACCTTGTGGAGCACATCCCAAGTTTGCTTGTCCATGCAATGTAACTGTTTTGCTTTATTTTTTTGATACTTGCAAGAATGTTGTACCAATGGGCCAAATCTTGTAAAGTGTGATGGGAGGAGAGGTCCTGGCCAATGGATTTGTGTTTCCTCTGCAGTCATTTCTAATCTGTAGAATCAGAAAGATTTATATTGAATATTTATGCTCTGGCCACTGTTTTTATGATTTTTAGCTGATAACATCCTTCACTGAGACTCTGTTTTCTGCAAATCGAGACATTGCTTCTGTTGGTTTTCAGCTTTGAAGGGAAGGAATTGTGTCTATGTTTTACAAGCTAAAGATACTGGAGGCCAACAATGAAAAATTTCAACGTTCTGTGTAAATCCAAATCACTGCACAATTCCTGGCACTTTTGTGATTATCCCCACAGCAGCCTGTGAAACCATGTGTGGACTTGGTGAGGGTATAACTTGGGACATTGTTTGATCCATAGTTACATCTCTGTTGTTATTTATATGGCCTGGTAAACGGGGGCCAAGGAAGAAAGGATGATAAATTTGGAAGTCCTGTTTTTTCCATCTCATGTTTATCACAGTGTCAGAGACCATTCAATTGTTACCTGAAAGACATAAATTTATTATCTTCAGACAAAATCTGGGAGCTGGCAGTGAAATGAACGGGATGAAGGGAACGTTCCCAGCTTTTCTCTGTTCGGTGTTATGTGGCAGAGATGAAAGGAGGAAAACCACACCCCGAAGAGGTGGACAGACCGTGCCGTTCTGGTGCGGAGCAGGAGCACGGGGCGAGCGTGGTGGCCGCGCTCCCGTCAGAACTGCGGCCGTGGCACAGTCCATGCCCGTTTTCAGAGGGCACAGCGCTGGCGGGGGCAGTGCCCGTGTGCCGGTCCCGCTCCCAGCCCGGGTTATCGGTGCCCAGGGCCCGGGGCGGCTCCCGCGGCTGCGGGCCCGCGATAGCGCCGGGACGGGAGGGCGGGGAAGGAGCTTCCCCCGGGAGAGCCCCGCGCCTGCGGGCCCGGGGAGCGGCAGGGCGGGCAGGGGCGGGATCCCGGTCCTATCCCCATCCCGTCCCTATCCCCATCCCGATCCGGTCCCGATACTGATTCCATCCCTGTCCCTGTCTCGGTCCCGATCCCGTTCCCATTGCCGATCCCATCCCTATCCCCATCCCATTCCCATCCCATCCCTCTCCCCGCCGTTCCCGCCATGGCGGCGGTGGCCCCGCCCCGGTGGGCGTGGTCGCGCGGTGGGCGTGGCCGCGCCGCCGCCGTCCCGTGGTGCCCCGCGCGCTGCCCCGCGGCCGGGCCGGGGCAAGATGGCGGCGGAGGCGGCGGACTCGTGGGGTGGGTGCGGCGGGGCCGGGGGCGCCGGGGGGGCCGGGGGCGCGGGGAGACCCCCGCCCCTCACCCGCTCCTCTCCCCACAGACGCCGACAGCTTCGAGGTGGTGGAGCCGGTGACGAAGCGGCTGGTGCCGGGGGTGGCCGGGGACCGCTGGGCCGGCGAGGATGAGGAGGACGATGTGAAGGTGCGGCGGGCGGGCCCTGCCGGGCCCCGCGGGGACAGCGGGCTCTGCGGGGCGGCGGCGGGGCCGGGGCGGAGGGGCCGGGCCGCGTTCCGGAGCGCCCCCGGGACGCGGCGGGGCCGGGCCGGGCCCCCACGGGCCGCGGGGGCTCCTCGGGGCGGGTCCCGCCGCTCCGCCCGGGCGGCAGCGACCCCGGGCCGGCCACGGCGGCGGGTCCGATGTCGGGAGAGCCCGGGCCGGGCCCTGCCCGGTGCCCCCCGGCCCCCGCTGCCATGGGCGTGCAGGGGAGGAAAGGACAGACAGAGGCTCTGGAAGCCGAAGTGGCGCCTCCTGCTCCCTGCGGGATCCACCTGCTGCTTCCCCGCTCCTGGGCGCTTTCCCGGCCCTTCCTGCCCTCTCGGCCCGTGGCTGTCCCTGGGTGACACGGCAGGACCGGGTTTGATGACGGCAGTGCTGTGCTGGTGCTTCTCTGCTGACCAGAAACTTCTGGGTTGCCCCAGCACATCTTTGCCACCTGTTCTTACCTCTTCACAGCCCATGGAAAGGGTTGTTGCTCTGTTTCAGGGTGATGTCTGTTTGGGATTGGGGTTGAAACGTGTGGATGACCATTCCTGGCGTCTCTGAAGGCAGAGGTTCCCAGGGGCCGTTTGCTCCTGCTTGCTTCCAGCTGCCCCTTGGCAGGGTGGTGGTGCCACAGAAACCTCCTTTGCTCCCTGTTCATATGGATGATGCAAAGGGGTGCCAGGGAACACACAGGGAATGTGCCAGATGGATTTCAAGGCCAGGTTGGACGGGGCTTGGAGCAGCCTGGTCTAGTGGAAGGTGTCCCTGCCCATGGCAGGGGATGGGACTGGATGGGCTTTAAGGTCCCTTCCCACCCAAACCACTCCAGGATTCCATGAGTAGAATTAGTCAATCAAAAAAGACCTTTTTGTTTCCAGTGCAGCCCTGGGACATTGTAACAGACCCTGGGGATGGGATGGGTCACTGTAACTGGGGGGAAGGTTCCTGCAGTTCCTGCCCTGGAGTGTTGCTGGTGCTGGGTGAGGACTGGGTTTGGTGGCCTGGACACTGTTACCAGAATCTCTGGAAAACACCAGCGGTTGTTCTCAGGGCCCGGGGTGGGGTTCTGTCCATAAGCACTACAAAAAGTAGTTCATCTTCTCTTCCAGAAAGCCAAAAGTTACCAAATGTCTGTGAGTTACATTTGTCCACTTTCCTTCTTAAATTCAGTGACTGCCAGGCCCGGGGTGTCCCAGGTGACACCTGGGAGCAGCAGGACAAGGACAGGAGTGGGAACAGCAGCTCCAGGCCTGGGAACAGTGTGGGGCTGCAGCTGGGTGGGAGTTACACAGGTGTCCGTGGGATTTGTACACCTGGGGTTTGTCCAGGTGCAGCTCTGACTCCTCTCTGTGACATTTCCTGTTCCTCCTTCCTTGGGAAGCTTTCCTGCTGGGATGGAGCGTGTCCAGGAGAGCTGGACTGGGCTGGTTCTCCTGAGCACACCTGGGGGTTCTGTGTCTGTTTAACAGAGGAACAAAGTTTCCTCACATGGAATCCCTGAATCCCAGACTGGTTTGGGCTGGAAGGGACATTAAAGCTCATCCAGTCCCACCCCCTGCCATGAGCAGGGACACTTTCCACCAGACCAGGTTGTTCCAGCCTGGCCTTGGACACTTCCAGGGATGGGGCAGCCACAGCTTCCCTGGGCAACCTGTGCCAGGGCCTCCCCACCCTCACAGGGAAGGATTATTCCCAATATCCCATCTATCCCTGTCCTCTGGCAGTGGGAAGCCATTTTACATCTTACATTTTATATCTTACATGTAATAAGAATGCAGCTACTTAACTATTTCCAGGGGATTATGGATTTAGAACTGGAGCTCCATCTAGAGAGGATCCAGCAAAGGCAGGTGGTTTGTTTTGGTTTATTTTCCTTTGATTTGCTCTTCCTGCCAAGTCCCAAAGCCCCCAGAGCTGGGCTGGGGGTGGTGTCAGGCTCTGGATTCCTCAGTGCAAGGGCCCCCTGTGGGGAAATTCCCCCAGGAGGGAAGTGACGTGGCCTAAAGCAGCAGCACAAAGTGTTTTGTGAGCGGGATTGTCCGAGGGTATGTCACGCTCTGGAATGTGCTTTGTGTCTTCAGCTCTGGAGTTTATTTTGGATGATTCTTTAGCAGTGAACTCGCATTAACTGTTAGTTGGGAAATGTCGACTTCCCCAGGTTTAAAATTAGCCCCTTTGGTAACAGAACTCCTCAGTGCTCCCCAGCACACGCGCTCCCAGCAGCTGGGCCCCTGCCAGGGAATTTTGATGTATTGACTCAGTGCTGGCAGAGCCAGAGCTGGGCAGTGCCTGTTCCCACCCACGTGTCCTGGACCTGTCACTTCCCAGTCCTGTCTCCTTGGAAGTTGTTTCAGGAGCCCTGATGGGGTTGGGATGCAGAAACAGTGTTGAAATGCTTGGAATAAAGGTGTTCTCTTGGAATTACTGTAGCAGTGCAAAGACACAGCACCGAGGCAGTTTGCTCTTCCTCCAGGAGAGCTCCCTGGAGTTTGTAGGCCAGGCAGAGCTGGTAGGCCATGGAATTCCCTGGAGTTCCTAGGCCAGCAGGGCTGGCAGGAGGGCTCTGCTGCATGTCCCATCACGTACAGCCCCTGCCCACGTGCCCTCTGGGAGGTCTCCCACAGTGCCATGGAGTGTTTTCCCTCCATCCCTCCTGGCCGGGCCCTTCCCCTGGAGGTTGCCCCTGGTTCCCAGCCCTGGTTCCCAGCCCTGGCCATGGAGGATGGGGCAGGGGCAGAGGCAGCTCCTGCAGTGCTGAGTGCAGCTGTTTAAGAAGTGGGTGTAACAAACTCTTAATTAGATGGGAGCTAAAATAATGCTGCTCCAGATTCAAGTCAGCTCCTTGGAATGTGGCAGGGAAGCTGAGTCCCTTGGAAGTGCCAATTACCCGGGGTGAGCTGGTGGATGGACTCGGTGTGTCCTTGCTGGGATCAGCACATCCCAGTGGGACGTGGGGCTCTGCACCAACCCCTCTGGGGGAGCCTGCCAGGAAATCCCTGCCTGCTTTGCCTGGCCCCTCACGTGGCTGTTGGGAGGTGGGAACAGGGAATGATCTGTGGGTGGGAAGAGTCCTCTGGTGGCTCCTTTGCTTATTAAAAAGCAGCTGTCCTCGGTCAGAACATTGACCAGGGGAGGTTTAGGTGGGATATCAGGAAGAATTTTTGCATGGAAAGGGTTGTCCAGCCCTGGCACAGCTGCCCAGGGCAGTCCCTATCCCTGGAAGTGTTCACAAAACACGAGGACATGGCACTTGGGGACTTGGGTTAGTGGTGAACATGGGGCTTGATGATTTTAGAGGTCCCTTCCCACCTGAATGTTTCCCTGAAAACCTGTTCAAAACTGTGGTCTTGTGACTGTTGGAATTCCTGCCTAACTCTGGGCTCCCTGTGTCCTCCTCTGCTTCCTGCCTCTTCCCCTGCTCCCACAGCATGGCTTTGTGTGCTGCTGGTGTGTTGGCAGCAGCTTTTCACCTGGGCTCTGCAGTTCCATGGGCACCACAGGAATGCTTTCCCAGCACAGGGAGCGGGGCCCTGGGGTGGTGTTGAACCAGAACAGCCTGTGCTGGTTTCAGATGGTTCCAGCAGAGCCACATCCACCTTCAGTGCTGTTCCAGGGTCTCGTGATACAAGAAATGAGAATAAAATCCTGTTTTCTGGGGGGCTGTTTGTCTGTTTGTGACCTGGCTGTTGCAGCTATTGACATGAACTGATTATTTAACCAAAAACTGCCTTATTCTTGGTAAGAACTTGTCCAAAACAGCATGGACAGCCCCCAGAAACTTGTACTGCAGCTCCCACAGCTCCCTCACTCTGACACGTGAGATTAATGGGTTTGTGGGCATTTAAAGAGATTCAGGGTATCTCTAAAAGAATCTTTATTGCTTTGCAGGATAACTGGGATGATGAGGAGGAAGAGGAGGAGGTGAAGGAGACAGAGGTAAAACAAGGTAAGACTTCAAGGTAACACTTGGCTCTGTACCAGCATCAGAACAGACACTGGTTTTGTCTGGGGGGTGTGAGGATCCAAACTGGGCTGGGCTTGAGTTTAACAAAAGGGTGTCTTTGCCTCTGTGTTCAGGCCCCAGTAGCTGAGCTGGGTAGCTTTGAGTGTTTATGATTGTGGGGGAAAAAACCTCATGCTCAGAACTCCTGAGAGCTGCATTTATTGTTCCATGTCTTACAGAACCGAAAGTTTCAGAAAAAAAGAAAATAGCAGAAAAAATCAAAGAAAAAGAAAAGCTACAGAAGAAAAAGCAAGAGGAGCTTAAAAAAAGGGTAATTCCTGATTCCTTCTGGGTTGTATAAATTGCAGAGGGCAGGTTTGATGGGCTGTTTTGGAGGTTGAACAAGACCTGCAAAGGTCTTGACTCGTCTGACAGACCAACCTTAGGTGTTGTAGGGGATCCCACCCAGGGCTTTAGTTCCTGTGTGAGTGAACCAGTGATGGGAGCAGTGTAATCCCAGTTCCTTTGGGTGCACCATGTGCTGGCAGGGGCAGGTGTGGGAGCTCAGTGTGGTTGGTGTTCCTCCCCATGGCTTGTGAGATGCCCATTCCTTGGCCCAGGGCACTGCTCCAGGGGGGTTCCCAGCTCTGTCCAGGCTGACCCGGGGCAGGAGGGGGCAGTTCAGTGGCCCTGCAGGAGCCCCCACGTCCCAAAGGTGCCATTTTCTCCTGTGTGCATTTCCCCCCAGTTAGAGGCACCAGAGGAGCAGAAGGAGCTCACACCAGAAGAACAGTTGGCAGACAAACTACGGCTAAAGAAGCTACAAGAGGAGTCAGACCTGGAGTTAGCAAAGGAAACATTTGGTGAGTGTCAAATCAGTCAACCTGCAGGAGCCTGCAAAGGCTGAGCAGGGCTTGGCTCTCAGCACATGAGCTGTGGCACTGAGAACAGAGAACTGGCAGAGATGCTGATGCACAGCAGCATTCCTCAAAGAGGGAAGTGTCTTCCCTTGATTACAGTGGGTGATTCAGCTCATTGCTCAGGGGAAATGGTGCTGTGAGTTGTCAGAGTGCAGTGCTTGGGGCTGCACTGGATACACCTGCAAAGAACCAACCCGAGTTTTGCACTCAGGAGCCTGAGGCAGGAATGGTTTATCTGAGGGGAGAGGGGCCTCGTGCAGTGCAGGTTGTCCAGAGAACAGGAATAGCTGGGTCAAACTCCTGAGCTTAAAGAGGGTTAGAGGCAGACTTTGGAAAAGGGGGAATGGCTTCCCACTGCCAGAGGGCAGGGTTAGATGGCATACTGGGAATGATTCTCCCCTAGGAGGGTGGGCAGGCCCTGGCACAGGTTGCCCAGAGAAGCTGTGGCTGCCCCTGGATCCCTGGAAGTGTCCAAGGCCAGGTTGGACGGGGCTTGGAGCAACCTGGGCTAGTGGGAGGTGTCCCTGCCCATGGCAGGGGTGGGACTGGGTGGTCTTTAATGTCCTTTCCAACCCAAACCATTCCAGGATTCTTTGAAATCACAGAGTTTTGCAGCAAAATCCCCTCCTGTGAGGCCAAGGAGTCAGGGCTGGCTCTGGGAGGAGCAGAGCTCAGTGGGGTGGGAGCAGCCAGGCCAGCTCCGGGGTCACCTTTTAGGGTCCCAGCTCATGTTCTCTGTAACCTCTGTCTTTCCACGCAGGTGTAAATAACACTTGTGGAATAGATGCCATGAATCCCTCTACAAAAGATGACTTCACGGAATTTGGCAAACTCCTAAAGGAGAAAATCACACAGTACGAGAAGTCGTTACATTACGCCGGGTTTTTGGAAGCGTTAGTTCGGGACGTCTGTATTTCCTGTAAGTTCAGACAGCCAAAGGCTGCTGCCACATTGGGATGGAGCTGGAGTGGAAAACATGCTGTGATAGGGAATGCTCAGTGGAGGTGGCTCTGTGGAGTTTGCACTAAATGAAGCACTGACCTGATTCCATTCCCACAAAGTCCGTTAAGGATTCTCTCGTGCCAGAGCTGCTCTTTCTGCACATCAGTGAGAGACAGTCATTGAAAAAGTGTGAATTTTTATACTTATCTAAATCCTGCATGTTTTCCTTGAAGCCTTTTTAAATAACAATAATAATAAATAATAATTAATAATAATAATCAATGTTATTAATAATAATAATTAATAATAATAATTTTTAAAAATAATAAAATATTCTTTAAGGCAGATAACTTGAGTTTCCCTCATCTAGGGGGAAACTATTCTAAAATTGAGTTTGTGTAATTCTGGGACTGCAGAATAATTGTTCTGGAATTCAGTGTGTAACTACACAGAGAGAAACTACTTCAGACTCCTTTTCCCACTGCCCTGGTGGCTGAAGCACTTGGAGAACTCAGTGGGATCTGTCCTGTCCTGTCCCCAGTTGTCCTTCAGGGAGCAGTAACTGGATCCCAGTGAGGATAAATCCAGCCATCCTGGCTGGCAGCTGGGACCTTCCATCTCAGACAGATTCCAGAGCCCCTAAGGGGAGGGACTGCCAATGTCTCACCATTTAGTGACAATAATTTATTGTTACTCCACTGCTCCTTTTGATACATTTTACTGTGCCCGTATTTTCCTCTTCAGATGCCTCATTAGGACTCTTGTGTTCAGTAACTTAATTTGCAAGTTTTACCTTCTACAACACTCCAAGGTACCAGCTGGAATCCTTGTTAGGATTGTAAGGAGCAGAACCTTTCACTCTCATTTGGTGATTTAAATGAAGATCCTGCCCATAGCTACACTAATGCTTGGCTCCAGTTTTAGAGGCTGTTGATGTTATTTCACATTTGACTGCATTGTAAGAACGTTGATAAGGAATCTTTTTCTTTTATCCTTTTTTCCCCCCCCAATGCAGTGGAAGTGGATGATTTGAAAAAGATCACAAACACTCTGACAGTACTATGCAGTGAAAAACAAAAACAAGAGAAGGTAAGATTGCTCAGGGCTCACAGCACTGCAGGGGCTCCCCTGGGAGGTGGTGACAGGGTAACTCTGACTTACCTAATGGGTTTGGGGGGAGTAAGGAGGAGGGGAAATGTGCCCCTTGGATGCTGCTGTAGTGTTAAATCCTCTTTGCTGTGTGAGGTGAGCAGGAGTTGATTGACTGTTGAGATTCCAGGCAAAACATGGATTGATTCCCATCCAGGGAGTGGGTGGGGTGGGAACATCAGCACTGGTACATTGAGCACAGGGTATGTGAGTGCTCCTACCCAGTGGGGTCACTGTCTGGGGCCGTGACAGAGCCCTGGGCCTGTCCAATAAACCTCCTCCTCCCCCTCCTGCAGAATAAAGCCAGAAAGAAGAAAAAAGGGGTTGTTCCTGGAGGGGGGCTGAAGGCGACGATGAAAGACGACCTGGCCGACTACGGGGGCTACGACGGCGAGTACGTACAAGACTTTGAAGACTTCATGTGACATTTATCTTCCTTCTGTTGTCTTTCTGTTGCCCATAATCCCTTAAACATGTAGCACAACTTTTCTTCCTTTAAATTCTGCCAAATGCTACAATCAGAATTGCAGTATCTGTGTGCTGGGGGTTGGACGTGCCCAGCCCCGGGTGGAAGCTCCGGGCGGGGGTAGAAGGGAAAAGGTCTGAAAATTGCAGTTAAAAACCCAAAATTCTGATAATGGGCACTGCTGCTATTTAATTTGATAGCAACAGCCACTAAATTGGGAAGGAATTGGAAAGGGGTGAAGGATTACAACCAGCACAGCTCCATGGCATGGCCTCACCTGCCCCTGTCCAGGGCCAGGGCCATGAGCACGAGCAGTTTGCAGCAAGGGCAGGGTGTGCACGTAGAGTTCCAGTCGCTTTGTCTTGAGTTAGAGCTTGAGGTTCTCAGTATTTTGGGAAGGGCACTGCTAACTTCAGTGTGGGATACTGCACCTGGGAGCCTGTCCCCTGGGCCAGCCCCTGCTCCACAGCCTGACACCTGAGCAGCAGCTGCTGGGGCAGAGCGAGGCAAACCCACTTGTGTCTCCAGGATGAACTTTAGTTCCATTCACCTAAATTTCTACTAATGCAGTTCTTGGGGTGGGTGTTCTTTAACAGTTAATTAATGGGTTTAAGTGTAAAACAAAACCCGAACCACAAGACTTCCTTGGGGCTCTCCTGGGTTGTGGTGGGTCTTTCATGACTTGGCCCTTTTCTTCCATTAAAAACCAAACTTGCTTTGCAAACTGCAGCAGTTCCTCCGGTTGGGCAAATTGTTATGTTAACAATTACAACATCTGCAATGTTTTATAAAGCAACTAATTTAATAAAAATCACTATTGAGGACTTCACCAGGCTGGCCTTGGAGCAGTTCTTTTGGGACTGACAAGAAATACCTGAAGAGGGAGCTCTGCAAAGCTAAGCTGTGCTGGGCCTGTGCTGGCTGCCTGAGCCTGGAAAGGAGGTTAATATTTATATAAATATTTATATTTAATATCTAGATTAATATTTAATAACAGTAAGAATTCATTTGCACTCAATTACTTCTTTTACTTCAGGACAGTAGAATTAGGAATATGCTGTTTGGAGCTATACAAGACCTTAGAAAACAAGCCCAGTCTAATCAGACTGGACTCAGAGAATGGATTATCCTTGTGTGTACCTGAAACCTTTGCTAATTCTGCTTATTCCACCCCCTTGTACTGGATATTCTGCACAGCTGTTTGGATACAACTCCTGAGGTGCTCCCTCCCCCCCACCCCAAAATTTAAAGGGCTGCTGGATCTCTGGTCCATCCCCACCTGTGCCACTCTATCTGCTGGTGACTCCAGTCATTTATAAACAATAAGATTTATTATTATACAAATACAATTTTAGGTTAACACAGTCTCGGCATTTAAAATATTTACAACCACCACCAGATTTCTGGAGTAACTTTCTCTCAGCAGCAGAGCCCTGGGAGCAGGTCACTGATCACATCTGTGATCAGCACTGACCCTGCAGGAAGTGTTGCAGCCGGGCTGTGCTCCAGGGCTGGAATTCAGTTGGATAAGAGGTCATTGAGGCAGCAGCCTGTCTGAGGGTCCTTCAGCAGGGAATTCACCACATCATAGAACTTGTGGTCATAGGCCAGCCTGTAGTAGGTGTAAATGTCCTCACAGTGGGCGAGGAACCGCTTCAGGTTCTTCAGAGCAGCATCAGCAGGGGGGTGTTGTTGGACCCTGAAAAAATTGCACTGTGACTGAAACAGAAAAGCTTCCCAGGCACAAAGAGACTCCTGGTCTGGGCTCCTGGTCTCCTGTAACAAGAGCTCCCTGTTTGTCCAGCTCAGGAACAAGGGTGGAGCAGTGCTCCTTCCACACTGCTCAGGAAACTAAACCTGCAAAGAAATTGTCCCTGGGTGGGGAGGCCCTGGCACAGGTTGCCCAGAGAAGCTGTGGCTGCCCCATCTCTGGAATTGTCCAAGGCCAGGTTGGACAGGGCTTGGAGCAACCTGGGCTAGTGGAAGGTGTCCCTGAGTTGGAACAGGATGGGCATTAGGGTCCCTCCCAACCCAAACCATTCCAGGATTCCAGGATTCTACCTCCAGCCCCTGCATATCACGAGAAAGGTTTGACACTTCCCCGCTGTCAAAGCTGCTCCTCCCGAGGTCCCTGTGGAGAACAAAGCTGCATCTGGAGCACAGAACTCACTTCTTGGCCACCTCCTCGAACAGGCTGGGCCTCAGTGGCCTCTGCTGCTTGAACTCCTCCAGGTAGGTGAAGTCCCCCTTGGTGATCACCTGCTGGTGCAGAACCTCAGCCCAGTCTGGGAGGAACTCGTAGGCCTCGGCCACGATGGCTGCCTGCAGGGAGAGCAGGGGCTGCAGTGACTCACAGGAAAGGGCTGATGGCACAGAAAACACTGGAACAGTCCAGGTCTTCTGCTTGGCCCAGTTCTTGATGCTGCTCTTGAGAGCAGCTGAGTGCAGAGGAACAAAGGTAACAAAGTACAGCACATAATCCTCCTTAACCCCTAAACAAGATGTCAGAGGGGGGTTGTCGTCTTTTAAATAAACCCTTTTGTTTCTTATTTCCAAATTTACAAACTGATGGATGCCAATGTAAATTAGATTTAAAGCCCATCCAGTCCCACCTCCTGCCATGGGCAGGGACACCTCCCACTATCCCAGGTTGCTCCAAGCCCCATCCAACCTGGCCTCGGACACTTCCAGGGATCCAGGGGCAGCCACAGCTTCTCTGGGAAACCTGGGCCAGGGCCTGCCCACCCTCACAGGGAAGAACTTTTTCCCAATATCCCATCTAACCCTGCCCTCTGGCAGTGGGAAGCCATTCCCTGTGTCCTGTCCCTCCAGGCCATTGAATATCCCAGGATATATATTTGGGACAACAGCCCCGGGCTGTGGTGGCCCCGTGGAAGGGCTGGGCAGTTGCCCCCAGGACACAGTGCCCGGGTTCTGCCCTGTGAAACAGCCACTGCCAACAGCTCACCTGGTAGAATCTGGGCAGGGTCAGGATGGTGTCCATCAGGTCCTGCCTGCCCAGGCTGATGATCCTGGTGCTCTGCCCCGAGCCCAGGAAGTGCAGCTGCAGCGTGATGAGCCTGGTGAGGCGGCGGCAGCGCAGGGACTGCCGCACACACGAGTCCTGCAACAACAGAGTGAGCAGCCTGAGAGCAGCCAAGAGCTCAGAGCTGGGCAGGGATGGAGCACTGCAGCTTTAGCACTGACCATATTCCAGTAGTTTTAAACACAGCTCCACTCCCCACATCCATCATAATAGTTCCACCACAATCACACCCTGTTTTAAACACTTTGTTCTACTCTTACTCTTTAAGCTCCTGGTCCCTGCTCTGAAACTGGGGAACTGATGTAACCCCAGGGGTTAAAGCCTGAGCAGGGGCCCGCACAGCACCCTGGGGCACAGCTGTTACTGGGGCTGCTGGAGCCGCTGGGCTGGCACAGACAGAGATTCCCTGGCTCCTTTTCCAAAGGCCAGGATGCTGCCAACCTTCCCCAGAGCAGCTCTGGGTGTTCTCCCAGCTCAGCCCACTCCTGACGTGCTCCCAAATCTATACACAAGTCGTTCCACTCCACCTCACTTTACCTTGGAGTAACTTTCTGCTGCATCAATGAAGAGAGTCAGAGCTTTCAGCAGCAGCTTCTTTAAATTTGCAACATCCTGGAGAGACTCCTCTGAAACAGGAAAAAAAAAATAACCAATTATTTATAAAGGTAAGTTACAAAAATCCCTCCCAGTGCCAGGACTGTCCCTGGTGGTGCCTCAGAAAGCAACAGACTAAATCAGAATTTTTGTTTTAAAAAAGCAGGAAAAAAGACCCTCGCTGCCTGTTCAGTTGTTAATGGACCACAGGTACTGCTGGGGCCTGGCCAAGTGATTGCAGAAGTGGAAAGGAACCCCAGGCACACATTTGTGGTAGATCCCAGCAGTGACTATTACCAGATCAATTCAGAAATCGTTGGCACAGCTCCTGCTTTAGCTGCTGGTCCAGCACTGGCTGCTGGCTCTGCAGAGCCCCCTGTGCCCCCAGCCCCTCCCAGCTGTGCAGGGCTCACACGGGGCACCTTGAACTCTTCCCCTGCACAGACATAAACCCAACATTTCACATACACACTCTGTACAAAACCACTGTGTCCCATCCTGTTCAAGGGAGGAAAACATGGCTTGTCCCACGTGAGGTACCACAGGAATGGTACATCCAGTAAGAGCCAAAAATGCCCCTCTTTGGAGAACACCCAGGCAGTCAGGAACTGTCAGGGACAAGGACGGCCCGGGCCGGGCAGGCAGGAGCAGTTTAAGGGGCGTTCCCAGGCAAGCAGAGGGGCGTTCCCTCCCCTGCCCCTGCCCCGGGCTGTCGGCACTGACCCCAGGGCCGGGACTCGATGAGTTTGAGCTGGGTGCGGGCGGCGGCCTCGTGGTTCTCCCCGATCTCCCTGCACATGCTGAAGCACAGCGCGATCATGTTGTGCTTCTCGCTGTCCCCGGGCCGGCAGCGCTTGATGTACTCGAGCAGCGCCGTCTTCAGCGTCCCACTCTGGGGAGGGAGGGCACTCTGAGCCTGCGGGCTTGGCTTTCACCCACACTCTGGTACCCGCAAGCAACTCTGGTACAACGTTCCAAAAAGTGATCACTACACTCTCCATACTTGGGAGTCATCCTTGGGCTCAACTACATCCTGCTGGGCAAGAAAATCCAGCACCTGGGCATTTCTCTACTTACAAATGTCAAAAGTGACTTGTTTTAAACAAAGCTATGAATATTATGGTTTTTAAAACCCCCATGAAACTTTAACTGGAAGTAAAAGCAAAGCAGGACATGAAAACTCTGACAGTGCCAAGTCTGAAGTTTCAATGCTGCTCTCATTGCAGCCCTGAACTAATTAGAAAAAACTGGTTCAACTAAACCTAGAATAACCCCAGAATTCATTTATTTCTATGAAACAAGACTCACAGTTCCTGCACTCCAATAAGTAAAATCCCCAGGTAATCCCACGTTGTGTAAACACCAGTTTCTGACGCAGCCCCCCCAGTCCCTGAGCGTTCCCCCCCTCCCCTCCACATACCGGGTCCAGTTTCTTCCTCATGAGCACCTCGAAGTGCTGCCTGTGGTGCAGCAGCTCGAAGATGTAGCTCATCTCCGTGTACCGGCCGATGCCCGTCAGCAGCCGCACCTGCGGGGCCGGGACCTGAACCTGGGCCAGGGCAGGGCAGGCACAGGGAACAGCCCAGCCTGGCACAGGAACACCCCAGCCTGGCACAGGGGCCACACCAGCCTGGCACAGGGGGCACACCAGCCTGGCACAGGGAATACCCCAGCCTGGCACAGGGAACACCCCAGCCTGGCACAGGGAACACACCAGCCTGGCACAGGGAACACACCAGCCTGGCACAGGGAACACCCCAGCCTGGCACAGGGAACACCCCAGCCTGGCACAGGGGGCACACCAGCCTGGCACAGGGGGCACACCAGCCTGGCACAGGGGGCACACCAGCCTGGCACAGGGAACACCCCAGCCTGGCACAGGGAACACACCAGCCTGGCACAGAGAACACCCCAGCCTGGCACAGGGGGCACCCCAGCCTGGCACACGTTCCCCTGCAGCCACAGGGGGGCAGTTTTAAACCAACCTACTCCATCCTTTCTACAGTGAGGCGAAGGGACATCATTTTGGCAAATAAAAATAGGCAGGGAACATTTTGGCACAGACACCATTCCACTGGGCATGTCCCCAGAGCCCTCCCAAGACAGGAATGAAAAATGCCCAGCAGCCCAGTAACACATATCAGCACATTTCACCAGTGACTGAATTACTTTCCCATTCCAGTTACTACACTGTTGCCACCTCACTATTCCACTACCTCCACCTCTTTTTCCAGAGAAGTCATTTAAGAGCATTTGTGACATAAAAATCATCACCTGCACACAGCAGACCAAACACTCAAGACCAGTCGCTCAGAGGTGAATGACTGAACTCCATCCCTGGAAGTGTCCAAGGCCAGGTTGGACAGGGCTTGGAGCAACCTGGGCTAGTGGAAGGTGTCCCTGCCCATGGCAGGGGGTGGAACTGGTCCCCTCCAACCCAAGGCAGTCTGGGATTCCATCACACACCTACTCCCCACACTGCTCACAGCAAAGCTACTGCTACAGTGTACAGGGACCCCTTCCCACAGTCCCTGGACAGGCACATCCAGCCCTGGACAGGCACATCCAGCCCCTGGACAGGCACATCCAGCCCTGGACAGGCACATCCAGCCCTGGACAGGCACATCCAGCCCCTGGACAGGCACATCCAGCCCTGGACAGGCACACCCAGCCCTGGACAGGCACTGAGCCCCCCAGACACGTACCACCAGTCCATACTCCTCCTTAGGAGCCAGGTGCTGGTCGGTGAGGAGCCGTGCTGCCTGCAGGACTCGGGTGATCCCTTCCATGTGACAAGTCAGACTGAAGCATTTGTGGGCCAGGATCAGCAATTCTGTAACTGAAGAACAAAAGAACTCAGGTGACTCTCCAGAAGTGATGCCATCCCTGCAGAGGATGCACAACCTCTCCAGGGACAAACAGCAGAACTGCAGGAGAACGTTGAGCTATGATGCTTCCCCTGTGCAATCCTAAGGAGTAACAGTTTCCCTAAGAGTGTTCATTCAGTCTGGGGGAAAGTCTGGGGGTTTTGGATCATTTTCTGAAACATTATTTTATTTCACACACACAAAACTTCCAAGCTCCTCCACCAAAAGCTGACTAGCAGATAAATACACCAGCACCCCACCACCTGCCAGCTCTGCACTGGGAAAAGGAAGGCCACAAGTTTTGCATCTGGGTTTGAAAAACCATTCCATTTCTAACTCTGATTAATATGAAGAAAGTCACAACATCCTCCTTCAAAATTTCAGGTCACTTAATGTGATGTGACACTTAAATGACACACTGATCTACTGTGCACATACTCACCTCGATTACTTTAATATCAAATTAAATTTAATATCAGATTTGAGATGAGTGATGAAGATCTCCCTCAGCATTGCTTCTCCTCTTTGTGCTGTGATTTTAAAGCACACAATGCCACCCTGGTTACACCAAGTATGATTTGCCATTTACTCACTGCATGACAGTTCCCCACGTGGGACAGAGGCAATTTTATCCAGTAACTTCATGCCAACCAAGGTGTGATCCTGGCACAGCTTGGTAAGCTCCAGGAATGCCTGGCTCTCCACTGCAGGGTTCAGAACCTGCTTCTGTCCTGTGGTCAGAGAGAATCACGTCACTGCTGTTGACTGTTCAGGATAGAACAATTCTTGTTTTTTATTATTAACAAAAAAATCCCAAACAAACCAATCTGACTCCATCCAGGCTGACTGAAGACTTGGGACTACAATCCTAAAGACACTTTTGATGTTATTTCTTTGCCAGTTCAACTGAATGAAATCCTACTGAACAACCACACTGCTGTATTTCTCATTTCACCAAGTAAAAGAAAAGAAAGGTAAAAATCCTCTGGCCTTTTTAAAAAAATATTAAATTCACGTTCACGAAAAATAAAACCTTAACTACTGCAAC
The DNA here is from genome assembly GCF_025592945.1 of Manacus candei. Taxonomy (NCBI): domain Eukaryota; kingdom Metazoa; phylum Chordata; class Aves; order Passeriformes; family Pipridae; genus Manacus; species Manacus candei. Next base: position 16,284,136 of record NW_026138094.1, on the reverse strand, counting down.
ACCACAGTGTACACAAAACAACAATAAATTAACATTTGTATAAAACCTTCCCCAGGGGCTGCCCAAACTGACTGTAATTAGCACTCTGGTATCTCGAGAGCAAGGGCTGTTTTTCACACACAAACACCACACTCAGAGACAAACCCCCTACAATCCGAGGCCGAGGCCATTCCCACCTTTGCCCTCCGCGGGTGCCAGCAGCTCCTGGGTGATCTGCTCTGCCAGCAGCTGTGCCACAGCCCCGGGCTGCAGCCCCTGGCAGGCGATGAAGGCCTGTGCCCTGCGGCCCCGCTCCGGCCCGCGCCCCGCCAGGACGGCCCGCAGCACCTGCTCGGGGGCCTGCGCCGCCATCTCGCTGAAGGAGCAGCTCAGATCCTGCGAGACACACGGGCACTCAGCAAATGCCAGCCCAGAACACCCCTGACCTGCAGGACATCATCCTGACCACCTTCTCCAGGCAGGATTTGCAGTCCCGCACTCCCCGAGCTGTCGCCAGGGACAGAGGGGATTTCTTGAACCAAATATAAACCTTAACACCTTAACAATATTTCCTCCCAAACAAGGAATTGTGTTCTACTTATGAGTCTCCTTTTCCTCTCCTCTACATACCACAAACTCCCAGTGAAAGAGAGAAAATAGATTTCACATTTGGAAGGGCAGTGGGTGAGGCTCTGGGTGAGGCTCTGCTGTAACATCATAGCTTCACCAAATTACAAATTAATCAAAAAATGTATCTCAGAAACATGTTGATTGACCCTTAATTCAAAAGTGTGGACATCCAGGTACAGGCCAGAAGGATATGGATGGGATAACAGGGAACAAGGCAGCCACATGACTAATTCTTCTTAGCAGTTCAAACCTAAAGTACTCACTCTGAATATTCAAAAATTCTGTAGGAAAATCTAAGAACCTCTGTGACAAGGATGATGCCAATATTTTCCCTGCCTGGTCAGAGCACGTGGGACTGCTGAGCCACTGCAGGCCCTGGGGAAAGGCTGCCCCTGCACTGCACTCTGTGCTGAACCCCAAGGGAGCTGCTGCCCTGTGTGCTCCAGTCTGAGGGATTCAGGGGGACAGCTCCCAGCAAGGGCCTGAGGCAAAGTGCTGGGGCAGCAGCATGTGCTGGGAAGGTCATCAAAAGGGCACAGCAGAGAGCCCCAGGCTGAACTAGGGCTCAGTGGGGTCAGGGCAGGGCCTGGGGAGCTGGGACCAGAGCCCCTTTCAGCTCCTCGTGCCCAGGGAGCATCAGCCTTTTTCCACACAAAGGCTCAGTAACTTCACCCTCTGCAGCTTCTGAGCTTCCTTCACCCCCTTTACCCCTCCTGCCCAGAGCTGCAGCCCAGGCTGACACACACAGCCCGTGTGCCCAGGGTGGTACCTTGGAGAGCTCGTACAGGCACAGGACCTGCCTGCAGTAGTTCCTGCCGTGCACACACTCCTCTGTGAGAGCCTTCAGACTGGCCACCACCTCATCTGCTGGACAGGCAGCCTCCAGGTGTGTCCAGTCTTCTAAGCTGGAGGCTGGAAACAAAAATAAAAAGACACCATAAGGTTTTAGGGTACAAACAATATGACAGAAGAGAAATAAGCCAAAATATGCACATTAATATCTCAGATATAAAATTCCTAGGCATAAGATTATATAAGGGTTCAGCAGACTTTCTGATGGCTTAGGATTCACTGACTCCATGTCTATTCAGCTTTGCACATGTCAGTGTTAGTTCCAGCTGACAGTTTCTCACTCAGGTTTCATAAACATGCAGAGAACTTTATAGATAAACACTCTCAGCTTTAGCCTTGCTATTAATAAATACTAAACCCTTTATAATGCACAAAGAATTCAGAGAAATCTATTACTTGAAGAATATCCCTGTTTTCAGCTCCAGAAAAAGAAATATTTCCTAGATGCGTATTCCAAAAGCAGGAACAGAGATGAAGTTTCAGTGCTGCTTTACCATTACTGGGAACTGAAATGAAAGGTTCAGGGACCATGGAAGCTGCACACAGAAACACCCTGCCTGAAGCACACAGAGGCAATGAGCACTGCAAGGCTTCAAATTCCTTCCACGAGAGGATTTACCAGCCAAGAAGAGAAACCACTGTCACAAGCACCTATTTCCTGCAGAAATCTGGGGGAAATGAGCAGTGTACGAGGGAGGAAGAAGGCAGTGGCAGGTCAGCAGGGGATGAGCAGTGCAGGGCTGAGGGAAGGAGGTACTCACTGCCTGGGGCTCTGCCCTCCCGGGGTGCCTGGGCCGCGCTCGGGCTGTGTCCGTGCTCCGCCAGCAGAGCCTGAATGTCGGGGTGCAGCTCGTCCAGCCCAGCCTGCCCCGAGGCCAGGGCCCTGCAGTGCAGCACCAGGGCCAGGTCCCTGTGGCAGCACTGGAAGTACCTGCAGACCCTGCTGGCCTCGTGCACGCTGCCCTCATCCAGCAGGGCCCCCACCAGCCCCCACAGCGCTGCCTCCTCCGCGCCAGCCGGGGCCTGCCGGGGCTCCAGAGCCACCGCCCCCAGCTCCAGGGACTGGGAAGAGTTCAGAGCGGGCAGCCTGGAGAAGGAGAACTCCCTGGCCAGGCTGTCAAAGGACAGGTCCCTGCTGGCCACGGCAGGGGAGGGACACGGGGACCGCTCTGAGCCCTCGGGTTGGGACATTTCCCGTGCGATCCGACAGATCCACATCTGCTTCTCCACTTCTTCCAGCTGCTGCAGGGACACCGAGGCATCCTTGGCCAGCCAGTGGCCAGCCAGGGTGAGCAGCAGGTGTCTCTCCATAATGCTGGTTACCCCCTCCTCCCCTGAGGATTCCAACACCGAGTTTGCCTGATCGAGGAAAAAACTGGCTGCGGCTTGGCTGGAGATGGAATGTTTCAGGAAGGTGTCGTTGCACTTCTTCCAGAACTCAGCTCTGGTCTGGGTTTGATGCCACTGTCCAACCTCTCTTAAACGATGCAGATCTCTCAGAACCTGTAAAATTCACAGAGGTTTTAAACAATCCTGTTTCCAAGGAAGAAAACTCACATTGAAACACAAAATTTGGGCAAGTGTCTCAATATGCAACAAGTCACAGAATTCCAGAACGGTTTGAGGTGGAAGGGAACTTAAATATCATCTCATTCCACCCTCTGTCGTGGGCAGGGATGGGCAAATCCATCTATTTTTCTCCCAAAAATAACACTGATTGCACAGCAAGTAAATAATGGTGAAGAGGAAGGACAGCTGTACTGCCCTTTGCAGCCCAGCACTTACAGCCAACAAGTTTTGTGCTCTTGCACTTAAAATAAAAAGTGATTTAAAGGAATGTCTGTGTTTCAGGAGGGATGAGAGGTTGCATCCTCGCCCCTGGTAGCCCCAGGAGGATGAAGGTGCCCATCACCACTGGAGTGCACTGTACCTCCTGTGTGACCACGCTGTCCACCGGCAGCTCGGCCAGCACCGCGACCTCCCGGGCCAGGCAGAACATCCCCTTCTCCTGCAGCTGCTCCAGGATGGCCCTGCACTCCCTCTGGAATGTCTCCAGGCTGCAGCTCCTCAGGATGGAGCGGTTCATGGATATGGAGGAATCCTTCAGGCTCTCACTGAGGGCACACAGTTTCTTCACGTAAGGGCCTGGTTTGAGAGGACGAACAACAAAAGGCAGCTGGTTTCAAACCTGAGGGAACTCTGCTGCTGCCCTCAGTGTCCAGCCCTGCCACAGGGCAAAGGATTCACAGGGGAACATGTATTTACCATCCAGGAGGAGATTTTCTGCTGCAGCAAAGAGCTGCAAGAGCTTTCCCAGCTCATAGTCCGTCCTGCACTGCTGCATCATCAGCTCCAGAAGGAACAGTGCCTGTGACTCCAGCCATGGCACAGGGAACTGGGGGGCTGCTGGTTCTTCTTCTGTTTTGAGCTGTGCAGGTAAAGATTTTTAAGTGCTGGGGTTTATTACAAATATATTCTGCATTTTGGTGGGAATGGCACTGGGAATGGAAGGTGTACAGATCTGCCTCCTTAGGGAACAATGACCTGCCATTCCCAAGGGAGCACTGATCCATTACTGATGTATGTTTGGTCTGAAAATAGTGACTTTTACAGCAGGGTGACCACCAGGGACTCCTGATGCTCAAGGAACAGAGAAAAGAAGGATCAGAAATGGACAGATTAAATAAATTGCTGGGTAAATAATCCCTATCACTGCTGGATCCTTTACAGACATCTGCTTACGAAGGGAAAGGGTTAGGGTCAGAGCTCAGAGTTGGCCTGGGCCTGAATTCCAGGAGGGAAAACCATAAATGACATGGAATGTTTGTCACCAACATATTCAGGAAACTAGAAAATTGTGCAGGAAAGGGAAAAACTGATTTGTGAAAACATCTGTCTGTGACAGACAAGGAACAGGGGGTGAAACCTCTGGTCCTCCTAAACCAACTGCTCCACCAGGGTTTGGTCAAGTGTGAAATTCAGATCCCTGAGTCACCTTCCAATACCAGAACTGCAGCAACACCACAGACTTGTCTGAACCTTTCAAGAGATATTCCTTGTAAGTCACTGGTTTATCAGTTCAGTATTGACTTGCCCTGGTCAACAGAGAATAGAGAATATCCCACAAATAATTCAATTATTTGAATTATTCCTTACTCACTAAAAGTAATTCAATTTACCAGCAGTAGTCAGTGCCAACCCTCGAGCAGTGAACTGCTCACACCAGGAGGGTGACATTGTATTTCACTCTGCCCACAGCAATTTAAATCAAAATCAGTCAGGAAAATGAATTGTGAGTTTTGTCAAAAACATTTTTTCAACTGTCAGCAATGAAAAGAATGTGCTGAAACCTGTTGCTTTCCAATCACTCCATGCACACCCCTTTCCACTATCACATGTGACACTGGATGCCCCTCACTTACAATAAAGGCAGACCCAGGCAGTGACATTCAGAGAAAATTAATTTCCTTACCTTTGAGAGACTTTCCTGAAACTTGTCCAGTTTGGTTTTAGCTTCATTGTACTTTTTCCAGTTCATACACAGTTCGTACATCTCCAGGATGTGCAGTAAAGGGGAATCCTTTAAGACACAAAACCAGGTTATAATTATTTTCCAAAAGTAACCTCAATAAATGTAGAATTTGTCTTCCTTAGTACCAAAATAGTAAAGCTCTACTGTATTAAAATTGCAGGCAAAATTGATATATGATCTGCAAATCTGTGGTACTTGGAAGAATTTCCATTCCAAGATTTTCTTCCTTGACTGGGATTCCAGTGGATAACCCAGGTTATCCCAGAGGGGGATTTACAGGCCACCTCCTCCCCCAGATGGTTTGAGAAACACCCAAATACACCACCAGAAACACACTCCCTCACCTTCAAAAACAGCTGGAAGCCATTTAGAAGTGTTTTACTTTTCTGCTTCCTTAAGAAGACTTTCCAGATAACTGAGAGGTCCTGCAGGTCCCACTGGTGGTTTTCTGCTGAGCTCTGGATGTGCTTTGTTGCCTCAGCTCTGGTGGCAACATCCACAGAGGTGATGATCCAAACACAGAGGCAGGGAATGATGTCTGCATCCTGGGAATGCCAAAAGTGGTGGGTTTATATATCACCTCATTAGAAATCACTTGGTGAAACGTGTCATACTATTCACAGTCACTACAAAACCAGAAAAAAGCAGCTTTTAATGCAACTGCACGTCTACCACTGCCCAGAACTGTGCCCAGCCCCCAGTTCTCACTGCTCATTTCTGCAGGACAGTGACTCCATGGGTACTCACAGGGACACAGGCAGCCAGCACACTGAGCACAGGGGCCTGTGCCCTCAGCCCTGTAGCCAGGAGGTGCTGGCAGGGGCTGGGGCTCCCCTGGCACTGCAGCAGCACCTGGAACAGACTCTCTGCAGCTCTGCCCTGGGCCACAGCTCTGCCCTCAGGACACAGGAACTTCCCCAGGGCCAGCACCAGGTGATCTTGTAAAGGGGGAGGGAAATCCTGAAGGATGGAAATGACCTGGGAAAACACAACCAAACCCACCTCTCCAGTGAGATCCACAGAGAGGGGGGGGGAAGGAAGACTGAAGCATTAAATACACAAAGACAAACAAAACATTCTTCAAATCCAGCTTTTTAAAACATTCTACAAATTCAGCTTTTTAGAACAATTTCGGAGACGTAGAGAGGAAAAAGGGTTCTGTAGCTGTGAATGATTCTAATAAAATATTGAAGTCCATCCTGTTCTGTGAAACTAAAATGCCTCCTAGAGACTCTCAGTTCTGCCATGTCTCTTGTACTGCCCACAACAGGGCATGAAAAGCCTCTAGTGAGGTGCTTTTGCATGATTATCTATTTTTCTTTTCCAGACAACAACAAAGAGATCCAAGTTAAAACCCCAGACCTCCTAAGTATTGTCTTACCTGGAATTTTACAGTTAGCTTCTGCACATTTCCCAAACTGCTTTTATGTATTGTTAATATTTCATTAAATTTTTAAATCATGTTCAACACCGAAATGGAAGATTTGGATTTGCAAAAGTTTAAGTATCTTAACACAAAAATCAATTTGAGTTTTGAAAGGAAAGACGAGTGGCTTTATTAAAGCTTCCACTGAACATCTCGCAATTCTCCAATAAAAACAAAGCACTAACTAAATGATTTTAAATTAAATTTACAATCAGTATGAGCATGTAATAATTCTAACTAAATTAAAAACGAAAATTAAATCCCTTCTTGACAAACGTCCAATTCATGTCAAAGAGACACTCAAATAACTCCTCTCTGAAAATTGTCTCCAAGCTGATTAATACAATCACAAATGATTTTTCCAACAAGGGGGCTTTTTCTAATTTTTTTCCTTTCATAGCTCACTTCCATGCTCTCAGACCCATGTTATTGGATCTGCTGGACAGGCAGTTCCCTCTGCAGCAAACTCCCTTTCCTTGTGCCAGCTTTTCACACACCAAGAGGAGAGAAGAGCAGCCAAGCTGGGCAGTGTGGCTGCAGGGGAAGGGCTGTCACAGCCAGGGGGATTGACATCCAAGAGCTAAATCCCTGCAGCTGCTGAGTGTGCCTCCACCCTGCTGCTCTCCCCTGCAGGAGCTGTGTGACCTGCCCTGGGCCCAGCTCACCTGCCCAGGCTGGTGGCCGTGCAGGTGGCTCAGCAGCAGGAACTGCAGCCAGTCGCTGGCCCGGGCGCACTCCCGCAGGTAGGACGGGCTCAGCCCCAGGCTGTGCAGTTTGCAGAACTGCATCACCAGGGCCCACTGCCTCCTGGAGTCACTGCATGTCCTGCATGGAATTCAGAGAGCTTCAGCTGTAATAAACTGGAGTATTTATCCCAGGTGTTCCTGTACAAACTGACCCTGTGTGAGACCCACTGCCTGCAAAGGGCAGCGCCAGCACTCCCAGGGACTTCCCTACAGACTGGGTCACACTCCCCTGTGGAGCTTCCACACTGCACCCTGGGGACATTCCCACCCACCCAGGCAGGGACACTGCCCTGTCTTGTGTCTTTAATATTATCAAATGGCAAAATTCAGTGCTCACCCAGTACAACCCTCTAAATCACACTGTTCTCACCTCTTTATTCCCTGCTGCTCAACTGCATCCCAGAAGGCTTCTTCCAAGGAGGGAAAAACTGCTGCTGCTGCTGCTTTTTCACCATCAGCCAATTTTGTTAACTTTTCAACTGTTTAAAAGAACATATTACTACTGCTGAGATGCTATTTGGGATCTGAGTAAGGGCAGTATTTTCAAAAGCACCAGTGATTTCCTAGTTGGAACAATGACACCTGTGGACCTGGAGTGAGGAATTCAACTAAAATTAAATAAATTAAATTTCCCTACAGCTTTGAACACCCAATTTCACTGCTGTAATACAGTTTTCAAACATGAAAGAGAAAAGAGATTTGGTAACAGACTTTGTTTAACTCTCTATTATATTATTACAACATTAGGCTGAACCTCCCTAAACATTACAGATCCTTAGGCAGCTGTGGCACTGTCTATTATATCCTAATGCACTTCTGAATCCATGATTTATTATATGTTATATAAGTCTTCCTGCCTTGACATGACAGGTTCAAAATGCACCTTCAAAATTAGTAAAAAACAGGAATAAAAGAAGAACAAAATCCTTAGATGCTTTTCCTGCATTCCTGAGCTATCAGTCACCATCTTCCCATCCCTCTCTGCTGCTCTTCCCAAAAAACCCACAGCACTCTATTTCAAACCAGACAAAAGACACCCTTACCCAAAGAGTCTCTGATCTGACTGTGATGAGATTCCTCATTTCTAGTTCTGTAGCTGAAAATCATGTTTGCAACTTTAAGGTCCACCCTGAGCTTGAGGCTGTCGAGGCCCAGCAGTTCCAGGAAACACACACAGGCTGCTCCTACTGCAGGGGCTCCAAAGGAGGACAGGGCTAAAACATGGGCCTCCTTCCCTGCCTGCTGGATCCTGGGACAAAAGGAACACAAAGCATTGTTTTGTACATTGGTTTGGAACCAATTTCCAACAGGAACATTCCCCAAGCAAACCAGCATCTACAAAGTTTATGTGAAAGGTAATTACAAAGCAAAAATTTCATATTTATAAGAAATGTAGGTATGTCAACAAAGCCTAACAAAAGAGAAACTCATCTGGTCAGAAATGATGAAGAGGAACAAACAGTGACTAACACACCAACCAGACTTTCCAGAAAAAGTGATTTGTTCTGATGTAACTCCTAACCAATTTTGAATTTACTTAATAGTAAATTTAATACATGGAAGATGTGTAATCTGACTGTGTCCTTTTGAACACCTGATTTTGAAGCTTCAGCCAGAAAATTTAATCCCATCAACCTCCAGTACATTTTTGCCTTATTAATTTAACTAAAGAAGTGTCACCCTTTGGAAATGCCAAAGAAAAGGGGCATCTTTTCCCTACAAAGTGGTCCAGGGGCTCAGGTTCCTAAAAGAAGAGCCCACCCGTGCTTGATAAAAGTGGAACATTTCCCAGTCCTTGCTTTCCTTGTGCAGATTTTATTTAGGTAATTCAGAACAAAGTTCACCTCCACCCAGGTGATATTTCTACCCTACTCAGTGCTGGGCTGAACAGACTCCAGGACACCCAAAATTTCACTGCTCACCACTCGTTTGCTGCCGGGGAGGATTAATGTTCCTCCATGTGCTCAACTCTAACTTCTAAAGAACTCTCTGTCAGGCTGGAGGAGACTTACAGCTGTTTGGGGGCTTTGCTCCTCACCAGCTGCTGCAGCAGGAACGTCCCGAAGGCGAAGGAGGGCCGCCCGTGGTGCAGGTACCAGAGGAAGTGCAGGCTCTCCAGCACGGCGTGCCTGCGCACCAGCGCGGGGGCAGAGAAGTGGGGCAGCTCGCTGGGGGCATCTGGGGAGAGCAGCACCAGCAGTATGAGCTGACTAACAGTTGAATTAAACACCAAAAAATGGCTTTTAGCTACAAGACATGACATGACAATCAAATCCCTTTCCTCTGCTCCCAGTTCAGACCTCGGCATAGCCAAATCCCACTGAAATTCCACCTCTCAGTGGAAAAATCAGAACTCTGGATCCCTTCTGACACCCTCAGCTTGCTTTTAAAAGGAGACATTGCTTTTCTATCTTATATATAGAAAAAAATCTGCCTGTGAAGATCTTAATGTAAAAAGGTAACTTATCTGGGATTTCAGTTTAAAACACAAATCTAGTAAATGACACCATTTTTTTGGTGAAAGAAATGGCCTTTTGAGTCACTTTACCAGCCAAATCATTCCACTGGAAGGTATTTTTTTCTAGGCCAGGAAAGCATTTAAACCTTGACAAGGAGCATACCTGATGCAGCAAGAGTGTTTGTTGACTGCCAGCCAAATAATTTCGAGGGATCAAAGGGAACTAACGACTGAAAAATTAAAAACAAAATACATTGAGGCAGCTTAAGAATTTCCCATCCTTTAACTCTCAGTTCTATTTCTCTTACACTGTTGAAAACATTTTAAAATTTAAATATTTTCATTTCTGCAATATTAAACAACTTTCTCACTGAACACTGCAAGAATATCCCTTCCTGACATTCCAGGGCTGCTCGAGTTAAACACTGCAGACTCACAGCGTTTACACACCACTTTAAAATTACACTGTTCAGAATGAAGCCATAAACTTAAGCTCCAAACTAAGGATTCCAAGGAAACATGGCCCCCACCCTCCAGGCTTTAGCTGAAACAAGCTTCTCTTTACTTTTCTCCTGCCAAAAAGCACTTTGGTACCTGAAGAAGGTGGTAGAGAGAGATGTCAGGTGGCAAAATTCCATGAGCAGTACAGGAGGGAAAGAGAGCAGCCTTGAGTTTGGGGTAAGGGGTCAAGGCCATTTTTAAGAGCTGTGGATCAACTTTCTTTAGGGGTTTTTCTGTATCTTCATTCTGAAGAACCTATATTGCAAGGAAGCAAAGTTAATTAATTAAGAAGAAACTGCACTAAGATAATAACAGAACAATTTTTGAATGTGCCAAACTCCCTCAGGGGAATTTCACATGCAGTGACAACAGAGAAGTATAATTTTTTTTCCTGTAAAATGCTTTTAAGTTGTATCAGACACATCTGCAACAGCACCTGATGTTTCAGGTGACTGTGCTGTGTATCAAAACACCCTCTGTGTCAGTAAATTCTGTTCCAACACGTGGCTCACTGAGCATTTTTCTATTAAAAGCAGAACTCCTGTTGCAGAGGAGCTGCTGAGGGATGTGGTGCCCCCCCAGTACCTGGTCAATGCCCCCAGGGCAGTACATGGTGGTGGCCAGGGCCAGCAGGGTCCTGCCCTCCAGCAGGATGCTGCTCACACTGGCCTGGTTGCTGGGAATCAGGATCTGAGCGTTTGCCAGACTCGCCTGGAAAATCATCCTTGGATCTTAACAGGAAAAAAAGTGAGATTTAGTTTCAAGCAAATCCAATATTAAATCATTAATCACACATTACAACTGTTCTCCAATTACGAAAAATCCTGAATTTTCTACCTTTTGTTGTTAATACTGATTTTTCTCAATTTACTTACAAATACAGACAGGCTGATCTGAATTTTACCAAGTTTCCCCCAGTTTCAAACCACAGTTTTGCCTACACAGATTGACTGGGATTGAGCCCCACAGTTAAACACTGAGTTGGTTCAATTCTTTATCCTACACTGATCACACTTTCTGAAAAAAGCTTCACTTGGGCTTATTTCTATCTTTTGTTAATCTGTGACTCCGCAAAAGATGAAATGTTTAAAATGTGCAATGAGTTAAGGGCACAAATTCTACTGATTTGCAATGACTAACAAGAAAAAGCAGAGATTTAATCCAAGGGCAGAGAAGTCAAATGCACCAGAAGGACTAGAAAAAGGTTTCATTTTAGTGGGATGTGCATTTTTTTATGAATCCTCCTTCTGATCAACCTGTTGGAAACATAATAAAATTGGGGGTAATGATGATCACACACAAAATAATGCTCACATATCTACAGCCTCCAAATCCTTCTGCACAGTTTCAGGAGGAAAATCAAATCCCACACAGTTTCAGGAGGAATTATAACCCAAACTTTAGAGATGGGGAAGTGATGAACACGGAAGTGATTTGCCAAGGTCAACAGAAGGTTTTCAGCAGAGCAGAGGATTTAATCCAGCTGTGCCCAGCCCTCAGCTGGAACAGAACCAGGAGCCCCCTCTGGAGGGAGATTCCTACCTCGGGGATTACTGGCAACCCCTCGGCACTGCACCAGGAACTCAAACCAGGGATGTGCTTCATGCAGCTCCTTGTTATCCAAAATAGGGCAGTTTGAAGGGGTTAAGCTGGAAATAAATGAACAGCACAGTGAAAACACAGTATTTGTAACCACCCTCTGCCCCAGTGTAACACGGCACTAAAGACTGGGAGTTATGCAAACTAAAATTGATTAGACAGGTAACAAAAAATGACTTGTTGGCTTTTTTCTGGTCCACTTTTACCTTCTTGATAATTCCAGTGTTAGACTGGAGTTACAGAAATTTTAATTGCAAAGTATGCATTAATTCCAAAGTATTCACACAATTCCAATGCCTAACATTGCTTCCTCCTTCAAATTCCAATTTATGCTAATTTAGATGGAAACCAGCAATCTGTGAATGTATCAAGAATGAACTCACACTTGTGTTCAAGTGACAGTTTCTGAATTCTCTAAATTCTGAGTTTATGAAGAGCAAGTTGTCTTGGCTCATTTTACATTGTATTGCTCATAGCATTATATTAATTACAACTGTAATTGTTTCCTTTGATGATTGACACACAAATTAATATTAAGACAACCTGAATAAAACTTCAAAATACAGTTTAAAACCTCCCACACTGCCCCACAGATTTTGCTAAGTGACACTGCTGTGATCCAGGAGGTCCTTGTCAACAGACAGGAAGGGTTGAGGAAAACTCTTACCAACAACTGTTAAAATTGTGTTTCATTCTTTAAACCCACATGGGATTTGAGGGGTGGAAAGCATTCTTACCTGTAATAGTCCAGGTAGGTGTATAACAGGTACTGCAAATTGTGCTGTAAGCAGTGGAGGACAAACTGAGCATGGAAGTCCAAGCCACTAGCAGAGCTGTATTCTGGGACAGGGTGAGGATTTTGCAGGACTCCCCCAAGGTAGGACAGTCTTTGGAGCAGGAGCTCAAAATCCTCCAGCTCAGAACGGACAAAAATTCCATTTCTGTCAGAAAGCAGAGAAAGCACAGACTGATCAGACAGTTTGCTTCTCAACACGTTCTGAAGGGTGTTTTCAGCTCAAAATTAAAGCAGACCTTTCCTTCTCAGAGATTAACTCACTGCTGAGGAAAACACAATGTGCCAAAATATGTCTGATGGTGCTCAAACAACACTGTGGTTACTGCAGGTCACTGCAGACAACAAGGTGTGAGGAGGGAAATCCTGTGTGCTCAGAATTCCCACTTGCATTGCAGTGGGCATCAGGAACATAATTACTGGGAAAGATCCAAGGGCTGAGGGAAGAGTTCTCCCGTTTTCAGTTAACTGAAAGTGCAAGACTAAAATTAAATCTTAATGGATTTATGCTGTTTCCAAAAAGAGCTCTAAATACAATATAGAAATGAATATGTATCAAAGATTTTATTACCTTCTCTAGCCATCTGATTATCCTGATTATTCATACAGGATAGAGAGTTAGTGCAGAGCACCAAGGGCACATACCTGGCCAGTTTGTTGAGGATCTCATGTCTCATGTAGCTGCTGCACAGAGTGTTCTGGTCAACCATGTCTGCAGTCAGAGGGGGCCAGGCAGCTGCTCCACACGGAGCCTGGCCGGGCTCTGACTCCTCAATCCAGGAGCAAACACTCAGCCAATCGTGCTGGGCTGTCAAGTGCATCCAAAGAACCTCAGGACTGCATGTCTTGAGCTCTGTGTTTCAAAAAAGCAAATGGATGAAATCAGCACAAACAAACACTCCTGAGGGAAATACTGATATTCCTTTACCTACAGAATCATGGAATGGTTTGGGCTGGAAGGGATCTTAAAGCTCCCTAGTCCCAGGGACACCTTCCACTAGCCCAGGTCACTCCAAGCCCTGTCAAGCCTGGCCTTGGACACTTCCAGGGATGGGGCAGCCACAGTTTCCCTGGGCAACCTGTGCCAGGGCCTGCCCACCCTCACGGGGAAGGATTTCTTACCAGTATCCCACCTAAGCCTGCCCTCTGACAGTGGGAAGCCATTCCCTATGCCCTGTCCCTCCATGCACTGATTTTTAATGAACAGTTGCAAATAGGATGCTGAGATGAAGGATATTGTTACAGCTCGTCAGAGCCTTATGTTGGCAAAGCTGGAAGTAACACCACAGTGCAATGAGCTTGGGAGAACCTGGCAGAGTAGGACCCACTTGCAAGTGGCCATGCCTTAGGCAAGTCCCTTTCAGCTAGTTCCAAACTTTTCTCTGCAGAAAAAACACAGAGCCAGGATGCAGCAGGATAAAAACCCACTGTTACCCATTTCACTGCTAAAAGGTGCCCCACTGTGGCACCTCCCACTCTGGTTCCAGCAGTGCCAGTCCTACACCACTGCAGTGTACCATGTCAAAGACAGCTTTCTAGTTCCCAGTTGAAGTCCTCATTCCCAGAACACTTGCCTTGGCGTGGTTTCCTGGGGAGAAGAATCATTTCCTGCATGGGCTCATCCCACCACTGAGCCCAGTCCAACATGACCTGGAGTCTCCTGCTGGGGGCCCTGCGTCTGTCCCAGCCCAGCACCGACTCCAGCACTGCTGTGTGTCTGCAGAGGTCCTGGTCCTTCCTCCAGTCACTGAACCTGCAAGGGAGGATGGAATTGGGGTGTTCTTTATTGCTCTTTTAATAAGCAGTCACCAATCTAACAAACAGAAGGTGATGAAAAGGTCAACGAGTTTTGCCACTCCATTTTGAAGAGCTCTGGAAGTGCCAGAGGGACTGACTTGAACTAAAGGTTTGAGAACCAAAGAATTACCTCATTTTCCCAAAACTGACATAGCAAATGGTAAGTATTGCAACATTTTTACAGTTATTTAACTGTAAATGGCTTTTCTAGGTTAGTTTAGCTTGCTCTATTATGGGTACATATCAAAATCAGCATTCCATCTGAACGTTTGATTAATAACTCTAATAATATCACTTGCTATTAAAACTGTTTCATTTATGGTGATGGCATGAGCAGAAGGGCTCTGTTACCCCAACAAGACTAAGCCATGACTTGGTCTGGAGAGAACATGACAGCAACTGTTACGTTAATGAGGAAATTACTTCGTCCCCCCACTGACCCTGATTTCTGCAAAGACCAGTGTGAAATTAATGACATTGAGACTGTATTTGTTAGTGCAGTAAATCACACAGAATGTAGAGGCCAGCACATTTTAAATCCTATTAACATTATTAATTAATAATTAAAACTGTTAACCCACGTTACCTGGCAAGAGACTGAATCTCTTTATTTTCCTGGAAGGATTCCGAGTAAAAGCTTTCAACCTGATGCACAAAGTCTATCATTTTCTTCTCTTTTTCAGAAAAATAATTTTCTTCCCGTAAAACTTTCACCTTTAATTCAAATTAAAGTATTACCTCCAATTGTCATTTTGATCTACTTTTAATATATTCAAGTTGTAAATGACCCTGCAAGTGCAAACAGTTACCAACTGCAGGAAAAAATGCTGGAAGCAGAGGGCAACACACTTAAAGGACAAGAGGACTTGCACACATTCTGTGTGCAAGGACACGAGAACTAGAGCACAGCCACAACAAGGAAATGACATTTTAACCGATTTTTACTTGAGCTACAAATATAAAGGAACATGGGCATGGCACTGGCATGTCTCAGTAACTGCACTGCCAGGATGCAGGGACAAAACCTGCCTGTCTGTTCTGAAAGTGAGCCCAGTACCCTGGTTTCCCTCAGCACAAACACACACGAGGTTCAGACCCGAGAGCTGGACAAGAAGAGCCTTTGCTGCACTTACCAGCAGATCTCTGACGTGTTTGTCCTCTGTGTAGAAACAGATCTTGTGCAATTCCTGCTTCACATCGAAGCCCTGGCAGGAAAGGAGACACCCATTGCATGCAAACTGTAAAATGCAGCTGCAGAGGGATGAAATAAATGCACTTGCTTCCCTTCCAAAGCAAGCTCGTGATGTTCCCTTCAGCTCCTAAAGGTGTCACAGTAACCCAGGGATGTGCCTGATGTCTCCAGCATGTCTGGGTACAAACCCTGTGCCCTTTAACACCTCACCTGCCAGAACCACCTCCACACTTGGATCATGATATCACCCCCATAAACAGGCTCCCTCAGCCTTCTGAGGGCACCACTGCTCAAAGCAGCTCTTTCAAACAAGTTAATTTTCACTGCAATACCTGAATCTGGTGGAATCACATCCACAGGACCCCTGAGCTCCCCACACTCCCAGCATTCATTGACTTCATCAGTCACAAAGTGTGAAGAACCAGAGAACACCTCTCACCATGTTTCTGAGCAGCTCTGAGGCCTCTCTGGTGTTGTCCTTCAGCAGACGGTCATAGACCAGATTCAAACCTGCCTGAAGAAATTCCTGCAGGTTCTCAGCAGGATGTTGATGCATTCGGAAGAAGATCTGGGCCTCTGGCATTTTGTTGCTTAAGATGGCCTCAGCAATGACTTCCTAAAGCAGAGAAGCAAAGGAACAAACTCATCTATCATCACTGTTGCTGATCTTTTCTCCAATATTTTAGGACATTTCCACATCAGTGATCTCAGATACACTTAATAAGAACAGTAAAAACTGGATGACTCATTTTTACCTCTGGTGTCAGTTTTTCCCACACATGGCTTTCTTCTATCTCAGGCAGGTCTTCATCCAGATCACCTCCTGTGTGCACTGGATTGATTTGTGGGCGAGGATATCTTCTCAGGAATTTCCTCAGCTGAATAATGTAATCAGTTAGAATATCTGCAGCCTTCTGCAGGAACTCATCGGGTTCTGCCAAGAGCATCCAAGACATCAGTTAAACAGGAAGGGACAAGGCAGGATTTTTGGTGTTTGGAAATGCTGAATGTTCTCCTGATTGATCAACAGAAACTTCACCAGCTCTCTCACCTGCACAGGTACTGCCAGTGCCCAGCACTCTCTGCATCCTGTCAGGACACAGTCACAGCCCCATCAGTGCTCCCTGCCCTCACTGAGGGTGTTTTACCCCTCAGGGACCAGTAAATAATAACTGAAATTTTTTATTAATCCAACCAATTATTAGTCAGGTAAGTCCCATTTAAAATGCAGGGATGAAAATCTTTCATTCACTCATCTCTGGTATTTCCTTGTGTTAATTCTGGGCCAATGTAAACTTTTAATTAAAAAAAGTTGCTGTTCCCACTTCACTAAACAATAACACATTGCTAGATATGACTCAAAAGGAGTAACCTTACCCTCTGTGTGCACAAAGATTTCTTCCAGTTGCCTGGTAAGGAAAGTCAGGGTGAGGTTCAGGAGCTGCTCAGAGAAGTGTTTGCTGTGAGGCTCCATATCATTCTCTTGGATTGCTGAGCAAAGCAAGTTTAAAGCTGGCCTGAGCTCTTCCAAATCTGCAATGGTGACAGACAAAGGTAAAACACCTGCAACTGTGCCAGAGAGAAAGGCAGTTCAGCTGAAACCTCTGTGCAGCTGCAGGGACTGACTTACTTCTCAGGTAGGTCTGGGATGCACCATCACTGCACTGCCCAGGCCCAGAGAGACTGAAAACACTTTCTTTGCTTTTTAAAAATAAGTCCACTGTGTCCAGCTGGCGATTTTCCAAACCTGCCTAGACAAACACGCAGAAGAACAATCATGCATGGATTCTAAATTCTACATGTGTTGTATACTTACTGCTGGTTCTCCTCTGGCTTTATAAGAATGGTACAGCAAACCCAAAACCTAGTTCCAAAGACTTCTTTTAATATTTGACATTTTGCAAGAGGTCAAAAGCTGCTGCAGAAATGCAAATTGTCAAAAATGCTTTAGGGTCCAATCAAGAGGGATTTTTGAGCACTGCTTACTTTAAAATTCTGATTTATTTTATTAATGGGCATTCACTTTGTTGTGTATTTCTACTTTTGGGTTACTAACCTGCCCTACTTGGGGCTTTATTGTTTATTTAATAACTAAACCACTTCTTTTTGCCCCAGGTTTAAAGAGTACTTTTAATTGTGTCTAAAACCACCACTAGCATTGCATAAGCTGTGTTCATTACTTGAAAGAAGTACTTTTGTTATTTGTAAGGCATGAAGCAGCTTTCCTTACCTCCAGGGCATGGATGGGAATGGAACATCGCTCCCATCCATTGAGGTGACAAACGGAATCCACGACTCCAGCACTGCCAAACATCATCAGCCTGTTCAAAAACTCCTCTTGGGTCACACCAAACAGAACTAAGGACAGACCATGCTCTAAAGAAAAGAATCAAACCATAATTAAAGATATTAATTATTAAAGCATTTCCATCCACTGCCTCTCTTCCCAAAGGATGACACAAAGCTGCAGCGGCTCCGTCTGGCTTTGACCCGAGCAATGCAAGAGCCATGAACCAACAGCAGCCAGGCAGAAAGGAAAGAACACCACCAGAACCCCCTCCAAAAGCTGTCTGAGAACAACCCACGAATCCACAACCCCTCACCTGTGAGCAGCAGGCACAGTGGCACCTCTGCACTGCACTCCACGTAAACACTGTTTGTGCCGAAGTGGGAACACGTCACATCTTGGGACTCAAAATCCCAGAGAGCAAGAGACAACCCCATGTCCTTTGTCACCACCACAAACACAGCTGTAGCTCCAGTGACCAGCTTACACTCCAGTTTCACCACTTCTTGTGGTGCTGCCCCAGGGATCTGTGTCCACTGCTGTCCTGCAGCCCTGAGGTCTGTGCCGTGGCTCTGGAGGGCTCTGGAAGCTGCCCATGTAACAGCCCGTGGAACAAAGGCCACCATCTTCTCTGGATCCTCATAAATGTCAGGATCGTGATCTTCAAGATGGGTAAAAAACTGATACCAAGGTAAATTCAAGTCATTCCCCAGATCTGGAGAACCTGGTCTTCTTCTTCTTACTCTGTCCCACAGTGAGGACAAGTGTGCCTTCCAGGACCTGGGGAGAAGAGACCAGGTATTACTCCAAGAACAACACAGATAAAGTTTCCTCAGTTAAATAAAATGCATTTTAAGCTTAGAAAATCACTCTAGCACCTTTTAACCTTAACATGGCCTGTTTGTTTCTATTTAAATGCTCTCTGCAGCCAAGCTGAGTGATCCCAGCTGCATTAGATGACAACATTCATGTTTACCCTTTTTCGTAGAAAATTTTCTTTTCCTCACAGAAAATGCCCCCTCAATTAAAAAAATTTAGAACCAAATTAATTCTGGACTTGAGTATTTTATTACACTTACATCAAGTTATAATTAACATGTTTTTTCAGTATTAATACCCCTAAGGTTCACAACCAGTTAAAATGTTTTACATGAACACAGAGTATTTTGAAGGCCACATACACTCATTTGTGCTAAACAAGCAAGGAGATGTAAAGTCCTTGGGATACAAAAAAATCTGTCTATAGTTACCTTTCTATAAATGAAAGGTAACCCCTTATCAGCAATTACTGTTTGGTAGCTGTTTAATGACACATGTAAAGTTCTCTCAGCCCATTTGCAAACATCATCCTCAATTCAAAATATTTAGAGCAGAATGAGCTGATTTTACTTATCACAATTACAACTGAAAAACCCCCAGGATTTATTATGACTGATGTAAAGGAAGCAAAGCCCAGCCTGTCCCAGGCAGGGTTTTCCCTCAGTACCTGTCTGTGCGGAAGGATGAGGGCAGGAGCTCCATGCTGTGCTCAGAACTGGCAAGGTCATCCTCATCCACTCCTTCAGGAGGCTCCATGCAAAGACTTTCAGGATCTCTCTTACAGAGCAAATGCTCAGGGAACTGCCTGTAAAGAAATAAATATTAATTTTCACCTCCCTCTTGAGATGTTTTTGCTGTTTAACCCCTCCAGGAACCCTTAGCAAAGCAGCTTCTTCTCAGGTCAGCAGCACTCCCAGGGAGGTGTGTCCAGGTGAGCCACCAAACCCTGGTGCTCCTTCCTCTCAGCTACAACCTGGCCCTAATTTACCAAGCCAAATCAGCACAGGTGTATCAGGAGTTTAATAATCCCAGACCTCACAGCATCTCTAAAAGGTGCTGCCACCCACCCTTGGCACTGAGAGCACCTATCCTAATCTTCCTAGGAAAAACAGAGTCCAATACAAAGGTTTTCTATTTGTTAACATACTTAATAGATAAAACAAATAGATGTTAATAGATAAATTTTCTTTGGTTAAAGTGACAGAGTGCAAATTGGAACGAATAATAAAGGACAGTGTTTAAATAAATGGGAAATTTCTGCTCTACCACAGGGCCAGAACTCAAAATAAAAAGGTGACAGCACCTCAAATGTTGCAGGACCAAGGCCAGGCACCTAAGGTCAGCTGAACCCAAACTCTTCCTTCAGGAACCCACCATACCTGAAGTAGCTGTTGAGCTCCACGGAGAGGGCACAGTGGGCAGCACTGAGCACCACGGCCATGCTGAGATCCTGGGACACCCTCAGGGCACTGAGTGGGGACGGCAGGGCTGGGCTCCTGCCCCCAGCCTGCCCCTCTCCCTGGCACAGGGCTACACTGATCCTGCCTAGGCTGGCACCATCAAAAGAGTCAAATATGTCTTTAGACAGCGTCAAGGAAAACCCCAGGGCTCACAGCTCCAACAAAGGAGTAAATCAGAAGGGGCAGATGGTGAATTTTGGGTAACTTGTGGTCCAGGCCAAGCTCTGCCCCACAGAACATGAGGAGTGTTTGTTTTCCAAGAGCATTCCAAGCTCAGCTGGGATCAGCAGAGGATTGTGCTGCACAAACATGCCACTTGTGCCACCTCAAAGGAGTCAAGTGATCCTTGGAGTGACCTGTCCTGGCATTCTGTGGGGAGGAAAAGGTACCCTGAGCTCCCTGCACTGCTACAGGGGTAAAATGGCCAGGCAAAGGTACCCTGAGCTCCCTGCACTGTTACAGGTGTCAGAGGCAATGGCCAAGCACAGGGGAAATGGAAGCTCGTGGAACAGCCAGGTCTGAGCCCCTGCCCAGCACAACACACACATCTGGCTCCCCAGCTGTGACTGCCTGTGTGTCTCTGCAGTTTCTAACTTTACTCAAGGAACTAGCTGGCAGTAGATGTCAGTGCATTATACACAGACCCACAGAGCAGAACCACTGGAAAACATTAATCCAGTGGGAAACAGATTTCCAGGGCTGTGCTGAGAAACATTTGATACACAACTATGGCATTTTCACTACAATAACCAAGATTTTGCTACATAACCCTTTTTGGAGGCATCTTCAAAACAGATACTTAAATGTCTTTAAAGAACTTTCTGCTCAACCCTGCCAGAAAAGAAAAACAACTTTGTTCTTCCCGATCATTTCCCCTGAGAGCTCCTCTCTCCTGCAAAGGATACAAATCCAGCCAGCACTATCCAACAGGAACAGGATCCCTCTGCAGAAGCAGGAATCTGTTATTCTCCCCAAAACCTCTGGAGGCAAATCCAAGGTGAAGCAGTCACAGGTCTCTGAGGGTGAGTCTTCCTCAGGAAAGGTCAGATGCACAAGGATGAACTGGTTGAGCAGAAGTTTGCACTTGTTGTTTCCGAAAGACAGAATCTTCACAGAGAAAACTGAAGGTAGACCTGTAAATTTAAACATGTTTTAGGATTACAGCCAGATGGGAATTTGGATTTGCAAAGGAACCCTAAGAAAATGACAGCTCAAATTCATTCTCTCTGCTACCATCTTAAAAAAATTGGGATTGGGGAGGGGGGTTTGTTTTGTTTTAAATCTCACTCTCTATGTCACTGATTTTAGAACAGTTTCCTAAAACTTTTTATGTGGTTTTTTAAGTGGACAATACTGTGAAGAACACAAAAAATCATCCCAAAACAATATTTCAGTCAGCACTGAAAATAAAAGCTACAAACTTTGGAAATAAAAATATTTTAGGAAGGCAGACTGTTTAAGAACATGTAAAACACCAAAGGTCCTGCAAAGTGTAACTGTACACTATGTTTGCTAATCATAATACATAAGGTTAAACACTTAATCATTCTCTGCTGGGTTAGTGAGGAGTCCTGTCTCTGTTTTCTTACCATCAGTTCCAATATTAAAAGGGAAATTTGAGAGGGCAGGGTTGCTTGAACATGCTTTATTAAAATTTATTTTTAATTTCATATCACCCAAACTCATGACTCTACAACAGTTTAATTCCCTCTACCAATGTCACCTTTGAACATAGAAATGTCCCTTTTAATTTTCCAGTCCATTAATCCTGCTGATCACTCTAAATTAGAGTGGAAGTACCTGACACTTCCCTAGTGCTCAATCCCACTGCCTGCATTTGTCCCAGCACAGAACCAGACCAGTAACAATTTCACACATGGAACACACTGGAATTTACTCACTAATGTTTTTAACTTCAAGGAGCTTTTTAAGTGTCTCTTCCTCACAACTGTGCAGGGAGGTTAGGCTGGACTTTCCATCTTCTACAGAGAGTTCATAGACAAACAGTCCATGACTTTGTCCAAGAGCCAGGAGTTTTGACTTGTTTTCTTGCAAACCATCATCTTCTGTGTTCTCCCACACGAAGCTGGAGATACAACATCCAGGAGGGTTATTGGCTTTATTTATTCCCTTCCCACATTTCCCACACTGACAGTTCTGGCCACGCACTGATGAAGGGCAGCACCACTTAACCTTCAGATAAAGACTCTGCTGCTGTCCCCCTGTCCCTGCCAACACCACAACCCCGGATCTGTCCTGCTGCTCGGGCTGAGAAACTCCCCTGGTGTGCCTCAGACCTGCCCTGGGTGAGTGGGAGGAGGCACAGAGGAACCAGCTCAGGGTGTGCAGAGCAAGCACAGAGCAGAGCCCTGCAACGGCACTGAAACATTCCCACCCTGGAATGCTCCAAGCCAGGCTGGACGGGCTCGGAGCAGCCTGGGACAATGGAAGGTGTCCCTGCCCGTGGTAGGGGTGCCACTGGATGGGCTTTAAGGTCCCTCCCAACCCAAACCATCCCGTGACTCTGGAGCTCCGAACAGTGTTGGTGTTGCTCAACACTGCAGATGTTCAGAACTCAAATGTGACTGCGGTTTTGACTCAGCACTAAAAGCCAATAAAGAGGTCACAAACACCATGTGAGTGACTGTCACCCACGGGGGCAGGACTGCAGGTCAGGGCACTGCGGGGCCCGAAGAGACGACCCGACAGACAAACTCCCTTTTCGTTTGCTTTGGCTTTTTGATCACCCGTAGTGAACTCTCCCACAGCTACACAAGTCAGGAGATGTAAAACAACGTCCTCTGCAGCTCTCAGGTTCGCAGCCCCTCAGCCCCCGCACCCCCGACTGTTCGCCCCCCCGGGTCCCCCAGCGCCGCACCCGGGGGTCCCTCCGGCCGCCCGTGCCCCGGCACTTACTCAGCCCAGTCCCCCGGCAGGGCCGTGCCCCGGGCCCGCTCGGCACCGCCCGCCGCCAGCGGCTCCACGGAGATGCCGCCGGTGGCCAGGAGCGTGCCCAGAGCATCCTGGGCCCTGTTCAGCCGCACCCGGGCCGCGTCCCGCGGGGCTCCCCGCGGCTCCAGGGAGCGGGGCACCAGGAGCACACGGAGCTCCCGCAGGGCCATCGCCTCCTCCATCCTCCTCATCCTCCTCCTCCGTCACCCTCCGCCCGCCGCCATCTTGGCGGGGCAGCACCTTCTTCCGCCCAGCTGACCGGGCCGCCCAGTGCGGAGCCGGGACTACAACTCCCAGCACACACCGCGGCGCGGGGCCTGTGGGCAGGGCGACAATGCACGCTGGGAGATGTAGTTCCGTGAGCCCCGCGGGCGAGGGCAGTGCCGCTCGTGTCTGTGAGCGGGATTCGCTGAGTATGTAAACAGAATTCTCTGCATATTTAATTCCCTATCTTTGAGCAAAATTTCCCGTGTCTTAAGCAGAATTCTCTGTCTCTGCCTCTTCCTTTGATCTCTGTTGCGGACGGAACTGTGGGTTGGACGGGCGGGTTTATGCGAACTTCAGTGTATAAATCTTCCCGCTTTTTACTCCCTCGCACGCTCGGTTTGTGGGAACATCCACCCTGCCCCGTGCGTACGACAAACAGCGCCTCCTTTCTAATCCTGACTCTGTGCTTAGAGAGCTGCTCAAATCCCGCAGCGCCGCCGACCTAGGGCTCTGCCGGGGTCCCTCTGTCTGTCCCGGGGTCTCTGTCTTTCCCTGGAGTCTCTCTGTCCCCACCCAGGACAGCGGGAGGGGGCGGGCCCACGCTCAGGCCCCGCCCCTTAGGTGGGACCAGCACAGCACCCTCCCCGTCCATTGGTCAATCCCCTCCCCCGGCGCGGTCCCGCCTCCGGCCCCGCCTCCGGCCCCGCCCCCTTGGCCCCGCCCCCGGTGGCGCGGACCGGGCGATGGCGGAGCGCGGCCATGGCGCTGCTGCGGGCGCTGCTCTCGCAGGCGCTGGGCCGGCTCTGGGGCTGCCCCGGCCATAGTCCCGGCCATAGCCCCGGCCATGCGACCCCGAGCCGCGCCATGGAGCACGACAGGGCCATCGAGGTCTACGGTGACCGCCGGGGGGGCTGGGCGGGCAGGGGGCCAGGGCCGCGAGGGGCTGTGGGGCGGGGGGCTGTGAGGGGGCTGGGGGTGATTTTAGGGGCGTTCCTGCTGTGCCCTTGGGGGGCTGAAGTGAGGGAGCCGTGGCCGGTCCTGCCCTGCCTGCCCAGCCGCGTGGGGAGAGCCGTGCCCGGGAACTTGGAGTGTCGGAGCACCCCCAGGGGTCCCCGGGGGCCGGAGGGGCTGTGCTCGGTGTGGGGCAGGAGGAAAGTTCATTTGGCTCGTTTGAGGGTTGGAATCGGGTGGGAAGGGGTTCCCTTGGGGTGCCGGAGGGTGCAGGCAGCGCTGGGGGCAGGGGCAGAGTCTGACACGGGGGGATGTTGTGTCCTTGGGGTGCTCACGGTGAGGGGGGACCCCCGGCAGTGCGGGAGAAGTGTCTCCGAGCCCCTCTGGATGGAGGCTGCTCCCACAGGGGCTGGGAAAGGCCTGGATCGCTGCCCAGCTCAGCCCCTGCCTCGGGGGCACCCCACCTAAGACAGAGGAGCAGCTGGACACACCTGGAAGGGCCAGGAATTCCAGGGTGGTCACCAGTGGATCCAGGGAAATGCAGATTGCTGTTACTGAGTGACTGTTTCTGTAAAATGGGGAGAGATTTCACTGCTGGAAGTTCTGCTTGGGGAGGATTCCAAACACCTTGTCAAGCCTCAGGGCACTGTTAGTTCGGAGAACTGAGGACACAATGTCAAACAAACTCAGTTTTAAAACTTGACTGGTTTAAATAGAGCTACTCTAAAACACCAGTGGCCCTAAGCAAAAGTTACTACTCATAACCCAGGTTGTGAACCTGAACAGGGAGGCAAATCTTGAGGATTTTGGTTCATCCACAGGGTCAGGCTTGTCCATGACCTCTGCAGAATAAAGCACCTGTCCCTGTATAATTAGATTTGAAAGAGCAGAGGAATCCCTGAAGTGCTGCTGAACTAAATCAGAACTAATGGAACATGAAAAACGAACCCACAGCGAGCAACAAATGCCTCAAATTGTCCCATCCAGAAGAATTTTGTGAGATAAAGTGCCCCTGGTATTTACAGCTCTGCCCCTTCCAGAGGGGGGCAAAACAAACAGTGCTGGGAAGGTGGTTGATAATGAAAATAGCTTTTATTAGATCCTGGAAAGCTGCTTTACTGTTGCTCCCTTGCCTTCTGCTTCAGACATTATCCGGACCATCCGGGACCCGGAGAAGCCCAACACTCTGGAAGAACTGGAAGTGGTGACAGAAGGTGGTGTGGAGGTGCAGGAGATAGGAGAGGAGGAGTATCTGGTCACCATCAGGTTTACACCAACAGTACCTCATTGCTCCTTGGCCACTCTCATCGGTGAGCTCTGGGTGCCTGAGCTGGGGACCATGAGCAGGGGGCTCGCTGGGGGTTCCCTCAGTAACACCAGGGCTAGGTAAAGTTCAGCCTTGTGCTGCTGTGTTGGTGTGACCAGGAACTGCATCTTGAGAGCCCAGCTGGCAGTGCAAACAGACCAAAATCCCAAACCAAATCCAGAGAAATGTGGGGAAATCCATCAGTTTGTATCCAGCCAGGGGAACTCCTCAGAAGGAACCTCTCAGAAACCTCCTGGGAAGTGGCACAGAATTCCTTCTGTGTGTTGGCCACGTTATTTCAGTAACGTTAAATTCAGCTCTTGAATTTGAAACCCCTTAAACTTAATGCTTGTCTCCCTTCCCTCTCCCTTCCCTATGGGCTGTTTTCCATTCCCACACACCAAAAATCGCCCCCATGCAATCCAGGAATCCCCAAAAAAGTCCCGAAGCATCAGGAGTTGGAAGGGAATTATGTTGAATGAGAATTTACACTGGCCTGTCTTGTCTTTTTATTTTTCCCTTATGGTTTGTGGTGAGATTTCATCTGAAAAATCCCATCTGAGAGCTCTGATGTGATTTGCTTGAATGTGCCAAGGTTAGAAAGTCTCACCACTAAATATCAGAACTAAGGTTTCTCAGTGTATTCTAAAGATTTAAGGGAAATCAAGTGTTCAGTTTAATGAGGAAACTGATGTACTTATGCCCAAATAATTTATATTTTTTTTAACCAACTATTAAAAACAAACCAAGCATTCCCCTCAGTACAGGTGCAGCCTCAGGGATAGCTGGGAAGCTATATATAAATATATATAGCTAAATATATTATATAAATATATATAAATACCAAATATAAATACCAATATAAATAAATATATATAAATACCAAAGCAAGTTGGAAAGGGAGGAATTTGTCTCTGTTTAGTGTTTCTAGGAGGTGATTAGAGACCAGAGACCTCAAAGCTTGTAAGGCAGGTGTGAACTTACCTGAAAAGCTGCATCCAAGGAGTGAAACCACAAATTCTTTAGTCCTTCTGTGGCTTGTGCTGCTCAGAACACAAAAGGAGGTTGTCAGTTATACTGGTTGTTACATATGGATTCTCTGAAAATGCACCTCAGCCTGGAATTTTACAAGGAAATCTCTGTTTTGTTTTAACAGGCCTTTGTTTAAGAATAAAACTTCAGAGATGTTTGCCTTTTAGACACAAGGTAAAGTACCTGCTTTGAAACCTGTTTTGGGCTACATGAATGAGAGACAAGCTCTGAAACAGAGCCTGCAAGGCAGGGAATGCCCTGCTCTGTTGTCAGGCAGGAGCTGGTGGAGCAGGGCTGGGCATCAGCTTGGCAGTGAAACCTCGGGAACAGGTTTGGAAGAGCACAGGAAAACTGCAGGATTAAAACACTGGAACTGCTCTGAGGGAATCTTTATGATCCATGTCTTGGGAGCTGATGTGTGGATGGCACATGGCCTGATCCTGGCCATGTGCTGTCCCTGACCCCTAAAACTGTCCCTGACAGGGGCCAGCCCTGGCTGGGGAGTGTGAGGGACTGTAATATATCCCTGGAGAAATCTGGGTCTGAGCAGGAGCAGAGCAGACCTTTACTGACAAGCATAGTGATTTACAGACCTTTAGAGACTTGCCCAAAATAACTGACAGTATAAATTAATTACCTGAGGGTTTCTGCTGGTGATTTCTGGTGGTTGTTTGGTTTTTATAGTTGCTGCCTTCATCTTTCCAGTTGAGCAGTGTAGAGTGAGACTTGTAGAAGATGAGGTAGATGATGTTTTTTGTGGTGCCAACCAGGCTCAGCTTCAGAGAGAGCAGTTATAGGCCCAGGGCTTGTTTCCTTGGTTCCTTTGGGTACATCCCTTTCAGGAGATCTCCCTGCCCTCCAGCCTCTGTCAGGGGGTTTTGTTTTTTGTCCCAGGCCTGGTAAATGTTGGAGGTGGTTTAGGTCTGTTTAGATTCCAGTCCCATAATCTGTTCCATGCAGGAACAGATTGTGTTGCACAGCCAAGTTCAAACAGAGTCTCTGGGGTTGTCATCACTGAGCAAAGCTTGTCAGGTGTCTCCCAGGGAGGCTGTGTCGTGGTTGTGTTGCAGTGAAGTCCAGGATCAGCTCTTTCCATGGATCCCCTGTTTCTCAGTAGGAATAACATGCATCGTATCTGCACTGGACGATGTTTTTCTTCCAGCACTGAATATATTCA
Organism: Manacus candei; assembly: GCF_025592945.1. NCBI lineage: Eukaryota > Metazoa > Chordata > Aves > Passeriformes > Pipridae > Manacus > Manacus candei. The sequence goes on along the minus strand of NW_026138094.1, from coordinate 16,256,440 downwards.
GGTGTTTAACTCTTCTAACCTTGCTGATCTCTCCTGCAGCTGGAAATCTATATATCTGAGGGCACACATTCCACCGAAGAGGACAGTGAGTAGAGCTTGGGAATGAGCTGCTGCAGCCTGTTTGTGCTGGTTGAGTCCTTCCCTCCCCTGCCTTCCTGTCCTTCCCAGGAATTAATACCCTGTGAAAGCTTTAAAATCAAACCTGCCCTTGAGGCCCTTTCCAAAGCTGTGGTGGCTCTGTGACCATGTTCTTGCTGCTGGTGTGGTTTTTCAGCGGGGTTCTTGCAGGTGTTAAGTTGTGTCTGTGACAAAAGAAGTTGCTGCTGAATAATTAACATGAAGAACCCACTGGTTGATCTTGCTGTCCTGAAATATCCATAACAAAAATATGTGTTTCTCAGTGCTTACAGTGAAGCTCGAGGGCAGGGGCATTGTCAGAGCCAGAGCCAGGCCCTGCCCTGAGCAGCTGCTGGAGCCCCTGCCAGGAGTGTCCCAGCCTGGAGCACTGGGTGTCTTTAGCAAAAATGGGTTATTTTGGTGAAATAACTTAGCAATTGAACCTGGAGAACTCCAACTCCTGATTAGTCACGAGTTTCACACTTAATTTTAAGACATGTCATTGGGGCATCTTAAATTCTGTTCCTAAACCAGAGAAGCATCAGAAACGGCCGATTTCTGATGGTGGGTCACGACTGAGCTTTCATTTGCCTCGTTCCCCTTTCCCTGTTAACCCTCTGCCTTTGGCTGCCCCTGGAGCCCCCTCGTCCCCCCTGTCCCCTGCCCCTGGAGCCTCCTGAGTTGCCCTTTGTGGGCTGTTTTGCAGTCAACAAGCAGATCAACGACAAGGAGCGCGTGGCGGCGGCGATGGAGAACCCGACGCTGCGGGAGATCGTGGAGCAGTGTGTCACCGAGCCCGAGTAGGAGCCTGGGCAGCTCCTCACAGCACCTCTGCCTACAGAAAAAATGATGATAATCAAGGCCTTGAGTTCAATACTTGAGTTCTTTATACCTTCCACGTGTTTTCTAAAAACAAATTGTTTATAAGATAGATTTAAATGAAGCGTATAGTGCCGAGAGCTTGGAATTTCTGCTGTCCAGAGGAATATTTTGTGATTAAAAGCAACACGTCCGCATTGCCTTCTGAGAGACATTGTGATATAAATACAGTTTTGCAAGTTAAATTTCTACATTGTTTCAGTCACTGCACTGTAAAAAATAAAACAGATTCTTGTAATGAAATTCTGCTTTCTGGGTTCTGAATTGTTGTTTTTTTTCTTCAAGCTTAAGTTTAGATTTCTGTTAGAGAGAAGGAAAGATTCCCTTCTTCATTTTATTCAACTTCATTTCGACAAACACATTAAAGCTGAAATTAATTCAGAAAAATAATTTTCAGCCAAGAGACTGGACTAGAACAGGGAGATTTTCACTGAGACACTATTGCTGCTAAATATTTGTGCTTTTTTTTCCCCTGTTAAGAACATTTCTAATTCTGGAGGCTTTGCTTTATAACCACCCCGAGGGTAAAATTTTCCTGTGGCCAACATCTTGTCAGTCTGATCCTGCTTTTTCTGATGGCTTACCTGCAGTGTGGAAGGTGAGGCACTCCCACAGCCCTTCATTCCTCTGCTTCCCACTGCCCTGTTCCTTGTTGCTGCTCCCTCACTAATCTTGCCTGGAGCATCCATAACGTTTCCAGCTGCCACATGTTCCCCCCTGGAGAGGTTCCTCAGGATTTGTTTCCACTGCAGCTGTGGATCTGCCATGGATTTACCTTTCCCTGGGGAGTGAGGCAGACATTCCCCTCCCAGCTGCCCTTCTCCAGGGGCACTGGTGTCCAGGATGTGCTGCAGTGGCTCACGAGGGATTTTGGGAGCTGCTCCTCCCAGGAACTGAGTCCTCTGGTGCTTTGTGTTGGTGAGAAGTCCTTGGAGCTCAGTGCAAACATCTGGTTTGATTTCAGGGATTTGTAACCATTTTAATAATCCCCATAAAGCTTTCCTGGAGGCATGGAATGATGGAATGGACTCCAGCATTGTGAACAGGGGGATGCTTCCCTTTGTAAAGCAGTGAACTGCCCCATGGCACAGCTGTGCCAGCAAAGGCTCCTCCCCTGCCCTATCTCAGGCCCAAATTACCCTGAAAAAGAAAATTAAAAAGGGGGCAAAGGGTGGGGGACAGAACAATCCCCCTTTTCCACAGGTTTCTGCCCAGTTGCAGAACCCTCAGTTCCAGCACATGTGGAAAATTGCTTTTCTAACTTCGATTACTCAGCTTCAATTAAATTTTAGCTAAATTTCAAACCCCTTTGTGCCCTCGTTGCTGAATTGAGCTCCTTGAGAAGCCCAGGTCTGGTTTAAATTACTAAAACAACTAAAATGGGGTTTTCCAGGTTGTTTTGATGATCAAAAAATGCAATTTTCTGGAAATACTGAACAGCTGAGGTCCAACCAGGCCAGCACATGTGGCAAACCCTCATTTCAGGGATATAATGCCATTTTTGGGACCAGCTTTGCTGTGTGCCCACAGGATTTCACTGGATCCGTGTTCCCGAGGGCACAAATGTCCCAGGCACCTACCTGGGGGTCCCAGGAACAGCCTGGCCCGAGCAAGAGCTCCTGGGGCTGGCAGAGGGTAAAGCAAAGAGTTATTCCAACCCAGGCTTTAGGGAACATTTTAAGTAATTAATTTGGACCAGGAGTGAGAACCCCAAAGAGCAGGAGCGGATTCAGGCAGGAATTGTCCCTGTCACACCTGTGACACTGCCAGGGAAGGGCTTCGTCAGACCAAGACCCATCACCCTGGTGGAAAACAAAGCAACCCAGGAAAAGCAAACCTGTTTTTTAATTTAGCAGATCTAAGGCAGCTCCTTCCACTTTTCTCTCCCAAAGAATCCCTGCACAGGGAATTTCCCTGCCCTGGCAGCTTGTCCAGCTTTCTGAGTGCAGAGGGGAGGGACAGATGTGCATCCCTGTGCCAGGACAGTGGGGACACGTGTCCTGCACCCACCCCCCTGCCAGGGAGGGCTCCAGGCAGGTCAGCTCCTGCAGGGAGGTCGATGCTCTGGGGAGCAGGAGCTGCATTATCTGTTGGCTGCTTTCCTGGAATTTGCTTTCTTCTCTTCTGTCCAGCACGGGGGTTGATCTTTTCTCCTCAGAAATGCTGGTATCTGGGCAGCAAGGAGGGTCTGTGGGTCCTGTGACCACGAGATATGCAGCTCCTCTTCTTGCATGAGGTGCCTGGTGCCTTCAGACTGTTCGTTTTGCATTTCCAGCGGGGAGGAACAACTGCAGAGGGCACCAGCGAACCGCAGCAGAGCTGTGAGAGGAGCACCACGGCCCTGCCCGGGCTCCCGGAATCCCAAACGTCCTGGGTTGGAAGGACTCGGCTCTCTCCACTCATGCCCATCACAGGGGATGAGGTACCACAGCAGGAGTGTGGGCACCTGGGGTTTCAGCTCTCCAGAGGGAACCCGGGAAGTGCCTGCAGGGATGTGGGAGGAAGCAGAGACCCAGGAAAGCCCCCAGCACGTGGAGCTGTGAGGATTCAGCCAGGGCAGACACTGGTGGGCACCTCCATCCCCACCACAGCACCCTGCAAAGGGGGGAGCGTCCCAAGCCCAGGCTTAGCTCCTGCCTTGCCTCAAACCTCAGCACAGCCACGAAGACAGACCATTCTCCCCTCCAATCCTCCCAGGAAGAGCAGCATCATCCTTTTGCCCCTTCACTGGGCTCCCCTGCCATGCAAAGGGATTCACAGCAGCCTCTGGAATAGAAGGTTTAAAATCCCGTTTCCAACCCCGGATCCCCAGGCTGAGTCCCTGCAAAGGAGGAGCAAACCGAGAGGTGGAGGGGCTGAATCCTACACCTGGGGGTCTCACCCACAGCAGGGCTGTGTGAGGGGCTCCTGGGGCTCCTCTGCAAACGCTTTACACGGGGGAGTAACTGTTACTCACCAGAGATGGCAATGGAGCTGTTGCGTGTAGACACAGAGCTATTTTTAGCCCATAGATACTTCTAAATATTTACACCAGCGTGCTGAGCCTTCCCTCAAGTACAGATGCAGGGCTGGGGCTGGGGGAGTGGGGGCTGTGGGTCCTCCCTCCCCTCGTTCAGCACATGTGAAACAGTTTTATTTCCCTTCCCAACAGAAACGGTTGCTCCGGGTGAGCAAACAGGCCGTGCCTTGGTACCAGCTGAGGAAAGAGGCAGCTCATTTCCCTCCCCTTCCTTCCCTCTGCCTGTTTTCTGCTGCTTTACTTCCCACTGGGAATGTCCCTCTGCAATGGGCAGTCCTGAGGTGCCCGTGACCTGCTGGAGCACTGGCTGGGATCAGCACCCCAAAGGGGTTGGATGGAGGCTGTTCCCACCCAGAGCAGCTGCTGATTAAAAGCCAAAAAACAGATAAACCAACAAAATTCTTCAGCTCCTCTCCTTGCTGTCCTGGCTTTGCTGACCCTCGGGGCTGTGCCTGTGAAGCCTTTGTGTGTAGCACAAGGAGGTTTTAAGACCAGGAGAACACAAACCCATCTCTTATTCCTACCTATTCCCTGTTACAGAGCACAGATGGGAGCTGGGAGCTGTTCCTGGTCCCACTGGCCTCGCTGCCTCCCCACGTGCTCAGGTCACAGGCAGGACCAGGGTCCCTCCCTCGTCCTTGCAGCTGATGAAGGACTGATGACCCCTCTGGCTCTCTGGGAATTCAAATCCTCCAGCTGAGACCATCTGGGCCAGACAGAAGCACTTGGTGAGGTCTGAGAGCTGCAAACCACAGGTGCTCTGCAGGGAGACCCGACTGCCCCCGGAGCCGCGGAAGCGCTTTGAGTGTTCCCGTGAACCCCAGACACAAACAAGCTCCTCCATAAGTGCCTCCTGCTTCCCAAGTAGTGAGCTCCCTTCCTTCCTGTCTCCAGGATGGAAATGTCTGGAGGTGACCAAGGCAGGCACAAAGGTCTGATTTCTGATCTGAAGCCAAAAGCCTCTGACTCCTCTCAGAGAGGCTTTCAGGAGATCATGGAATCATGGAACGGTTTGGGAGGGAATGGAGTGACAGGACAAGGGGGAATGGCTTCCCACTGCCAGAGGGCAGGGTTAGATGGGATATTGGGAAGGAATTCCTGGCTGTGAGAGTGGGGAGGCCCTGGCACAGGTTGCCCAGAGAAGCTGTGGCTTCCCCTGGATCCCTGGAAGTGTCCAAGGCCAGGCTGGATGGGGCTTGGAGCAACCTGGGCTGGTGGGAGGTGTCCCTGCCCATGGCAGGGGGTGGAACCAGATGATCCTTAAGGTCCCTCCAACCCAAACCATTCCATGACCCTATTTCAAACATCTTTTGATCCATAAGCCCTTTCCTCCTTCCTTTCCCCCCACTGCAGCAGCTGTGTCTGAATAACATCCTGCTTGTGTTGAAACAATAAAAGCATCTTTAAAAGAAGAAAAAAGGCATTTCTATACCCCATCTAACCCTTCCCTCTGTCAGTGGGAAGCCATTCCCCCCTCGTCCTGTCACTCCAGGCCCTTGTAAAGAGTCTCTCCAGAGAGACTCCCTGTAAGTGTCTCATTAAAAGAAAATGAAGCAAGATGTGTGTTATCCTCACTGATAATGCAGTTTCTGTGCTGGTGGGAGGCCTGGCTTGTTATGTGGCTACAAACCAGACAAAATGCCCTTCCAACAGACTCCCACACTATGATCCAACCTCCTCCAGCCTCAGTGCCCACCTGACACCTGCACAGGCTGGCCACTGTCAGGTTCAGGGTGCTGTGCATTAAATCCAATCCTGCTGCTCCCGGTCCAAGTGCTTGGGAAAGGGCTCAGCCCTTCCCAGAGGGACACCCGGTCCAGGGCTGTGTTGTGACAGCTGGAGGTCACAGCAGGGCTGGGGTCACCACTCTGCAAACCCCAGGGCTCCCAGCCCGGCGGGGTCGGCCCTTCTGGAGACACACAGGATTTGGGGTTGAAAAGGAAAGGATTTGGGGTTGAAAAGGAAAGGTTTGTGGTTGAAAGGAATAGGTTCCCCCTGGCTGCTGCAGTTCCCTGTGCCAAAGAGATGCAGCCTTGGCAGGAGCACAGGGACACGAGGTGCTGGTGGGCACTGGGCTCTGCCATGGACTGGTGCAGTGGCTTGGCTGAATCTCCCACAGGAGGATTATCCTGTGCCCTCATCCCGGCTGTGGATGGGACCCTGCACATGGACAGGCACTGCAGGAGGGGCTCACCTGGCTGGGTACCCCTGAAATGAACTGATTTGCAGAACTCACTCACCCCATCGACCCAGCTCACATTTTAATCAACAAATCCCAGTTGCAGAGGGCCGCTGGAAATGATTTTCAGATGCAAACCAATCCCCCTTCCTGCTGCCAGGGCCTCAACCACCCACAATTAACTGAAAATCCCCTCAAAATTCCCTGAGGGAAAGAGAAACTGTGAAACCCACTTGTTTCCTTCAGTAACTGTTTAATTTACCACACTGATGAGCTGTGGCCATGAGACCCCAGCACAGGGGTTGTCCCTCAGCAAAGCTGGGAGGGGACAGAGGGAGCCAGGGAGAAGGAAACCAGGACTGAACACAGGCTCTTGGAACATAAAAAATTTACACCATGTTGGAAAGGAATAAAACACAGATGGTGAAGTCATGGGTGTGTTTTACATACAGATCACACACAGGAATTTCCATTTAGGGACCCAGTGTTGCTCCAGACAGGTGATTAAACACACCTGGAGCTGTGACCCGGGATGGGCTCTGGCCTGGCCCTGCTCAGTGCCAGGAGGGTTACCCTCCTGATCCCCCAGGTTTTGGGCATCTTCCACAGCCTGAGAGTAATAGGGAAAGGAATTCCTACCTGAATGCTCCTGCCCTTCTCCAGGGACCGACCTACCAGCAAACCCTTCCCAAGACAGGGAGGGATTCCCACACGCTGCTCCGGGAAAGGAGCTGTGCCTCATACAATACTGGATATTCTAGTTAAAAGTCAGCTAACCTTAACAGAGGGGACTCTAGATAAGCAGGAAAAAAGGGGGTTAGCTTGTAAGAACACAGAAAAACACCTTAAACAACCATTATGCTGCTACACATACAAAAATCCAGGGGTTAGCACTTGGCTGCCCACGAGGGAGGGGATGTGCTGCTCACCACCATGGCCAGAGCAGCTCCCCTCTCCTTCCCAAAGACATGCAAGGGAAGTGCTGCTGGACTCCAAACCTTGGTGTCCCTGATGATCCCCTCTGCTCCAGAGTGACCCAGACAGTGGCTCTGGCAGAGAAAGCCTGCAGTGGGGACACAGGGTGTGGAGCCCAGCACAGCCCTGACTGCAGCCAAAACTCGACTCCTCTGCCCTGTTTCCATTTCTTACATTAAATGTATTTAGCTTCAGTAAACATTTTAATGAAAATTACAGGAATGGGTTGCCAGCTTCAAGTCCCTTAAGGAAGAAAAGAGTCCCTACCCCAGAGGGCCAGTGGAGCTGGTGGAGTGCTGGATGCTCACTTCAGAGATACAAAAACAGTAAAAAAAGTCAAGGTTTGTGCTGGCCAGCCAACACCTTCAAGAGGCGGAAAAGGTCAAATGATAGCACCATAAGCATTTCTGGGAGGTGTCCCCCGAGTTACTGCTGCGTTGGTTCCCTTCCCCAAAATGCTCCCCCGCTGGGCACCCAGGGCAGTGACCCCGCCGGGGGTCCCGGCAGGACCCGGCCCCAGCCCAGCCCAGCCCAGCCCAGCCCAGCCCAGCCGATCCGATGGTCTGAGCACCGTCACAGAGTGGCACGACTAAAGACACCGGGGCTGCCCCGGGACGAGGCGGAGCCGCCGGTCCCGGCTGTGCCCGGGAGCCCCCTGGCACCGCTCCTGTCACCTCCGGGCCAGCCGCTCGTCCCCGCGGTCCCGGCCGGGCCGGCGGCAGCTCCGGCAGCACTGCAGATGCACCGTGGGCAGGGGGCACCGGCCCAGCAGCCGCAGGGTCTGGCAGAAGCCGAAGGTCAGGCGGTCGCGCTCGCAGGGGACACCTGGAGGGGAGGGAGGGGACAAGGGCAGTGTCAGTGCCGGTGTCACATCACTGCTGACGTGAAAAATCTCCCAGCACGTGGCAAGAGTCGGAACGAGATGGTCTTTAAGGTCCCTTCCAACCCAACCCACTGGAGCATTCTGTGGGAGCTGGCACAGGCACAGACAAAGCTCCCCAAACACAGAGCCCACCTGCACCTCGGTATTCCTCATTCCCAGCATCAACAACACCTGGGCTGCTCCCTGCAGCTCCACGGCATCCTCCCAGGGCAGCATCATTGCCAGGGAGTGGGGCTGAGGTGCGGGGGACAAACTGACTCCTCCTCCCCAGACCCCCCCAGTGCCGGCAGAGCAGCAGAAAGGCCAGAATTCCTTTTTCTGGGCATTGTTTGGGTTATTTCGAGAACGTGCATCATCTGGTTCACTTCCTGCAGGTGTCCTGCAGACCCCAAAACAACTCTGGTGCTGCTCCAAGGACGGGCTTTGTTTTGGGAACCGCTGCTGGGGGGCAGTGCCTGGGCAGCTGCAGCAGCAGCCGTGGTGGCCACAGCCCCCCGAGTCACCCATGGCCACAGCCCAGCCACCTCCCTGAGTCACCCACGGGCTGAGCAAACTTTGCAGGAGCTGTTTCCTCTCTGCAAACAGTCTGGAAATCACAGATCCCAGTCCAGGACCAGGAGTGCCAGGTCGGGGGGTTGGGTTCACAGCGAGGGAGACTCGAGTGCTGCCCCAAAGAGACCTTGTCCTTGGGGTGTGAGAGGGTGGAACATCCCAGCACCCCGAAACACCCTCACAGCTGCCTCCATGTGCACCCCATGGGACAGCACGGGGCATACATCCCATGGGGTGGTGTGGGAATGTGGCAGACAGGGGACAGCCCTCTCCTGCACCATCAGCAGCTCCCAGCTCCACCACCAGGCTCAGCCAGGCTGCACCTCAACTGAGCCACAGCAGCAGAGACCCATCAGCAAACACATATTGTTCCTATGGGTACACAGCTGGTTTCATTTTTAATTTCCTCCTTTTCTGCTGTATCTCCACACAAGCAGCATCTCACCCAGTTGGGCAAGACTCGCTTGAATTACATCAGCTCTGTCTGATTTTGCCTCCTGTACAAATAACGTAAATAAAGGACAGCTTTTCTCTGGAAAAGGGCAGAGCTGATGCTCCCCTGGGCTGGCACCCCCTGGTCCCCTCACACTGCCCCTCCCTGGGCACCCTCCACCAGGACTACACTGAGCAGGGGCAGAAGTGGGGCAGGAAATGGGCTTTTCTCTTTCTCAGGACACTTCTCTGCTCAGGCAACACCAGGACCGAGCCAGGGGAGCTCTCACTGACCACTGCCCCTCGCCATGTCCCCTCTGGGAACAAAGGCTGTGCCGAGGGAAAAGCTGCTGCCCCGATTCCCACGGGATGAGCCGACCCCGGCGGCAGATGCAGAGCAGAGACTTCTCCCCCATTTGGGATTTCAGCCACAGCCCCCTCCCCCAGCCCAGCAGTGAGGAGGTCACTCTAAAATTAATTTTCTATTTCAGCTGAGGTATTTCCTCTCCTCCCCCCGAGCTGCAGCTCTCTGTGCCCCCAAAGCCATGGATCCCCCGCACCGCTGGATCCAACGGCTGCCAACGGAGAAGGACCGAGTGGGTCCCGGCTCCACATCACCCCCAGCCTGGGGGCTCCAACCCCCGGGGGCTGGGACAATGTGGATTTTTCCTGCTGGTTGAGCAGAGTGGATAAGAAATCTCTGAACAGCCCAGCAAGGGCCAGGCCAGGAGCACATCCCAAACCTGCCATGAGAGCACCAGAGCCGGAGGGGAAAGGGAAGCATTTGCTCATGCGATGCTCCCTCAGGGTCTCGGGGATAATATTCCCTGGGAGCAACCTTATGGCTCCACCTGGCATTCCCTGAACCCCCAGGGCCCTTTTGCACTGGGACATGGGAGCACAGCAATACATGTATCCCCATGTGCACCCACTACAGGACAGGGATGGCTCAGCAGGACTCCTAAAACACTCTGGGAGTGTCCCATGAGAGGGGGAATCAGCCTGGAGAACCCCCCAAGGCTGGTGATGGCAATACTGGGGTGCACCAGCCAAGCTGCACCCTAAAACACCCCATTACTCAGCTCCAGCCCAGCACACTGCTCCTGGCTGTCCCCATCCACAGGATTTGGTAATTCATTTACTCCTCACCACTGGGTAACCCCCCTGCCCAACCTGTGCTTCCCATGGGATTTACAGACTTTTCCAACTAAGCTTGGAAAAGCCCTCCAAGACCATTGAGTCCAGTCATCCCCCCAGCACTGCCAAGGCCACCACTGAACCACGTCCCCAGATGCCACACCCATACATCCTTTCAATCCCTCCAGGGCTCACAAACTCGCTGGGTTTGGGAGTGACACTGAGCAGGAGAGCTGGAGAACGGAGCAGTGGCTCCTGGCAGGCAGGGGCAGGGCTGGTGTGCTCGGGTGTAGCTGCAGCAAAGCCCCAGGGTGAGGAGGACTCGGCTAAAAACACCCCACGGATGGGTGGGGGTGTCCCCATCCCTGCTCGAGGGGTGCCCAGGCCAGGCAGACCCCCAGGAGCCCCTCGGTATTTTTAGCCCTCTCTCCTGCTCACTCCACTTATCACAGCTTCCTAGGAAGTTATTTATGGATCCCAACCAAGCTGCCTCCTGCCTTCCCTTGAAAGAGCCCTGCAGGCTGCTGGGGCTCGTGCTGGGAGGTCGCTTTCCAGGACTGGAGTGAGGGTTCAGCCCTGTCCTGATCCCTGTCTGGCAGGGCAGCACCCCGGGCACGGGATGAATTCCGGTCCCTGCGCTGCCCGGGCAGAACAAGCCCATCCTGCCTGCAGTCACTGCCCTTTGTGCACCACCTTATCGGCACAGGAATGAGGTTACTGTGGAAACAGCCGGGATGGGCTTGGAGAGGGTGGGGAAGAGCCACCTCCCTTGGCTGGAGGCTCTGCTGACCTCACAGGAGACCCCTGCGGGACTCTGGGTCCGAAGCAAAACGAACTCATGGAATCACAAAACACCTGAATGGGAAGGGACCCACAGGGATCATCGAGTGCAACTCCCGGCCCTGCCCAGGAGACCCCAACAATCCCACCCTGTGCTGAGAGCGCTGTCCAAACGCCCCCAGAGCTCAGTGAGGCAGTGGGAGTCTCTGAGCTGCGAGTTCTCATCGCTTTCCCAGCCCCGTGCTCGGGGCCGAGGCAGCGGCTCAGGGTGGATGTGTGTGGGGTCAAGCTCAGGTCTGACAATCTTGGCTGGGCTCGTGATTCCTCCCTGGAATTTGGTCTTGGGCAAGGGAAGCTGTACTAAGCACTTGATTTGTCAGCTCTTCAGAGAGGGCCTGATTTCCATTTCCATTTAATCCTTTTACTGTTATTTTTTTCTATTAACAATTTTTTTATATAATCCTCACACTTCATTTGGACACACGTACCGTAAGTCTATGCCAAATTTTAGGCTAAAGAAATAGCTTAAAGAGGGGCTTTAAAAATCCAGGCTAAGTCAGCACATTAGAGAGTGAAAACCCCCACTTTTTTGGGGGTTGTTTTTTTAAGGTCAGCTTGGAAGTCGCTTTAAATTTCATTTAAGCTTCTGCCACCCAGACCTAAGCCTTTACTTCTATTCTTGGGAAAAATAAACTTCCTGGAACAGGTTTTGTAAAAACAAGGAAAGGTTGAGCTTCGAGCTGAGCTAGCAAATCCAGGGAATTAGGCTGCTGACCTCTGGCCTTCGGGATGCTCTCAAAGCCAGGGCTGAATTTAACAAACAGTATCCCAAGGTCCTGCTCCAGGGCCATGGTGCCCTCCCCTGTGGTCCCTGGTCAGCGTGATGGGATGCATGGGATGCACCCCCAGTGCCAGCTTTGCCTGCACAGACTGGCACTGACACGGCCAAACTGGGAGAAAACCACAGCCCCCCCAGTTCTCATGTGTCAGCCCTGCTGTGGGCAACATCTTTCTCTCACATTTCATAAAAACGGAGTTCTTTCTCAAGCATCCCTTTCCCACTGACTCCCGTTGTTAATTAGCAGTTAATTAATTGCCCTCAATGCCTCACTCAGCAGCACCTCCCTGCCTTGCCCCTGGGATAGGGACTTCCACGCTCAAACGACAGAGAAAATTGGAATTTGCTGCAATTATTTCCCTTATGGATCCCTTGTGGACAAACTCAGCGACATGCAGAACCATGAACAATTCCATTTCCTTACTCAGAGCAAGCAGGAACACAACGTTTAATTGCCAATTAATCTTGAGGCAACCAGAAGCACAGCCAGCCCTGGGTCAGGGGCCCGGTGTCCCCTCACCCCACACGATCCCGTGCTGGCTGTCCAGGGACACAGGGCTGAGCTCCACCCCACTGCTCTGTCCCCTTCCCAGAGCAACTGCACCAGTCCACACACACTTGTCCTTGAGCCAGCTGAAGGCTTTACCTCATCCCTTTGGTATTCCAAGCTGAGACACCTGTGGGACAGTGCTGGCTTGGCTGGAGCCAAGACCTGGCCCCATCACCTGCCTGACACCTGCTTGGAGAGAATTTGGGGAGCTCACAGACTGCCCCCAGTACTGGATCCAGGGAACGGGCACAAGGGAAATGATGAATTTTATGGCATGACCCCAATGAACCCCCCAGGGGCTGCCTGTGCTCTGTGCCAAGCAGGGCTGTGTCACCATCACCAGAGTCTGCCCAAAAGCCACTGTCCTGGCACGGCCACCACCCCACACCCACAGAGTGACCAGCTCCGTCCACCCCTTGGCTTCCTCTCCCACAGACAGCAATTCCTGCTTTTCTGGGTTAAAACTATTTGATCTGCTGCATAAACTGGTGCTGGTTTCTCCAGCTGAGCCTGGGGCTCAGCTCCTTTCCAAGATGCTGTAAACAATTCCTGATAAACCTCCACAGCCTCTGGGACATCCCACGGAGGCATTGGGGTGCCCACGGGCTCTGATGCTCCCCAGGAGCCATCTGAGGACACACTCACAGCTGGCTGCAGCTGGAAGACAACAGGCACATTCAAAAATAACCTTGGTGTAATCTTCAATTAATTTATAACCTGGCAGAAGCACAGGACTCTGGTTCTAATTAATCCCGACCTCCTTTAATTGAGGAGCCGATTGCTGTGAGATGTTTGTTTGTGCTGCATTTGTTCCATCTCGGCTCAAAATCCATCTGATAATGGTTTGAACATTCAAACCCTGCTGGGGCTATTGGCATTTCTGTGTCCAGTGAGGACACAACTGCTCACAGACCCAGCCATGGCTCTGTGGTACTGGAGCACCTTGTGCCAGAGGAGGGAGAGGCTCCTCGTGCTCCTAAGGAAAACACGGATCGCTCCAGCCTGCATCCATCTTGTGCAGTAAAGATCCCTTAAAACACAGGAAAGGGCTGCAGTTACATTCATGCCTTTCTGGGAGCCTGTGGATTTACACATCTGGGATTTCCTGCCATGTGAAAGTTTTGTTCCCCTTCATGCTTTGGCTGGAAAGGTTTGTATTTCCAAGAGGCGTTTCCTGCCCTGGGCTGCAGCCAGAGCGTTTATGTCATTTTTGATCCAGGATTTTAACATTTATTTGTGTGCTTCCTACACATCTCAGTGGTTATTCTGGTCCAGCCTTGGCTCCATGGTTCTCATCACCAAGCCCGGCACGGAAATTTTCCCTTTATAAAAATAGCCGGAACCGCACATCATTTCTTGAGCGAGGCTGACTAATCATTTCCTAAAGGCTGGAGAGCCCCACGGCCCTGCAAAGGCTCCAAAAAGGAGCTGCTTAATGGCTAAAAACATCCTGATGGCCAGCGGTGCCAGTCCCCAAATCCTTCTGAACCAAAGCCAACGCTCCTGCCCTCCCTGCAAGAGGACTCAGGAGGAACGTGCTGGACACGGGATAAACACAGTTGGAAGGGTGGGAATGGGTGTCCCAGGCTGCAGAGGGGACCTGCCCCAAGGTGTGGAGCAGCCATGGATCCAGCTCCTGCACCCTGGGCATCGGGCACTGCTGCCCTCCTGCCCACCCGCTCCATCCCTCAGCCCTCTCTTTGTCCAGCAGACCTCCCGAGGGGCTAACATTACTTTCTGGGCAGACAAAGAGCTTTTTTTTTTGCACAGACACATTAAAAAGATAAAGCTGATAAATGATTGACATGCTCATACCAGTGACATCCAATCCCTGCTCATAATGCTTTTCCTTTAAGTGCCATTAACCCTTGCAGCCCCCGGTTTCTGGCTCACAGGGAGCTGCCTGGTGCCATGGGATGCAGCTCTGGGAATGAAGAGGTGTACTGTGGCTGCAGCCAGGGCAGGGAAATGAAAGGTGGGCTGAAATGGGGCTGTCACCCTGAGGCACCTGCTCAGACACACCTGAAGAGGCTGCAGAACTGGCCTTTTATCTGATTTGATAATGCTGGCCCAGCTTGTTCCCTAAGTTCTGTGTTCTGGGACTTTACCACCAGGCAGCTTTCTGAGAGCTCCATCACTGGCCATTTCCTTCTGCCTTCCTTTGCCTGAATGCCACGTTACCCCTGAACCAGGTCCCTTCACCCCACAGCCCCACCAGGGTCCCTGGGGTGGGTGCTGGTTGTCCCAGTGCTCAGGGACACTTCTGCATCCGACAAGCACATCCCAGCCCCCATCTGTGCCAGTGAAATCCCTGCTCGGCCCCGGAGAGACGGATGCTCCGGACATAGAGATGGTTATAACATTCCCACTTAATTATCGATTAGTCAAGCCAGCCTTACACAATCCATGTATGAAACACCCCTCCCATCTTCCCATAGAGTTCCCACACTGCTTCTCAGACTGGTTTTCCATCCTCCCTGATCACTCCTTGCTGCAGCAGCCCCAGTTCTCTGGCAGTACCATGAGCACCCTGTGTCTGTCACCCTTCCCTGTGCCCGGACCCCTGGATTCTCCCAGCACTCAGCCCATCCCACCCTGCACCAGCACTGGTTGCACAGCACTTCCTGGAGTCCCTTCCCAGGAGCAGCAAGACAGCACAGGGCATGATCTGCCCTGGAAAAGTGGAGTGGAGCTGGTCTGTCCCCACTTCTGGTGTCCTCCCATGAACCATCCTGGGGGGATGGGAAGTGAGAAGTGGGGAGAAACATAAAGAATGAGGCTAAACTTGGCTAGAAAAACCATTCCTGGTTACAGGATCCAGGACGGGTCGTGCTCCTACAGTTCTTAAGAGTCCTTAACCGGGAGCCTGGGTGGTTCCCATACCAATCCCCAAGATCACCACCATGCCCCCAAAACTCAGCATTTGTCCCAAGAGCTCCACAAGCTCCTGAGGAGCACAGCCTATGGACACAGCACTCAGTGGCAGCACAGGCAGGAGGCCCTGGCATCGCTCACTTACCTGGCTCTGAGCTGTCACAGTCCTGGGGGTTGCACTTCTGGGTGCTCTCGGGCCAGGGCTCGTGGTCACACAGGCTGCTGTCCTCCTCGGCCACCCCTGTCTTGGTGTTGATGCACTTGACCTGGCGCCTCTGGATGCCCCCTCCGCAGGGAGCCGAGCACTGCGGGAGCAGGGACCCCGTCAAGCCTGGGGGACCCCTCCCTGTGCCCCTCAGGGACACCCCAGGGCCACCCCAGAGCCCGGGAGGTGGCTGTGGCAGCAGCCCCACGTTGGTTTGGAGGGTTGGGTTTCCCCCATCCCGTTCCTCGTGTTTCCTGCAGATCCCATGGAGGGGAGCCCGTGCCCGCTCACCTCCCCCCAGGAGCCCCTCACCTCCCCCAGGAGCCCCTCACCTCCCCCCAGGAGCCCACCACCCAGGTGGTGCAGGGCTGTGTGTTGCAGGGCCGGGTCGTGTTGGGCCGCGAGGTCTCCTCGCAGCGCCCGAGCTCCGGACACGTCACGAGCCGCTCCTGCTCCCCTCCACCGCACGACTCCGAGCACTGCCGGGACACAAACCACGGAATGCACCGTCAGGATCCCAGGGCTGGAGCCCCTCTGCTCTGGAGCCAGGCTGGGAGAGCTGGGAAGGTTCACCTGGAGAATAAAAGGCTCCAGGGAGACCTGAGATCCCCTTGCAGGGCCTAAAGAGGCTCCAGGAGAGCTGGAGAGGGACTGGGGACAAGGGCCTGGAGGGACAGGACACAGGGAATGGCTTCCAGGGTTAGATGGGATATTGGGAAGGAATTTTTCTCTGTGAGAGTGCTGAGGCTCTGGCACAAGTTGCCCAGAGAAGCTGTGGCTGCCCCACCCCTGAAAGTCCTCAGGAAGTGTTCCAGGCCAGGTTGGACGGGGCTTGGAGCAACCTGTGCCAGTGGAAGGTGTCCCTGCCCATGGCAGGGGGTGGGATTTGCTCAGCCCCCTCCCCAGCCCCTACCTCTCTCCAGGAGGACGTGTACCAGTCCAGGCAGGGCGGGCTGTGGCAGGGCAGCTGTGCTGGGGGTTTGTGCAGCACGGCCTGGCAGTGGAAGGGCCGCAGCAGCCGCTGGTCCCTGGTGTCGACACAATGAACATCCCGAACCTTCGTCCCCTCACCACAGTTCTTGGAGCACTGGGAAAGGACACGAGCATCACGCTGGGGAAGGGCCAGGCTGTCCAGGAGCCCACCCAACCTCACCTTTCAAGCCACTTTTATTTAGCTTTTGCAAATTCCTGGCCCAAGAGCAGGAAAAATGGAAATATCGTGGGATGAAGAAGTTTAAACTCTGTGGCAAGTGCAAACCCTCACCCTCTGCCTTTGTGAGCCGTGGGACAAGAGCCCACCCCGAGAGCAGGGGTGACCCCACACCTGCCTTGCCCCGAGGGGTGTTTGGGACCCTCCCTCCCCGTGTACCTTGCTCCAGTTGCCCACACGCCACGAGGAGCAGGGTCTGAGGGAGCACCTCCGGGCAGGGACGGGTCTGTCGGCCGAGGCACAGCCGTCGTCGCTGCCGCTGCTGCAGCGCACGCTCCTCCAGATCGCACCCACACCGCACGTGGCCGAGCACTGCAACACAGGGCAACCTGCTCCTCTGCCACCCCACACCCACACCCACAGCCCGGGGCTGCCTCTGGCCGAGGCTGGAGCAGGGTGGCCCGGCAGAAAGGTCCCTGTGGACTCAGCTCCTCCACGGGCAGTGGGAGCGGTGCTGGTTAAACTGGGCTGGGGCATGATGTGGGAAGAGGAGCTTTCCTGAAGGCTGCTCCTCTCTGAGCAGTCCCATGCCAGGCAGCCCTCAGGGAAAACCCTTCCCCATACCCCACTCCATGTTAGTGGGACTCAACACGTACCTCACTCCAGTTCCCAACTTCCCAGCTGGCCATGGCAGTGGCTGCCGCGGTGGTCGACGGTGGAAGCAAAGCCGCCTCCTCCTCCTCCATCCTCTTCTCCCAGAGCGGTGGGGGAGCAGGGGAGGGCTGGGACCACTTGTGCCCCCTGTCACTGAAGGCAAATGTCCCTGGGGGTGCCCTGGGTTCCCCTGGCACGGTGAAGCTGAGTGGGGTCCCGTGGGAGGTCTGTTCAGCACGGGGAGATGCCGGCTCCGGGGGGTGGGACATCCCCAGGGTCCACCATTCCCAGGGGTCCTGGGAGGGGGATGCTCCCGCTGGGTGTGCAGCTGGGCTGTGAGCTGGGGCCGTGGGCATGGCTGGTGCCAGGGCATCCTGCTGGGTGAGGCTGCTGGAGCTGAGCTGGGTGGCTGGTCCGGGCACAGTGGAGGACAAGAACACTGCTGTGGGAAGGGCTGTAGTGACCACCCAGGGGGCTGAGCTCAGGGATGTGGGGCTGTGGAGCTCTGGCTGGTGCCCTGCCTGCCCTGTGGGACCCCCAACAGCACTCACAGGAGAGGGACTCACAGCAGGATGGGTGCTGCCAGCACTCCATCCCATCTCCCACCCTGGTCCCTGCAGGGTGGGGAAGGAAAGATCTGCTCTCTCTGTCCCACGGGGATGCTCATCATTACCATCTGATGGCACTGCCTCTGTGCCCACCACCCATCCCGGCACTTCTGCCCCCCTGTCCTGCTCCGTGGTGTCACCGGTAGTGTCACCAGGGAGGACAAGACCTGTTTCCCTGGAGTCCTCGAGGCCTGTCCCCGCAGACCCGGCCCTGTCGTGCCCCTCCCTGCCGGGGTGACCTGGCCCCAAACTACCCACAGGGCCCTCGTGGCTCCCGGGCACTCCGGGAATGTCGGATACCTCCACCCCGGCACTGCCCCGGGCTGTGGGCAGTGGAGTGGGGGGATCAGCCGGGTGGGGACCCCAGGGACTGAGGCCATGGGCTGGAGCATCCTGCACAGGACCTGTCCTTGTCAGCACAGCTCCGTGGGGCTCATCCGGGCCCGGGTGGCCGTGGCTGTTGGCAGAGCTGTGACTCGTGGTGCGCTGGGTGGGTGGGTGGTCCTCGGAACGGGGCACCGGCACTGGGCCCTCCTCCTCACCCAGGAACCCAGGGATGGTGTATTTGGGAGTGGCTGATCCTGCATCCTCCGGGACCACGCTCAGGAAGTCATTCCTGGCTAAATCCCCAGGCTCCATCTCTCCCTCATCCACAGGAGCAGAGGCTTTGGTGCCCAGATGGTGCTCTCTCTCTCCTCCCAGCTCGGTGGTGAGCAGGACATCAGTGGGCATCTCCCAGGGCCCCTCCACGTCGTTGTTGCTCAGCTCTGGCTTTGCCTCCTCACCTTTAGTCTCCTTCTCCGTGAAGGGATAGTAAGACAGATCCTCGTGGAAGTTGATAAAATTATAATCATAGTAAAAATCATCGACAAAGACGTTTCCCTTCCCGGCTGGGAAGTCCTCCTCAGGGATGACATTGACGTCGTTGGACTCGGGAATGTTTGGGATGAGGGGGTTAAATTTCGCAATGTGGTTGCTGGGGACGTGATGGATCTCATTGAATATCTCCCTGCTGGAGGAGCCGCTGCCAGACCAGTCTGCGTTGGCAGTGTCCGTGTTGGCAGTGTCCGTGTCCGGCTGGCACGGGGGCCGGGAGCAGGGAGTGTCCGGCTGGCACAGGGGCCGGGAGCAGGGAGCCTCCGGGCGGGGCCTCTGTGAGGGGTCACACGCGGCCCCCGAGCTGTTGCTGCAGTGGACAGGGCGCCGCTGGGTCCCATTGCCACACGTCACCGAGCACTGGGGAGGGAAGAGGGAGGGAAACGTCAGGGATGGGGCAGGGGGGCTGCGGGGCGGCAGGAGGAGCAGGGATGGGGAGGGGGTTGGCAGCAGCGCCGTGCCCCTCACCAGAGCCCCCCTCTGAGATGCCAAAGGGGGTGCTTGGTTGTCCCATGTGCCACGATGCTTTGGGCACAGGGGCTCCACGTTGCTCTGCCACACTCCCACCACCCACCCGGGTCCCCAGGTGCCTCCTGTGCCATTCCCACTGATGGCAGGAGGTCCCCTGCACCAGGAGTCAGGAGCAGGGAGGACTGGTGCCACTGCTGCCCAAATTGAATTCTGGGGCTGTGTCCTGTTAGAGACCGTCCCTAGCAGGGCTGGTGTTGAAGGGTACTTTGCTCAGGGTGATCCTTGACCTGCACTCCAGCCAGAAACAGTTTTCCCGGGAGATGGGCACTGGGAGGGGCACTGGATAAGATGATCTAATAGGCCTTTCTTATGACCTATCGCCATGAATTGCATCTCTTCTTCTGGAAAAGCATTTTTTGAAGCAGGGAATAACAACGTGGGTGTTGTCTGAGTAGGGAAAAGGCAAAGGTCAGTAAGGAGCTTTGTGGGGGACACCCTGGCCCCACCATAATGGGCTCTTTCAGACGGGTCAGTAAAAAGAAACCAAGAGGCTGGAAAGATCAGCAGCATTTTCTGCTGCATTTGGGCCTTGGAGCAACCTGGACTTGTGAAAAGTGTCCCTGCTTATGGCAGGGGGTTGGCATGAGATGAGCTCTAAGGTCCCTTCCCACCCAAACCATTCCAGGATTCTCTGATAACACCACGTGGCCACCACAGGCATTTCCACCAGCTGGAATAAAACATTACCCCACACCAACATCTGTGAGAGGGCTGCGAGGAGGCTGCTTCCCCCCCTGGGATGGCACTGCCAGCCCAGGGAAAACAGATCAACTCCCACAAAGCTAAAATTTCCCAGCAAAGGCCTCCAGCTCCATCCAGGAGATAAACTCCAGGTATGGCAGTGCTTGCAGGGGGGAAGCAGGGGGGTTATTTGCCAAGGCTGGGTTATCAGGGAAGCCTCTGGGACACAGATAAGGAATGAGGGCTGGTAGGAGCCTCGTGGAGGAACACACAGAGCTCACAGGAGGGTTCAGCCTTGAGCAGGAGCCACCACAGCCAGCTGGGTCATGCTCCTGCCAGGAGAGAGACGCTCCCCCTTGGGAACTAATGGACAACAAATCATCCTTCTGACTGCACCAACTTCCTTGGAAAGTCCATAAAGCTGGATGTGCATTGCTTTAGGGTCCTTCTGAAGGCACTAAGTCCTGGTTTAAGCAGTTTGCTGGGTTACCCAAACCCCAGAGAACCCCTTTGGTGTCGGGTGCTCTGGTGCTGGACAGGCACACGCGTTCCCAGGGTCTGCACAGACAGAACCAGCCCCAACCCCTGCTAGGAACTGCTGCCAGAAGGACCACGTTTCTGGGAAACTTCAAAGCCCTTCTCATTCCCCTACTTACAGTGGTGGTGGAAACAGAGAAAAAAAGATAGCTCTTGCTTTAAATTAAAGGACAGGAAAAGGACAGAATCCCAAAATCCTGAGCACTTTTCTCCTGAGCTCACAGATCTGTCCATGCCAACACCACAGAGGACAACAGTGAGGGCTGGGGCTGGCCCTGCCCAGCACTGACCCACCATCAAGCCGTGATTTTCCCGTTAAACCATTGCATCCATCTCTCTCAGCCCTTAATTTTGGCTTTTGTGGGCCCCTAGAAAAATATTTCTAACTCCCTCTCTCATTTAGCCTTCAAATTCTCTGTTCACATTCGATCCTGGCTGTTCCTTAGCAACAAGCCCCGTTCCCAGGTTCTCTCCTTTCTCTCCTGATATTTGCCTTCATGCTGAACACTTTTTGGAATGGCTGCTTAAATTAGGAGTTATCATTTTCTGGTTGAAACCCTCAACCTGTGGTTAAGCTGACCCACAGAAATACAAAAATAAATCGAGGTTATACAGAGTATGACCGTAAATCACATCATGAAATGGTTTCTGCTGGAAGGGACCTTAAAGATCATCCAGTTCCATCCCCTGCCATGGGCAGGGACGCCTCCCACCAGAGCAGTGCTCCAAGCCCCATCCAGCTGAAAACCTCTTGTTTCTGCTCTCCCTGCCCACGGAGCGTGGCTGTCACCCTGAAGGAGCAGCAAGGCTCAGAGGAGGGCACAGTTAAACAGCCCAGTGCTCCTTCCTCACTCTGAGACCTCTCCATGGGAGCTGGTGAGCCCACACAGACACATCCACGGGTTTTCCCTGTGAGCAGGAGGCACACCCATCGCTGAGGGTGTCTGGGGGCACCTTGTCCCCAGCTCCCACCAGCTCTGCCAGACACTGGGACCTCCCCGGCGCTCCTCTCACCTCGGACCAGTTCCCCACAGCCCACTGGGAGGGACAGGGCACGTCCCGGTGACAGGGCGCGGTGGCATCGGGCTTGGGGAGGTGCTGGCAGGCTGCAGGCTGCAGGGCCCTCTGCTCGTCCAGCCCCACGCTCTGGATGCACAGCACTGTCCTCTTCATCAGCCCCGAGCTGCCACACGAGGCCGAGCACTGCTGCCACTCCCCGACCCACCACCTGCACAGGGACACACAGGGAGGGGAAAGGGGACGGGAAAAGGGGACGGGAAAAAGGAAAGGGGAGAGGGAAAGATCTCAGCCAGAGCCAGCACCCACATGCTGGGCTCCATCCTGTGGCCCATCCCGTGGGGCCGTGGGGGAATGAGGATCCCAACTGCAGCCTGTGCGTCAGCCCAAGGCCAGGGAGCCCGGATGGAGGGTCAGGGATGGGTCAGTCCCTGAGTTGTGCCAGGGATGGCTCTGTGCACAGAGAGGAGCGTCCTGCCAGGATGGGACCTGCTACGCAGCTCGTAGCCTGAGGACAAGCAACACCCTGCAGCCATCAGGCAACCCCAGGGATGCTCTCATGGGCCAGCACAGGGTCTGGGATCCATCCCTGTGGATGAGGGAGAGGAGAGGTGTGAAGAGCTGCACACATCCTGGGGCAATCTGGCACGGCAGTGACCGAGGTCCCCCCACTCTGGTCACCCCCCAGGGCTGTTGGACACTAAGGATGAGCTGAGGAGGGGTGGGAAGGGGAGGGTTGGACCTGGCCGGGCAGGGCTCCTCGCTGCAGGGGCGCTGCTGGTCGTCGGGGCGGGTGAGTGCGTCGCAGAACCGCTCCTCCACGATGCCAGCCAGCTTCTCCACACAGTGCACCACCTGCCGCTGCACCCCTGCGGGCATGGACACGGGCACGGGCTCTGCAGGGGCTTGGGAAACCAAACCACCCACACAGGCACCGGCTCTGCTTTGGAAACCACACCAAACCACCCAGCACCCTCTGCCAGCAGGTGACAAGAGGCCCTTGGTAAGTCTGAGCCACCAAAACAGGGGAAAGGAAAGGAAACCACCACTTGAAGCTGCAGACCCAAATGTGCCAAGGTTCCAGTGCCCTTGCAGAGCCCCGAGGCACCAGTGCAGCTGGGGCAGAAGGGGTGACTGTGGAGGTGCTGCACTGGCCTGGCAGCGCTGCCCAGAGCCCCATCCAGCCACAGGAACCTGTGTGCACGGGGGAATTTTGGGGGCTGTGTTTGAAGGGAGCCAGCAGGCAGCACTCAGCTCTGCTGGCAGCCCCGCCCCACCACAGCTCTGGGACAAATCTCTGGCTGAAGCCTTGTGTCCTCGAAGCACTGGGGGGTGATGTGTTTAGGGGTGACCTCAGCACGCTGCCTCGATCCGGCTTTCGGCCCCGTTTTTGTAACACATACTTGACCTGTGCCTTGGAGAGCTGTCACCGACCCGCTGCCACCAGCTGAGGCTGACAGAGCCCTGCTGAGGCTGCTGAGCTGGGCTCTGGCTCAAGCACTTGGGAGCTTACAGGCCCCTGGGGCTGACCAGAGGCTCACCCTGAGCTCTCCCAAATCCATGTCTCAGCTCACTCCATTATCCAGCCCAGGGGGAGAGGCTCAGCCCTCCTCCAGCTGCTTACCCTCACCCGACTCCTGACAGATTCACTCCTGTATTTCCCTTCTGTTCTGGAAGGCAAGTCTCAAACTGTGCAAAGCAAAGCTGGTTTTAAATAAAAGCCATCTCCTGGCACTCTGTGCTACCTAGAAAGCACGAGTGTCCTTGAATTCCCCTTTCTTCCAGTGCCGGCCGCTCTCAAGGAAGTGCTTGCTTCCCCTGGCAGTGTGCCAAGAACATCCCATTCCATCAGCTGCCCCAAAAGCTGCCCCGGGGACCCCGGTGGTGCAGCGGGGCAGGATGGAGGGAAGCGAGTGTCTGACACATGGAGCCACAGCAGGCACCTTCCGTGTGCTCTCTGTAAAACCCTGGACGTGCTCCCCCACGCAGAGGCCCAGCCAGGCGGGACACCAGCCCTTCCACACTCCGGGATTTCTCTAAAGGTCTTTTGTCTCCCTCCCGACGCCGAGGAAGGCCGGGCGGTAACAGGACACCCCCGGCGGTAACAGGACACCGCGCCGGGAGCAAAGCGCTGATAAAGCGCCGGGTCCGTGAGCGCCGCGGGGGCAGCGGAGCCGTGACCTCGGCAGATGGCCCTTTTATTTCCCCCCTAAGACCCCCTGAAACCAAAGACCCGGGAATTCCTAAGGCGCCCCTGGGGATGCTCCACCTGCTCCAGCTGCCACTCCGCGGGGCGGGCCGGGTGTGCCGCGGGGTCCGCACTCACCGGTGCCACACGTGGCCGTGCAGGTGGTCCAGGAGCCGAAGCGCCACAGGAACTCGGGCTGCTCGATCTCGTTCTCGCTGTCGGCCGGGCGCTGGATCGTGTACTGGTACCGCACCCCGGGGTTGGTCTCCTGGAACAGCAGCTGGGGGGACAGGGGCCGGGCAGGGCAGGGCAGCAGGGGGGTGGCATCACACACACCCCGGGGGCTCCCCGGGGAGAACGACCTGCCCAGCACGGCCAGGTTGGACAGGGCTTGGAGCAACCTGGTCTAAAGGAAGATGTTGCTGCCTGGAGGAATTCCCTAAATTGCTGGGAACAGGCTCCCGCTGCTCCTGCGGTTGACACAAGTCCTGACAAAGCACCTCCTGCACCCACGCTGGAGAGGGCCAGGAGTTTATCCCTGTTTTTCTTAGCCTAAGCACTCCCATTATTGCCAAAGCTTTGTTGTTCTTGGAGCTTTGGCGGAAGCCAGGGCGTCTTTCCAAAACCTCTCCATGAATATTGAAACACTCTTGTCCAAAGGCTTTAATTAGGCTACGAATCCCAGAAAGTGATTCGCGGGTGCCGAGCGCGCCAGCGTTCCCATTAACAGCAGCTCTTGGAGGCAGCAAGCCCAGGATCCTGCTGCTCAGCCACTGAGGAAGGGAAGGGTTAGGGAAGAAAATCTGGCTGCTCAGGGAGGCTGAGCTCCAGGAGAGCCTGTGCAAAGGGGCTGGTGCTCCGGAGAGTGTGTCGGGATGAGCCATGACCGCCGGGCAGGGGAGGGTCCTGGGGGTCCATGGGATGCGGCTCCGTGGCCATCACTGCCCCTGCACTACACCTGGTACCACGAGGGGTTTCAGCCTGGAGCTGGCTGTGCCATCCTCTGTGGGATGATTCCCACTGGCTTCTCCAGAGCAAAGCTTGGCCCCACAGGCACAAGGATATTGACTCCAAACAGCTTTGCATTAACTGGCAGATCCCTCACCCCTGACCAGCCCAGCCAGAAGCACCAAGGGCTCTTCCCCTGCTCTTGATAAGATATGGGAAGGGCCTCAGGAAACGGCTCTTTCTCCTCACGCTCCCTCTCCCGTGTAAATATTTTGAGGAAGGCGGGAAGGGGACGAGGCTCAGCTGGAAGTGCTGTGGGCTGGAAGCGCTCGCCGGGCCGGTGGCATGTGCTTGGCTGCTCCAGTGTTGGCTCCCAGAGAAACACACTCAGCCAGGAGCTGCAGAGCCCCACCCCCTGGATGCAGGGAAGTGCTGTGACGGACAGTGGCAGCTCAGCCCTGCCCAGGAAGGCAGGAGATCCGGGGGCTCTGTCCCCCCATCCTCCCTGCAGTGTATCCCATCGTACCTGGATCCACACGGGCTCCACGGTGGGCCCTGGAGAGGTGAGATTCTCCCAGTTCCCCGTCCTCTTGTAGGTGAAGGTGGTCCCTGCCACCCTGTAGTCCCCGTTCCACTGGATGGTCCAGCCACCATTCAGGAAATACTTCTCCGGGTCCTCGCTCCGCAGCGCCAGGAAATTCCCGGCTTCTGCGACTTCTTCAATCCGGATCTCCCGGGCTCCCACAGGGATAATCCCAATATCAACGTAGCCTGGGAATGGAACCGAGCGTTGGTCTTGGGGGAGATGTGGCAGAGACAATTTGTGCCCTTGGGTGGATGAGTGTCCCCCGAGCGGGTAAAAGTGTCCCCTCTGTGGGTGCTACTGTCTCCTGGGTGGGGGCCAGTGTCCACTGAGTGCCAGCATCATGCCAATCCTTACATCTCTGTAAGGCACCCATGGGCACCAGACCCCATCTTGCACTGAGCCCAGCTGCATGCCCTGCTGTCTGAACCCAAAAAACCTGACAAACTGGGATTAAAAGCTTCCCTGGGAATGAGCAGCAGCAGCAGCAGTGACAGCAAGCCTGGCTCTGCATGGACCAGGCACTCAGTGTTTTGGGGACAGTGCTGTGCCCTTACCCAGCCCCTCGCTGTCCTCGAAGGTCTTGTGGACGGTGTGGCAGGTGGAGCCGTCCCCGTGGCAGACCCCACACCGATCCTCCACCGCGTGCGAGTCGATCTCGTAGTCACAGCCCACGTTCTGCAAGGGACCCCCGTCAGCCCCAGGGCTGGGGACACCCCCAACTCCCCTCCCACCCCTGCGAGTCCCAGGGGCACGTGGCCTTGAGCTCTAATGCCTCCCACGTGGGACTCTGCCCTGCAGACCACAGACCACCACCCACTCCCTCATTTAACAGAAATCCAACGTCTTCACGTGTGCTTATTCCATCCCAAACCCTGGGACAGTTTCCCTAGGCAAACAGATAAAGGGATCGGTTCACTGCCACTAAAGGCAGCTGAAGGACCCAGGGCACAGCTTGGCAAAGCCTCCCCAGCCACACTAGGATCTCCCAGACCATTTGCAGCATCAACTGCACCATCTCCAACGGATTCATAGAATCCTGGAATGGTTTGGGTTGCAAGAGACATTAAAGACAGTCCAGTTCCAACCCCCCTGCCATGGGCAGGGACACCTTCCACTAGACCAGGTTGCTCCAAGCCCTGTCCCACCTGGCCTGGGCTGTGCTCTATATCCTTGGGGCAGCACAGAGGCTGGAACATGTGTGTATGACACCCCCCAAGGAAATCAGGAATGCTTTCCAAGTGGGGAACGACAATGGGAACCACCTCAGCACGGGAGGGAGGGGACGCTGGTTCCCCAAGGGATGGGTCACGTGTTTTCCCAGGCAGGGCCGTCCCTGGGCTGGCTCCCGGAGGAGCAGCACGGGACCCACCTTGCAGATGCCGTTGATGCACATGTCCCGGCTGGCGTCCCGCTCGTAGCACGGCGTCCCGTCCACCACCGCGTCCCGCAGCTTCTCCGCAAAGTACTCGTGCTCCGGCCGGCAGTGCAGCTCGCAGGGGTTAACTGGGGAACCCAACAGGCACACACTGAACCCCAGCAGCGGGGGCAACACACCTCAGCCCTGCGAGCCCAGTGGGGTCACACTGCAGGCGAGTCTGGGGCACAAACAGCACTCGGACCCTCTGCGGGACCGCGTTCGAGGGTTTCTGTGTTTGAGGTCTCTGCCCTCCACTCACTGTTGTTGGGCACTGGTGTCCACTTGTAGAGCTTCCCTTTGTAGAGCATGGGGTTGAACTGGCTGCACTGGACCTGGCGGAAGGAGGGCTTGTCCGGGGGGCACAGCCTGACATTGCAAATCTGGAACCGCTTCCGCTCCCCCAGGCAGTAACGGCCCCCGTACTTCGGCCTGTCCAGGGCAGGGAGAGGCAAATCAGGGAGGCTTTGGATGAAAGAGACTTCAGAGTCATGGAATCCTGGGAGGGTTTGGGTTGGAAGGGACCTTAAAGCCCATCTTGTTCCACCCTCCTGCCATGGGCAGGGGCACCTTCCACTATCCCAGGTTGCTCCAAGCCCCTTCCAGCCTGGTGCCTGTCCTGCAGCTGCTCTGGAGGAGCTGCTCTCCATCCCACCCAGGATACCCCTCCAGCTCTGCTCCTCTACTGCCCAAGGGAACAGCAAAGCTGCCACTGGTCTTTTTAAACTAAGAGGGACTTGAAAAGCCACAATAATTTTCTCTCAGGTTCCTGCCATGCTGCCTTTTCCTTTGGCCACACCACTCTCCATGGCCCATGTCCCCACAACCTCATGAAAATTCCTTCTCCAGGACACACTTTGCTGAAGAGAATGAAGTTAATGATTATTTTGGGGCTGTGTTTACATGCCCTGCCCCGAGGGAATGTCTGTGGGAGGAGGGGTGCCCAGCACACACGTTTGCTCACTCCATCCCAAAGGCAAAGCTGGAGATTTACCTCCGGTGGCCAAAGCAAACAACTGCCCGGGAAATTCCGCTGCTTTCCCAGTGTTTGCTCTCCCGCCTGTCCACAGCTGTGTTTGGAACACTCCATAAACTACCACAGCACTTCTGCCACGGAGCTCATGTCAAACCAGACCTGGCTCTTGACCCGGGTCTGAGACAACACAGCACTTCCCTCAACAGCCCCACAGCACGTGCCAAACGTGCCCCAGGGAGAGGATGGGCAGAACACACGTCTGGGCACATCAGGAGCCCATTCCTGGGGCTGCCAGGGCTCCTCATGCCATGGAAAAGCAATTTCCCTGGATCATCACTCACAAAGCCCTTTTCCTCCCCGTCCCAGGGCACTCCAGCTCCTGGGCAAGCCAGGGCATTGGGCTGAATCCTGTGCAACAGCGATTTGGTGACCAAGGGGACATCTGGGGAGCAGATGGATCAGCCCAGAAATCATGGGATGGAGAAGGAGGCTCCTCTGGCACTGCCCGGATGCTTCCAGGCGGGAGCCAGCCCTGGCTCAAGGAATGCAGCAGGCTGACAAACTGCAGCAGGATTTTCCAAAACAACTCTGAATCAGGCTCCAAGAATGCCTGGTTTGCTGTTCTGTCACTAAAGGACACTGGGATGTGTTTTACATCTCTGAGTCTTTGCCCTTTGTTTGAGTCACTGCAACCGCTCCCTGCCTGCACAGACCGGGAGTGACCCTGGGAGGGAGCCAGAGCAAACCCGGCCTCTCCGGAGGCTCCCGGGGGTCACCCCAGGAAATAAATGCCCTGAGTGTCCGAAAGCTCATCGTTCAGCCCAATAACTGCACGATGGCACAGCCTGGCTGTGTGACACAGCTGGGGTAGGACTGCACTGGACAGATGATGGCTCCTGGCTTTACAGGGAATATGGAAGAGTTGGGTTCCTCTGCTCTGGAGCCAGGCTGGGAGAGCTGGGGGGGTTCAGCTGGAGAAGAGGAGGCTCCAGAGAGACCTGAGAGCCCCTTCCAGGGCCTAAAGGGGCTCCAGGAGAGCTGGAGAGGGACTGGGGACAAAGGGTGGAGGGACAGGACACAGGGAACGGCTTCCCAGTGCCAGAGGACAGGGTTAGATGGGATATTGGGAAGGAATTGTTCCCTGGGAGGGTGGGCAGGCCCTGGCACAGGTTGCCCAGAGAAGCTGTGGCTGCCCCTGGATCCCTGGAAGTGTCCAAGGCCAAGTTGGACTGGGCCTGGAGCAGCCTGGGCTAGCGGGAGGTGTCCCTGGCCATGGCAGGGGTGGGATGGGCTGGGCTGGGCTGCACTCACGTGGGGGTGCTGCAGTGCCTCTCAGCACTCTGCACTCCGGCCCCGCAGCTCCGGGAACAGGCAGCCCAGGAGCTCCAGGAGCTCCAACCACCGTCGATGGGCTCGGGCCGGTGACCCACAGGAACACACTCCCCGTTGAAGCACCACTGCAGAGGGACAGCAGAGAGAACAAGGCTAAGGATGCAGGAACTGCTGCCGAGTCTGAGCCCAGTGCAGGGTGCAGGGACACCCAGCACACACACTGTCCCACAGAAATCCATGTTTTGCTTGCACAGGGGTGCCTGGGGTCAGCTGGGCTCTGCCAGAGCCTGGAGCACCTCAAACAGTGGGAAATACAGAGATGCTGGGCTGTTTGGGACTTGTCTGAGGTAACAAACCCAAATCTCCACTGAGACCCCTCGTTAAGGGAATTCTCAACCCAATCTCAGCCCAGAGGGAAGAGCCAGTGAGGCTCAGTGGTGGGGAAGATCCCAGGGATGAGCACGCACCACCACAGCAGACAGAGAGCAGAACGAGCCTGGTGCTCTCCTGCCATGGTCATTAACTGCTGGCTTCACCTTCCCAAGGATTTCTAAGCTTCCCTGCAGGCAGCCCCTCCTGGGAGCAGCGGGTGTTTGGACAGAGCATGGGCAGCAGGATGAGCCTGTCCCTGTGCTGGAGCCTGTGAAGCTCCTCTGTGTGCAGGACAGGGGGTCCCTGAGGCCACAGAGGGGTCTGCTCCCCGTTACCTTGTTGTCCCCACAGGCTGTGCCATCCACAGCCGCATCCAGCTTGGAATGACACGTGTTCCCCACCGTGCACCACAGCGTGTTGCAGACGCTCTGCAGGAAACAGGTTGTGCAGGACACGGTTATTGCCCAGCCAGCCCTCCAGCACAGATTTAACCCACGAGGAGAGGGTGGCCCCAGCCAAGCCCCCACCCCAGAGATCCCGGGAGCCCCTGCTCCGCGGGGTATCCCAGCTTACATCCATGTCGTCGCAGAAGGTGGAGTAGGGGCCGTACTGCAGCCGGCACTGGTGGCCCACGTCGTACAGGACCCCCGGGGGCACCAGGGGGAAGTCCAGCACCTCCCGGGCTGGGGGGTCATCCAGGCACAGCCCCCAGCCCCGGCTGAAAGAGAGAGGGCAGGGCAGTGTCACCGGGGCAGCCACCAGGGAGGAGCAGCAGCTCATTAACGTCCCGCCGCGTGCGGAGCAATTAGCAATTAGCGATTCTCCCTGACAGGACTCCTGCTCTGCAACCAGCCCTGGAGCCGCTCCAGCACCGACGGGCACGTGTGGGTACCTGATTTTGGGGGCGGGAGCCCCCCGAGTGATCACCCCGCGTCCCCCGGGTTTGGCAGGACAGTGGGAAGGAGAAGGGACAAAGGCAGCGGCTTCTCCCTGCAGCCCCTGGGCTGGTGCCTCCCTCCGCTCCCGCTGCTTCTGCTGCGATACTTCCCAAACGTGCACGGAGTTGTCACCAGTTCAGCCTTCAGTGTTGATTTAAACAAACCCGTTTCCAGCAAGGCAAAGCCTCTGGCGAGGCCGGGGCAGATTAGATTACTCGGGTTTGTTGTGATTGGGAACGGCTCTGAATTAACTGGAAACGAGATTCCTTTTTTACCCAAACCAGCAACACGGAAACAAGGGCTGGAAGCACGGGAGAGCTCCTGCTCTGGGGTGCTGGCAGAGCCATGGGGCGATGCCAGGCAGAACCAGCACCCCCTCCTCCCTTTCCCATCCCACCCAGTGAGTTCCACGCTGGACACCTGCAAACAGCTCACACGGCTGGAGGCAGCCCCCAAAAGTCCCATGTATATCCTTACTGCAAAATACTTGTATGTCCCTATTGGAAAATTCAGGAAATAGGTTGATTTCAGCAGCCCAGAGGCTGGAGAGCCTCATTTCCAGATTCCCAACAGCAGGAGCATCCTGCCTCTCCCAGCCCAGGGGGAAGGGAAGGATGGCAGTGGGCAATGCAGGACTGAGCCCAGATGGATTGGGCATGGATTGGGCAGCTGGACACAGTGTCAGGGTGCAGCCTGTTCCAGGCACACAGGGGGTCACTGCATGGCACCCCCACAGGTATTTCCATTGAATACCAGAATCCCAAAATGGTCTAGGTGGGAAGGGACCTTAAAGCCCATCCATGCCACCCCCTGCCATGGGCAGGGACACCTTCCACTAGCCCAGGTTGCTCCAAGCCCCGTCCAACCTGGCCTTGGACACTTCCAGGGATCCAGGGGCAGCCACAGCTTCTCTGGGCAACCTGTGCCAGGGCCTCCCCACCCTCCCAGGGAAGAATTCCTTCCCAATATCCCATCTAACCCTGCCCTCTGGCACTGGGAAGCCATTCCCCCTTGTCCTGTCTTCTTTTCCCTTGCCCTGTTTTCTTTATCTGCTGGTGGAAAACACTTGGAGTATTTTCTTTAAAAACGGAAGGAATGGTGTCTGCACTGGGAGAAGTCCAGGCTTAAGCACTTCATCCTGGTTGAGCCACATGTGTGACACTGGTGCTGCTGTGCCTGTTTGGGTCCCACATGGGGCCCCACGTCCCCCCCAGACTGCCCCAACCCTCCTGCCCCCTGAGCTGCTCAGGGCACTCCCTGTGCTCCCTGTCCAACCCGGGGGTGACTGAGACCTGCACCAGCTTTCCAGTGCTCTGGTGAGAACCTACTTCTCCATGAAATGCTTTACAATCGTTCTACTGGTCTCTTCAATTGGCCAAAACACATCTGTAAGCCAGGAAAAGCTGGCCTGAGTTTCCCTCTGGCTTTGCAGGGATCTGCAGTAAATCCACTCCGCAGGGAAACACGCAGGGGTCTGAGCTGCCTCTGCCTGTTCCAGCCCTTCCCTAACGAGCTGGATGATGGAGTGGATGGAAGGATGATTAAATCCCCATCTGTGAGCAGGCTGGGAGGATCTGCAGATACATTTGAGAGCAGGATTAAAATTCCAAAAGCTCTGAGAGAACTGGAGGAAGGGTCTAGAAAGAGCCAGGACAGAATTCAATAAAAACAAAGGCAAGGATTGGAGCGACTGGAGCTTGGGCAGAATCAGCTGCACAACCAGGAGCTGGTGGAGCTGGCAGGAGCAGCCAGCCCCAGGCCCTGGGAAGAGGAGGATGATGGAAGAAGAGCTCCAGCACTGTGGAAAGAGGCTGAAAAACTGGTTGTTTGATGTAGAGCAAAGACTGAAGGGAGAAGGGACAGACTGCAGCTGTGCCAGGGCTGCAGAAATGAAGGGAGGCTGCTCCATCCACCCCGGGATCAGGGTGCAGGGAAGGCATCCATGAGACACCAGATCCTGTTTGACAAGGATGTTCCACCAGCTGGGCTGGGAAAGAGCTCGTGCCATGGTGAGTGGGGGGAACAAAGAGCCTTACAGCATCCTGCAGTGGGGAGAGGGGAAAATCCCACAACTGCTGCCTGTGCTGGCATCCCACATCAGCCTGAGCCAGGGAGGGTCCTTCCCTGGGGACACCACTGCCACAGCAGGGAAGGGACCTGTTCCAGTGCCCCTGGGTGTCTGAGCGGACCCTGACCCAGGAGGGTCTCCAGCCCTGGCTGCCCTGCAGTGCCAGGGCTGTGCCACTGCCAGGAATCACTTGGAGATCCTTAAACACTCAGCAGTGCTTGTAAAATAATAATCTTCTGTACAAGAATAATAATCATCATCTGAGAGTGGCTTTTCTCCAAACGTGAGGCCTGTTCCAAGCACAGCCAGCAACCCCAGGTCAGCAGGGTCCCATTTTCTGGCTCACTCCTTCCTGTCCTCCTGCCAACACCACATCATAACAACTCATGTCTGTGCTGGCCCCTGGCCTCTCCCTGGCCTCAGGGATGTCACAGCCAGGGACAGATGCCTGCTGGCTTCCTTCTGAAGGAAGAACTGCCCCTTCTGGGGGGGGTAAAGAGACCAAAACCCAACCAGAGGAGCACCCAGCTGCTTTGTCTCTCCCCCATCCCAGCTCAGAGCAACCCAAGGTCATCACAAGCAGGAAATTCTAAATGCAAAAGTGAAGGTTAAAAGCAGAGGGCCAAGAGCACTCCAGATACAGAAAGGCTCCATTCCTCTGAAAGCCATAAATCAACAATAATTCCCCCTGCACGGGGCCAAACCCACATGTCCCAGGCTGGGGTTTAGGAGCAGGAGTTCAGCCCTGGCAACCTCCCCACCACAGAGCACCAGCCCCTCATCCAGCTCTCCCACTGCTGCTCCTCATTGTTTTCAAACCTTCCCATAGCAAGGAAGGAAAATGTTCCTCCAGTGCAAGTTACTGACAGACGTAAATCTCTGGGCTGTGTTCCTTGGAACTTCATAACAACAGCCTGAAAAATCAGTCCTGGGTGCTAAAAATAAACAAACCCGGGGAGGAATCTGGCTGGGTCTCGTTTCCCCACGTGATGCCTCCTCAGGGTGACAACATCCAGCCCGTGCAGGGACTGCCGAGAGCATCGAGGAAACCACTCTGGCTTTGCCTGTGCAACCCCAGCCCCTGTGCCACCCAAACACTCCTGAGCCCCCTCCACAGCACGGGGGAGGCAGCCCAGGGAGGTCATGGAACCATAGAATGGTTTGGATTGGAAGGGACCTTAAAGCCCATCCAGTGCCACCCCCTGCCATGGGCAGGGACACCTTCCACTAGCCCAGGTTGCTCCAAGCCCTGTCCAACCTGGCCTGGGGCACTCACAGGGATGGGGCAGCCACAGCTTCTCTGGGTAAAAGACCCCCAGATGCTCTTAGACAGAAGCTCTTAGAGGTAAAAGCATCCCCCTGCACCCTGGCC
Source organism: Manacus candei (assembly GCF_025592945.1). NCBI lineage: Eukaryota > Metazoa > Chordata > Aves > Passeriformes > Pipridae > Manacus > Manacus candei. The sequence goes on along the minus strand of NW_026138094.1, from coordinate 16,222,772 downwards.
CCGAGCTCCCCCAGCACGCCCAGCGAGGAAGAAGAGGAGGAAGGACTTACTCGAGGAACCGTGTGATGTACTCGCGGCTGCAGCGGGACCAGGTGAGTGGGGACGTGTCATACAGGAGCTGTGGAGACATGATGAAAGGTCTTTTCCCAACTGGCTCACAGTCATTGCTGCTTCCATCATGCTGAATCCCAAAACTGTGTAAGAGCACAGTCCCACAGAGGGGAGATGAGCCACGGCCACCACAACCACGCAGCCGCCGCCTCCCGGCACCGCCACACCAGACACGGCCCCGGCACAGCCCCGGGGACACGGGCAGGGACAGGGCATCCAGCACCAGGGACTGGGCAGGGACAGGGCATCCAGCACCAGGGACAGGGCAGGGACAGGGCATCCAGCACCAGGGACAGGGCAGGGACAGGGCATCCAGCACCAGGGACTGGGCAGGGACAGGGCATCCAGCACCAGGGACTGGGCAGGGACAGGGACAGGGGCCTGGCCCTGGGGGATGTTTTACTGATACCGAGGACACTGCCCCCAACTTTGTCCTGTGCTTTTATTTCCCACTGAATACTCAGGAATATTGAACAAGATCATCTAATTAAACTTACTGGTGGGTGTTTTCCCCCACACAGATGTCTATTGGGAACTATGGTGTTCAAGTGATCTTGTCAAAATTTGATTGAAATCTATTGCTGATTCTACAGACAGATCCTGTTTTAAAGCTGCTCCAAAGCCTTCCCAAACTAGCACAGGGTAATACTTAAACACAATTTGTCCAGGTTGCCTTGGATTATGTGGTTTTCATTAAACATGGGGCAACCAAAAACTAAACTCTGGAATGAAATCCCCGGGGGAGAAAGGAGGGGTTGCAGCAGTGAGGAACCACTGGGAACCTTCTCCCAACTTCCCCCCGTGCCTTGTCCAGCCCTGACTGAGCAGCGCAGAGGAAGAGGAGGAGGAGGAAGCTGGTGGTACCTGTGTCCGAGCTCGTGGGCCACGGTGAAGGCCAGGGGCAGCCCCGTGTCCTCGTTGATGTTGCAGCTCCGGTGGGGTTGGCACATCCCCGCCACGTGGGACAGCCCCAGCGTCTCACAGGGCCTGTTCATGGCAGCACAGATGTCCTTCCTTGGGCAACAGGGACAGACAGACAGACACAGAGCAGAGAGGGCGTTGGAAGGCGGCAGGACAGAGTGTGGGACACGGCCCAGACACACGGACAGCGGCCAGACAGAAGTGAGAACGGAGCCATCCAACGGCCTCCACAATGGAAACACTGACGACCTTTCCTTTCCCCTTTCCTCTCCCCGTATCCCCAGCTCATTACTGAGCCTGATTAATGGGAACTGCTGGCTGCGTTTATTCCGTTGTATAAATAAAACCGATGCTGGAATAATAAAGCAATTCCTATGGGGAAGCACAGCCCAGGGGTGCTGTGGTGCAGGGCGGCTCCAGCCACCCAGGAGGAACAACTCCATTAAGTACAAGGCCTGAAGCGCCTCATTTCTGCTACAAAGCAACTTCCCAGAGAAGATAAAGCTGTTGTGGGTTGTGAATCATCACCCAAACCACCACAACGCTGCCAAAAGCCAAGGCACGGCAGCCCGAAACCCTCAGAGCAGGGCTTGACTGTAAGGTATATAAACTTGGCCAGAGCCATGAATTCCTGTTGGCTCCATGGGAGGTCAGGGGCTTCCCAGAGGCTCCTCTGCCAAGCCCAGCCTCCAGGAAAAAAAGGAGAGTTAATCCCTGTGTACAACTCCTGGGAGGATCCAGCCGCTCTGGGGCTTGGCAAGAGGGCCACGGGGAAAACCTGGCTTGGAAACTTCAACTGGAAACCTGAGGTTTGAGACCAGTTCATAGAATCAATGAGCCCTGGAATGGTTTGGGTCGGAAGGCACCTTAAAGCTCATCTCATTCCAGCCCCCTGCCATGGGCAGGGACACCTTCCACCACAGTTCCAGCTGTCAGGAGCCAGATATCCCCAATTTCATGTTCCATATCTTAGGTGCAGGTGTCCAGGCAGGGCTCAGGCGTGGACAGTGAGGTTTCACCAGCTCCCCCCGGGATGTTCCTCTGCCTGCCCCTCTACCTGCAGCCAGGGCAGGTTCTTCCTGACAGAGCAGCACCTACAGCAGCACATCAGGAGGACACGATACCTGGTGAGCAGGACAGCGACGTCGTGGTGCAGGGGATGGGAATCTCCTTTCACATTGATGCTCTTCTGCCACTTGCAAAAGCTTTTCAAGGTGTTGTCTGCATGGTGGGAGATCTTCAGGTCCTCCTGAAAGAGAAGAAGCCTGCTGTCATATCACTGCTGGAGCTGTTTGGGTTTTGGGGTGGAGAGGGGAGAGGTCTGATCTCAGACACATGGGAGTGGAATCGGCAGTGACTGCCATCCAGATGGAACTGCTCCATGTTTATAGGTTGTAGGCCGGGTGGGAAGAAAGTCCTTTTCCTGCTTTCTTTTCATCTGTGATTCAACCAAAACATGAAATCATCCAGTAATGGGGGTTAAGAAACACTGCAGGGAAATATCCCGTCCTGGCTGGGGGCAAAGGACACAGCTGGGAGCCCGTCTGAGTGGCCTCAGAGCCACCACTGCAGCTGGGACACGGCCACCCAGGGACCCACAGCCCTCTGCTCCCACACCCATGCTGAGTTAGCACAAACCATCCTAAAACTCAGACTCAGCAGCTCCTCCGGCCACGCTGTCCCTGACTCCTCTGGCCAAGACGAGGGCGCAAATGCTGGACTTCTCTTACACAAACTCCTCCAGGCCACGCAGACGGCACGGGAGGGAGCCTGGCTTTCCAGGCCAGCTCCCAGTGCATCCCAGCCTGGCTTTCCAGGCCAGCTCCCAGTGCATCCCAGCCTGGCTTTCCAGGCCAGCTCCCAGTGCATCCTAGCCTGGCTTTCCAGGCCAGCTCCCAGTGCATCCCAGCCAGGACGGGCTGAGTCACCCCGTTTGCTCTCACCTCCTCGTGCTCCAGCAGGATGAGCCGCACTATGGCGATGTTGATGGGGTTCCCGATGCTGGCGTGGTGGAACAGCCCTGCCACCTGTGACACGGGAATGCCAAGGAAACACGGCTCAGGACAGAGCCCAGCCCCGGGACACGGCTGCTGGCACGTCCCTCTGCAGGAACAGGAGCTCCAGGGGAAGCTGCTGGAGGCTGTTGACGACATCTCGGGGAATTCCCCAAATCAAGGCAGGAACAGACACAGGCCTGGACCGAGGCCTGCGATGATTTCCATTTGCACTGGATATGATCTGTGCAGAGGCTGGAACTCATCCCGAAACGCCCGGGGAACCCCTCTGCTCTCTGCTCTCACATCAAGAGATGTGTTTAACATCTCAAAGGAATTCGGTGCTCTCTGGGTGCCTTCACCACCCCCCAGAAATCCAGGGATGTTACCTGAAGTCCTCTGCCCAATCCCACCCTTTCCTGGCATCAGCCAAAACTCTCTTCTGGAATGCAAAGAGGTGCTGCCCCGGCAGCAGAAGAGGGAACAGATTGAACCAACTCACCCTGACTTCTCTGCTTCTTCTGTGGCACCAGCAGACTCCCCCACATTCCCACCACAATCTGGTGCTCCTTCCCAGAAAAGCTGTTCCCATCTCTCCTGCTAACCCAGACAGTACCAGCTCTGGCACCAACCACCTCCCTTCCCTGGAGCATGTCTCCCTTTGGGGGACCTCCCTGGGAGGCCACTTCACCCATCCCATGGCCCTTGAGCCCCACAGGAAGGTGAAATGGTGTTGGCTGCTCTCACCTGCACAGAGGTTTTGCCCTCAGGTTTGCTGCCACCCACCCATCCTCCCATGGGGTCAGAGCACTGAGCAGGGCAGCAAAGCCAAGGGGGGTGGGAAGAGCCTGAGTGGTGAGAGCTTTGCTGAGGTCCCACCAGGGATGAGTCCTGGCAAGCCCTGGGGTCTTCTACCCAGAGAAGCTGTGGCTGCCCCATCCCTGGAAGTGTCCAAGGCCAGGTTGGACAGGGCTTGGAGCCACCTGGTCTGGTGGAAGGTGTCCCTGCCCACAGGGGGGTAGAACTGGATGAGCTCTGAGGTCCCTTCCAAGCCCAACCATTCCCTGATTCCCTGATTCCATGTGTCACACTATGGCTCTGCCCTGCCCGGCCAGGACTCACCATGTTCATCACAGTCAGCACGTACTTCTCGATGTTCTCACTGCCATGGAACTCCACCATCTTGGTGTCTGCCACCACCAGCGTTTCCACCCACTTCTCCCTGCTGATGGAGCGCTGCCTAATTCTTCTCCTCCTGTGCTGCCTCTGCTCCCACCGTTCCCTGCGCCTCTCAGACCGCTCCAGGCTTTCCTGAGATTCTGAGGGATTAGACGGGGAAAAAAGGTCTTTTTTTCTTGATGAAATGTCTGCAATTTTGATAAAATCTTTTTTTGTTTTAGTTCAAAGGAATAACCTTAGGTGTGGAGAAGACTCCACACTTAGACCCATAACTTATGTGCATTTTGCTGTGCTCTGTGCTCCAGAAGACTCTCAGCTCAGTCTGCTGCACATGAGCATGATAGAAAAACAAACAAAGCATTTGAAGTAATTTCTTTGACTGGAACAGGGCTTGCAATATTCCACAAGGAACACGGAGCCTCCCAGAGCAGAGTTTTAGGGTTTGTACTGACACGGGAATTTACAGGCAACCCTGCAGAGATGCTTGAGAAACAACCTGAGAAACAACCCTGGTGGCTCAACATTTTGGATTATCATCCCAGATCTATATTTTTCAGGGAGGCACAGTTCCCAACAGGATAAGTTCTGTGCCCCCAAAGCTGGACTGAAGTCTTGAGCCAAATCCCACAGCCATCAGCGCCCTGGGCGAGCCGAGACCTGGCAGGACAGCACAGAGATTTCCTCAGGCACGTGGAGACTGAACTCTGCTCCTTCCCAAGGAGAAACAACGGGAATGTTCAGCGGGCTGAGCAGGGGCCGGAGGCGGAGGAGAGCTCCTCACGCACACCAGCAACTGGGAATTCTCCAGTGGAGCCTTTCCCTGTGACGCTGCTCCAAGATCAAGGTCAGGGTCAGCCCCAAGCTGGGTGAAGGCTTTACAAACCTCATCCCACACAGTGGGAATCGCTTTCACGACCAGTTTGGGAGGCTCAGCCTCTCTTCCCTAACAATGGACTTTTACATTTTATGGACTATAGTGTACGTTAGCTGTGAAAGGGCGTTTGATCCCCCAGCCTGAAAAATCCCAACTATCTGGATAATTTGATGAATTGCTAATACCACTGTGACAGTTTAATCGCAGTGGCTTCCTTGGAGCTCGTTTCCATTGTGTCCTTGGCTGCTGAGCTTCCAGCCAGGACGTGAGGGTACTGCAGAGCAGAGGGTGCCCAGGGGTCCCGGGGGGCTCGTGGGGCATTTTCCTTTGGGATGATCCCTCTCAAACACTTGCCCAGCTGTACAGACAGGCTGCACCACGTACTGACAGAAGCTAAACACCACCCAGCAGCCCAGCACCATCTGGCTGTTGTGGTGCTTTGCAAAGCAAACCAGCAATACATCAGGGCAGGATGGAAGGGTGGCAGTCACTAAAATCCTACAGGCTTTGGGATTCCTTTCCAGGGCATGCCCAGCACATCCACCCTGCTAGCCCTGACTGCAAGGGAGATCCACACGAGTTACACACGGGCCATAGTACACCCCGAGAAATGAATTTTCAAGGATACACTTCAAAGTCAAGAATAGACTTGAGTCAAGAAAAGACTTCAAAGACTTGAAGAAGCTGTTAAGATTATTACCACAGATTAAATAATTAATTTAGATTATCAGAAGAATGCCTGAAAATAATCTGATCATAGCAAAAAACCCAAGTTTCTGAAAGCAGAGAGCTCCCAGAAATAGCAAACCAAGGTGTGCTGCCTGGAAGGTGCAGCTTCACTGAGGAGTACAGTGCCCTTGAGCTGCTGGGGATGGACTGAGCCTCAGTACTCGAAATCCTGCATTTGGGAGTTTATCCAACCCATGTGCTCTGGACAGAGAAGGAGCCACACACTGCCTGCAGCAGGAACTCCCTGGGCAGTGACTGGGTTTCACTCCCGAAGTCCAATGCCCCAGCAGGTCTAAACTGAAGTTTTCAAGGGAATGAAAGCAAAGGCTCAACCTCCCCATCATCTCCCTGCTTGCAGCAGGGCTGGGAGGAGAGGAGAGCGAGAGGCACACACTGGGGTTCAGCACACACTGAGTCACTGGTGGCACCAACATCGCCAGAGGAAGGGGCAGTACCTGGCACGCCGCAGGTTTCCCGGGGGGCTGGGGGGCTCCTGCCCTGCTCTGCCCCGTCCTTGGGGGCCTGGCGCTTGTATATCCTGTGGGGCTGAGCTGCCCCGTCCTCCCGGGGGCTGCTGGCCACCGGCTCGATGAAATAGTCCTCGTTGAGGAGCCGGAACACGCCTTTCTGGCAGGAGAGACAAGGGGGCACTGTGAAGGCACCTGCACTGAGCACAGGGTTACACTGAAGGGCCTGGGAGTGACCACTAGAATCACAGAATCCTGGAATGGCTTGGGATGGAAGGGACCTCAAAGCTCACCCCATTCCATCCCCTGCCATGGGCAGGGACACCTCCCACTAGCCCACGTTGCTCCAAGCCCCGTCCAACCTGGTCCAACCTTGGATTCTTCCAGGGATCCAGGGGCAGCCACAGCTTCTCTGGGCAACCTGTGCCAGGGCCTGCCCACCCTCCTAGGGAAGGATTCCTTCCCAATCTCCCATCTCACTCTGCCCTCTGGCAGTGGAAAGCCATTTATTCAAACACAGAAAGCTCAAAAAGCAAACACAGCCCCCACCTGAGAGCAGCAGCAGACCAAGGATCCCATGGACCTGTCATCCCTCCAAACTGGGAGACACCAGCACAGGCACTGCTGGTGATCCCTCCCTCTGTCCCATGCCTGTGCTGGGGACACAGAGGGGTTCCCAACCCCAATGCCCCTATCATCCCATAGCCCCCTCGGGATGGGTTATGTGGTGCCACTTCTGTGAACCCACGGGAGGTTTTCCACCCTTCCCCCAAAACTGTTACTCTTTCACACTTTGGATCAAGGCAGGGGAGAGTTCAGGAAACAGGGAGTAGTTTCAGTACCCACGAGCTGTGTTGTCATTAACACCTCCAGCTCCGAGCTCCTCACAACCACACAGTTATGTACTAGAAGGCAGAGAATTGCTGTCTTTGGGAATTTGGACACAAACAAGCAAACACAGCCCCGGAGAGTTCCCAAACCACTGGAATCCATGGGAAATTTACAGTCAGCTCATCCACGGCCACATCAGACCTACGTGCTGGGATCCTGACCCTGCTGCCGCCGGGAGTTTTGCCGTCGCTTTCAGCAGAAAGGGGGACTTAGCTCCTCCTGTTTCCTCGTGGATTAAGGATCGTTATGGGTCAGGGCTGTACTTACCAGGCCATCGCAGGTGCTGAGGGCAGCCAGCCCTCCCTCCGCCCGGCTCCGAACCTCCCCGATCATGTGGCAGGGGTTGGAGGTGTGCGGCTGGATCTTGGCGCCGGCGATGCCCCCGAACCGCCTCTCGCTGACAAAGCCCGGGGCCAGGAGGTTCCTGTTGAGGCTCAGGTTGAATTTCAGGGCTTGTCCTTTGTAATGCAGCTCGTAGAAGGCAGGGAACTTGCTCCTGGAGGCAGGAGACCTCCGGTGAAGGGCTCGGTGGGTCAGGTCGTAGGACAAGAAGGATCCGCTCTCGTCAACCTTGATGGGATGAACGATGTCGCTGCCCGGGGGCGGCGGGGGCGGCTCTGGGGAGAGGGGGTGCAGGGGTTACCTGCAGGGCTCCTCACCTGTCCTCTCCCACCCCTTCCTTCCGCTGGGTGAACTCCCGCGGCAGGGACCCAAACACCATTTGGATCAGGTCACTGGTGTCCACTGGGACGGCACGGAGCAGCGAAGAGCAGGGACCCCGCCTGCCCCTCATGCCCCCGGCGGGTCAGGGCTGGGGTTTGCCGTGGGACAGGGTTAAGGTCAGGGTCAGGGATCGGGTGGGGAGGGACGGGGGGATCGGGCAGCTCCGGAGATTCGCTCTGCCGGGGCTGGTCCCGGTTTCCATGCACACACTCCCGCTGCTAAACTCCAGCTGCCAGTAAAAAAACCCACCAACCAAACAACGAAAAAACCCGCAAAAAATCAAATCCCAGCTTGGAAACGGTGTTCGCACGCCGTCTCCGGGGGCAAAGCAACCCCAGGGCACTGAGCGCCCCGGAGCCTCCCCGGCTGGGGCGCAGCGCAGGAGAACCGGGAGAAGCCGGGGGGCACCGGGGAGTGCCGGGGGGAGCCGGGGGGCACCGGGGAGTGCCGGAGGGAGCCGGGTCCGACCCTGCCCAGCCGGCCGGGGAAGGGCTGCAGCGGCGGGGGGCACCGCGGTGCCCGGCTACGGCCCCGCGGAGCGCCCCGCGCATCCCCGCGGACATCCCCACGGCGCACGGACATCCCGCGGGGATCCGCGCAGACATCCCCGCGTCCCGCGGACATCCCGCATCCATCCCCGCGCATCCCCGCGGACACCCCGCGCGCCCCTCCCGCGGTCCCCGCGCGGACCTGTCCCCGCGGTCCCTGCGGCCGTGCCCGCGGCCAGCGCCAGGCCGGGCAGGAGGGGCAGGAGGGGCAGGAGGGGCAGCAGGGGCAGCAGGGGCAGGAGCCCGGCCGGGGCCGCCATGGCTGCGGCGCTGGGGGAGCCCGCCGGCAGGGGCGGCGGGGGCGGGGCTATGAGCATCGGGGGCGGGGCTATGGGTACAGGGCGGGGCTATGAGCATCGGGGGCGGGGCTATGAGCATCGGGGCGGGGCTACGCGCATCGGGGCGGGGCTACGCGCATCGGGGGGGCGGGGCTCCGGGCGGGCAGCGCGCTCTGCTGGCGCTCGGGCGCCCCCTGGCGGCGCTCCCGTTGCGCTCCGTGCTCCGCCGCGGGGATTGCGGTGGAAAGGGAAACATTTCGGCGAATTTTCGTTGAAAATGGGAAAGAGTGCTTGGCTGACGCTGCCCTGTCCCCCCCCCAGCCGGTGCTACCCCTCGCTGCCCCTCTTTATTTCCTCTCAGGTTAAAACGAACAGGGAGCGCAAACCTGCGGTAACTTGGCGCCATTAAACACCCCTCCTGGTGCCGCTCGTGGCCCCCACACCCTGCAGCTTTTCCCGGAGGGCCACGTCTCCCTCTTCTCCGCCCCTGCCGGCCTTGAGAGGGAGGTGTATATTTAATTAAACGATGACGTGATATGCAAACGAAGGGGGCCCGCGCGCGCCCCCTGGCGGCCGCAGCCCTGGGCGCGCGGAGCTATGCCGAGTGGCGAGGGCGGCGCACGAGCAGCACAGCGCCCGGCTAGCTCAGTCGGTAGAGCATGGGACTCTTAATCCCAGGGTCGTGGGTTCGAGCCCCACGTTGGGCGTATAAAATTTTCCTCTTCCTTCCTTTTTTTTTCATTATTTTTCCCCTTTTCTCGCTGCTCGCGGCCCCCGCGGCCGCCACTGCACACCGGGCGCTGTGCTGTGCCCCCGCACGGCGTGCGCCGGGGGCGGGGATGGCCCGGACTCCATGTCCCGCCATGCCCGGGGCGCGGCTGCGCGGCGGGGCCGGGCCGGGATGCGGCGCGGGCGCTGAGGCCCCGCGGGGAGCGGGCGGAGCAGGGACCGGCCCTTATAAATGGCGCCCAAGCAGGATCCCAAGCCCAAATTCCAGGAGGGTGAGTGCGAGGGGAGCGGGTGGGGTGCCCTGCGAGGGGCCCGGGGCGGTGGCGGCCGCCCGTCGCTGCCCGCTGCGGCGATTTGCACCCAGTGCTCGTGCCTTGAGGGTGATCTCGCTCTAATCCCTCGCTGCTCAGCCCTGAGGATTTGGGAATTCGTGGGAAAGCCGAATTCCCGCAGTCTTTGTCTCTTCCCGTGCCTGCTCTTTCCTCCCAGTGACGCGCGGGCCCTTCCCACCCCCTGTTATCCTGAAGGCCCTTCGGTTCCTCGCCCCTTGAAGGGCCTGGACCTCCCTGGGCGTTAAAACTGTTGCGATCCCCGGGGCTGTCACGGATCGCTTCCTCGCGCCTGGAAGGTTTGTTTTCCCCGAGAGGGATCTCGGCGCAGGGGGATCCGTGCAGGCAGCGCCGGGGTCGCGGCTGTGCCGGAATCCATGTTCGCCACGAAGCACCGGGGCTTGAGGGGAACGAGGGTCAATCGGGCTCCTTGCCAGGCTTTTTCCGCATATATTTCGATTTTTAGCTTACGATTGTGGTTGGTAGTGATATAAATAAGAGAAATAATATAGGAAGGTGGCTGCCCCATCCCTGGAAGTGTCCAGGGCCAGGTTGGACAGGGCTTGGAGCAGCCTGGGACAGTGGGAGGTGTCCCTGGCCAGGGCAGGGCTGCGATGGGATGGGGTGGCCTTTGGGATCAGGGACAGGTGTGGCTGTGTCCCTGGGATGGGATGGCCTTTGGGATCAGGGACAGGTGTGGCTGTGTCGCTGGGATGGGGTGGCCTTTGGGATCAGGGATAGGTGTGGCTGTGTCGCTGGGATGAGGTGGCCTTTGGGATCAGGGAGAGGTGTGGCTGTGTCGCTGCAGTGTGGGGGATTCACGGGAGAGGCTGCAGTGAGGGAGCCAGAGCCTGCCAGGTTCTCACAGAAACAAAGAACGCCAAACGGCTGTGTGATTTTTAAAAATAAGTATTTGGCAGGAGCTGCGGACATCTCACCTAGAAAACACTGAACAACAATGGAAATAGAGAGGTGTTTCCACCAGCACTTGTAAGCACGGTGACACAGGAGGGGAATAATGTCACCTCTGATTGTCAGCCTTAATTATACTGACATTTGCTTTCTTTAAATAAAAGTACTGACCGTGTCATGTATCAAAATGGGCACTTCTGTGAGAAGCTTTCTAAATCTTTTGCTTTCTTGACACACAGAAGCATTTTCTAGTTCTGCAGCTCATCTCCCACATTGCAGCTCATCTCCCCAAAAAATGTGAGGCACTGCAGCTTCCAGAAGGAAACATCTGGGCTCAGGTATCCTGTGAAGTACATTGAAATTCCCACAGTGTAACCACACAGTAAGGCCTTGCCATTGAGGAGAAAAAAAACAGGGTGAAGAACAGTCTCATCCTATATAAAACCCTCCAAGTGAACAGTTTTTGTTGCTCTTCCACAGACCCAGCACTGTTCCATCCCACACATCAGATGGGGAAGTGTGGGGGGTGTCTCTTCCTGACTGCACTGGGAATACCAGGTGCTGTTCTTCCTGCAGGGGAAGGTGCACAGGTGACAGTGGCTTTCATGTGTCAGAAGCTTGAGGTGCAGAGGTGGGATCTCTCAGGAGAGTTAATGTCCTGGTGGGGACCAAAGTGTAGTGTCAGAGGGCTGAAGGATCCCTCAGAGCCTGGCAGTTTTCCCTGTGTGCTGTGTGAGCACTTGGACTGCAGTGTGCTGTATGGAGCCAGTGTGTTTTGGGGTGTGCAGCCAGAACTGGAGGCTTTGAGGGAGTCGTGTGTGCCAGCCTTGCAGTGGGGTGTGGGAGTGCCTGGTGTGGGGGCAGGGATGTGAGTTTTGGTGGCAGTTCCCTGCCAGAGTCCCAGCTGTTGTGCCCACTGTGGGCTGGCCTGGCTGACACGTGGTGTGGAGATGGCACTGGGGTGTTCTAAGATGTTTATCTGGACCTTTCTTCCAGGTGAGCGAGTGCTTTGTTTCCATGGACCTCTCCTTTATGAAGCAAAGGTAAGTGTGGCAGCTTGTTGCTGCAGGTGGTTCTCACTGCCCCCCAGGAAAATAAGGAATTGCTTTAATTTCCCTGCTGTGCCTCACTAGGTGGGATCAAGGGCTGAAATGAAAATTAATGAAAACCTGATGATGTGTGAAATTTTAAATCCTGGAGCTTTATAATATTGAAAAAAATCAGGAAGCCCAGTGGTGCTGCAATTATTCTGGTAAACTCTCAAAGGCTGGGTGGTTTCACATGTTGGAATATCCGACAGAGCCGTGTTCCCAGAACACTGGGAAGCATTTGCACCTGCAGGACTTGGAGCTGCTGGGTTACACTCCTAAAGGAAGTGGCACTCCCAGTTCTGGCTTTTTAACCACATGAACCTGCATTGCAGATCTGTGATATGGAGGGTAACCTGCTGCCTCAGGTTTGCTGGAGGTGCAGCTCTGGATTTGCCTGCTGAAATGGAAAAAGGGCTGCTGTAGCTCTCTGGGTTAGAGGACTTGCAGAAATTCCTGGGGCACCTCAAACAGGGATTTAAATCCATTAGGATTTAGTGTCAGTGAATGTTAACTGATGGGGCAGCTTCAGAGGGCTGGTGGCAGGGAAGCACTTGGTCTTCTCCATGCTGTGTCCCTCTCCTTTATCCAGAGTGGGATTTAAGCAGGGTCTGGCTCTGCCAGCCTGGTGCTGGAAGGGATTTCCCAGCGGGCAAGAAGCTTTTGGCTGGCTGTTGGTATAAGAGTAGATCCTTCCAAGTTCCTGTCCTGGCAGAATAAACTTGAATTTTAATTGTAAAATGTTTTCTTTATTTACTTAGAAGCATTTAATATTAAAAGGTGCTTTGTAAGTAGTAATTAATAATAACCTTTGCTTTCTTCCCGTTCCTTTGATCTGTTTTTCTTCAGTGACTCTCAATTCATGGGTTGCTTTGTTCCTGACCACATCTGGGGTGTCCCACAGCAGGATGGTCAGGGAGGCACTTGTGTGTGTTAGAGGAGTGTGAAGAGTTGTGGCAAAGGGGAACTGCTCGTACATCTCTACAGTGCAGAGTTAAATGAGAGTCACTTAAAGCACTTCTAACCTCCAGCAAAAAAAATATTTTGGTACAGAAATATACTTGAGTCATCTTTTGCTTTGTGCTCAGCCCTTTTGTTCTTCAAGACAAGTAGAGACGGGCACAGTCTGTGTCTGGCTGGGTTTGACTTCAGGCTGTCAGGATGAGCCCCTGGTGCAGGACTGGCTCCAGCAGGAGCAGCATGACCTTACTCCTGGGTGCAAGTCTAGTGAGCCTGAGTTTAAGTTCCATATGTGGCATTTTGGAGATGGTTACTGGAATATGATGTTCCTCTCAGTTGGCAGGTTTTTTTTAATTAAAAAGGGTACATCACACTGCGTTCTTGAGTTGTATAGCAGAACACTATATAACACTTAGGGGTGATTCAGCATGGCAATGAAACAGCAATTATAACTTCTGTGAGTAGTTCTTACTTCAATGGGGAAAAAATCCTTAAAAAGCAACTAAAAGCTGGAGCTACAGAGGGTCATTGTTCCTGTTTTACAGCACCCTTGTTCTGTCACTGCCAAGTGGCACCTGTGTCTCAGCATCTCCAGAACACCACTGTGACTCAGGGGGTGAAGTGCTGAACTTGGTGGATTTAATTTGTATAGCCAAGAAGTTCAGGGACTGACCTAGCTGGGGTTATGTACTTTCTGTTCTGGGCTGTTTTTCCAGGAAGAGGCCTGTCCCTGGCTGGGTTTTTAATGTGGCTGTGGTTGCTTGAGCTGTATCCCTAGGCCAGTCTTCTGATGGAAAGAACTGTGCTTTTTTACCTCCTGTTTAGATTCTTAACCCAAAACCAGCCCTTACTGCAGCTCTCTCTGAACACAAGGCTCTCTCTGTGGCTGGGGACATCCCTGTTATTTATTTTACCTTGGGATGTTCCTGTGTTCCAGCAGCTGACCTGTCTGTGAGGGGGGGCTGGATGGGAATGAGCTCCAGGGAATGGCTTTGGCTCACCTGGAGCAGGGAAGCAGCTGCTTGGCTACTCCTGGGGCATCCTCAGGGGTTCTGGTCCTGCTCCTGAAGGAAGGAATCCCTCTGGAGAGCTTTGCTTTGCCCTTCCCAGTCCCTCAGTAGGCAGTAGTGTGGGTTAGAGGGCAGTGTCTGCTGTGGGATAGCTGCCAGGATTCCAGGTGCTTGCATGGAAATCTCTTTGTTTAAACTGAAAGCTAAAAAACCAAAACTCATTCCAGTCTCCTTGTTCTCTTTGGGGCTGACTGACCTTTCCTCTCTCTTCCAGTGTGTAAAGGTTGCCATAAAGGACAAGCAAGTGAAATACTTTATCCACTACAGTGGTTGGAATAAAAAGTAAGTATTGCACAAAATGAAAGCACAGTTCCTTTGTCCTTTAGAGGAGGATGCTTTGTTTGAGCGTGAGCTGGGTGGACCAGCACTGCCAATGTCCCTGGTGTGGGGAGGTTCTCTGGGACCAACCTAAATGATTTTATACCTGAGCTGATGATTTATAGTGACACAAAGAAAACATTGCCAAACTAACCATCTCCTGCAGAGCCTGGGGTGTCAGGAGAGTGATGGGAATGCTCTGTAGCATTCTGTTTGTTCAGGGTGGAAAACACTTACTGTAATTCCTCCCTGGCAGAAATGTCTGTTATGCCTTGGTAGAAGAGGCAACTCCTGCTGAGGTGGAGCAAAACTGCACTCAAATACCCTGTGCTTGACTTTTATACCACGTTTGGCAGCAAGTTTTGGGGAAGCACAGCCTGCTGAGGGCTGGCTGGGTTAGCCCTTCCTGGGGCAGGTGTAGCCTGTGCTTCGGTTCCAGCCTCCCTTGATAAAGCAAACTTGGAGATCCTTTTCCCTCCTGCAGAAATAACAGGATTCTGGCTGAGGGGTTGCTGAAAATGAAAGGTGACTCTGTGAAATAAATGATGAGGCCATTAAAGGTGAAAACTTCAGGAGGCTGTTGTACTGGTGCCCTTTTTTCCCTGTTTTTGAATTATGTTCTGCCACTCAGTTCGAACTCAGGAAAAGTGGAGTTTTTCCTCAGTGATTAAAAGCTTCAGCTCCTCAGCCTTGGAAGTCTCAGGGAGCAGTTTCCTGTTTGCTTTGGTTTTGTTTCATCTCAGTGCTGAAGACTCTCAGTCACAGCTCTGCTGATCTCACTGATGTGACTCAAAGCAGAACTTGGTGTTTTCTGTGTAACTTTTAATTGCAGCTGCTCACCCTCCTGCCAGAGGACAGGACTGGCTCAGTGTGCACAGCTCCAGGAGCACAATCAGCTCCAGTGCTGTCTGTTAATGAGGCAGCAAACATTTGGTCCTTCCTCCCCTGGTTTATCCCGAGGGAGGGGCCAGAACTGGTGTCCCGATCCCGCTTTTCTTGCTTGTGCTGAGTTCCTTTGCCTTCAAGCTTCCAATTAACAGCATTAAAAGTGGCGTTGCTGCAAGAGCCAGGGAGCTCTGGGGCACTGTGAGCCCTTCACTTGGGCTTCTCTGGCTGTGGGCCTTTGCTAATTGCTTGGCTTCCTAAGCTTTTTGCCGGTGTCAGCAGTCAGGACACAAAAGGGTTTCTTGCCCATGCAGTGCAATGTGTCCCCTGGTTACACAGCACCTTGGGAACGTCTCCTGCAGCTCTGCAGGCAGGAGGGAGGGAGTTAAAGAGCTACCAAAGCACTGCCTAAAACTATAAGCTTTGGGTACAGCTGGAGTGGTTTTTCTGTAATTTTTGGATGCTGAGCTTGCCTTGTCTTCACACTCCAAAGCCCTGGTACTCCTGTAGCAGTGTTGGTTTGGCCACTCCACACTCCAGCACTGGCAGCTGTTGGAAAATGACACAGAACTCCGTAGAAAGAGCTTTAACTTTAGAATATCTTGGCCACTTTTAATGTGTTTTATTTGAAATAAACTGGTTGCTCAGATGACCCACTCTTTGTCAGAGTGGAATTGCTGCTCGTAATGGCAATTTCCCCAACACCTCTTCTCTTAAATCGTTCAGATTCTTCAAATATTCATTCCATCTTGGTTTCCTTCACAGACAGAAATCAGAGCTCTTCTCCTTACAGTAAGATCTTATTGCTGAATTTGTTAACCTATAAAATGTTGGAATAGATAAAGGAAACTTACTTCTTAATATATTATGGCTGCAGGTGTCCCGTAATTTAGTAAGCATGGAATATTATTTTTTTTTCCTGTGATGCTTCTTTTGAGTTAAAGTCAGTCCTCTCCCTCCTGAATTGCCCATCTTCAAGTTTGGGAAATTCTTTGGAAATGCCTGAGGGTTACACTTCCCTAGAAAAACCATTCCAGCTTCAGTCAGTGGGGAATGTGTTTGGTAACTTACACCTTGAGTTGTGCCAGTCCATGACTTGACACGAAAGCAGTTTAGTCCCAAATTCTGTGAAGTTTTGAATTGACTGTTGTGTGTAGAATGCAATTGTTCTTGAAGTTTTTGAGTGATCACCTGGTATTTTGGCTTTTTTGCAGCTGGGATGAATGGGTTCCAGAAAGCAGAGTGCTCAAATACGTGGATACCAACCTGCAGAAACAAAAAGAACTTCAAAAGGCCAATCAGTGAGTAATTTTGGTAGAAAATCCTTCTCAGTAAATATTTTTAAGAGTTAATGAGTTTTAAAAAAAATAAAGCAAGCTTCTTTTCCATTAAAGTCTCATTTATGAATTTCCTCTTTTTAAAGGGAACAATATGCAGAGGGGAAGATGAGAGGAGCTGCTCCAGGCAAGAAAACTTCTGGTCTGCAGCAGAAGAATGTTGAAGTGTAAGAAGGTTTTTATTTAAAAAAACACACAAAACAACCCCCAACCCCCCACCCCAAGCAGCTCTTAAACCTTTGCTTGTCTTTTTGCTCTTGATCTGTAGGATTTTTCTTAGAATGGGCCTGCAGGTTAAACTCCATTTCCTGTGACACAGCCCATGCAAAAGCTGTGTTACATGATGTCAAAAAGGCCTTTGTTGAAGTATTTTATTAAACTGCCTTTAGATGGTGAAGAGTTCAGGACTGAATGGGGGTACTGAGTAAACACATCCTACATTTTTTGCACTCTGTTCCTCTTGAGTGGGTGACCTGACACTCAAAAAGTGGTGATTCCTCATAAGTCTCGTGTATCTCAGTGAAATCAGTTTTCATATAGAATTTCCCACTTGTTCCAGGCTCTGCAAGCACTTGGGAATAAAATCCTTCCAATGCCTTCTCACTGCAGAATTATCAAAACTGCATTATAAGAGTCTGTTTGGCTGGTTTTGACAAAACTAAACCCATACTCTATTAAAAATGGGTTTGCATCTTAAGAGACCAGAAGCAAGCTCAGACATTTATTGGAAAAAATCAATTTGAGGCTGTAACTGTCAGACTTTTCACTCCATCCTTTTGGTTTTCAGAAGAGGTGGTGTGGTAGATTCTCACACAGACAGTGCAGCTCTGCTGCTTTGCTCAGTTGTCACCAAACTCCTCTGTTTGGGACAGTGTTTTGCTTAATTATGAAGATGGTCATTGCTAATGGGATGTTTTGAATTCCTGACTCCCTTTATGATTCTGGTGTTCATGAGGAAGCTGCTGAAATGGCATCAGTTCTTCAGAAGTGGATTTGGCAGCAGCCTGAGATTTCATGTGTCATCTGTGGCAGCTTTGTTATGAACTGTGAATCACTGGTTTGAGAAGGCAGCAGTACTGGGGTCAGGTAGTTGGTGTTTGCTCTGCATCCTGAAGCAGTTTCACTTTGGGATTAGCAAAGCCCAGCCCAGGCTGTAATTGGCTCCTGGTCTCTGGGATGGGGAGCCAGTGGATCTGGCAGATCCCCAGTGCTGGGGGTGCTCCCCTGTGCTCTGCTGGGGGCTCCCAGGGGCTCCAGCACCAGCTCAGGTTGTGCTCTGTCAGCTCAGCACCAACCTCTGACAGGGACCAGGCACTGCTTGTCTTCTCCTGGGGGTGACAAAAGCCCACCCCACCTCTCTGTGTAGATAGTTGATAATGATTGTCATTAAAGTCTAATTAAACCAGGTCTAAATTATGACCATTGCTAATTTGGCTGCTTAGGGGGCTGTCACACCAGAGCCATCTCACATGTGAGTCAGTGGGAGGAGGGTTAATCCCAGGTGTAAGTCTGGCAGAGGCAGGGATGCCTCAGTTGTAAGTGTGTAGTTTGCACTACAGAGAGCATGGCAAGAGTAACTGCAGAGTAGGTTCCAGCTTGAGTCACCCAGGCAGCTCAGGCTGGGAGCAGGGGGGAGTTGTTTCTGCCTGAGTAAACACTAAGTGTTAACCTGGGCTTAAGGTCAGACGTGGGCTAATCCTCTCACCCACACCTGATGTTGTGTCCAAGGGAGACCCAACAGCAAAAATGACTTTGGTTTAAGCCCCTGTGAAACTGTAAAGCTTTACAGATATTACCAGGTCTGACTTCATTCCTGGTTGAAACAAGTTTTGGAAAGCACCTGGCTTGGCTTTCTGCTGCCACCACTATCCTAAGCTCTTGTGGCTGTCTCCAGCAGAGCAAGGCAGACATAAGGTAGTTCTCTGAAACTTCTGTTTCATTGATTGGAAAAGCTAATTCTTTGGTGATGGATTTTGAGTTGTGAAGGGGGAGAGGGAAGCTGTTGTTGGAGCAGCAGCCTGGCCTGGGGAGGTGGGTTAGAACAGGTCCCATGTTGTTACACTGAGCTTGCTGCTCATCTCTGGCCAAAACCACATCCAGTGCTTCCCTCAGTGCTGCTTCCAACAAAGCCTCCCTATTTTTCTCCCCTTCTTGGAGGCTGAGGGAGAGGAAATGCTTAGACCCAGTTGAAGGCTGAACACCAGGTCTGACACTGTGTCCTCACCTGCAGGTTTTTCCGCCGGGATGGAGCCCACACTGTTTGCTGTCTGGAGACCCCTGCCATCTCCACACGGTGAGTCAGGGCTGTGCTGTCACACCAGGGGTCCTGTCCTGCAACCCAAAACTCTTTGCTTCCCTACTCTTCTTGTACAGACTCTCTGAGTCCTCAGCTGGGTCACGTAGGTTTGGCAGCAGTGGATTGGTTTGGTGGTGGGTTTATTTAAAACCAGCATTAGCTGTTTTTTCGGCTAATACAAGTCTTGTTGTTGACCTGAACGTGCCAAGGTGTGTTGTCTGCCTGGCTTGGGGCATCCCCTGCTCCCTTGGGCACAGCTGGTGGCTCTCCGAGGCACTCCAGGCCCTCCAAATGCCAAACACCATCCAAACCCTGCCAGTTGTGCAGGGCTGGGGCAGCTCTGGGACTGGCTCAGGCTGGAGGTTCCTTCCCCTCCTCCTCTCTGGCCACCAGTAACGTGTGCCCAGAGGGAACCAGTGAGTCAGGGCCAGAGATGCTCTCCCCAAACACCTCTGTGCTTCCAGCCCTCTGTGACTGAGGGGCCTCAGAGCTGGAGGCTGTGTCCATGTGATGGTTTAATGTCCCTGTGTGGGACTGTCTTATATTTATCCAGTAACTTCTGAACCCTTTGGACTTCTGGCCTCCCCATCATCTTGTGGCAGCCTGTTCTCTTTTTGAAGAGGTGAGGAAGGAGGAGGATGACTCCTGTCATTTTAATGTCTGCTGCTTTGGGGCTTTTTGGTGTTTTTCATCTGTCTTGGGGAAAGATTGCTCAGTTCTTCAGGCTTCACCTTTCACTGTTGTGACACACCCCCCCACATTCCTCCTCTAAGTTTGAACTGTGAGATCTTCAGCACTTCCCACCTCTGTTCAGGCTTTTAATTAAAATTCTTTCCACAGAAGCTTCTTTGAGGCTTCCATGGTGCTTTCCAGTTTTGTTGTCCAGTTCAGTGAAAAGTGGCAGTGAAGGGAGAAAGAGGGGAATGCACAGCTGGGCTGTGGAAAGAGAAGGCAGTGCAAGTTTGGGGCTTCTGTTCCCATGTGGCTGTGAAGTGGCACAAAAGGATGTGTTTAACCCATCCTAAGTAGGTTCAATCTCTTGTGTCCCTTCAGGACTTGCATTCCACTTGTCCTTGCAGGAAAGGATTATCTGCAGCATGAGGCACCTGCATGGTGCTGTTCAGCTTTATATTTGATAAGGACTTTACATTATTTATATTATATTGCCCCTCTGTTCCAGTGGTTAAAACTCTGCTTCAATTCTAATGCTTAACATAATTTTTATCTTGTGATTTCAATTCTGGGAAGAACTCCCTGTTCCTCCCTGTTTACTTTAGGTTTGGAAGAAAAGCCTTTCTCTTCAATACACCAGTCCACTATCAGTGACTTCACTTGGCCATTGCTCCTTCTTTCTGGAGAGATGAGCTTTATTCTGGCCTCAGTTTCAGCCTAATGCTTGTTTGACTTGAAGTTTAAAAAAAAACAAAAAACAAACAACCCTTACTCTTCTTATCTTCAGCCCTTCCTGGGGACTCTGCCTTTTTCCTGGCCCAGATAAACCCAGCTCAGAGCCTGAAAACGAGTCACTTGAGGTGGTGGTGAATTTGCAAGGAAATAATCTCTTACTGGTAATGAGTTCTGTCCACACAAACTGCTTTTGGAGCAGTTGAACTGGCCTGCTGTTAGCAGGGAGAAAACTGAGACGTGACTGGTCGTACTCCAGTTAAAACTTTATGAAAATGGGTAGCAAACAAACAAAGTGCTACTGAAACTTCCCTCTGCTGCTGTAGTGGTAAAACTGGAGGGGTTTTTAATATTTTACTGGAAATTGATTCAGTTGACTGAGATTTCTCTGGTAATTCCTTGTCCCACGTTCTGTTTGAAATACAGAATTAGAACACCTACAGATCTAGTGTAGTTCTCCAGGAGCACTTGGGAAGGACAAAACATCCAAAGAAAAGGTGAATTCTAACCTGTTACATGAAAAATCTTGTAGTATTATAACTGTGAAGTCATAGCTGATATTTCTTTCCTGTGTTTTTATCTAAACACTCCCCAGGCCCCTGAGTATCTGCTCCTTGCACTGAACTTAGTGGACAATTGTTCTGGCTTTCTGCTTTGGCTTCCTGAAGTACTACTCTCTTCATATTTGCAATAATTTGTGTTCTCTTTGCAGGAAAACAAAAAAGAACAAGCAGAAAAGTAAGTATGTATTTTGTATATAAGTGGATCCCCTTAGTGAAGGATTCTTAGCTGGAAAGACCTTAAATCTGTAATTACTGTTCCCTTGTGCTGTCCCTCCTGCACTCCTCAGTCCCTCCTGCCCAGGAGGGGTGCACACTCTTCTGCTTTGCACAAGATCTACTTGTTTCAGTCTGTCAGGATTTTGACCTCTTGCAGATTAAAAGCCAAGTGAGATCTCCCTGGATCTGTGGAAATAACTTCCTAAGTCTGACTTACGTTTTCTTACTGAGCTGGAGGTGGGACACAGCTGCAAAGCTGAGCTACTGGGCCCAAAAATTGTGCTAGAGAATATTACAGACAGTGACACATGGGTTTGGTTTTAGTGCAGAAACCTCCACCTTCAGGCATGTGTTGGTGCAGTTTAAAGTGCCCCAAACGTGGGACTGCCAGCACACAAGTAACATGTCACACAGAAACCAACCAAACCAAAAGGGGATCTGAGAGAAATCCGAGTCTTAAATGTTCCCTGGTGTTTCTCACTGATGAAGTCTGTGTTCTGCACAGCTCCAGGCATTGGAGAGGGGAGCAGCACCAGTGAGACTCCCCAGCCCCCGAGGAAGAAAAGGGCTCGAGTAGATCCCACGGTGGAAAGTGTGAGTGTTGCCATCCCCTCCCAGGATCTGGGTGGAAAACAGGAAGGGGGCTGTGCTCACCATTAGCACCTGGGAGTGATGAGTGTGGCTTTGCTTTTCTCAGGAAGAAACATTTATGAACAGAGTTGAAGTGAAGGTGAAGATCCCAGAAGAGCTGAAGCCATGGCTGGTAGATGACTGGGACTTGATCACCAGGCAGAAGCAGGTGACTGGGCAAGAGAACAGTTTGGGCCATCCCAGAGGTGTGAAACTCATGGTCCAGTCTGGGGGGCATGTGTGTGCCTTGCTGTGTACCTGTGACTCTTGGCATGACTTTATTTAACTCTAATTCAGGAGTTCATCATCAGGTTGCTGTTGAGCAGCACAGGAGTTAAATGGAAACATGGATATAGCCCTGGAATCCTGGGATGGTTTGGGTGGGAAGGGACATGGAAACCAGTCTCATTCCACTCCCTGCCATGGGCAGGGACACCTTCCATGGCCCAGGGTGCTCAGGTTGGTTGGGGGTTTGTATGTCCATTAAAACAGTTGGGGTGTTCCTTTAATAACACATAACACTTAACCTGCTGTTTTCAGTCTAGAAAATGCCCTTGTGTGCATTGATTTCAATTCAGCTTCCAGGTATAAATGTCTGCAGAAATTAGGCAACTTGTATTTGTTCTGTTTTACTTCTTTGCAGCTCTTCTACCTTCCTGCCAAGAAGAATGTTGACTCCATTTTAGAGGATTATGCAAACTACAAAAAATCCCGAGGAAATACTGATAACAAGTGAGTTGTGGCCATTTCCAGCCTTAAACACTTCTTTTGCTGTTGTTGTTGGACTTGGAAAAATCAAGTAAACTTGTGAACCAAGGCCCAGCCCAGTGTCCAGCATCCTGTTCCAAGACCAAGGTGATGGAGGAGTTTAGAAATCTTGAGGGGGTAATTCCAGTCTGCAGTTCTGCTTTCTGGGTATTATTTCTGCTTCTCCCCCTTTCCCAAGCCTTCTCCCGAGGGAAGATGATACAAAGAGCCCAGAAGAGCTGCCTGGTAGGTGAGCTCAGAGCTGCTGGGCTCCCTCCCAGGCACAGGGACAGGGAGGTGCATGAGGACTGGTAAAACATTCAGATGAGCAGAGCTAATTACTCATTTGTAATTACCCCAGCAGTCAGCCCTGACCAAAACAAGGTGTGTTTATTCTGAAGGAAGCTTTCCTGTTTGAAAGGGAGAGAGAACAGAAAGGGGAAGTTATTTTCTGCCATTCAGGAGGAGGCAGATTGTTGACTTGTCAGGGTGTTTTAACCTCCTTTGTAATTGTCCTGATGTCTGCTCTGAATGTGTTGGCAGGGTGGAGTGAGGGCTGGGCTGCTCAGTGTCACCAGTTCCTGTCCAGGCAGGGTGAACTTGGAGGCCTGCAGGAATATGGCAGGAGAGGTCTGGGAAGAAGGGATCAGGTGCCTGAAATACTGGGGGCTGTCCCTCTCTTTAAGCAGGAGTTCAGTCCAGTTACTTCAATATTGTACTTTTAAAGTGTTGTGAGTTGGGATGAACTTTGAAAAGAGAAGAGCTGGTGAGTGTCCCTAAAATCCTGCCTGTTCCTTTGGAAGGGCTGCTCCAAGAGTTCATCTCTCTGAGTGGGTGACTAAAAACAAGGCTGCTCTTGGTTTGCCTGAATCCTGAGTTCAGAACAGCCCATTTTCAAGGGAGGTCTGGAAATGCACCACTCCCCGTGGCTGTACATTGTAAGGTCTCCAGACAAATTTCCTTGGAAGATCTGAAGGCCTGCCCAAGATCCTCAGGATTTTGCTGGTCTCACCAAGCCAGGGCTCCCCCTGTGTCCATCCCATCCTTGGAGCTAGGCTGGCAGTGTGCTCTGTCCCCAGGGAATACGCTGTCAACGAGGTGGTGGCTGGGATTAAGGAGTATTTCAACGTCATGCTGGGAACTCAGCTGCTCTACAAGTTCGAGAGGCCCCAGTACGCCGAAATCCTGGCGGATCACCCGGATGCTCCCATGTCTCAGGTCTATGGTGCCCCACACCTCCTGAGGCTGTTTGGTGAGTACCACCTCGGGAGGGTGAGGAAGAGCAGTTGGAAGGATTCAGATCCTTCTTTTCCCCTCTTGAGTCCGTGGCAGGCAGCTCTGGATCGTGGGTTCACTCTTTCCTCGCTCCACGTATCCAAAATGCTCAGAGCCATTGGGGGCTTTGGGGTGGAAATGGGCTTTTAACAGTCCCGTTGAGCTTGTGCATATTGGAGTAGGTTGCTGGGCTGCTTTTCTGTGCTACTGTGAAGGTGTGGGCTGTGCTGCAGGCCTTGTGAAGGTGTTCTGTGAGTAACCAGTGCTCCTTCCTTCGGAGCAGTGCGGATCGGAGCCATGCTCGCCTACACGCCCCTGGACGAGAAGAGTCTGGCCTTGCTGTTAAACTATTTGCATGACTTCTTAAAGTAAGTACTGGGAAGGTCTTGCAGCAAGAAAAGCAAAGTTCAGGAAGCACAGGCTGTTGTGTTGCTGCCTGTTTTCAGTGAATGGTTGTATGATTTGGGGCCTGTGTGGGGGATCTTCGCAGTGAAGTGTTGGATCCCAGTGAAGCTCTGACTGCTGTACAGGAGCACAGTAAGACTGGTTTTAAATCTCTCCTGTTACACTGAGATTATTGCTAGTGCCAGCACAAGGGGGAATGGCTTCCCACTGCCAGAGGGCAGGGTTAGATGGGATATTGGGAAGGAATTCCTGGCTGTGAGGGTGCTGAGGCCCTGGCATAGGTTGCCCAGAGAAGCTGTGGCTGCCCCTGGATCCCTGGAAGTGCCCAAGGCCAGGTTGGATGGGGCTTGGAGCCACCTGGGCTAGTGGGAGGTGTCCCTGCCCATAGCAGGGGTGGGATGGGATGAGCTTTAAAGTCCCTTCCAATGCAAACCATTCCAGGATTCTGTTAATCTGCACTTCTAAACTGCCCAAATCTGCTACTTGTTTCAAAATAAATGCTTCAACTTTTATTTCTAGTTGCTATAAAAAGCAGATGATGATAATTCCAGCAAGCTGTTGAATTACACAACAGTTACTCAACAGCAATTGAGCAAATATTTAAAAACTGATGAACTTTATGGATGTTTTTTCTGGGACAGACAGTCACTGGAGCTTTAGTGTGCTTGTGCTGCAGCCCTGTGGCTGTGGGATATCTGGGAGGAAAACACCATCCTGAATGATAATAAAAGGCTTTAATGTGAAATGAGATGAGCTTTAAGGTCCCTTCCAACCCAAACCATTCCAGGATTATGTGATTGGATAAGCAATTGGAAGTTGAAAGAAAACCTTCAGTAAATCCAGGATGGCTCTGCAGCAGGGCTTGGAATGGATCAACCTGAAAGCCAGGGAAAAGCTGCCTTGGAATAGCCTGAGAGCCTGGAGTAGATCCTGGTCTTTTGGGTCAGTCTGAGGTGAATGCAGGTCTGAAGAGCTTTGGCTGTAAAGGCAGAAATGTGAAGCCAGTGACCAGAAATCCCTGCATCCATTTGATGAGATTTGAGGGGCACATAACGTTTATCTTTGGCCATCCCTTGTTTTGCCATCATTCATTCAGCCCCTGAGGTTCCCTGTTTGTGCAGACAGAACTCCCTGGGGTCCTGTTCCCTCTCCCTTGGAGTAGGTCAGTAGTGGATGTACTGCAGCTGCCTGGACCTCAAATGTCAGCTGTTTCATCTTATTAATCTTGACCTCACCTGGAGCCAGAGCCGTTTGACAGCTTGCTTGGAATTGATTTTGGTTTTTAATTGATTTTTTGGCCTGAGCTGTCAAATGTGGAGTTAACCTGACACAGCTGGTGTGAGATTTGTGCTGCTCAAATCCCATCGTGTGCTCTGGGCTAACACCTGAGGACTCACACGGTTCTGAATGGTGGAGAATTTGGGCAGGAAGGTAATTTAATCTATTTATTACTTCTGTAGGTATTTAGCAAAGAATTCCTCTGCATTGTTCAGTGCCAGTGACTATGAAGTGGCCCCTCCCGAGTACCACCGGAAAGCGGTGTAATCCCAGTCTGGATCCCTGCAACTGTCCACTTTGCATCCTGTCCTTCACCTCCCCACTGCACAGCTCTTGCACAGGCCCTGTAAACATAAGGTGAACAAAGTTGTGTGTGTGAAATGGAGCTGGCATGTAAAGTCCTGAAGATTTCCTGTCCCAGGAGGACGGCCGGAGCTCCCTGGAGCTCTGTGCTGCTCCTGGCTCGCTGTTTGTGTCGGTGGGATGTGAAGGAATGTGTTTGGTGTGTCTCTGTATGAACTCCGTGCTCGTAGGGCTGCTCTGAACGAGGCTTGGCCTCACTAACCTGCTTTATTCCATAGTCCGACAGACCCCCGGGGCTGTGTCACCTGTGCTGGTGCTATTGACTGTCTGACTCGACCCGTTGACTTGGTGGTGGTGCAAGTGCCATGTTTGGTCCGTAAATGTTCGCTTCTCTTGGGGTAGTTGAAGGACTGTGACTTTTTTTTATATTCTAACAGTAGGAAAACGTGTTCTCATCTCGTAGTGTTTGGAAATGTTGGTCTTTCATGGAGCTGTTTTACAGAGCTGCAAATAAACTTTTTTAATTTCAGACGTTGTTTCTGATGTTTGTGTTCGTGTCAAGTCCCTGCCCCGTGAGTGTCCTGGCCAGGACGAGCCAAGGGAACGAGGGGTTTGGGGACATGTATTAATGGTGTTGCAGGACTCGGCTCTGGCCTGAGTAGCTGCTATTTCCAGGCAAAACACCAGGTTTTAATCACAGATGTTACTGCAGGAAATCACAGTATCTGGGGATCCAAGGGCTGTTCTGGTGTGGGTGGGGTGGAATCGTGCCCTTCCTGTGGGGACTGAGAAATGGGAGGGTCCTGCACCCACATGTCCCCAGACATGGGCTGCACCTTGCCAGGAGCTGCCTGTGTGTGAAGATGGGCTGAGGGAAGGTGTGAGCAGATTCCCTGGACAGGAATCCAGCAGGGTCGTGTCCCACCCTGCCCCTGTGCCCTCCTGTACCGGAGCACAACGACCCACCCAGCGGGTCCTGAGCTGTGCAGGGCGGGGCCGGGCCAGGGATGGTCCGGCAGGATAACGAGCTGTTCAAAAGAGCAGCAGGATCTGCTGTTGCATGGAAAAAGAACAATATTGAGCAATGATGTGAGGGGAAGTCGCCATGGAAACTGAGGCAGGGCTGGGAGCTGCCGCAGCGCTTCCGAGGTGGGTTCCTGCCAGGAATCCTGCCCAGGGCAGGCAGAGTAGGGACAGGGGCTGGGAGGGAGCAGCCCTGGAGCCCTGGGAAGGTGGGTGCTCCTCTGGCTCCTGGGGCTGTTCCAGTCACTGTCTGCTCTTTCACAGATTCATTAGGTTAATTAGCTACTGCTCGTTATTTATCAGGGTGTTAACCAGAGCCAGGACCGTGTTCTGGGCTGAACAATGGATTTATCCTTTGCCAGCTGCCCCAAGAGGGAAAACAACCTTTCGCTGTCAGTGCTTGTGTTCAGAGAACGGTGTTTGTACTGAGACCTGGATGGATCTTCTGGGGATCCTGTTGTTATGTGGGAAGCTCCCTGGTGTCCTGCTGGAAAATCAAGAGCAGGACAGCCAGAGTGAGGGTGGGAGCAGGAGCTGGAGGTGGTGCCAGCCCACAGCCCCCCAGGCAAGGCCTGTATCCTGGGGGGCTCACAGCCACATTCCCCTCACATGGAGGGACCTACTGGGCCTCCTTCCCTGCTCTGCTGCTCCTCTGCTGAGCTCAGGAGGCACCACCTGCTCTGTTTTCCAGGCTGTCCACAGGCAGGGAAGGGAGGTGAGGCAGGGAGTGGGAGGCTCAGTCCTGTCTCTGCCTCCCCAGCCAAGGGGTGTTCTGGATGCAGGAGTGGCAGATTCCGAGGGCTTTGCTCCTGCCATGCTTGGCCTCCCCAGGGAGGGGATGTGCCTGGTGCTGTGTGGCCTCTCCAAGCTGGGAAGCCTCTGCTCCTTCCAGCTCCTGGGAAGGGTGAAGTGTCCCCTGATGGCCTGAGGCATCAATCATCAGCCTCCAGGCAGCAATTTCCCAGAGTCCTTTAGGTTGGAAAAGGCCTCTCCAATCATCCTGCCGTGCCAAGCTCGGGGGTGAAGCCCTGCTGAAGAACAGGCTGTGTCTCTGCAAGGTGAGGGGCTACAACACCTGCCTGGTACCCGAGCACATGAAAGCTCCTTCTGCTCCCAGTGCTGCGGGACGAGTGTGGCCTGTCCCTCACAGCTCCAGGGCTGGATGGTGCTGGGGACTCATCCCCTCCTCAGCCAAGTCTCCTGAGCTGGGGGTGGGATGGAGTGCCTGGAGCTGTGCCAGTGTCTGTGTGGCTGGTTCGTGTATCCCTGCAGAGGTGGATGGTGAACTTGGGGTCTGTGGGTGCCCTGGGCTGGCCAAGCTCCTCCTGCAGAAGGTGTATTTATAGGTGTATTTTGAGTGGAGGTGGTGGCTGGGCAGAGGTTGGGCTGTCCCCCGGGGTGGTCCCGGCTGGAGGGCGGTGCTGGGCAGTGTCAGCAGCCCGGCTGTGCCTCCTGCCCCCCGCGCTGGGTCACCTTTTTCCTTCCTCTGTTCCCGTCTGAGGGTGATTTCCTGTGCCGGGGGGTGTGGAGGGCTGGGTCCATCCTCGCCCTGTTCTGCTGCCATTCAGAGCCTGCCGGGCACAGCAGTGTTTGTGCCAGAGGAGATCCCAACGCTCCTCCATCCCCGGGCTGGTCCCTCGCCCTGAGCTCGGCTGCCTCGGCCCTGCTCCAGTCCCAGGATGGACAGGGCAGAGGGGAGGCAGCAGAGTGATCCCTGCCCAGGCTGGGCCATGGCATCCGTGCAGGTGAGTGCTCCCCCAGAAACCCTTCCCTGCTGTCCCCTCTGGCCGTGTCCTGCCCGTGCCGTGGTGCTCTGGGATGTGCTGGGAGCAGCCCGTGCCCTCCTGGGCTCTGCTGTGGTGGAGCAGGAACATCACACGGTGGTCCTGGGCCTGTGCCAGAGCGGGGGGCTCGGCCCTGCCGTGGGCAGGGGAAGGAGCCGGGGCTGTCTGAGCTGCCAGGGGTTCCTGTCTGAGCTGCCAGGGGTTCTGGAGCTCCCTGCAGAGATAAGGAGCTTACCCCAGGGAACGAGGAGCTCATGGGTCCCGCCGCGGGGCTGGAGCCAAAGCCCATTAGGTCTCCATGTGACTCCCTGTTACCTGCAACAGGCTTTGCAGTGCAGGTGCTCTGGGCTTTCCACGCTCTATTGCCACACTGGGATTATGCCAAGGTCACGCCTACTCGTTGCTGTTAATTAGTGCCTGGAATAGTGAGATGACGGGGGCAGAGATGCAGGAGCAGCACAGAGGATGCTCCCCCAGCCCATCTCCTGAAGGACCCACCGGTGCCCCTGGAGCAAACACAGCTCTGAAGCCTCTGGCCCTGCCGTGGCTCTGCTGCCTGCGTGGCCTTCCTGGGTGTCAGGGAACTGTAATCGGCTTCTCTCGGGGTAAATCAGCTTCCTGCAGCTGCTCTGGGCCGGGAGGGGCTGCCAGGAGCTGTGTCTCCTCAAGGACCCAGCGGCTGCTGCTGGGTGGCACTGTTAGGTTTTGATTTCCATGGTATTCCCATGGCCTCACATCACCCCCGAGCCCCACCAGCTGCTCAGTGGGTCTGGAAGTCCTTGGCCGGGCAGCCCCCACTGGCAACATGAGCGAGTGGAGGGTGGGAGTCCCACAGGAGCCACACAGCTCCTACCCTTGGCAGGAGCTCGAGGAGCAGCCGGGGCGGTGAGGCCAAGGAGCGACTCTGGCTCAGACACCACTGTCACCTTTAATTTGCTCACTGCAGCAGCAAAGGCTGCTGCCTAATTAGTTTATTCTTTAAAAGAACCTTTCAGGAGCGACTCAGTCATCTGGGAAAGGCTTCCCTCTGCCAGGGTTGCACAGGGATGTCATTACTGCATCAGGTCAGGCAGTGGAGCTGGAAACACAAAGCTGTGCACGCTCCCTCCAGCCGCACCAAGGGATGAGGCTCCAAGAGCACCGGAGGCACTTGGCTCCTGGGACCTTCCCGAGTGGGAATCCCAGCAGAGCTGGACCAGCAGACAAGCCAAGATGTTTTCCCTCTGTGCAACCTTGGGGAGGTAAAAGCTCGTCCCTGTTTCACTCCAGCTCCCAGGAGCTCTGGGCTGCACCTGGGGCTGGGCAGCAGCTCCCGAGGGCGTTGAGCTGCCAAAAGCTCTGGGTGCCCTGACTTGCCCACATTCCTCTCCTTCCTCTGCTTGCCTTGTGACTCTGCCTCAAACCTTTCCGTGGGCAGGAGATGCTGTGCCAGGCACGTGCCTGTCTGGGCCTCTCCTGGCAGCTGCTCTTCGTGCTCTGACACGGCCCATTTTCCACCTGGATTTTGGGTGCTGGATTCAGCTGCCATTCCCAGGAAGGAGGGAGCTGATGTGGTGGCAGAGGTGGGAGAGCCGAGCTCCTTCCTGGGGTGGTGGAACTGGGGAGCAGGGTAGGGTCCATCCACATCCCCGGGGGCTTGGGGATGCTTCCCTGTAGGAAAGCAGAGTGTGGGGAAGGGGCTGTGCTGGAGATTTTAGAGCTATAGTTGGTGAACGTGGATCCAGCTGAGGAAGTCCTGGTTCCCTCAATAGCAAAACGAGATTTAAAAGACAGAAAAGCCCCCAAGCTGCTGCTGTGCCCTCAAACAGCCTTGGTTTCTCATTGTGCCATTTTGGTGTGGACCTGGTTCATCCCCTCACCCAGGTGGACTCAGCCAGGGATGATTGCACAGTGTGCCCACCCTGTCTGCTCCCAGCCCTCTGTGGTGCCACCAGCCAGGAGAGGGGGAGAAGCAGCTCAGGTGTATCCCTGTGGGGCTGTGTCCATGCCCAAGGAGGGCTGGGAAAGGTTGCTGGCCAGGGGACTCCATAACCATGCAGTGTCCCTGCCCAGGCTCCGTGCAGGCCAGTCCTCCTCCCAGCCAGGGCAGGGTGTGCTGGGAGCGATGCCTTGGGCAACCTCAGCTTTGGGTCCCTGCCCTCTCCACCCTGTTCTGCTCCTGCCTGGAAACACGTCTGGGAGGACTGGGGGCAGCAGACAGGGAAGAGGCAGGTGCCTTCTGGGCCACCCTGGGGCTGGCAGAGACACTGCCATAAAGCCATGGGCTGGTGTCACCTGAGACTGGAGCTGCCTGTCCCCCACGCTGGAGCCCTCAGTGCACCGGGGACGTTCAGGTGAGGCTGGGGGGCTCTGGGGGAAGGCTGCCTGTGGCTCAGTGTCTCTCCATGCTGTCCCAGGTGGTTTGTGCCAGCAGTTGAATGCCCAGATGGGCATCAGCTGGGATGGGGCAGAGGCTGGTGGTGGCCCGGGAGAGGCAGCTGGTGGCCAAGGCCCCCTGGCAGAGGGGCACAGGGGGATGGATGTGCTGTCAGTGTGTGCTCTGGGAGCAAACACACCGGCTGGTCCCTGAGTGGGGCCAGGTCCTGGCAAAGCTGCTGTTTTGAGGATATTTTGCATTTGTTGCTGCTGGGTGTTGTTACTGTTGCTGTCGAGCCTGAGGCTCTCAGGCTGCAGCACAATCAGACTTGTGCTCATCAGGAGCACTGAGCCGGAGTCTGGGATGGAACACGGCCCCTTTCCTGCCTGCCTTCCTCTTGCTGTGCTTTCCCCGTGCATCGGCCCCAGTGTGGCTTTCCCAGCTCCCGGCACAGCACGTCTGGGTCCATGGCATGGGCACAGCTGAACCCAGGAAACCCCTCCTGGGAGATGGTGCAGTGCTCCTGCCTTGGCTCCTGCCTTGGCTCCTGGCCCTGGGACAGCCCTCTAGAGCACCTGAGGTAAGAGGAATGTGCCTGTGTCCCAGAGATCCCAGTGTGTGCTGCTCCAGGGCCGGGACAGGCTCCCTGTGGAGCTGCAGCTGCAGTCACGGCCTTTGTTTTGGAATTGGGTGGGGAGTGGAAACTCGGCGTCCCCTTTCCGCACAAACAAGAGGGATTCCTTATCCAGGCCCCCAGAGCTCTGAATCTCACTAGTGAAGCTCCCACCCCTCTCTCCATCTCTTCTCATCTCCGTTGAGCTCTCCATGGAAACGGGATGAGCATTGTCCCGTGAGCCCACAGCCATGCTGGTGTTGTCGGGGGTGGGACAGACCTCGGGGCTCTGAGTTGGCACCAAAACAGCTGTTCCCTCCCTGGACTGAGAGGATGTTCCCATCCCTGTCCCTTCCCTGCTCTGATCCCTATATCCCCTTCCAGGACAGGGGGTATGTTCCCACCCCTGTCCTCTCCCCGGATTTAGAGGATGCTCTGTGCTTAAGGGCCAGGTTGTCCCTTCACCTGTGGGTGCTGTAAAGCAGCAGGGCAGGTTCCTGGTGCCCCTGCCTGCCCAGCACTGCTGCTCCAGTGCCTGCTGGCATCCAAGGGACACCAGGACAGAGCAGGAGAGCTGCAGGGCAGGGACTGCACTGTACTGATTCCCACTTCTCCCTGCTTGCTCCCCGGATTGCTCAGTGCATGAGTGATGGCGTGGGACCCCTGGGGACCCTGGGAGTGAGGAATCCAGGGCTGGCTGAGCTCCTCCTGCTGCTGGCAGCCCCCACCAGCCCAGGGCATGTACTGGCAGTGCCCAGCCCTGTGCTGGAGCCCTGACCGAGCACCTCCCGAGCCCCCGTGGAACCCGCCGTGGGCGAGGTGAGGATCCTGCTCCAGGAGGGATAATCACTGACTTGGGCCATCCTCGCGTGCTCCTTGGTCCAGTGCACTCAGCAATTAGCCCTTGGGAGTGGCTGGGGAGGAGCTCCTCCTGCTCCTTCTTTCTCACGGGAGTTTCCCAGCAGAAGCTGTGAAAGACACCCTGTGATGTGCTCGGAAGTGTCTCCTGCCCCAGCTGAACCTGGGCAGCCTCACCTGCTGCAGGTTGAGGGGAATAAAGTGCTGCTCCCTCTGTAAAGTCAACATCACAGTGGGCTCTAATTTTACTTTGCAAACAGATGCAGTCACACACGTTAGTGATTTTTTTTTTTTCACCCTGGGAGAATTAATGATACAGAAAAATTAATTTTGATTAAGAACTGGTGTGTCACAAAGTGGGATTTCGTTTTTAAACAAGAGAAAACCCAGTTAGCCTAGAATGATCCCAAGCTGGTGCTTGAGCTAGTCCTTGGAGGAGATGGAATCAGCACTGCAGGAGCAGGGGAAATGGAGGTAGGAGGAGGTGGAGGAGAACATGCAGTAGGACTGAGCTCATGTCCTGGGGAGCTGCCAGCGGTCAGTTTGGGGACCTTCTCGTCCCTGCTCAGCCAAGCTTGGCTCCTGCATCCCCACCCCGGGGCTCCTGCATCCCCACCCAAGGGCTCCTGCCTCCTCCACCCCAGGGCTCCTGCCTCCCCATCCCGGGGCTCCTGCCTCCCCATCCCGGGGCTCCTGCCTCCTCCATCCCGGGGCTCCTGCCTCCTCATCCCGGGGCTCCTGCCTCCTCCATCCCAGGGCTCCTGCCTCCCCATCCCAGGGCTCCTGCCTCCCCATCCCAGGTCTCCTGCCTCCCTCCCCGCGGTGCCGGATGCCGGGAGCAGGCGGAGCTGGGGCGGGAGCGCAGCAGGTTGGCCCGGCAGAGCCGGTGTTTGACACAGGGGACTGGAAGTTTCGGTGGTTGACCTTCAGAGCCTGGGCACCTTCCTGTGCCACGCAACACCCCCTGCCCTCGGGAGTGGCAGCCGGGGCTGCCCCGGGGCTGCCCGAGCGCTGTAACCAAACTCGGGAGGTGCCCGAGCGGTGCCTGGAATGTTCCCGCCACCCCGAGTGGAAACAGGCTGGAGTGCTGGGATCAGAGTGCTGCATCCATCGGCATGCTTCTACTTTTAACATGTTGAAGATCATGTCTGTAACCTGCTCTAATTTTAGGCGTCGGTCTATCCGTGCTGGATTCCCTGCAGGGAGGAATGAGTGCAGGTGTAAAATTAGCCCGATTATTTATGGGCTGGCGGTTACCAGTGCTCCATCCCCAAAATGTCCTGCTCGTGTCCCCACTCCTGCCTCCCAATCACCCACTGCCCTGTTCCCACCCCAGGATTAGCCTGCAATCAAAATCTTGTTATCCAGGCAGAGGTTGAGAGGGAAAGGACGCCATTCCTGAGTTCAGGAATTAATCCATGTTAGGAGCAGTTAAACACAGCAGCCTTTCATTCCCAGTGGTTTGTCTGGGAAGAGCTTGGGAAGCAGAGACTGAACAAGGATAAATGATGTGTTTCTAGTCTGTGCCATAGCTGGAGAAAAGATTATGTGAAATAACTAACATGGAAATGTTAATCAGCATTAGCCATACTCCAAATTCCATTAGCAGGAATGCTAAAAACACAGAGGAGGAAAGGGCTGGGATTAGGGTGGCTTGGCAACAGGCTCTCCTCCCTGATGTTTGGGTCTCGTGCTCCAGGATTTAAGCTGTAATTTAAAATCCAAGTAATTTTCTTTCCCTCGTCAGTGCAAACACCAGAAACGTCAGAGCCCAGAGCAGCTGTAACTCAGCACATGGGGTATGCAGGAGCCTGGAACGCTCTGCCGAGGACACAGGGATGTGCAGGAGCCTGGAATGTTCTGCTGAGGACACAGGGAAGCAGCAGCTCATCAGTGAGAGCACAAACATCCCTGCCAAGCTCTGCTCCCGGGACTCCCTGAGCCAGGGCCTGGTGTCAGGGAGGGGCTGCAGGAGCAGGGCAGCCTGGGGGGCGGGTGGGGCTCCAGAAGGACCTTTTGTGGATTTTTGGCTATTCATGCCTGAATGGGCTCTCCTGGGTTTTTGGGTTTAACACAATATTACCTTGTATCAGACCATTCAGTTCCTGGTTTCAGTGCTTTTCCCGCTTGCTTAATCCTGACCCTTGTTTACGAAGTTTCTACAGATAATGTTTCTGAAGTAACTCAAGCTTCTCCTGTTTTCCTCTGGAGCCAGGCTGGGACAGCTGGGGGTGTTTGCCTGGAGAAGAGAAGGCTCCAGGGAGACTTGAGAGTCCCTTCCAGGGCCTAAAGGTGCTCCAAGAGAGCTGGAGAAAGACTTGGGACGAGGGATGGAGGGACAGGACACAGGGAATTGCTTCCCGCTGCCAGAGGACAGGGCTAGATGGGATATGCTGTGGAGTGTGACATGGGAGAAATCCCTACGGCAGAGTTCACCCCACTCCAGCAGAACTGAAACTGTTTTGGATTTAGCTGTGCTTCTTCCCCCACTTCCACACTCCTGGACGGCTGCCTGGGCCCTGCAGGGGCTGGGGAGGGAGCAGAGTGTGCAATCACACACACGCTGGGAGCACTGCTCTACAGCTGATTGTTCAAGAGACTCTTGCAGCAAAGACCGCTCTGGAATGCCTCCCAGATTGGATGCAAGGAGGAATTTGAGCGTGGAAGGTGCCCTGTAGCAGGACAGAGAGTATTTTGTGGATGGAGTTGCCACGCAGATTGGTCACTGCACTTGAGCAAACAAGTGTGTTCAAATAACAGAGCGATGGAGACAGACACTGCTCAGCAGGGCTGGAGCCTCACCAGCTAAAACAAGCCCTGGATTTAGGACAGGAGCTGCCCATGCAGCCAGGGAAGCCAGCTCCCAGAGATCCCAGGTGGGATGCCCAGGGGCACACGTCCTCTCCAGGGGCAGACGTGCCATCCTGGGACAGTGTCTGGTGTCTGCTCCCAGTGCTGCACCCGGGCACTCCAAAAGGGCAGAGCAAAGGACTCTCCTGGAGTAGTTCCCAGGCTTTGGATGCTTTGACCCACGGGTATTTTTTCCCCTCTCTCTTGAAATGACAAGACTTTGAGAAAACCTGTCCTTGGATAGCCCTGGCAGTGCAGATCCACAGGGAGCCGGCTCACATTTCCCAGCTGCCAACCCCTCCGCAGGTGATCCTGGAGCCTGGCTGCCTGCCTGCCTGCTGCCCAGGTCCTGCACTCTGCAGGGGCAGTAGGACACAGCCTGCCCCTTCTTCTGGGACTGCTCCAAGGGCTGAGGCCTCTGCTCCACAGCTCCATCAGCTCCCGGATCTGGGCACAGATTGCTGCCCAGCACGAGCCAAAGCTGCTCTCCAGAACCCAATCCCATTCACAGGAAATTCAGACCCCGCTTGCCATCGGCCAGCATCCAAGAGGGAGCAGGGGAGGCAGGCACAGGATTTGTTTTGCAGGAGTACCACGAACTCAGGGGTGCAGTAACTGGTGTGAGCTGACAGTCATGTACCAGCCTCGGGTGACCCCAGGAACCCTGTTCCCCCTGTGGTTCCCTGGAGGTTGTTCATCCCCCAGCCTCCTCCTCCTCCTCTGCTGCAGCTCATTCTGGCTCCTCCTGTGAGCCCCGGGCTGGTTTGGCTGCTGCAGGTCCAGCTGCTCCCTCAGCAGCAGGCAGGACTTCAAACCCCACTGGTTTCCCACTGCTCAGAGCAGATGGAGAGCAGGGAAAGCACGGCCAAGATAACAAAGTTAATTTGTGAGGCCTGGAGAGCTGTGTGGTGTGTCTGTGGCTGCAGGAGACTCTGCTGGTTGGGGTTACTGTGGGAGACGCTGTGGTTGCTAATATTGCAAATCCTGCATGCCTGGATGGTTGCTAACCTGGGACCCTGCTTGCTTTGCCCCTCATCAACCTAAAAATGAATGCAGCGTCTCTCCGGTGCCGACAGGAGTGCCCAAGAAGAGACAGAGGGTAAGGGAGCTACTGAAGGTCAAGGGGCTCTGGTTTCACTGTTGATCCATTTGAGCTTAAACAAGGCTCCAAGCTGTTGATGGTCCAACTCCAGACATCACACACAAGGATAAGAAGCTTAAGAAGAGCTTTGCCTTTGCTATTGACTCTAAAGCTTTGGAAAGTGCGGCCGGGGTTGCCTGGGAGCTCTGGTTTCCAGTGCAGCCAGCCAGCCCATCCATGAGGATGGACAGGGACGTGCTGATGGCAGCAGCTATTTGAGATGTTTTCTGGGCTGGCTCCCCACAGACAAAGCATGGTCTCTCTGAAGACCTGTCTGCAGCTCTGCCACTGTTCTGATGGATTTGCACACTGTTCCCACAGAGACTCATTTCTCTCTCTTGCTGCAAATGAAACAGTTAAACTGGAGCATGGTCACTCCCTGTCTGGTCTGCTCTGTGCAGGAAGGCATTCAGCTCTGGTTAAGCTCCTTTTGATCCTCGCATTCCTTTAGGCTCCTTATCACTTCTCCTTATCCCCTCTGTTTGTCTGTCCTCCCATTGACCATATTCATGGTAAGGCTTTATCTCTGTGACCAAGTCAGTCCATGGGAGACAGGGTTTCTCCTGCCATTGCTCTGTCACTTGGTGCAGCCCCAGAAGCCCTGGCCCGAGGTTCCCTTTGCCTCTGCTCCCACGTTCCAGGAGCTGCATGATCTGATTGAAACTCCTTCCTGCTCCTGCTGGGAAACAAAGGCAGCAGCAAAACCCCACTTTTTTTTTGTGGTGTGGGGAACCAGAATTTAACGGCAACGATTTCCTGATGGGAATGTGAGAAGTTTTTGGTATGTTCCTTGCACCCACTTCTGTTTCTAATTCTCCTTCCCACCCTCGGGTACGACCACAGCACGTGTTACAGAGTTCAGGCTCCGCAGTCTGTGTGGGACACGCTGCCTTCGGTTCACTTGGAAGTTCAGCTCCCTTGTACTTGTTGGAATGTGCTGCTTAATTAATATCATTTATCACACAGATGCTGTGACCACAGTGCTACAGCACAGGTTTTCTGGCTGGCTCTCACTGCTGTTGCCTCAGCACAACTTCGCTCCTCTGAAAGCGTATTTGCTGCCTCTCAGCAGCCGAGGTGCTCGGCGAGGCTCGGAGCCCCAGGATAGGATGCCTTCACTGTACATCTTCCCTCGTGGCATTCCAGAACTTTACCCTCTCATCTGCACCAGAGTCCACTGGAAATTAAATTCACCATTTCCCTGAAAACACGTGCGAGTGGGGAAAAACTGAGCAGCTGTTTTCAGCCTTCATCCACAACCTGAGTTTTCCCCTCTCTCGCTGCCAAACCAGATTCCCTTCCTTTGGGGTGTTTTCTTCCTTTGGGGTGTGATTTAATCCGTGATACACAGGACAGCCTGTTCTGTGGGCTGTCTTGGCAGCAGGCACCAGCCCTACTTTCTACACCCACTTGTGACCTGACATACGGCTTTGGAAAGTCGTGTCCCACCTGTTCCCGTTCCCATCGCTGCCCCGCTGGCCGCACACTGGCCGCTCCCGGGAGCCCATGCCAGGCCTGGTCTGGGCACTGTGCTCCGGGCGCAGGGCTGGGCGCTCCCTGTGCCTGCTGGGCACTGCTCCGGAGCGGCCACGAGGAGCCGGGGAGAGCAGCCAAGTTGGCAGCGCAGCCCTGGCGGAGTTCAGCTCCCAGGAGACTGGCACACGCTTTGTTTGTGCCCGGCTCGGCGCCAGGCCGGGCAGGCCCAGGAGCACAGTGTGCAAACACTGCCTGCACGGACACTGCGCCTAGCGTGCTTCCTGCCTTCACCCTTTCTGGGAACGCAGAATAAAATTGGGCTGAAAGGCATCGAGTGAAAGGAGGTTGGAGTGAGGGGGGGGGTCAGGCCCCTCTCCCCAGGAACAGGCGACAGGACAAGAGGAAATGGCCTCAAGTTGTGCCAAGGGAGGTTTAGGTTGGACATTATGAAAAAGTGTTATTCCTGGCACGGGCTGCTCAGGGCAGTGCTGCAGTCACCGTCCCTGGAAGTGCTCAAAAAACGTGTGGATGTGGCGCCTGAGGCCAAGCTTTGGTGTGAACGTGGTGGTGGTGCTGGGTCGACTGTTGGGCTCGATGATCTCAGAGGTCTTTTCCAATCTCAGCAATTCTATAATTCCATTATTCTGTACAGCTTGGACAGCGGATTGCTTTGGCTATGAGCTGTTAAAGCCTTCCCCCCACCTGTTTGTAGGTCCCTGCAGCCCTGTCCCTCCCTGTCCCGGCACAGGGGCAGGAGATGAGTGGGCAGGTTTGTGCACTCCTGGCTGGTGCTCCTGGGGATGGGGAGGAGCTGCCCTAGGGAAGGAGGGAGCCAGCCAGGCTCCAGGGGCTGGGAGTGGGACAGTGGCTGTGTGTGTGCTCCGTGTGGCCATTGCTGCTCCCGGGAGTGCCTGGTGTGATCCTGGGAGCTGGGTCAGGGAGGCACCAGACAGAGATGTGTCCCTGCCAGGGGCACTGCCCCCAGTGGGACCTCAGGCACAGGTGTGGGGTCAGACACCCCAAGAGAACAAGGCCTTAATATATCCTTGCAGTGAAGACTGTGACTCTTCATGGGTCCAAGAGCAAAGGGAGATAAAATTATATCTTCCTCTGTGTGTGTGCCTGGCATGGGGATTAATTTATCCAGATGATTAAGGCAGCCAGTGATGCAGGAGGTGGCTGGGTAGTTTAATGACCCTGGTGGAAATAGAAAGCGAAGAGTGTGTTTCCCTTTCAGTCGTGTTGGGGTTTGATGTTTATGGCCCATTATGAACTGATTGATAAGTGGAACCCCTTGAAAAGTGGAATATATTCACGCTGATCTGCTTCTCTGTTGTATAAAACTGCTGAGAACCAAAGCTTGTTAAGACTTATTGGAGACAGATGTTGCCACGGGGTGATTTGTCTGGAGGTTGCTTCCCAGCCAGCTCCTGTGTGGCTGCAGGATGTTTGTGACTCTGACTCAAATATTTCTTGAGCTCTGACTGGGGTAGGAGAATGGCACAAATGGTGCTCTTCCAATGGAGCAGAAACTCCGGCTGCAGCACTGTGACTGTGAAAACCCCCACCGTGCTGCAGCGAGTCCTCCCTCCTGTCTCGCTGTACAGTTTGGCTCCAATTAGTTAGTCTCGACTGCTACATGTGCAGGCCAACACTGCTTCTATTTCAGGGGGACTTGCCAGAGATTAATTAGATCCCAGGCCTGCAGAGGACCAGCCAGCAAATTTCGTGTGCCATTAACTCGGCACTTATCACGCAAACACTGCAGGATAAGCAGCCCTTTTGTTGTGCTGCTGCAAGCGAAGGTTGTCACAAAAATGAACCCTGTGAGCAGACAGAGAGTGATAGTTTGGGAGCTGCATAAGCTGCTTGCTGAGATAGATCCCAGCCCTGGTGGCTGGGACGGCACTAAGTGTGTGTTAGTGCAGGCAGCCGTGCCCAGAGCTCCCACCATCCCCGCAGACACGGCTGCTGGGATCATGGAATCGCCGAGGCACGAGCGGCCACCGTACCCTGAGTCGGTGCACCAGGAGATGTGCAGTGTCAGCCACTGCTCCAAGGACACTCGTGGGTTGAAGGAGAAAATCCAGAGAAGGAAATCATAGAACTGGGGTGATGGGGGTACAAATCTCCAGCAGGAGCTCCAGGTTTCTGTTTGGGAAGTGTGAAGTGACCTTGTCTCACCACCCTCAGGTTGTGCTCCGGTCTTTGTGCCCACGCACAGCAAACGCGAGCCACAGCACGTTGGCTTGTATTGGCTCATCTCACTTCCAAGAGAGCTGGGAGAATGTCTGGGCAGACAATGAGGGGACAGGAGCCAAGAGCCAGGGATGGAGTGATGGCGAGAGCACGCTGCGGAACAAACACCGGGACCAGGCTGGATGGGGCCTGGAGCAACCTGGGCTAGTGGAAGGTGTCCCTGCCCACAGCAGCAGGGGGGACTGGATGAGCTTGAAGGTCCCTTCCAAGCCAAACCAGTTTGTGATTCCACGGTTCTGTATTTCTAGCTAACAGGCGAGAGGGGATGGGATTTGGAGAGGGGTGATGTAGTGGGAACTACATGCCAACAGTCTGAGCAGCAGCAGCCTGAATTAATTTGGAGAGCAAAGTGAGAAGTGTGGATAAGGGGCCCGTAGGAGATGTGTCCAGGATGAGGGAATAGTTCTGGCACCGTGGTCAGGGAAGGGCCAGACAGGGACATCTGTCCAGACTGCACTGGTCTGGCCTGGGCTGGAATGGAGACTTGGAGGTGGAGCTCCAGGAGGGTTATCTGTGCTCCCTGAGGCTGCAGGGCCAGAGTGCCACTCACACAGACCAGGCAGGCTCCAGGAATTTAACGTGAAATACCTTGTTCTTGTGCTGACAGGTAGGGCTGGAGAATGGTGTTCAGATAGGGAACTTCAGCTTTGACAGCAGGGAAAACATGGGAATGCTCTGCTCCAGCTGAGCTGGCTGATGGCTCTACTCTGCCTGGAGCTGGCCAGTGAGAACCGTGGTGTGACAGGGACATGCTTCCCTCAGGATTGACTCTGTTGGGAGGGAGCTGATCACAAGGCAGATGCCACCCTCTTACTGCACAGAGACCCAGCTGGGACAAACACATGGATGTGTGTGATTATTTGGGGACAGGGATAATGGAATTGGTTCTGGAGGTGGCCGAGCACTTGGAACTGCTGTGTGCAGTTCTTGGCATTGACTTGAGAGCAAGGAGTTATTTTTAAGATTCTCCTTTCCCAGTAGAGGGGTGACTCAGAAGGAGCTTCCTTTAAACAGCACAAATTTGGTGGGAAGAGGAGAAAACCACTGTTGTGAGCT
The DNA here is from genome assembly GCF_025592945.1 of Manacus candei. Taxonomy (NCBI): domain Eukaryota; kingdom Metazoa; phylum Chordata; class Aves; order Passeriformes; family Pipridae; genus Manacus; species Manacus candei. The sequence goes on along the minus strand of NW_026138094.1, from coordinate 16,181,896 downwards.
TGGGCCTGAGAGTCAGACAACATGTTGTTAAGCTGAAACTTTTGTAATAAAAGCTTATTTTTAATGAACTAACTATTTTCTGTGACAGCTCGGCAGACAATGGTTCTGATCCAAACAACTCAAAGCAGTTCATCTGCCCCAGGTTAGGCTGGTGCTGGGGCTGGGCTTTTCCCATGGATTCCTGAGTGGATGTGAACATTGCTGCCTCATGTTTGTGCACATCCCTGGGCAAACACCCCTGTGACGTGCTGTGCCTCGGGTGCGCTCGAGGAATTCGCTTGTCCAATACTTTTGGAAATAGGAAGGAAAGAAGAAAGGAAACCACTTGTGTTGTCAGGGTAGAAAACAACCAGGGAACCCTGATCTCCACTGCTGCTGCAGTGGCTTTGCTTTGTGCCAGGCAGCTCAGATTGTCTGTGCCAGGGTGGCAGTGCCAGGCTGGAGCAGTGGGAATTGGAGTTCCCAGGGGACTGACAGCCAGGAGAGCCGTGTGGGACTGCCTGGCTGAGGGACAGGGGTGTCCGGAGCTGTCGGAGCTGCTCTGAGGAGGTGCAGGAGGTTCTGTCGGTGCCTGGGAAGCACAGAGGGATCCCTGGGGGAATGGAACGGAGGTGGCTCCTGAAGGGACAGAGTCTGCCTGAAACACAGCTCTTTAGGGAGAAAAACACCAAAAGCTTTAAATGGCATTCAGGGCATGAACGTGCCTCTCAAGAGCCCGGATCTGGGATTAATCCCTTTAGATGAGTTTAGGCTGGGGTCAGATCCTCTGAGAAGGGTTTAATTTCAGAGCACGCTGGTGCTCCCCAGCCACCCTGATGTGCACAAAATGAGAGTTTGTGTTCAAAGACACCACTCTCTTTCCCTCTAAACAAGCCACCTGTAGAGGAACCGAAGTGTTTGAACACGGTTTGATTAAAAAGCAGTGACATTTATCTCCAGACCGACTTATATCGGAGATACACCGGTGGAACAGCCCCGTTCCAGCTGTAATAAGCAAGGTTTTAAACACAACCCCTGAGTTGGAACTAAGTGAGTCTCAAGTAGGTCTAAAAACCTTCAGTGGCCAGTGTTGCGTGACAGGGCTGTGAGTAAAACAGGGTGAGAAAGTGATGGTAAATGAGACTTGGGATGAACAAAAGTGAATGGAAACTTCCACTTTGGACACGCCGAGGCTGGCAGTGAATGGCGATGTTTAATATGCTGCCTCTGCTCAGCTCTGGTGCGATCCCTGTATTCTCTTAAGGGGGATGTCTGCACTGCGGCCGTGGGTTTGTACTGCCCGCTGAGGCGGACGTGAGGGTTCCGAGCCCCTCCCGCAGACACAGGGAGCTCTGTCCTCGCACGGACGGAGGCGGGGTCTTCCCGGGGCCAGGTCCACCGGGCCTGGACCGCTCCGGGTCGTTATCCCGGTGGTTATCCCGGTGGTTATCCCGGTCCTTGTCCCACTCCCTCAAGACCCCCCGCCCGCCGTCTCTGTGGTGTCCTGAGGGGCCGCCCCGGCCCAGAGCGCCGCCCCTCCCTCCGCGCGCCCTGCCCCGCCCGCAGCGCGCCCCCTGCCGGCCGGGCGGCTCCGTGCCGGGCCACGCCCCCACCGCTCCCCTTTCAAGCGAGGAAGTCCCTCCCCCCCGCCCCGCTCGCTGATTGGTCGCGAGGCCCGCGCGGGCGGGCAGCGATTGGCCGCGCCCGGCGGGGGGCGGGGCGGCGCGGGGGTGGGCGGGGCCGCGGTCCGGCCGTGGCGGCGGCGGGAGCGGGAGCGGAGCCGAGCGGGGCCCCCGGCCCGACATGAAGAGCCTCAAGTCCCGCCTCAAGAAGCACGAAGCCGTCATTGGGGGCAGCGCGGTGGGTGCAGGGAGGGGGCGGCGGGACACCCAGGGGGCTGCGGAGGGGTCCCGGGTCGGGGTGAGCAGAGCACGGGGCTCCCGGTTGGTGGAGGGGCAGAGCTCGGGGGGTCCCGGTTCTTGGAGGGGCAGAGCTCGGGGGGTCCCGGTTGGTGGAGGGGCAGAGCTCGGGGGGTCCCGGTTGGTGGAGGGGCAGAGCTCGGGGGATCCCGGTTGGTGGAAGGACAGAGCACGGGGGTCCCGGTTCTTGGAGGGGCAGAGCTCGGGGGGTCCCGGTTCTTGGAGGGACAGAGCTCGGGGGGTCCCGGTTGCTAGAGGGGCACAGCAGGGGGATCATGTCTCCCCAGGAGGGTCTCGGCTCCTCGGGGAGGGGTTGCTGGTGTCCTGGCTCCTAGAGGGGCAAAGCAGGAGGGTCCCGGTTCATGGAGGCTCCCGGAGCAGGAGGCTCCGCTGTGCGCAGGGAGCGTGGGGAGCAGAGCCCCCCGGGTCCATGGGGAGCGGGTTTGGTGGGCTGGGATCGCTGGAGGATCCCAGGGGCCGCAGGGGTTGGGGGCAGGGCCCCGCGGTGGGCTGTGCCGGGGCAGGGGGCACAGCAGCCGGGGGATGACATTCCCTGCCCCCGGCTCTCATTCCGGCCGCCCGGCGTGACCCCCGGCTCGGAACACGGGCGTGCGAGCGCATTTAGCGCTGCCTTGGGCTCTGCTGCCCGGCCCCGGCCGGAATTAACACCTCTCTTTTCCCTCGGAGCCCCTGGAGCCGGTGCAGCCCCGGCTGGCAGCCAGCCCGGGGGCTCCCGTGTGTGCACGGCACGGGCAGCAGCTCCGCCGGAGCGATTCGTGTGGCGAAACCGGAGCGTTTGGCAAGCAGGATTCGCTTAGAAAGTGGGCAAAAAGCTCTCAGGGCAGCTGGTCACTGCACAGCTGTGATTCCCGATCGTCCGGGCTGGAATGCTGGGCCTGGGCGAGGCACAACCTCTGGAATTGCACCTTTGCGATGGTGCAGGTGTCTGTGCCTTGTTCTCTGTGTCCTCCCAAATGCGGGCTGCTGTCAACCGGCTTTTTTGTCGGGCTTTATTTTTACTTCGGTCGCCCCTGCTGATGACTTTTGGTGGGGGAGGTCTTTGTAACCGGAGAAAGCTGTGCTCGGGAATCGCTTTGGGTGGTAAATCACCTTTAATTGTGCCCGTTCCTTGGAAGCCTCCCCGGGCACCGCCGTGGCGGTTGCGCTCCCGAGCTCGTCCCTGCCTTCCTTTGCCCAACTTGCCGCTGGCACCGCGGGATAGCGGGAAAAGGGCAGGGGAACGTGGGACGCTGCCTTTTATCGGCTGTCCTCCGAGATATTGGCCGTCTTTAAAACCTGCCTCGGATCCGAAGCTGTTACCTGCAAATAACAACGCGTGGGAAAGAGGTGTGAATCCCGAGGTTTGGGAAGCGCTGAGTGCGGTCCCTGCCGGGGAGGGCTCCGGAGCATTCCCGGAGCACGGCAGTGATTCACGGGGCAGTTATGAGGATTTGTCATGTGTAGGCTGGCGCTGGCTTGTGCTCATCAGTTGTCCTGTACTTCAGAGCTGTTTGTCATTCTCAAATTAGCCCACGATAATTAAGTCTCAACAAAGACCGACAGCACCCGTATTTGTTTTGAGTAGGCATGGAGATTTTTCACCTCCATAGGTGAGGGCTCAACAAACCTTGTCTTCAAAGGAGGTTTGAGTAGTTTTAATACTTTTAAGAGCTGGAGTTATTCTAAAACATGTGGAGGGAAATAGCTTTCAGCGAGATCCTTTAAAAACGGGGCTTTGTATCCATGATAAACTCGTTTCCCCTGTTTATTGCATAGTTTGGTTACACGATCACTCCACCAGCTCATCAAATACCAACTTATAACCTTCTAGGTGGGGGGAAAGAATCCATCCCCGCGGGTGGGGGTGTTAACAGTGAGGCTGAAGGGGGGTGAAGGGATGAAGCCGGGTCTCTGTTCTGCTGCTGGGGAAGGAGGGAAGTGGGTGGGAATCCTGCCAGCGGGAGCTTTACAGATCCTGCTCAAAGGGGACTAAAAGAGTTGCCTGTTTGAGAAACTTCATCCCTCTCTCCTCTCCCCACCCAGTGCTATTTCCTGGGGGGTGGAGAGAAACCTAATCCGTGCTGCTTTTGGAAATTTTCCTCCAGGTTAAGGGAATAATTACGTGCCTTCTGATGGAGATCTGTTGGAAATGGCTTTATTACTGGGCTCCTGATGGAGGGAAGCCACAAAAAGCAGCAAAAAGCAAAAGCAATAGTTATTACCAATTCCACAGTTATCCAGAACGTTGTGCCTGAAATGGAATTACCTGGTTTTGCCAGCTCCAGCTGGCTGATGGTGCTTGGAAAATCATCTGAGCAGCCTGTTCAGTGCTCTGAATAGTGAGACAAATGCTTGTCGTTAGCAGGAGTGTAGGCTGGAAGCTTTAATGTGAGACTCTGTGGAGCACAAAGCCATGAGGTCAGAGGTGATGCCTCTTTTACCAGCAGTTACAGAAAAGACTTTAATTAATGTAGTCAGTCCCACTGGGTGCCCACAGCAGCACACACTGCCCGTGTTTCTGAGGTTCCAAAATACATCCTGCTGCTATAAATGTGAGTTTGTGACCTGGTTTGTGTTCAGGAAATGTGCTCTTCCAGCAGAGTCAGAAGTTGTGTGTGGAGCTGTCTGTACAAATGAAGTGCTCACTGGTGGGCTCCTCTTGAGAAGATGGTTGGGGAAAGTTTGGTTTGTTGTTCTACAACGTTATTTTTGGTTCAGACCTTTGCAAATGGACTTTCAGTGGTGAGGTTCTGACTGTGGCTCTGCAGGGGAAGAGGTGCTTCCTTGGGAACACTTGGGAAGTAGCTGTGGGGGTGTTCTGTTAAATCTGAGCTGTGTTATCTCATTAGTGTGGGGTTTTAACCTTTCTGCCCTTTGTGATGGGGCCTGGAATTTAGGGAAGAGGGCTCATGGAGTTCCTGGGAAACACGGGATTCCTGGCAGTGCTTTGAGCAGAGCTGCCACTGAGCAGCAGCAGGTCTTTTTTCCTCTGGAATTGTTGCATCCCAAGGTGTGAGGTGGAGCTGGTGTGAGACCCACAGGTGGTTCAGAAAGCAGCAGTGCTGCAAGAGATGGGAATCACCTGCAAGAGATGGGAATCACCTGCAAGAGATGGGAATCACCTGCAAGAGATGGGAATCACCTGCAAGAGATGGGAATCACCTGCAAGAGATGGGAATCACCTGCAAGAGATGGGAATCACCTGCAAGAGATGGGAATCACCTGCAAGAGATGGGAATCACCTGCAAGAGATGGGAATCACCTGCAAGAGATGGGAATCACCTGCAAGAGATGGGAATCACCTGCAAGAGATGGGAATCACCTGCAAGAGATGGGAATCACCTGCAAGAGATGGGAATCACCTGCAAGAGATGGGAATCACCTGCAAGAGATGGGAATCACCTGCAAGAGATGGGAATCACCTGCAAGAGATGGGAATCACCTGCAAGAGATGGGAATCACCTGCAAGAGATGGGAATCACCTGCAAGAGATGGGAATCACCTGCAAGAGATGGGAATCACCTGCAAGAGATGGGAATCACCTGCAAGAGATGGGAATCACCTGCACATGGTGGCAGTGAGCAGATATGAAACCCTGTGAAAGCTTCTACCAATCCTTTCTCCTCTGGGAAAAGTGATGCTGGGTTTTGTTTAATTAAGAGAACCCGAACCTTGTCTATAATTAGTGGAAACCATTGTGCAAGGAACAAAGGTGGACACCTGAACACTTGCCCTGCTATGATGATCTGTGATTATTAAATTAATATCTGCACAGGCTCTGTAGTTAGTGACAGCTGAACTTGTTCAGGGTTGTGTCAACAGTTTTTTTCCCCACGGAGGCTGCCCAGCTCTGTTAAATGGATGAGTTTTCCTCTAGGGAAGGAGTGGAGCTTTGTGGGGTGACCCAGTACACAATTACACATCCACTCCTGCCCTGTCAGCACCAGAGAGGGCAGGTACCACCTCTTGTTCTGGTCTGACCCATTTTATTAGGGGAATGAAGAATACTGTTTGAATTTGCTAATTCATCAGCAGTACCATCTCTTTGTATGTGCAGCCGAAATGTGTTAAAAATGCTTTGTAGCCCCAGTGTGCTGCCAAACACACACTGGTAACTGAAGGAATGAAATAAAAAATAGGTGTGTGATAATTTTGAGCCTTTAAAGACTGAAGATCACTTCTGAAAGCACAGACAAGCCTCGTGCTGCTGGTGGCACAGGGTGGTTTGTACAGGAGCGAGATTTTGGGGGGTTTGTCACGACTGCCCCGTGCAAAGGCAGAGCAGTTTGGGAGCCACTGCTCACAGTGCTGGGAGGCAGCAGGAGGGTTTTTCCAGCCTTGCTGCTCTTGGCCAGAGCAGTCCCTGTGCCTCCCTCAGGCAATCTGGGGTGACTCCGTGGTGGCATCTGGGAGAACCCACAGCACTGCAATATTCCAGTGGCATTCCTGGCCGGGCTGGGGTTGTTCTTCACAGCACTTTTGGTTCCAGGAAGCTTTGTTGAGGCTCCTGCTCCTTGGAAAAACCCCTTTGTGATTCGTCTGCATTTAGTTAACTGGAATTGGGTGTTTGTTCCAGTGATGTTTGGGGTTGATGCTGAGGGAACACAACAGGCAATTTGTGGTCCAGCAAAAGCTTCGTGGTGCAGCCTGTTTACAGGTGCATTGTAATTTTCAGGCTGCGTAGAAGAGAGTTTTAATGCTTTATCACTTTGGAATGTAGCAATTAAAAATATTTAAAAGAGTGGGGGTTTAGTGAGTGCCTGTGAGTTCAATACCCTGAGCTGATTTGCAGACATAATGACACAGATAAGCTCCATGGTTTATCTGGTTTGAGTTCATCTGACCTTTGGTGTAGAAGCAACTTATGGAGTACTTTGTCAGTATTTAAATATTAATATGAGCAAGCAAATGCTTGAACATCTGAGGCTGATACTGTCTCCATGCTCTCATCACTTAATGGTGACAGAACAGGGCTGAGGCTGCAGTGTGTTATCCCTTCCCTGGGCACATGTGCTTGGGGCTGATCCCTGTGTATCAGTGTAAGAATCACGTTGTGTTTCATCAGCCCCTGATATTTCCTGATGCCTTGTTAATAAATGGAAGCACACAAATCAATGGGGCCTTGCTGAGAGCTCATAATTCCAGCTAATGCTGTGCCTGGAGTCCTGGGAAGGCAGGTGATGTGCTGCCCTTCCTGGCAGTGCAGGCAGCTGGACTCTGACCTTGCTCCTGCTTTCTCCCCGCTTAAAGGGAAATATTTTCCCCTGGGCAGCTGTGGGGTGAAACTGGGATGGAGCAGCAGGACCTGGGCTCCTGTTCCTGTGAGGTGGGAGCTGTGGTGCTCTCCTTTACTGTAGAGGGTGTGATGTGCTTTGCTGTGTGTGAGGCTGGCCTCAGTCACCATAAAATGGACTTGACAGAGTTTTAAAGGGAGCTGCAGAGCCACTGCTTTGTTTGCAGAGTGCATAAGCAGCTCTGATCGCTTTTATTGGTGTCCAAGTCAGGCTGTGTCTCAAGGCTGGGAATTCGAGGCTGTTTTATCAGTAAAGTGCACTGTGGTTGTATGTTGGCCATGAGACACGAGGAAGCTGTTTCAAAACAAAATTGAGACTATTTTTAATTCTTTTATCAGGGTTTGCCTCCTTCGGGGGTTATAGGCAGAGTCCTTTGACGCTTCCACTGTACCTTGTGAGCTCTTGTGGCTGGTGCTGATGGATTTTCTCCTGTCCCAGCCATGAGGAAAAGGGAGGCTGGCAATGCTGGGAGGGACCTGTTGCTCCTTGTAGCTGGTATGTGCAGGATTTTTCTAGGCAAATGCAGGTAAGGCAAAATCTGCAGAATAGATGGGTGATAGTGAAGTGCCTCTGCAGTGCAGGGGAAACTGCACCTGCTGAACATCTTTTGAAAAAAAAAATAGTTTCACTAGTCTAACTTACCCTTTCATTCTGTCAGTCTGTGCAGTTTCCAAATAAATCAAACTACTTCAAAAGCATTTGTCACTTAGTGCTGTATGAAATGCAGGGTGTGTCTGCCAGACCTTAGTTTTGATTACAATTGTACTCTGACCTCTGGAGAAGGAGCAGGAAATCAGAGTGTGCGGCCTGACAGATGTGTGAGCCTGCCCCTGGCATCTGACACACAGCAGGGTTGGCCATGAGGAAGAAATCCTGCCCTGGGAGGGTGGGGAGGCCCTGGCACAGGTTGCCCAGAGAAGCTGTGGCTGCCCCTGGATCCCTGGAAGTGTCCAAGGCCAGGTTGGACGGGGCTTGGAGCAACCTGGGCTAGTGGAAGGTGTCCCTGCCCATGGCAGGAGTGGGGACTGGATGGGCTTTGATCCCTTCCAGCCCAAACCAGTCTGGGATTCTATAAAGGCCTGTTGACAGGTTTGTGGGTTCCTGCTGTGGTGGTGCTGGCAGGGTGTCCCCAGAGCTGTGCTCTGTGCTGTGCTTATGTCACCCACTAATGGCATTAGCGGGGCCGTGTCCCGTTTGGGGTTTGCTGGTAATGGGATCAGCTGCTGGGCCCAGCTGTGACAGGACTGGGCTCACTTTCACAGCTTTAGCCCAGCTTGCAGGCTGAAGGGCTTAAGAGCTGCTTTGAATTACAGCTGGTATTTCTGAACTGGGTTGGACGACCTTAAAGCCCACCCAGTGCCACCCCCTGCCATGGGCAGGGACACCTTCCACCAGCCCAGGTTGCTCCAAGTCCCGTCCAGTCTGGCCTGGGACACTTCCAGGGATCCAGGGGCAGCCACAGCTTCTCTGGGCAACCTGTGCCAGGGCCTCCCCACCCTCACAGGGAAGGATTTCTTCCTAATACTTAATCTAAATCTCCTCTCTTTCAGTGTGAAGCCGTTCCCTTTGTCCTGTCACTGCATGTTGTTATGTAGTTAAGTTGTACAGTTCCTTACCCAGGGCTGTCGAGGATGCTCAAAGCTCACCTGGACTCAAGGAAAAACTGGAGAAGTCAATACAGTGATTGGTTCAGGATCATTGGCATGTAGGTAGAATCCCTCTAGCCTGGAAGTTTCAGTCTTTCCCCGAGAGCCAGGAGGGCACTTGGAGCAGTATCCTGTTCCTGCTCAGTTCATGTTCTCTCTCTGAGCAGGGTGGTGTGAACACCCTGTGATGTCTCTCCATCCCTCCCAAGGGTGTTGGATCCCAGATGGATGCACAGAGTGTGCAGACACCCAGCATGTCTGCTTCAGATAAATCCCTCAAACTGAGGGCACACCAGACGCAAACTGCTGGGAAGGAGACTGCTTCTGATCCTAACAGATGGAGGAGGTGGGATACTCCTTATCTTGGGAGACCTGGAGTTGGGAAGGATTCCTGGCAGGCTGAGCTTAAAAAAACAGGTGCTCTGTGTTAATAAAACCCAGGTAATATTGGCCTTGGCCAGGCATCTGTGGGGTGGTGGGCAGGGTAGCACCTCCAGGGATCTGCACTGCTCATGTCTGAGGATGGTTCTGGTCTTTGTTCTGATAAACAACTCTGAGCGGGCTCTAAACTTTGGTTACACTGAAAGAACACAACATGAGCATGTTTAAGTTGTTTCTACCCTTCAAGCTCCCTGGTTTCAGTGCCTTGGAGAACAGTTTGGTCAGTGGGAGTTTGTAGCTGGGCTGTTTCCTGGTGCTGCTCGGTGCTGATGGAGCCGTGGAAGCTGCTCCGTGCCTGACTGGAGCTGGGCAGGGCTGGGGAATGTGGTTTAGCAATCCTAAATCCTGTGGTCAGGACTGTCTCAGGAGGATCTCCAGCACAAAGGGGCTGCAGCTGACAGTCACAGGAATGCCTGCAGGCAGATAACGTGGAGACAAGTGAAACCTTTGGGATAAATGCTTTGGAGAAGACTCTGCACCTGGAAGCCACAGTCTTACCTACACTTCTCACCAAACTGATTTTGGTTAAATGGGCCTTTTCTGTTGCTGTCACTTGTGAAGTGTATTTATTTTTTTCCCTCCCCCCCCAAAAAAAAGCCATTTTTAGTTTGAGGAGACAGACTTGGTCCTGGTCAGAAGATGACACAGTCACCGCACTGTTTTGGAGTGGCTTTGTCACATGGGTACTAACTGCAGAGAGGGCTTGGAGCTTTCTTTGGGAAACACAATGATGCTGCAAGGCAAAGGCTGCTGCTCACAGCAGGGGATGTGGGATAGTTCAGGAATTACTGGGAAGGAGTGAATTAGGCCAAATATGAACAATTGGTTTTAAACCTCTTTGCTGAGAAGATCCATTTATTAGGCTATTTGCAATCTCTCCTGTGTGTCCTCCAGGGGGGTTGTGTGTGGATTTTCTGGCCCTGGACCAGGTTTTTCTCCTGCAGACAAAACAGTGCATTGCTTGCCTTGTTGACCTACTCCTCTAAATATGGCACTTGGGAGATCTCCATTTAAATTTAAAACTTGTGAAAGGGGACTCTCCTTCTCCCCTCCTGTTAATCATTGCGCTGTCACTGAATGTTTTCACAGCCTCTGTGACTCCTCTCGTTTCTCATGTTGGGAGACAGACTGGCAGCAGCAGTAAGCTGAAACCAGGTTCTATTCAGAAAGGGTTTCAGTGCTGTAAAAGGAGAATTTTTTTAAAGCAGAGGCATGTGTGTTTTCTAATTTGAAATGGGTTACATTTCTGTCAAAATAGGCTCATGCATTCCATCTGCTCCGCAGTTGTAACTGTCTGAAGTCTGAGCCTGAGTCTGGTTTCAGCTCTGTGGCCTGGTGGAATGGGGAAAAAGTGACTCCTGGGAGTATTTCAGTCCTCGTGTGTTATTAGTGGTGATAAGCGTGACCTTCCCCCCATGTCAGTGCACAGTTAATTTGACTAACGTGTTTGTTATTTTAGAGCGAGTGTTTGCCTGTCTGCGGAGCACAACAACCCCGCAGTAGGGTTTCCTGCGTGCCTGTCTCCTCAGTTAACACCAAACCTGCCCCGCATTACTCAGGGCAGGGGCACGCCGGGAATGCACTAATAGTCAGCGCTTCTATCCTGCCTGGCAAGGACCGGGCTATCAGAAAATAGATCAGCCTCGGGAGACTGTCTACGTATTGTTTACAAGATCTGCGGGGTCTGGGCAGTATTTCCCTGGGAGCCCCAGTGGCTCTGCCAGTTTGTCCCACACGACCACGGCTCTGGGAGGGTTCTGGGGAGCCCCGAGCGCGGCCGGACCCGCACACGGCTCCTCTGGCCGGGAGGTTTCCAAGAGTTATGAAGTCTGAAGATGATCCTGAAGATGGGGAGAATATCCTCGGGGATCCGAGCTAAGTGAGGGATGGAGCAGGATGAATCCAGGGCGGTGCAGAGGAGCCGTTTCTGGAAGCAGGCTGTGTGAGCTCGGGGCGCTGTGAGCGGCGGGAGCTGATGTGAGATAAACTGATCCCTCCTGCAGCACCAGGCTCAGAGTTCAGGATGATCTGTTGGTTTTCTTGTGCAGCTAAAGACACTGTAGGTATCTGAGCTTTCATATCCCTGGCAGTCATTTACAACTGCACAAATGGGAAAGCTTGAATTGTGTAAATATTTTATAGTGGGTACTGTTTAATTAATGTGTGTTGTATCTCTTAAACAACTTTTCCTGTGAGGAATTTTCCTTAAATGTGAGATGCATTTGTTAAATGGGTAATGATTTAATCGTGGAATGGTTTGGATTGGAAGGGACTTTAAACTCATCCTGTCCCACCCCTGCCATGGGCTGGGACACCTCCCACCAGCCCAGGTTGCTCCAAGCCCCGTCCAACCTGGCCTTGGACACTTCCAGGGATCCAGGGGCAGCCACAGCTTCTCTGGGAAACCTGGGCCAGGGCCTCCCCACCTTCCCAGGGAAGAATTTCTTCCCACTATCCCATCCAACCCTGCCCTCTGGCAGTGGGAAGCCATTCTGTCTTGTCCTGGCACTCCAGGCCCTGTAAATGTAGAACATCACAGGCCATGGATACAATTTACTGAAGTGTTATAATCAAAGGGAAAAAATATGAAGGTGATGGATTTGTTTGGGTTTCTTTTTTAAGTAATGCATTTGTTAGTCAGAAGTTTTATTAAATGGGAGCAGGGAGGGGCTGGGGAGGATTTTCTGTAGATTTGGGTGAGTTTGTGGTGGCAGGTGTGAGCTGCAAAGATGCAGCTGGGCAATCCCGACCCGGTGACAGCCACTCAGGGTGGGATTCCTTTCCTGGGAGGATGGGAATGTGCCATGTGCAGAAGAATTTAGAGGGCACAGAGCTTGATGCTGTGTGTGCCCAGTCTCTGAGGTGTTTGAAATTAAAGCCTAAACCTGAGGAGGTGGCTTTGCAGAGGAACAGTGTCCCAGCTGGGAAGGGACTCTGGCATTCCCGGGCAGTGCAGGCAGAGTTTGCTGGGACTGGTGGTGTCACCAACACTGTGACTTCATTAGGCCAGGCTGGCTTGGCTTTCAGGCTAATGGATGTTTTAATTGATTGACAAATCAGTTCTGCACTTCAGCTGGGCAACACTGGTGGTAATGTCATTAGTGGTCTATTTTTATTACCTCATGTCGCTTTTAGCAAGTGTTGCACTGAGTAAGCTGTTGCTAAGCCTTCATGATTACTGTAATCTTGTTTGTTGTGAGAAAGGGGAGTAAAGATAATCACAGAGAATGGTTAGGGCTGGAAGGGCCCTCTGGAGATCATCCAGTCCAACCCCCTGCCAAGGCAGGGTCACCCAGAGCAGGTGACACGGGAATTCATCCAGGTGGGTTTGGAATTCCTCCAGAGAGGGAGATCCCACGCCCTCCCTGGGCAGCTGTTCCAGTGCTCTGCCACCCTTAAGGAAGGAAGTTCTTCCTCATGTTGAGGTGGAACTTCTTGTGGTGGGCACCACTGAAGAGTCTGGCACCATCCTCTGGCACCCTTGGAGATGTTTGTATGGATTGATGAGATCCCCTCTCAGCCTTCTCTGGTCATGAGTGCAGTTCCAGTTTACAAATCACTACAGCTGCAGGTGGTGGCAGTGGGTTTTTGGTTCTGTTCTTTTTTGTGTACCCTCTTTTCCGTGGCACACCCTGGGTTGGGGTTACCTGTTTTAATGTTCTTTATTTGGTGAGGTGTGGAAATTCTGATCCACAGTGATAAGTAACTTTGTGCACCTACAGGCTGCTTGTGTCTCACTGTTATCAACAAATTCTTTTGCTGTGCAGGGTTAGATTTGAATATAATACTCCTTTTTAGTCTTGTTCTTCAGTGTCCAGCTTGGCTGGGAGGTTTCTGTCACAGAACAGAAATTCCTGGAAAGCCCAAAGCCAGTCAGGAGGGGTGGTTTGGCAGTGAAGAGAACAAACTCTATATTTTGGGGTGGGAGGCTTGGCCTGTGGCCTGAAATTCTAAATGTGAAGTAAACAAGGGAGAAGTGGGGGATGACGACTGTCTGGGGCTGAATGTGTGCTGGTCTATTTATAACTGCCTTGGACTTCCTTTGCCCTCTCCATTGCTTTGGGAATTGCAGGCTTTGAACTTTGAATTTCTTTCTTCTACAGCTCACTTCTCTTGACCATCACACTCGGGTAATTTTTGCCCCACTGCACAGTGTGACACAGCCAGGAAAAGCTGTGTCCTGGTGCATGTGTTTAGAGCATCCATTCGTTGTTGAAATGTGAAAACTGAGCAAAGAATGAAGCAGGATGAGGAAAACCAAAGGAAGTTTGATCCTGAAGGTCTCCTTTAGGACAAAAGTGGCTTGACCAGGCTACCTCTGAGCACTGTTCAGTTCTAAGAGCTGATTGAAATGTGCCAGTGATGTTGTGCACAAACAGCTGTGAACAGTTTGATGGGTGTGACTCCCTCTGCAGACCAAGCAATGCTTTGTTGTCTCCCCCATTTGTGTTAAGGTTCAGCCTCTTATGGAGGTGCCCTCAGTGGATTGAAGGTGCCCCACAAACTCATGTTTCTGCTTCTCTCCTGCACAGCTGAACCCAGACTGGAACAAATACGATGACAGGTTAATGAAAGCAGCTGAAAGGGGAGATGTGGAGAAGGTTTCATCCATCCTGGCCAAGAAAGGAGTCAGTCCCACAAAGCTGGATGTGGAGGGGAGATCCGCGTAAGTGACTGCAGTGCTCCAGGAGGTGCTGGAAGCTACTGAAAATTCCTCAATTCCCAATCTTCTGCTTCTCTGAAAGCTTTTTTGAATCCCTAAATCTGTGTAATACCACATGTTCAATTCCAACATACTGAACTGGAGCACCAGCTGGCTCGGATGGGAAATCCTCAAACTGCCTTCGCTTCCAAGTGAAGATCAGTATTCAAATACTTGCCCTTGCCAGGTCTGAATATTAAAGAGAAATTGAAGCCACATTGATCTTTCACCTGGTTCACTGATTAGATAAATAATGGTTGTTTCTCAAGAAAGTTGTCTTGTTCCTTAAAGTAATATCTGCACAACTCTCACCTGGATTTGGACACTGTCCAAAGCTGGGTTTGTGCCGTGTAATGCCTTCAGTGTGCAGCTGTTGGCTTTGGCTTTCCTGGCTAATACTGCCATTTTTATGTACAAAACAGCTGTTAAGCAAGGTGTTTTCTCCTTTATAGATTCCATGTTGTAGCATCAAAGGGAAACCTGGACTGCTTGAACACCATCCTTGTCCACGGAGTTGATATCACGGCCACTGATGCTGCAGGTGGGCTCCCTCAGGGCTCCAGGGGCTGCTGGAAAATGTCCTCACCTGGGTTTTAATTTGGAATAGAGTTAAGATGAACCACAGGATAGATCTTTCTCCTTTCTACAGTTGGCAAAAAGTTGATTTTCTGTGTGACTTGAAAACAGGAGAATTACAGAACTAATCTGGCCTCCTCTTTTCATGTGACAGTTTATTTTTGAAATGCTTTTGTGGAGCTATTTGCAGTATTTTGAGGTTAAACTCACTAATGAACTTGAACCCTTGGTTGCAGTTTCTCTAAAATAAACAAAGACTGTGACAAAGGTGTGTACAAAAGGGATGACTTGGTTATAGACAGAATGGGAGGGGAACTGACACAGAGGGACTGTTGTATCTAAAATGATGTGAATATTCACTGAAAGTCCATTCAAAACAAATCCTGGATTGCTGTTGATCTGTTTTCAGGGAGAAATGCGTTGCATTTAGCTGCAAAATATGGACATGCCTTGTGTTTGCAGAAGCTCTTGCAGGTACTGAAAAATCCAGCTTGTCTTTTATTAATTGGAGGGGAAAGGAGATTTTAAATATACTGATTCAGAATTGGGATATGCCTTTCTTCTGTGATTTCTTTTTTAACCAATTAGAGTCTTTTTAAAAAATAAGACAGTGATGGGGAAAAGAGCTTTAATCTTTCATTAATGAAACAATATTGAGTGTTGTCTTAGGTTTGTGTGATATTTATTTTTGCTTCATTTATTCCTGGTCAGTTAATGCTCATTTGATTATTTTTTTTTTTTAATTTTTAATGGGTTCTTTTAAACTTCTGTTTATTTGATGCATGTCTCCATGCAGATGTAAGTGGCACGTTTTCTTATTTTAACAGTACAATTGTCCAACAGAGAATGTGGATCTCCAGGGAAGAACTGCTCTTCATGATGCAGGTGAGGGTTTTGCTTTTCTGGTAGCTGTATGTGAAACTAAGATTTAATTAATGGGTTAACTTTCAGATGGGCAGAATTCTTTTAGTTTTGGTGACTGTAGTAGGAGAGGGTGATTTATATTCTCGTGATGTTTGTCCTCAGTGATGAAGTTAACAGTCTTGGAGGTTGGAGGGGTGAGAGTCTCTTCTGATGCCTGTGAATTTTCTAGTGTGATGTTCAGCAGGAATCACGAGCAGAGTTTTGGAGCAGAGCTGTCAGGAGGATAAGATCCCTTCCCTCTGGGTTTTGTGCCCCCTCCTGGTGCTGCACAGTGTTGGGGCAGGAGGGTTTGGTTTCCTTCGGGCACTTTGGGGACGGGAGAACAAAGTTACAGAGCCTTGCAGTGCTTTAACTGAGCTGTGTGAGGTTTTGTGAGCCCAGTCTACCCAGGGAGGTGTCTGGGGTTGCCAGGGCTGTTCTCAGCAGTGACTCTCTCTCTGTCTCTCTCCAAAGCCATGTCAGACTGCTCCTCCAGCATCCAGCTCCTGTGCGACCACGGCGCCGTGGTGAACTCCAAGGATGGAGTGAGTCCTGCTCTTCCCCTTCTCCTGCACAAACCCTGGGGCAGTTCTTGTGCTTCCCCTGCTTCCTCTCCCTTTCCTCATGTCTTTCCCCCTCCCTGTCTCCAGGATGGGAGGACACCCCTAGTGCTGGCCACTCAGATGTGTCGTCCCACAGTCTGTCAGCTGCTGATAGACAGAGGAGCAGATGTCAATGCCAGGGACAAACAGAACAGGTAAGGCACATGGGGGGTTGCTGGAATAACTGCTGGTGTTTGAAGGGTGGAAAGCTGCCCCTTAGCTCTCAGGCTGCAGAATACATGTGCTAAATTTGGGGAGAAAGACCCCTTATTTTATTGCTTCTTGTTGCACCTAGAACACACCCAGGCTTGTTCCTGCCAGCAGAGAACCTGTGGTTGGTTGTTTTGAGAGTTTGTGTCCAAAGCTGCATCTTGCACCCTTTGGGATCAATGTGCAAAATGGGTCATGACAAAAGGGGGGCTTTGTCAAGAACTCCTGAGTCCACTGGAGCTCTGAAGGGACCTCAAGACCTTGAGGGGTTTCTTTCTGGGCCAGGGGAGGGGGTTTCTCTTTGTAGCTGCTGCTTCTGCCAGTTATTTCTTGGAGGATTCCTGCCTGGTGGCCGAGGGACGTGAGGCTGCCATGGGACAAAGCCTGGCTACTCCCATGGCACATCCTGCAGTTGGGAAGTGTTTGGGAAGCGTTGCCAGGGCTCCCAGGTGCTCCCCTCTCCAGACTTTGTCTAAACTCCTCAGCTCATGTTTGTTGTGTCTGTCGAGATTTGTATCTAATAGAGGAAGCCAAAGTTTTCAAAACACTGGGAGACTCAGAGGCAGCACCTTTGTGTTGCTTTCATGAAAATACTGTTATTGTAGTGGGTTTGTTTGCTTTTTAACAAATATTTAAAAGTTGGCTAAATGACTTTTTAAAGCTGTTTCCTCTCTGGATAGAGGGAAGGTGTCTTGGCTGTGATTAGCCACGAAAGCACAAGGGATTCTCTGTGTAAGAGCTGCTCCCTCCAGCGAGGGCTCCCCCGAGCTCACCCCTCTCTCCCCCCAGGACTGCCCTCATGCTGGGCTGTGAGTACGGCTGCAGGGATGCCGTGGAGGTTTTGCTCAGGAATGGTGCGGATGTGAGTTTGACTGATGGCCTTGGGCATGACTGTGCTTACTATGCCAGGATTGGGGACAATATTGACATTTTGGCTTTAATAAAAGCTGCCCTTGAGGACTCCGGCAAAGGTAGGAGGAACCTGGTTGTGCCACTTTGCTCTTTGGGTTGAACTGTGTGTCCCCACTGCTGTGTCTGCAGGGACTGCTTTTGCTGTGGTCCTTTGGCCACAGAGCTGATAAACTGCCTCTTTGGGTGGGGAAGGAAAGTTTTTGGGCTTGTGTTTGGTTGTAGTAAAGCTTTTAAGGTAAATGCAGGCTCTGATGCCTCGAGGGGTTAACGTTGCTGAGCCTGGCATTGCAGGATTGATCACTGGAGTTTTCAGCCTTATTTATAGAAAAACTTTGCTTTTGTGCATGTTTCCAAGTTTGATTAACTGGGGGGTGGTGAACTATTTTTTTTTGAAATGTCCTCCCAGCATGGAAAGTGGATAGAATTAGCTGAATGTGTTGCATTGTTGCCTGAATCTGAATGAAATGTGTTTTGTAACTTCCTGGTTTTGTGGTGCTTTTTTAGGAAGAGACAGCATGAAGAAAGGGCAGGCTGAGCAAAAGGTAAGTATCTGACTAGGATTGTGCTGTGATACAAAACTATTCAGTATTTTATGATTCTGAACTTTATCTGTAGCTGGGATCAGATGGTGTGGCTGGTTCTGTGTGAAAAATATTCCATGATGTGCATATTCAGGATTAGAGTTTTGACAAGCCTCCCATTTGTGTGGGGATGAGATCATGGGTGACCTCTTGTTGTGAAGCAAGCTGTCAAAATGGGAATGTTGTAGGATTGCTCCCCGTGGAAGCTGAAAGGGGTGTGGGAGCAGCCTGTTATCCCCAGAAAAGGGTGTCTGCAGGACACAACAGGAGCACGAATTCATGTTTCACTGCTGTATTTACAGATTAGCAACATGTCCCAGAAGTGGAGTCGGGGGTTTGTGCAGGAGGAGGTGAATGTCAAACTGTATCAGAAGGAACCCAGTGCTCAGGTAAGAGGAGGATTCCTGTGACTTGGGTGTTCCCACGTGGGTAATGAACCAGATGAACTAAAGAAAGATGGGCCTGCAAAGGAAGCACTAATGATTCCATTAAGAAAGGTCATATATTGCTGTTTACTTAAGACTTAATTGCCTGACTGTGGAATGTGGCAATTATGCAGATAAGCTGTAAACTTCTTTCAGGAAGAATACTTTTTGTGTAATAAATAATTGCAAGTCTCCATAACCTTTCCTACCTCTGTCTCTGCAGTAACATCAGAGTCACAAACCAGCAAGATTTATTTTTTCAGCACTCTCAAGAGATGTATGTTTGTGTCATACTCAAAGTAATCTGTGTCACAGTTCTACCAACCAGCATTAATTTCCCATCCCCTTCCTATGTCATTACAGTTTTCAAAAAGGTAAACAGCGTTTTAAGCCAAGGGGAACAAAGCCCTGAAAAACTGAGGCCTTCACTCTGAAATGCTTTGTAATGGGAGGATAAAGATCTCTGTCCTCTGGGGGGGCTGAAGCAGCTCCACAGTTAAGGCAGCGATTTCAGGCAAGAGTTAAAGGTGCTTTGTGTTGGCATGTGAGCACTGGCTGACTGAGGCACGAGGACCCATCACTGGGTTGGATTTGGATGTCACTGGGGTGGTTCTGGTGGCTGCTGGAACAGTTTCACACTGAAAGGCTGCTCTGCTGCACAGGCTTTTCCAGGGCACCTCTGGCTGCAGAGGTTGGTGGCAGGAGCTGGTTTAACAGGAGCTGTTTGTACGTGTTAACAGACACAGATAAGCAGCTCTTGAGGGCTGTCAGCACCCAGGGTGACCCCACTCTGCTCCTCCTTCCACAACCTGTGTGTGCACTGACAGGAATGAGCTGTCTGGAGCTCAGGGGCCTGAAGGCTCAGGAGTTTGTGCTTGTGTAAACCTTGAGAACACTCCTGACCTGGAGAGAGGCCACAGAACCATCAGGGGACTCCTTAGGCAAGGCTTGGAGCCTTTAGTGGCTGTTAAAACTGCTGGTTCAGGTTCTTTACCTTTCCCAAGGTGTGTGCAGTGTGGTGGCCTTTATGTATTTATTAATCTCATGTTTTACTTTTAAGGACTTGGAGCTGGAAAACCAAGATTTGAAAGATCGGATGAGAGAAGTGCAGGAGGAGCAAAGGATGTTGCTGGACAGAATCAGTGGGCTACAAATGCAGCTGAATGAGGTAAACCAGGGCTTGGAATAACCTGACTTGAAAGCTGGAATAAGCCCCTGATGCTGACAGTAGGAGTAGAAAGAAAAGTACATGAAATTAGGATGAGGTCTTCATTCCTTTTCTGGGAATTACTGCTCTGTGTCACTCGTTTTCTGCTGCTGCAAAAGCCTTTGGTCTGGTAGTCATATTCAGGACTTGTAGTAATATCCAAACTGTGAGCAGACCTGTATCACTCACTGATACCCACAAATTTGAGCAATAACATTCCTGGCTCTGCCTCACAGTGCAGGAGGAGCCTCGGGGTGTCCTGGCAGGCTGTAATTTGGAGACTGAACCTCATCTGCCCAATTAAATGTAGGTGGTGTGTGGCAGTACTTTACCATCTGCTGATTTTCCAGCTGTTATTGGAAGTGGAAGCAGAAAGGAAAAAATCTTCAATTGGCAAGAAAACAAACCCAAAGTTGTCAATGGAAATTTCTCATGCAGGTTTTTTTTTTAAAAAAACCTTGATTTTTTAAAAAAAAAAACCAAAACCCCTATCCTTAGAACTGAGCATGACCAGCAGAAAGAAAATAAAACCAGGATTATTTTTTTTTGCTGGTTTTTTTATTTGTGGAGGCTCATGTTTGTTTCTTTACTGAATTTTGTAGAGGTACATTTGTGCAGCTCTTCCTAAATGCAGCACAGGGATAGAAAGAATTTCTTCTTGGAACCACTGCCTTGTCTGAGCTTCTCTCTTCAGCATTGCCTTTATAAAATAAACTTCTTAATAGTCACTTTCCAAAATCAGCAAACTTCTTCTGAAGTTGTACTTTTCTGCCTCAGCAGTGTCTGATTCAGATAATTGAGGAATGTTCCAGTTTATGGGGACATGTCTCTGTCAGACATCCCTAACTCCTGTTTAACCTCTGGCAGGGGAGATAAAGCTGGATGGGGAGCATTAGGAACTGGGGTGGATTTCTCAGCTGTTGAACTGTGTACAAGCCCCTTAAACATCATTGACAAAATGATTTGGGGGGGATTTTTTTTGTTATTTTCACAGGAGCAAATGTTTGCAGATGATCTTGAGAATGAGGTACGATATGTCACCTGCACTGGGAAATAGGGGAAGCAACTCTCTCATTTCAGTAACGTATTTAAAACTACAGAGGAAATAAAAGCTGCCTAAAAATGCTAAATGAAGTATCTGCTGCTCTGTGTCAGTTTGTACAGCTGCACAGCATTTCTAGTACTACAGATAATATATGTCATTCCTGTGGCACCTTTAAAGCAAACTTAATGTTATAATTATCTCTAGTGACTTTCAGTAATGCAAAACTAATAAGTGTGAATAAATTAAGCAACAGCAGATTATGTTGGTGCACATTCTTGACTCATTCTTCAAGACTCCTCTTATAGAGAAGCAGTCTTGTGGAAGAACTTCAACATAAAATTTTAGGGGTTCTCTCAGTGCTGATCTTGGTTGAAGTTCTCCCTAAACTCTTTAAAAAGTTGCTCGAGATCTTACAAATCTGTCCCTTCTTGTGGCTTTGGCTATTTGGCACTTCTTTCTCTTTCAGAAGGATGAGTTGAAGAAAATCCTCACTGCCAAGGAGAAGCAGCAGGAGGAAAGCTTGAGGACTATTGAGGCTCTCAAAGCTAAACTCAAATATTATGAAGTACGTTCATTGATTTGAAATGTGATAGAGCAGTTGAGATTTGCAGCAGTAAATACTTTAAACACTTTAAACTGTTGAAAGTCCTAAGTGGTTATTGCCTTGTAAGATCCTTCCCTGCCCTTTAATCCCTAGTTTAACCTATACCAAAAGTTTAAAGCAAATTCTCGGCTTCATTTTGCATTTCTTGCTGTTTGATTTTAGGGGGACTCTGT
The DNA here is from genome assembly GCF_025592945.1 of Manacus candei. Classification (NCBI taxonomy): domain Eukaryota; kingdom Metazoa; phylum Chordata; class Aves; order Passeriformes; family Pipridae; genus Manacus; species Manacus candei. The sequence continues at coordinate 16,160,677 of NW_026138094.1, read as the reverse complement.
GGGGTCTGGAAGTAACTTTGGAACTAGTAAGTACAGTAAATTCTCAAAGCTTTCCATGCCTGGGGCAGTGTTAGAATACACAGACAAAGGGGGTTTTTTGCCATCTCTTCATAATGTTGGCCTTAGATCAGCCAAGCCTGGTGTCCCCCCGAGCCCTGGGAGCAGAGTGAGCTGGGCACGGGTGTGTTGGTGGGTGGGTGCCAGGGCACTGCCATCAGTCTCACAGTGACTGGCCTTGTGAAATGTGAACTGTGACTCTGCTGCATCTCCTAATAACGTGAAAAACAAGCTGAGCAAGATCCCTGCTCCCCGTGGAGCTCCCCTTTCCATCCCTCATCCCTCAAACAATGCTCCTGTCTGGCTTAGCACCAGCAAACTGGTCAGTGGCAAGGCTTGAGTGGAGCAGGTTTGGCTTCAGATCACAAGCCCTCAGTTTACACTCCTCTCAGAAATAATTCCATTTCCACAAACTGGAGTCTTTTGCATCCAGCTTGGTCACAGACCTGCCTTACACTTGGGTAACTAAACAGCTCATGACAGATTAAATAACATTTTGAGAGCTGTTTGGCTGCCTGTCAGGAGGAATCATTTCTTTGGAGTGCAAGGAGATGCTTTCCCCTGGTGTGCTCATGTGCAGACCTGCAGCTGGGGGGAGGTGGCTTCCAGGACACTTCTGCAGAACAATTTACCCGGCCTGGCACAACAGTAATTTTTCCAAGGTTTTCTTTACCTTAGGAGGGCTTTGTCCAGACTTTTTATGTGACTCAATTAAGGAGGAATTGTTTTAATACCAAGTACTTAAACACCAACCTTCAGCCTTGCATGTCCCCATTGGACAGACTGAAATTAGGAAGGAAAATCGTAGTTCTTGTGATTGTGTTACTGTTTTTGACCAGAACCTAAATGCCATTTGCTCTGAAAATCTAGGAAAGGAAGATGCAGTAGTTAAACAAGGCCAAGCATTTGCCATGGAATCACAGGTAAGAAATATTTTACCACTGGAGATAATTCTGAGATAGTAATGCTGGGAAAGCTGAATGTCCTCATAAATGTAAGTTTGCTGAGCGTTGCTTCTGAACACAAAATTTTGAGGCATCCTCACTCTTCCATGTTAATTTTTACCTGCTGGTGCCCTCTAGAGTCCTGTCTGTGACAGGGCTTTAAATACTAGGGAATTTGGGTGCTGAATGGTCTGTAATGAGCTTTCTCAAACCCGGATCAACTGTCACAGGGTAAAGTGCAATTGGGTTTCCATCTCCATGATTTTTCCCTGCTTTAAATTTGGGTAATATTCAGAAGATTTCTTTTTCCTGCCAGCTATGTGATCGTTTCCTGACAATTCTGTTTGGTAGCTGTCAACTTTTTAAAGCAACAATTCCAGTGCAAACAAGGCCTGTCAGACCCTTGGGGGTGGAACGAGATGGTCTTTAAGGTCCTTCCCAACCCAAGCTCCTCTAGAATTCCAAATGACTGTATTCCTCAGTCTTTTCAGCAAGATGGTTCTGTTAACCATGGCACACTCTGCTCTGATTCCTTATAAAATTATTTTCACGTGCTTGAGGGATGGGGGAAATCTCTTAATAAATTAAATTTGTTCAGGCAGATGAGTGATTAAATATGAATAGCATAACAAGGAGAATGGAATTAATATACTACACCTGCACTTTAATGTCAGTGGGGTCTGATGAGTTTGGATTTAGGTTCAGATGAGATATTGGGAAGGAATTGTTCCCTGTGAGGGTGGGGAGGCCCTGGCACAGGTTGCCCAGAGAAGCTGTGGCTGCCCCTGGATCCTGCAAGTATCCAAAGCCAGGTTGGACGGGGCTTGGAGCCACCTGGGACAGTGGTGGGATGAGATGGGCTTTAATGTCCCTTCCAACCCAAACTTTCCTGGGGTTGGGAAACAATAATGTAGAGCTATATTCAAGATTTTTACTGTTAGAAGCTGAAATGCCTGTTCTGTAATATGGGCAAGAATAACTTAGTGCAATTTTAAGGGAGAAGGAAATCTCTTGTACAAGTTATGCTCAGATGAACAGGGATTTAAGACAGTTCTGTATGTGACAATTCACATATTAAAATGTGATAATAATAAACAATAAACACATGAAAATGACTTTTCAAACTTGTAAACACGTGGTTTTTGTGCCAATTTCCCTCCAGTCCAGGTCTATGCTGAGGCCCCTGGAGCTGTCCCTGCCAGTCCAATCACCCAGTTCAGAGAAGGAAACCTTAAAGAAAGAACTTGACAACCTGAGGAGCTGCTTTGGGGCAGCCAAGGAAGAAATCAGCAAACTGCAGAGGGAACTGTCCCTCAAGGCATCAGAGTGTAAAGCTTTGGCATCAGAGTGTGAGAGAACCAAGGTGGAATCTGACGGGCAGATAAAGCAGCTGGAAGATGCTTTGAAAGACGTTCAGAAAAGGATGTTTGACTCTGAAGGCAAAGTGAAGCAAATGCAGAGCCACTTCCTGGCTCTGAAGGACCACCTGACCAACGAGGTGGCCTCGGGGAGCACCAGGGTGGCAGAGGAGCTCAGGGAGCAGCTGAAGGAGATGAAAACCAAGTACGAGGGGGCCTCTGCTGAAGTGGGAAAACTGAGGAACCAGATTAAGCAGAACGAACTGCTGGTGGAAGAATTCAAGAGGGACGAAGGAAGGCTGGTGGAGGAAAACAAGAGGTTGCAGAAGGAAGTTGTCAAGTTGGAGATGGAGCGAGATAAAAGGGGGAGGAACGTCACGGAGTTGGAAGGGCAGCTCAGAGAAACGGCGGCCAAGCTGGCCCAGTCTGTGACTGCAGAGAGGTTTGAGAACATGAAGAGTTTGCTGTCAAACGAGGTGAATGAGAAAGCCAGGAGGTTATCAGAGCTGGAAGGAGAGCGGGAGAAACTGCAGGCAGAGACTGTGCTTTTGAAGAGGGAATGTGAGAGCCAGAAAGCTGCCCTGGCTCAGCACGTCAGGCCGGAGGAGCACGAGCACGTGAGGAGTGGGCTGGAGCAAAGGAACCAGGAGCTTGGGAAGGTGGTTTCTGAGGTGTCACAGAAGAACGAGACTCTGCAGAAGGAACTCGAAAGGTTGCAGGCTGATAACAAGATGCTGAAGCAGCAAGTCCAAGTGCTAAAAACTGAAATTAAAAGCCAGAATGTGCCTTTAAAAATTCATGAAGAATTGAAGAAAACGAACGATCGGGCTGTGGGGGACCTGACCAAAAAGCTGTTTGAATTAACAAAGAAGTACAATGAAAGCAAAGCGGAAGCTGAAAAGCTGCTGGCAGAGAAGAACAACTTAAGTGAGAATATTGGCCACTTCCAAGCTGTGTATGTGTCTCCAGAGCAGCACAAAAAAGAAGTGGAAGCTTTGAAATCTAATGGGATCGAGCTTGAAAAGCAGCTCGTTGAGCTTCAGAAAAAATATGATGATGAACAGGCAAAAGTGTGCAAACTGGTGTCTGAGAACACAGTCATAAGGGAGACCCTGAGGGATCAGTATGTGCTGGCTACGACACACGAGGAGGTTAAATCAGTCCTGAACAACACCCTGGAAAAGACCAACGGGGAGCTGTCAGACCTGAAGGGGAAAATTGGGGAGATAAAGCATGAATTCCTGAAGGTAAACGAGGAAAATGGAGCTTTGAAAAACAAGGTGAAACTCTTACAGGATCAGTTAAAAACGGAGTATATAAGTTTAAAAGATCACGAAAGTACAGTAAGTGCTTTAAATAAAAGTGTGCACGAGCTGCAGGAGAGCAACGCTGCGGTCAGGGCTGAGTGTCACAGGGGGCAGGAGGAGATTTCACAGTTGCATGCGGAAATTGAGGCCCAAAAGAAGGAGCTGGACACAATTCAAGAGTGCATAAAGTCAAAATACGCCCCGGTTGCCTCCTTTGAGGACAGAGAGCAGAGCTTTGAAGCCACAGTGAAGGAATTGAGGGCACAGTTGCAGGAACAGGAGCAGAAGTGCAAGGAAAGTGAGGAGGAGACCAAGAAGTTCAAAGAGGAGAATGAAAAGCTCAAAAATGGCTTTTTGTCCATCCAGAATGACTTGCAGCAGAATTACATCCTGGCTGAGAAATCCCACGAGATGGAGAAGGTGTTTGCGAGCAGGATGGAGGAGCTGAACGAGCAGCTGAGAGGGTTGGTACGGAAATACACGGGGCAGGAGGAGCAGGGAGGGGACCTGCAGGAGCCCAGGGCTCTGCAGCCTCAGCACCTCTCAGGAGAACACATGGAGGCCTTGAAGGAGGCTCTGGGTCACACTGTGGAGGACCTGAAGGAAGCCCTCAGGAGTAAGAAGGAATGTTACGAGCAGGAAACGCTAAAAGTAGGAGAGCTGCAGCAGGAACTGTCAGCTCTGAAGAAGTCTTCAGTACCTCTGGTGGAACATACACAGATGAAGGAAATGCTGGAACGAGAAATGGCAGCAGTCAAAGCCAGCTTGAAAGAAAAGGAGGGAGAAAACCAAGTGAAGAGCGAGGAAATGTCGAAGCTGCAGGCTGAGCTCCAGCTGAGCCAACAGGCCCTGGCGGAGCTGGGGAGCAGGGAAGTGGTTGGCATGGCAGAGTACACCTCCATGAAGAGCTCTCTGGAGGCCCAGATCAGCAGCATGGCTGAAAATCTGTCCAGCATGAGTAAGAAGTACGAGGAGGCGTGTGAGGAGGCTCTGCAGGCGAGGAGGAGCGAGCTGTCCCTGAAGGATGAGAAGGAGCTGCTCCAGCTGCGGAGCTGCAGCATCGAGCAGGAAATCAAAGACCAGAAGGAAAGGTGTGATAAATCACTGACAACCATTATTGACCTGCAGAAGAGAATCCAGGAGTCTGCAAAGCAGGTGGAAGCCAAGGATAACAAGGTGGGATGTGGCAGTTAATGCTCCTGATGTTCTCAGTTCAGCAGGGAGGGATCAGGCTGCAAATGCAGCTCCCGAGGTGTTCCAGCAAGACCTTGTGCTGAGCATCAGGTCCCCAGGACAGGCCCAAATCAGATGAAGTCCTGGTTTTGCATTATACTAAGTTATTTGTTTGGTTTTTTTTTTAATCCCTCATATATTTTGGACATCACATGTAGTATTTAAATTCTATTAAAGCTTCAGACTTTTGGGGTATCATTCCATTGGAGCCGTGTTTGTTGAGCATCTCTGGCTTGCCTTCTGATGGGTCACTGTTCTCTTTAGAAGTTAGGCTAGAATATCTTTAGCTACTCACTTTTTTTGTCGCTTCTGTTGCTGGCTGACCTCCAGGGCCCATACCTGACACATCTCAGTGCCAGGAAGCACAGTGTGACCCAGCATGTCGTGAAAACAAAGTCCTTTGTCTCAGTGAAGTCTCTTAGCAAGCTGGGACAAAGACCCTTCAACGCTTGCTGGTCTTCATCAGACTACCAGGAACATTAAAGAACATTAGTTTTTGGTGAGACACCCTTAAATGAGGTGTTTTTTGTGCTCTCTTTAAAGATCACAGAGCTGCTCAACGACGTGGAGCGGTTAAAACAGGCTCTCAACGGGCTGTCTCAGCTCACGTACACCGGGATCCCCTCCAAGAGGCAGAACCAGCAGGTGGAAATGCTCCAGAACCAAGTGAAAGCACTCCAGCAGCAGCTGGCTGTAAGTACTCACCCAAGGTGTTGTCTGACGTGCAGTAGCAGTGCTCAGTTCCTTGGATAAACAGGGAGATGTGGCTGTGGCTGCTGGAGCAGGGGGTGGCTGCAGGCTGAGGCTTTGCAACTGCACCAGTCATCATTTTGTTCTTTTTTTTTTTTTTTAATTCCCCTGAGTTCTTGCTTCTCTCTAATTTTATTTTTTTTTTGCTTTCTTCTGCATTTTGAGTCGCAACATTTGGGAGCTTTTCCAGGTGAAAAGGACACAAACAATTTAGAGAGAATTTGTGCTTAGAGAGAGAATTTGTGCCTACAAGATGCTCTGCTCTAGTTCACACCAGGACCATTTCTGAATGCAAGCTCAGTTTTAACACTTCCTTGCAGAAACCCAGCCATGTATTTTTTCTCACTTTTATTGAGTGAGATGGTCCTTTCGTAATGGATTTTACTTGTGTTCCCTTGGCTGCAAACCCTGAAGTGTTGCTTATCATGAAGTGCTGCCAATGAGGGGGAGCACATCCTGCTCAGTGCTGGGATTTGGTGCACACGCAGGTTTTTGGCCCCTGTGACTTCAGTAGAGTTCATAATTAAAGCTCTGAGTGTGAGCAAAGTTAGTTATCCTTCTTCTGTACAGATTTACAAACACATCTTTAATACTATTTGCAGGGTTGACCCTTGTAAGGCAAAGAGTTCTTAAATTTGGTGGTTTTAAACAAACAGCTGATGCTGGTGATGAAACAAGTGTGCAGGGCCAGGAGTTGGACTTTGATGGTCCCAGTAGGCCCCTTCCAACCTGGGATATTCTGTGATTCTGTGATCTCAGCCCCCAGGCTGGCTCTGGCAGCCTCTCAGCAAAATTGGTTTGCTGCAAGTGAGAAATAACAAAAAAAAAAAAAAGAAGCAAAGACTTTTTTTTCTTGGTTAATGGAGGGGATATAACTTTGACTTTGAAATTGAGCTTTGGCTGGTCTGTCAGGGCACAAAACCAAGTGCCCAGAGTTGGCAGTGGGCAAGAGCAGATGCTGAATGCCTGATTTCCCCTCTCCCTGTCTCTCCCAGGACGCCAAGAGGCAGCACCAGGAGGTGGTTTCGGTGTATCGGACACACCTTCTCAGTGCTGTGCAGGTACGACTGTCCCTGGCACTGTCCTGCTCTGTCACCTCGCTGTGGGACACCCCTGGGGGTGTTTCTGACTGCAGCACCCCTTGGGTGGCTGAGGACACTGGGTTTGTTCAGCTGGAGGAGGCTGAGGGGGACTCGCTGGGGCTGCAGCTCCATCTCTGCTCTGGGAGCAGGGACAGCAGCCAGGGAATGGCTGGAGCTGTGCCAGGGCAGGCTCAGGGTGGATCTCAGGACAAGGTTCTTCCCCCAGAGGGTGGTTGGGCACTGCCCAGGCTCCCCAGGGCAGTGGGCACAGCCCCAAGGCTGCCAGAGCTCCAGGAGGGTTTGGACAACACTCTCAGGGACAGGGGGGGAATTGTTGAGGTGTCTGTGCAGGACCAGGGGTTGGACTGGATGGTCCTTTTGGGTCCTTCCAACTCAGAATATTTCATGATTCTGTGACCTCAAACTTGAAACTGGCATCAAGTGCCTGCTTTCACGTGGAGAGTTTTAATTTAGAATGGACGGATCCAACAAAAACCCAAACCCATGTCATTTGTGAGCCTTACTGATGTGTTCTTAATTCTGCTCCAGCCCAGGGAATCCTGGAATGGTTTGAGACTGTAATTTTTTTCCCACACGATATTTTCATAAAGGAAACTGCTGTGTCAGAGAGGTCCATGAGGGAAAAAACACAGGATCCCCAAAGTATTTCAGAATTTCCCAGCATGTGGTAAAAACACAGAAATAAGTCAAGACTTTGGGGTGATTTTGAAGAGTCTCCTAATGCTGGTGATGGATGGTTGGTGTTTGATGGGATTTTAAATATTTTTGACTAAATGTTTGCCTCTCCAGGGCCACATGGATGAGGATGTCCAGGCTGCTCTGCTCCAGATCATCCGGATGAGACAGGGACTGGTTTGCTGACCTGCTGTGGCTGTGGGAGGGAGAACCTCCATGGCATTTATATAATGGTGATGATGTAGCTGCAATTAGAACCTCCCAGTATGAAACAACTTACAAAGCTGAAGCATTTTCTTCTTGTAAAACACTAAACCAGGGCTCCATTTCAGGCCTGACTCCTTTTGCATTAATGAATAAAAGATGTAGAACATCTTTTAAAACTGGTGTCAAACTGACTGTCAAAATGATGACATAGTAGCTAAATTATTTTAATGTCTGATTGACCCTTACTAAAGCAAGGCCTACACCCAGAGCCTCCACTTTACCCTCTGACTTGAACTCTCGTGGTGTGGTTAAAAATAAACTGTTCACAGGAGCGTGGCTGAGTATTGGGGCTGTATCTCCTTTAATGATTAAGAGAAGGTGGCTAATTGGTCACATTAGCTGGCCAGGGTGTGCTGTGACACAAAGTCAGCTGCAGAGGTAGATAGAAGGTGTTTAGGTGTCTGTTGTAACTTGGCTGGCCAAGTTACAGCCTTTATTTAATATATAAGCTTAAGATTTAGTGCCTTTGCTTTTTACAAGACTTAAAAAATCAGGTGTTTCCATCAGAACACTAACACTCCCCTTCCCTCTCCCCCAAAATCTTTCCTGAGTGCTTTAATACTGATTCCTGCAGGCTGGAAGGGTGGAACTGGGGTGTCCTGGTTTGTGGAACAGTGTTTTGATTCCAGTGCCACAGTCCTGCTGCTGGGTGATTTCATCCTTCATTAGGCCTGGGGGGTGTAGGCAGAGCAGCTCATTAAGCTGCACAACACTTCAGGTATTGGATTTTCAAACGCCAGCTCCTGGAATTTTAAGGTGTAAATTATGTACTGTAATCTTATTTATGGGGGAAGATGCCAATAGTGAGGATTAATGCAAGGAGAATTTTTAATTGCTTGGAATCTACCCACTAAACAAGGCTGCATTTTTAAGTGAAGGATGGTGCTTCCACAAGGGAGTTTAATGAAAGAAAACATGAAATTTGGGACTGTTTGAAGGAAGTAATTGAAAAATGAGCCTGGTAATGAATGGGGCTGTTTTAAACTGAGCAAGGCCTGTGCTGACCTCAGCCTGCTTGGCTAAAGCATGTGCTGATAACCACCAGTGGGAATCTGGCATCCTGAGGCAGAGGAGACTCTTCCTCTCCCATAGTTCTTAAAACTAAGGACTGAAGTCAGAGTGCAGAGTTCCCTGCTTGGTTTTAACTGGGCTCCCCAGCCAGCTGCACCTCCCAGGCCTCCCTTTTTTTATAGTAGTATTATGTTTCTTTCCTTTTTTTATCCCTTTTTGGGCAGAGTCTTGTAGAATTGAAGAGGCAACTGCCACGTGGAGGCTCCAGACAGTGAGGGATGTGCAGGGCAGTTTTTATTCTAGAAATACACTTAATATATTTACTAAATATGTGTCTGTAGTTGAACAGATCTGCTGCTGCTTTCCTTTAATTTCTTAGAGGACTATTACAGAAAACATCTCAGTGTATAGATGTTCCTTTTTAGCCAAACTCTTTTATGATTGCATCACTTGAAACTTTTTGGAGAGGATTTGTTTTGTTATACTAACTCTGGCATATTTTGATATTGTATCAAAATGTTCCTTAGCCGGGGGGTTCTCTGGAAGTTTTTCTAAATCTCTCCCATTTTACATCATCAATAAATTGGTTTTTTCTTTTTATTTTGGTATCGTAGTGGTCAATTCTCTTAAAGGTAAAGAAACAGAAGTAGTTTGGCAAAGTAGTTTGGGTGTGAAGGGTGTTGAAGTGGCCTGGATGATCCCAAATACCAGGTAACACCTTTGGGGTTTAAATTCTGTTTGGGTTATTGTGCTTTTCTGTCTGTTTTCAGAGTGAGTTTTGGTAAAATTTTGGTGACATTGGGGAAGACCCAGAACTTCTACAAGTTAATTCTTCAGGGTAAATCCACTCTGGTCACTTCTACACCAAACAGGGCAAGTTGTCTGTCAGTTGTTGGATCTGGGGGTGAGCCAGGGAAGTTTTGTTACTGCTTTTAATGAAAGAATATTCACTGAACTTACCCTGCTGCTGGTTCTGTGCTGAGCCACATCTGCAAATAATTCCTTGGCACCTCCAGAGTCCCTTCACTTGGTGGGACCTGAAAGGGAAGGGCTGTAACTTCACCATCAGCTGAATTCAGTTTTGGGATATTCGGATTATCTCATCCATTATCTCTTCCCAACTGGGAAGAAAGTCCTACTTTAGAAATCAATGCAAGCTGAGGTGTCACAGAAATGAGAAACCAAAGGTGAATTTCCTTGGGAATGCTGGAGTTCACTATTCCAGGTGACACCTGGTGGCTCAGACTCTTCCCTCGGTGTGGGTGATCCTGGAAAATCAGCATGGAGAGAGCAAACCTTTGGGCTTTAATAGGTGTGGGTTGTCTAAATCCTGTACAAATGGGGGTGTCTCCAGGCTCAGAGAGGAACGAGTCCCTTGGCAATGCTGAATAAAAATGTGGGGGTGAATGGACTCGTGGAGGTGAAGGTAAAACCTGGGCTGTGTCAGTGACATTCCCGTGGCAGGGATGATCCCATGGCAGGGATGATCCCGTGGCAGGGATGATCCCTGTGGCTGGAAGAATCACCCAGGAGCTGTCCCCTCCCCAGGGAAGGAAGCTTTCCATTTCCATGGACAACAGTGCTGAGGAGTGAAAGGAAGAAAGGGGAGGGCCCCCAAATGTCAAATATAAATGAAATGCACCTGAGAGGCCTCCCAGGGCGTTTGGGATCTGTCCTTGGGATCTGTCCCTGGAACAGCAGAGCAGCATTACCAAGGTAATGGGGCCTGGAGCTGATTGCTGGCACAGTGTTCTGTTGTGTAACAGCACTTTTCAAAGGGAATTTTGACTTCTCTCTTTGTTTTGAGTAGCTGACTTGGAAGTGTCTCTGAGTGTGGAAAGTTGGAGTTTGCTGCTTTTGTCATCTCGTGCTTGTGTTGCTCTGCCAACGCAGAAAATTACCTTGGAATAGAAAAACCACACATGTAATTGTCCCAGCCATTAGATCAGATGGGTTTTACATGAAGTGAAAAAGATGTTGAGCATTTAAGGGCCATTAAACTGTGCAGGTTTTTATTGGTGGGCTCACAGCCTTCAAAGCAGCACGACGCTGAGAGGAATATTTATTTTTACATTTGCAGAGTAGGGGGAGGGAATACATTGTAAAGGAAAATAGGAGAGGAAAATGTGCTGCTTTTCCACTTGGTGAACAGCGAGTTTTATTTCATAATAATTAGTTTTACACTTCATTAAATGTTGGGGATTTTGCTTATATGCTTTTAGAGTACAGTGGAAAAGACTTCAAAAATTCTCAGCAGGGCATCAAGTTGGAGTTTTATAATCTAAGGGGGGATTTCAGAGTAAGGTGGGAGCTTTCTGAGGAGGATCAGGAGTGGGATAAGAATTATTTGGGGTACAGAGACACTTCTCTTTGGTCTTGTCTCCTCACACAACTTGCTGGAGTTTAGGTCCTGTGAGGTTTTGACTTCTGTAGCAATGGCCAAACTCACAAATGGTGAGTAGAAAGGGAGTAAAGTTGTAGTGGGGTCTGGTCATGACAGGCTTGGACAAGGGACTTGTCTTCAGGAAGCCCTGGGAGTTGAGAAATAGGAATGTTTGTGCCTTGGGTTTAAAAAAAAATGTCTATAAACGTTCCAGCTCTGAAAAAAAGGGAGGAATTTGCAAGTCCAACCTGCAGATTCCTCTGAAAGAATCCGAGAAGGAACCTCTGAGGGGAGCAGGGATGGGAGAGGTGAAGTAGATGACTTTTTGTCAATGAGAAATTCACCAAGAAAAAGCAAGAATTTATAAACTGTAGCTGATGCTGCAAGGCCTTTAAATGCTGATTTTCCAAGGGCCAGGAATTGCAGCATGGACTGCAGCAGGGCCTGGATTTCCCAGTGGTGACATCCAGGTTGTCTTTGCCTGGAAGGGGTGACCTTGTCTCCTCTGGGGAGCCCTGGGCTGTTGGCAGCTTGTTGTGAGCTGGAGCTCCACAGAGCTGTCAAACCCCCATAAATGCAGATAAAAGACAGCTCTGTGTGTGCTCAGCTCTCCAGGCTGACACTCTCAAGCTGTTGGAGGGTTTTTTTGGAGGTGCTGTGCTGAAATCTTCCACACAGACACAGAGTGGGTGTGAGGCACTCGGAAAACACGGGACCTTTGGTGTTCCTGCCTATTTTTGACAAGAAATCGGGCAGGAATAGGATAACCCTGTTCCTGGTGTCTCCTGCAGCCCCAGGCAGTGAAGTCTCTCACATCCTACTCTTGCTAAAAGGTGAAAAAAACCCATAAAAAAATCAGTGGGCATTTAAGTAATGCCACACTGGGATAAGAGGGAGTTCTTTGGCAAAAAGCAAAACCTTGCAGGAGGTTAAGGAGAGGGAGAGCAGGGCCTGGGAAAAGGGTGACAGGATTCTCCTGGGTTTTCGGCGTTTCTTGGGGAGAGGGAGAGAGGTCCAAAAATACATTAATTTGGGCAGCTTTGAATTCTGACAGTCTGCTGTTTTTCTCCTCTGCAGAATGAGGATATAAAAAGATCTGGGGAGGGTGGTGCAGCTCCCCCGTGCACGGAGAGGGCTCTGGAGATTGCCTGGGGTGTATCCACAGGGAAAGGGCTGCTGGCCCTTGTAAAGGGGGGAATAATTTGCTACACTCTGTGGTGTCCAGAGATTGCCCAGAGAAGCTGTGGCTGCCCCATCCCTGGAAGTGTCCAAGGCCAGGTTGGATGGGGCTTGGAGCAACCCAGGCTAGTGGAAGCTGTCCCTTCCACTGGGACTGGATGGGCTTTAAGATCTCCTCTTCCAACCCAAACCATTCCAGGGTGCCACGCAGAGCTCCACCAGCTCCAGGTCACACAGGTCTGCCTTGTTCCACTTCCCAGGTGCTCCCTCAGCCTCCAAACCAGGGCTGGCTGCAGCAGTCACTGTGCTCCCAGCTGCAACGGGGGCTTTCCAAGGTCAGAGTGGGATTATTTGAACCCACCAGCCCAGCCCCTGCCCCTCATCCCCCCCAGCCTGGCTGATGCTTTGTGGCCTCTGATGGAGCTCGTGATTTAAAAACTTCCCCGGTCACCTTTGCAGTATCTCAGATGCAATGGATGGGGAATCCAGGGACACATTTGGAAGGAAATTACGTGGAACAAATAAACCAATCTGTTTCTAAAGTGCTCCTGTGCCTTTGAAAACACCGACACTGACTGTCTGCTGGGGTGTTTAAGGGTATTTTTATTCATTCTAATTGAGTTGTTGCCTTTTTTTCTTTTTAAGGTCAGCTGAGCAAAACCCACTCCCGTGCTGTGGGGTCTGATGAGAGAGTCTGTTCTTGGTCCCTCATGGCTGCAGTGGCAAGCAAGGAAAAGTCTCCTAAGAGCCACTTGGGGCACTTGTCCCTTTGCTCCAAGCCCCATCCAACCTGGCCCTGAGAAATTCCAGGGATCCAGGGGCAGCCACAGCTTCTCTGGGCAACCTGGGCCAGGGCCTGCCCACCCTCCCAGCCAGGAATTCCTTCCCAGTATCCCATCCAACCCTGTCCTCTGGCAGTGGGAAGCCATTCCCTATTGTCCTGTCCCTCCATCCCTTGTCCCCAGTCCCTCTCCAGCTCTCCTGGAGCCCCTTTAGGCCCTGGAAGGGGCTGTAAGGTCTCCTTGGAGCCTTCTCTCCTCCAGGCTCAGCAGCTGTACCTGTTTGTCCTGGTGTCCCTTGTCCCTGGCTCCTGGGCTGAGCAGAGCTTACAGCAGAGCCGTGTCCCAGGTGTTCCTGGCCTGGGACAGGGATCCTCAGCAGTGTGCCTGTGCCATGGGATCACCCAGCAGTGCAGCTTTGCCTCCAGCACGATCCCGTCATCGCCGATCCCGGAGCCGCTGGAACAGGAACAGTTCCCAGCTCCCACCGTGCTTCCCGTGCCAGCTGTGGGAGCAGAGCTGGGACCTGCCCTGGCACCACCTCAGCTGCAGCAGGGTGAGGACAGGGGTTACCTGCCCTGGCACTGAGCCTGCCAGGGCAGAGCTGGTGTGCCGACACTCGTGGAATGTGTTTGAGCTGGCTCAGGGAGTTTATCCTGGATCAGCACTTCTGGGCTGCCCTGGGAGCGTTTCCATCCTGGCTCAGACACCTCCGGGCTGGGAGGGGAGTTAAACGCTTCAGAGAGGGTCTCCAGTGTGTCCATCTCTGTGTGTTGAGTTGCAAAGCTGGTATATCTCTGTTCTCAGAGATGTTTCTCCAGTGCAGGTTGGAACTGCACAACAAGTGCAGGGGGAGGGAACCGGCCCCAGCTCTGCCTCCTGCAGAGCACTCCCAGGAATCTGCTTCCCTGGGTGTTCCCAGCTCAGGGGGAGGCTCCTGGCTCTGCTGGAACAGGGGTGCCCAGGAGAGGTTAGAGCACTGCAGGTGGATTTTCCTTGGGCTGCAGGAAAGTGTGAGGTGACCTGTCTCGGGGCAAAGGATGGAGCACTTAGTGCTCCACAGGGAACGGCTTCCCAGTGAAAGGGCAGGGTCAGACAGGATTTGGGGAGGGAATTGTTCCTGGGGAGGGTGGTGGGGTCCTGGCACAGGTTGCCCAGAGAAGCTGTGGCTGCCCTTGGATCCCTGGAAGTGTCCAAGGCCAGGTTGGACGGGGCTTGGAGCAACCTGGTGGATCTGTCTAATGCCCTATCTCCATCTTCCCCATACCCAAACTAAACCTCCTCTCCTTCAGCTTAAGGCTATTCCACCTTCTCCTGTCATTCCAGGCACTTGTGGACAGGTTGTGCATAAAGGTCGCACAAAAGGCATAAAAGTGATTTTATTTAAAAACCCTTTTCTTTAATCATCGGAACACCTGGATCCTGGAACCTGCCTGGGAATCTGAGAAGCAGCAGCGGCAGCTTGTTCCCTGCTCTCTGCCAGCTCCCCCCCTCCACCCCCAGCAGTAACTACGTCACGTTGTTCAACAAGCCACAGAAAATAATATTTTAACCCAGCCTTGCTCCCCCCGCCCCCCTCCCGCCCCCGTGGTTTGTTGGTTCCCTCAGTAGCTTCCCATGCCATGTTCAGCCCTGATTGGAAACACCAGCCACGGCTTCATTACGAGCTCCGTGGCTTCCCCTGCACTTAACATACCGTACAAATTGTTTGCTCAACTCTGGCATCTTGCCTCCGAGGAATTCGTGTCATTCGAAGGTTTCAGTGAGCTGTTTGAGCCCTCACAACTGTAAATAAGAGGCTGTTAGCTTCGGAGAGAGCTGCTGGCTGGCATTTCAAACCTCTCCGAGGGCTCACCACGCCGTGTTGGAATCCCTGTCACGCTCCTGGCACCGAGCGCCGCTGAAGAAACCCCAAAACTGCGCCCTGGGAAAACTCGTTTATAGGAACAAGCGAAATGAGCCGACGTTCTCAGGCACATGTTCCTCGTTTGGGCTTTATTGCTTTAACATGTCTCCCCTGGCCCGCGTTCCCGGGAGGCTCCCGGTGCCAGCTGCACACCTGGCTGGGGATGGGGAGAGCCAGGGCCTGGCCTTTCATCTCCCTGCTCTCTGCTGGGAGTGCAACCACGGCTTGGCCCCACATCAGACACACGGGGAGTGAAAACCATCCTCGGAGCCGGTTCCTGGAGGAAGCCTTGTAGGGCTGTGTGTGTAGGGGGGGAATGGGGGCAGGGATTTTTTTTTCCTTTTGGAGCTGTTGTATCAAGTTTTTATGTCCTGGCAGAGGCAGGAAACCATCGTGCACAATATGGCAACCAGAGCTCGCCGGCAGCCCGGCCAAGGGCTGTAAATTATGGCTTTAATTTCTTGCTTTATGGGTTCTTGTTGACTGCAGATCAATAGGAAAAAGGTGCACGGAGCCACCTCTTTTAATTAAAAGGCTGCTGTGATTAGGCTGCAGTGAGGGATGGGGAGGAGTGTGAAAGGGATGTGCCTGGAAGCAGCTGCTGGTTCCCAGTGTGGGGTGCTGGGTTCCTCTTCCCTGGGTTTGCTGCTCTTGTTTTCCAGAGGCCAAGTTCCTCGAGGAGAATCTGACCTCATAGAATCATAGAATATCCTGAGCTGGGAGGGACCTACAAGGACCATCCAGTCCAACCACTGGCCCAGCACAGGCACCCCAACAATCCCCCCAATCCCTGAGGGTGTTGTCAAAACCCTCCTGGAGCTCTGGCAGCCTTGGGGCCGTGCCCACTGCCCTGGGGAGCCTGGTCAGTGCCAACCACCCTCTGGCAGTGCAGCCAGAGCTGCCTGAACCTCCTCCTGCCTGCTCTGTGTTTGCATCCTCACATCCTGAGCCAGCAGACCTTGTTTTCCATAGAACCAAAAAAAAAAAAAAAAAAAAGCCAGTGTATTTCAGTGGAATCTTATTTTAAAATAACTCAAATTCCATTTCACCCCAAACTCGGGACACTTCCCCAAGTCAGGATTTTGCCTCTAACAGGTGCAGCAATATTTTTCTTTCTGAAGAATTTCCAGAGCAAACCTCACATCTGCACCAAAGCTCATCTTTTCCTGCTCATCGCCCTCCGACACGGCCGTAATTAAATGCAGATCCCAAACCCCAAGCCCAGTTCATGTCCCATAATTCTTGGGAGAACGACCCATCGCGTGACGCTTGTTTGAAGTCTTAGTTAACCTTTAATCATTTGATGCCGAGTCTGGCTTTGATTTTGCTGCAGGGGGAAAAAAAAAAAAAAAAAGGATATTTTGCAAAATCTTCAGGAAGGAAATGTGCCAATCCTGCAGCATCTCTCATCCTGCTGGGAATGCTGCATTTGGAATCTCTTCACCAGTGAGGTCTGTGGAATGAAGGCTTTCTTCATCCCCATGCTTGGGTTCTTTCTCTTCTAAGACTGGTAACCAGCATCTGTGCTGCTACAGCTAATTAACGGATTAATTAGTGCATGGTGGAGGCCCTGGATGAGCAGGATGGCTCGACGTGGATCTCAGGTATGGCATTTCCTCAGTGCTGAGCTATGCTGAGTAGATACCTGAGGAACCACTTCCAGGTGTTCAGAGGAGCAGAACTAGAACTGTTAAACCTTCAGCACATTCCAGGATAAAAGCGGAGCCAGGAGCTCTCCAGCGCCTGCCCGTGTTTGTGTTTGCCGGTGGGAGGTGCTGGCTGGCTCACACGGGGCTCTCAGATAAGCCAGGCAGGGAAGAATTCCCCTCTCCCACCCGGAGCGTGGAATGGGAGCCGGACCTGGCGCCCGCTCAAGCGCCTGTGAAGGCTCTGCCTCGCGCCGTGGGCTTGGATCGGTGCCGCTGCCGGGCTTCCCAGTGCCAGGGCAGGCAGCCAGGTGCCCTGGATCACACCAGACCTGAGCAAAGCAGGCCTTCCAGCACTTCCGACCTCCTGAACTCTCCAGCCCCGTGCCGGCGGTTGCCTTTCACCACAGTTCCTTCCCAGAGCTCTCACAGCTGTTTCCTTCTCCAAAGAATGAGAAATAAACTCCCCGGGCTCGGGCCAAAACCTGATCTCTGCAGTAAGTGGCTTGTCAGCAGGGGCTGCGACAGCCCGGGGTGTGAGTGAAGGGAAGGTGCTTCCCACGTGCTCCCATGTGCCTCCAGCTGGCGCTGGAAAGCTCATCCCTGCTCCACGGAACAGGCTGAGCCTGCATCTGCCATGGAGCAGGTGAACCTGCCAGGCTGGGGGACCATGGAGTGGGCTTGGGGACCCCTGAACGTGCTCAGATCCAAGTGTTGCCCGGGGGCTTGGCCACGGGATGTGCAGCTGGAGGAAAGGTCCAAGGGAGGGCTATATGGGCTTGTTCTCCCCAAAATGTTCTCTTCCCTCCTTTCTTCTACTTGGCCTTTCACTTGCAGCTTGGACGTGAGAAGCGTTACTGGGAGGGGGGAAAAACCCCTCCTGGGCTTCATTTGGGACTCGAGGCTCTGTCAGGGGGTACATTCCTCCTCCTGGCACTGACTGAACCTCGTGGGACATCTTTCAGCCCTGACTTACAAACCCTGTCGTGGGCAGGTTTTGGCCTGTGGACGCTCCTGCTGAGCCCTGGTGAGAGCTGGGTGTGTGCCCAGGAGGGGGTGTGGGAGCCCCACGAGTCACCTCAAGCCTTAGAAACGTTTATTTACCCCGTGCTGAGAGATCTGCAGAGGCCACCCTGGCTCTCTGTGCCAGAGGATGGTGTGGGGGAAGCTGGGAGGGAGGGTTTTGGGCTGGCCAAGGCAGGGTCTGGTTTGTGCCCAGGTCTCTCCTGGCTCTGTCTCTGCCGGGCAGTGACGATGGAAGTGCTCTGGGGGCTCTGGGGGCAGGAGGAGGAACACGCTGGAGATCCTTGGAGAGCTGGATGTGATGGGATTGGGGCTGGCCGAGGCTCAGGGAGAGCTCTCTGCTGACAGCCCCAAGCTGCCCTTTCCAGAGATGCTCTTGCTGGTTCCCTTTGCCTCCCTGAACGAGCCCGGGGGGGACTCGCACGGGAACAGGACAGAGCATTCCTCAGGGATTGCTGGGCGGGGGGGATCAGCCCGCTGCTCTTCTGGGGTTAAACACACGGTCTGAAGGTCCTTCTGCTTCCCATGCGTCCTTCAGCTCTTCCTTCGGGAGGGAATTGTGCTGCCGATGGCGCTGCCACCTCCAGATGGTGCCAGAGACAGGGACAAGAGCGCGGGATGTGCTGCGGAGCTGCTGCCCCAGCCCGGCTTTGGGGGAGCACAGGGAGAATCCAGAGGTAACGCTGGGAAATGAACGGAAATTGAGAAGAAATCTGCACTGAGAGTGTTCCAAAGTTCAGGGAAGGCTGTTACAAAACTGCTTTAGGTGGCTGAGGATATTACCTGGAGCAGGAGGAGCACTGAAAACAGCACTAAGATGTGGAAAAGGTCCCTCACTGTATATAAAAATTCTTTCTATCTTCATCCCTGTGCATTGTGTCTGTTCCAGCACTGGGGAGGTCTGATCCTGGACCTCGTCCGTGGGGAGGGGGATGATGGATGCAATGGAAGCACCAAGGTTTGCTCTGCAGTGCCCTGTGAAGGAGAATATCTCACGGAGCTGCACCTCTGCCATCCGTCTCAGGTGCCAGAGGTTTCATGTCAGATCCCTTATCCATCCTGTCTCTATTTAGGTGGGACCAGCTGACCCCTCTGGTCATCCCTCCCACCCTTAATCATTCTGTGTTTCTGTGTTTTGGCTGCTCCATGAGCATCTCCCCTGGTTCTGAATATCCTTGGAGACACTGCTATTAATCTCTCAATCTCAGTGTTCCACACAGTTTAAAAATCCATAAGGACAGTCAGGCAGGCTGTTGAATTATTCTTTCATGGAGAAAACAAGGCTGTCTGGAGAGCAGCAGAGATCTGCCATGGTTCACAGCTATCACAGGGCTGGAACACTTGATCTCTTCATTTCCAGAGATGTCACACTGACTGTTTGTTTTTCTGTTACAAGCTCTTGTAGCTGGTGAGAATTGGGGGTCAGCTACAGGTTCTGATAAAAGAAATCCCTGGTCCCTCCTGCTGCTTCCAGCACAAGCCTGGAGTAAGGGCTCTGTTCACACTGGAACCAGTGGACCTGCTCAGCTGAGCACAGTTAGGGAAGTGTTAATTGGAATTTTTAATTGTAATTGGGGGATATATTTTTCTCTTCTGAAAGAGGTGAAGCCTCCTGCTGTGTCCCCCAAGACCAGGACCTCTTCCTGCTGATGAGCAGGAGCAGCATCTTTGGAGGAAGCCAGGACCAAGTGGCTGCTGCTCGTGGCACTGGTGAACTGGCAGAACCCAACCAGCCTTTGTGGACGTGCACTCCTTGGAGAAAACACGTTCCTGCCCCATAACATGTGTCCACCACTCTGGTGGCTGGTCCTGCCACGTGTGAGAGGGATGGTGGAGACAGGGACTGACTCCCCTCTGCCTTTGCAGCAGCCACTGGATGGGATTCATTTCCCGTGGCCCATCCAGCTGGTTCCCCGACGGGGCAGCTCGTGGGGATGGCGCTTCCCTTCTCCACTTTGGGTTCTGTTCCTGCAGAGGTGACAACTTTACAGAGGAGACTAATGACCACGTGTTGCTGGGACACTGCTGGGAGCCCATCTGGAGCTGCCCTGCCTCCCTGGGAGCAGCTGGTGAGCAAAGGCAGCAGAGGGAGCTGCCCCAGCAGAAGTGGAGGAGGTTGACCCCGTTCCTCCCTGACAGGGCTGTTAGCTTTTTAGGATCAAAGCTTTTCACATTTGGTCCCTGCACTTGAAGAAGCTCAAGTGTTTCCAGTGCAGACATTAGTGATTCTGGCTCTGCTCCCTGCCACCAGCCCCGCTCTGCTTTGCGAGCCTTCTCCTTGAAACTGGAGTTTACAAAAATAAAACCTAGATTAAAGCCAGTGCAGCTGCCCTGAGGTTTAAATCGATGCTGGTATGATGTGTTGCCAAAGAGAGAATTACTCAGGAGTGTGGATTAGAGCTGTTTGTCTCCAGGAAGACCTGGTCTTCAAAGCCAGGGAATTTTCCCAGCTCTAGCTGGTGCATCTCCAGACACGAGGCTCTGGTGCCCTGCTCTGTGGGCACCAGCCCGTCAGCTATCTCGTTTTTATCTCAGCTTCTTCATCTCCTTTCTTCTTCTTCATCTCTTTTCTTCCTGTCTGGTTTGGTATTCTCCCATGCTCCTACTTTGGCTGGAATTTGCTGGCCAGGGCTGCCCTCCAGCCTTCCCTGTGCTGTCTCTCACCAGCTGTAAAAACTTCAAGGCTTTAAAAAATATTTTTCTTCCTGTTGGGAGAAAGGTTCCATTTTTTTGTTGTGTTTGCTTGTTCTAAACAACCCACGCTCCTGCAGCACTGCTGAGGGTCCACATGCTCGGGGAAGGTTTAGAAACTCCAGTTTTTGGCCTCTGCTGGGTCTGAGCTCTTGCAGGACTGTCTGTGCCATGTGGCAGTGCCCCAGAGCAGCAGGACTGGGCTCCTGTGCCAGGCTGCTCGTGGGGATGGAGGAGGGATGGGGAGGGCAAAGGGCTCAGGGTAAGGCTGGTGTTCAGCAAAGCACCTGAGGGAAGTTCTCCTTCCCCCCAAAGCCCCGGCAGTGCACTTGTAAAGAGCCCTGGCCTCAGTCTCTGTCCCATGGGGAAGGCAGGGGGATGCTGGTCTCCCAGAGATCCCTGGATTCCTGGGCTGCATGGAGCCTGCTGTCCTGCTCTCCTTGTGCCAGACACTGGGGCTCTGAGCTCACCTGGGGGACTTCAGCTTCGGCCAGAGATGTGCCTGGGGAGGTTGTGAGTCCTGCCCTGGCTCCAAACATCAGCTCTCTGTAATTGCCAGAGGGGTACTCTGCCTGGGATTGGGATGGGATTGCTCAAGGAGCTCTCTGACCCCGGGGCAGGGGGAGGCACAGCAGGGAGAGTCACAGGACTGGCAGAAGTGATGTGACAAACTGACTGCCCAGAGTCCCCTGTCCCCTGCCAGGCCCTGTCCTGTCACAGGAGTGACCCAGGGCCTCGGGCTGGACCCCCTGCCCAGGGAGTGAAGACAAAGCAACGAATTTCCCAGTTTTGCAGGTGCTCGGCCCTGGCTTTGCTGGGATTGCTGCCTTTGAAGGGAGCTGAGCCTTCCCCGGGGGAGTTTTGGACAAGCTTGGGCTGTGGCTCAGCAATGCTGATGTGAATTGTTCTCCACCCTTCAAAACACCTGTATTTCTGGGGGCTTGTGTCTAAAATACGTTAGAGGAAGGGGAGGAGGATGAACCTGGGGAGCTCTGGATAGTGCATTCCATGGTACCATTCCATGGTTCCATCCACAGGGCATGTGGATCCGAAGAAGCTGAAATGTGTGTGATGGGAAGGAGCTGGTCCCAGCTGGCTGCAGGGAATGGTGGAGAGGAAGGTGCTGGGGAATGCTCCGAGGTGTTTTCAGAGAAGGAATGACTGAGGCAGCGGTGGCTGTTTTGATGGGTTCAGGCTTTGGTTATTAATGTTCCATTTCTGGCTGGTTTGTCCAACTCCTTAACAAGGTCATGGCTGTAAAACAAAAATAGCGTCCACGAGGGATCTCAACCTTCCCTGTGAAACCTCCTTAAAAAAACGCAGTCTGGGTCTTTAAAAATACAAATTCAGCCTGGCAGAGGGGAAGGGTGAGCCACCAGATTCCCCCCTGAATAGCAAATTTCTCCCAACAAACGGGGACCTGCTTCTTTATGTGTCGAGACCCCAGGATGGTTTAATTTCTGTGTCAGTGCTAATTGATTGGAAGCAACAATTTTGCCAGACAAAGCTGTAAATTAGTTTCAAATGGGGGAACCGGGCCACCCACTGCCCAACTATCGTATTGCAGTAACAACATTAAACATGGAGCAAACCATAACCCAGGGAAGGAAAACCCAAGTGAAACCAGATTTCCACTCATTCCCTTTCCCCGGGAAAGTGGAACCAGATGGTTTGTGGCTTTGATAATAAGTGAGGCTGATTCTTTCAGATACAGCTTAGGCTAAGTATCACACAAAGGGATGGGCTGAGAAGCAAAACCTCACAGGCCTGAGCTGCGCCTCCGGAGACCATCGGCATGTAAAACCCTCCCAAGGAAAACATTACAGAAGATTGTCTGCCTAATTGCAGCCGAGCCTCTCTCGCTGGGACGGCCCCTCTCATCGCCTCCTGCGAAATCCCAGCGCCACTCCCATCGCTTCCAGCCGTGGATGCAAATCCCTCGCTGTGTGCGGGGCAGCGCTGCCCGCCCTGCCCGGCAGCGGGGCTGGGGCTGGGCAGAGGGGAGTGATGGTCCCCAGAGCCAGCTGAGGGATACCCGGACCCTGCAGCCAGACTTTGGGACTGTCACAGGATCACGGGATCGTTTGGGTTGGAAAAGCCCTCCCAGCCCATGGATCCCCCCTGTGCCCCATCCCCACCTTGTCCCCAGCCCAGAGCACTGAGTGCCACGGCCAGGCCTTCCTGGGACACCTCCAGGGATGGGCACTCCAACCCTCCCTGGGCAGCCCCTGACAAGGCCTGACCACCTTTTCCAGGGAGAAATTCCTCCTGATGTCCCACCTGCCCCTCCCCTGGCACAGCTGGAGGCTGTGTCCTCTCCTCCTGTCCCTTGTTCCCTGGGAGCAGAGCCCGACCCCCCCCAGCTCCCCCCTCCTGTCAGGGGGTTGCAGAGCCAGAAGGTCTGTTGGGGTGAGGAGTTCTGAGCAGCTCTGAGGTTGGCCCACAGCTCTGTGGTGGAGCTCAAGCTGACTCATATCTCCACTAACTGGGAGCTCTGCTGCCTTAGAGCCATTTCCTGCATCACTTGCTGGCTCTGGGTCTGTGTCAACAGCCCCGTGCACGTGATGGGCTCTGGGGTTTCAACCCTGAGCTCTGAGCTCCAGTCAAAACTCAGGAGTTCCATGTTTGTTTGTTAAATGGTGAGCTTTGTCCATCTTCTGTTCATGCTGGCTGGCTGGAAACAACCAGCAGGTCCTTCTGAAGGACAGGTGGAGTTGAGCATCAGCCCAACAAAACCTTTATTTGATCCAGGTCTTGATATTCGGGAGGTAAAACTTCTTCCAGGTAAAGATCTCTTTTGGCTTTTTGTCCCTCATGGAGTAGAATAAAGAAACCCATCGTGAGGAGCCTCTGTCCTGCCAAAGACCCGTGCTGTGCTGCTGGCTTGGTCCATGTTTGTGGTTGGACTTGATGACCTTAGAGGTATTTCCCAACCTTAGCCATTCTGTGACTCTATTTCCTGCCCTAACAGGGACACTCCAGCAGCAGCAAATGCTGCAGAACACAAGGAAAGTCTCCAGAGGGACATGAACGTGTGATACTTGGTTCCAAGTACAATTATCCACATATTCCCATAGCATCTAATGCCCTGTTCCTGGGGCAGCACACTGGTGGGCTGGAGACGGATGAACTCTAGCCTCTGCCCTGGAAAAGCTGATGGAAATTCCTTCTGCCTTCCATGGAGTTCAGTTCTGGGCACAGAAAACTTCATCTGGGCTGGGAAATCCCCTCTTCTCCAGGCTGGTGTCTCCTCACAGCCACAGCGGCCCTGGAATGTGGAAGGGGGGGGGCTGAGGGAAAAGTTTTCTGACTTTTCCCTTATTTTTGGTTTTGAAATGTTACTTTTTTCCGAGCCAAGTCTTCCCACAGCCGCCCTGGGAATTGGCTTGGCAGGGGGGGTTTCCTCGTGCTGCAGAGGAGCAGGTACGTGCTGGAGCAGCAACAACGAGCTCCTGTGGCAGCTTCTGGGAAGCGACGGGTTCAGGGGAGCTGCCTGTGCGTGGGGCTTGGATGAGGGCTTTAAAAAACCATCAACAAGTAATTGCAACTTCCTCTTGGCCTTGTGGTGAGGCAGCTCCGAGCTGTGAAACCGCTGGTGTTTGCCGTGAGGATACACAAAACAGACACCCCCAGCTCGCCCCAGCGAGCGCTGTGCAATCCCTCCGAGCTCCCTGTGGGCTGCTTGAGCCACAGATGCAGAGTCTGACATCCAAACACACAACAGAAGGTGGGTAGGAAGTGCTACACAGCCCTACATATGTGTGTGTGCTGCTCGTGGAGAGGGTTTCTTTCTCCTCTTCTCCCAGTCAGGGAGCAGCAGAGCTGTGATCCTGGTATTCCTGCAGGGATCTGCTGGGCTTTTGGCCGTGCTGAGGGACGGATGGGGCTGGGTGGAGGTTGGGTAGCCAGGCCTCGAGGAGATGGAGTTAGTGCTGCTTGGTGTCTGCCCTCAGCTGTGCTTGTGCTACTCCCCAGCCTTTGCTTTGGTCACATGTGGGGACAAAGGCAGGACAGGGCTGTGGTCACTGAATGCCCTGCAAGCCCTGAGGGTGGTCTGGCAGGTTGGATCCCTGGGCTGGTGCTGGTCTCAGCCCCTGTGTGACTGAGGCACTCCATCTCTGTGTGCTCCTCACAAGGAGGACATTGAGGGGCTGGAGGATGTCCAGGGAAGGGAATGGAGCTGGGAAGGGGCTGGAGCAGCAGGAGCAGCTGAGGGAGCTGGGGGGGCTCAGCCTGGAGAAAAGGAGGCTCAGGGGGGACCTTCTGGCTCTGCAACCCCCTGGCAGGAGGGGGGAGCCGGGGGGGGGTCGGGCTCTGCTCCCAGGGAACAAGGGACAGGAGGAGAGGGAACGGCCTCCAGCTGTGCCAGGGGAGGGTCAGGTTGGACATTGGGAAAATTCCTTCCTGGAATAGAAGGACCAGTGGAACAGGCTGCCTGGGGCAGCGGTGGAGTCCCCATCCCCTCAGGGGTTTAAAAGCCATGTGGATGTGGCCCTTGGGGATATGGGTTAGTGTGGCCTTGGCCATGCTGGGAGAACGGCTGGACTTGATGACTTCAGAGGGCTTTTCCAACCGAAATGGTTCCCTGGAATGGGGCGGGGCTTCCACTGCCGGCCACACCTGTCCAGGTGCGGCGTTCTGGCCTCTCCCAGAGCTCTCTCTCCCTCCACACACGTGGACACTTCAGCTGTCGCCAGTCTGCAGGCCGGGGGATGCCCTGGCTCTTGTACCTCCTGCACCTCACCCCCTGCATCACTCCTGGGTCACGTCCTGGGAAAACCCAGGAACAAGTGCCCTTGTCCTCGGGGCGGCCGAGCCGGGCTGTGCCTGACGAGCGGCAGAGCTGTTCCTCTGTTCCTTTGGCAAAGGGCTTGTGAAACACAGGATGACACAGCCTCGGAGACGCGTAGGAAATTCCCATCACAACCGGAGAACACCCCGTGGTCCTTGAACTTGTGAGGACTCGCAGCTATCATTATGCATGCGGCATCTTCCCCCCTGGGTGCCGGTGGAATTACAATGCCGGGTTCTCCCAGGCTAATCGCTGTTTTGAACAACAAGATTGATTGCTTTCTCCTTTAATTATTTGCAGATCACTGAGACTTTGCAGAATGCTCTAGGTGACATAAACCGCAGTTTAGTGTGTTGGCATTTGCCCATCTTGGGGATTTTTCCAGCTTAGCCACCAGCCGGGCTGTGGGAAAGGAGGAGTGCAAACATCCCTGTCCTCTAATGACCCGACTCGCATACATGCATTAATTCTGCCTTAATGGGGTGCTTTGGGGAGCAGACTGGGTGTCTCGTCCCTGTCCCCATCCCTTTCTGATTGCCGTGCTTGAATTCAAGCACTTAACAGCTTTTGGCTGCTAATTTGCAGCTCAAAACCGTCGGTAGCAAATCAGACGGTGCCCGTTTGTGCGACACTCACAACCCGGGTCGGGGCTGTTCCAGCGGCTGCTGCCCGGGGGCAGCGCCTCCAGCTCCCCGTGCCCGAGGCCGTGGGGCTCCGGCCCGGCCGCCCTCGCCCTGCTCGCTCCTGGGGGGTCACTGTGCTGCTGCAGCTCTGCTGACCTGGAAACCGGCCTGGACGAGCTGTCTGGCAGCGGCTGTGCCTGGGAGTCGTCGTGGCGTGCTATTTAAACCTCACAGATCTCTGCCTTCTTAAAAGGTCACAATATCTGCATCGACTTTTACAGCTCAGGCTGCTGGAGGGCTGGGGAAGATCTTGTGCTTGTCGAGTCACATTCGGGGAGAGCAGCTATTCCCGGCGTCACACCGAAATAGCTGTTCCCGTTCTGGGAAGGACGTTTGGCTCTCGGGCTGCCGAGGAAGAAGAAATGTGGGGCTCGTTGAGGCTTCACAGCCTGTGAAGCTGTGCTGTGAGGCAGCACAATGTCCTGCAGAGCTCCCGCTCTGCACCTCACTGCCAGCCCTGCCTGTCCAGCTGACCGAGTCCCTTCCAGCACCTCACATCCACCTTCCAGCACCTCACATCCACCTTCCAGCTCCTGTGGGGCACGGGAAGGAGTCTGGGGATTCAGAGGGCCCTGGGGTGCCCCAGCTCCAAGCAGGAGCAGGAGGGCACATCCCAGGCCAGGCAGGAGGATGCCGAGAGCCACCTTGTCCATTAGAGTGAGGAGTTTTTGTGCTGAAGAAACAAACGAGCTGTAGAGAAATGCACGTCTGCCATATAATTCCAATTAAAGCACAGCTTGGTGCTGATTAGATCTAGAAGTTACATCAAGAAAAGGAAAAAATGTAAATAAGCAGTATTATTTTTCCCCCCTCGTCCTTTCGACAGATGGAGCCGCGCTGATTAACTTATCTGATCTCTGGTGAAAGAACAAATTGTTGATGGGAAGCTCGTTGTGGGTTCTCGCTCTGGATGACGCCGTGTTTGTTCCCCGCACATGGAGCCGCTTCCTCCGGCCCCGCAGGCGGCCAGAGCAGCCTGGCCTTGTCCCCACACTGTCCCCACACTGTCCCCACACTGTCCCCACACTGTCCCCACACCATCCCCATCCCAGCAGCCACTGTCCCTTCCTGCTGGTGACGGGCTGGCTCCGTCTGCTTTCGGGAATAAGGTTTTTCTTAAATGAAATCACTTCCTTGGAGTAATTACATCAGCTAATTAGGGACCTAATTGGCTAATAAGAGTGAAGTGGCAGTTTCTTCCCTGCACGGAGAAGGAACAGGGTGTAATGGCAGGAAATCTGGGGAGCTCCAGGCTGCCAGGGCCCGCGGTGGTGGGGACAAGTGGTGAGGAGGTGCTGGTGAGGCATCAGCCCGTGCTGTCCTTTGGCTGCTCATCAGCCTCGTCTGCAGGGACACGAGCTCCAGGCTCCAGGAGCTGCCAGCACAGTACTGGGGACGTGGGAACAGGGGCTGTGGGTGTTGGATCAGTGCAGAAAGTCTCCTGGGGAAGCAGGAGACTGGTTGGGCCCCATCAGCCTCCAAAGGCTGAGCCCACAGAGTCAGGGAATGCTTTGGGTGGGAAGGGACCTTGCAGCCCTTCTCATTCCACCCCCTGCCATGGGCAGGGCACCCCTCACTAGCCCAGGTTGCTCCAAGCCCCGTCTGACCTGGCCTTGGACACTCCCAGGGATGGTGAGTCCACAGCCTCATCCTCCCTTCCTCTGGGCTCGGCCCCGCTGGTGTTTCTCCTTGGGAGGAAGGTTTGGGAAGGACCAGAGGGAAAGGATGGGTTTTACTTTCACCATCTCTTTGTTTCAGACGAAGGGAGCCACGAGCACTGCCTGGGTCTGTGGTTTGGCTTGGCTGCCTCCTCGGGAAGCCCTTGGATGTGGTTTCCTTGCCGAGGGCCCGGGGTGTGAGCTGGAGGCCTGGATGCTGTTCCCCACTCTGGCACTGGCTTGGTGTGGCCTTGAGCAAATTTCTCCACAGCTCTGGGCTGCTTTTTCTACTCTTTGCCAGCCTTGCCTTATAAGTGACCTCCTTGGAGCAGAACCATGTCTGTGTGTACCCACAGCAGACTCTGGTCTTGTCTGGAGCCACGTCGACTCCATCCCAAAATGACTTGGGCATCTAAATACAGCCTGACTATTCCTGTGAGCATCCAGCTGGGAAATTTAAGTCCTTATTCATGTGTGATTGAATAGCTGCTGTCTTGGGATTCACAGACTGACTGTTCCTCAGTTGTCATCTCCAGATCCACGAGAGCCAGAGCAGCCCCTGGGGCAGCTCTGGGAGAGCAGAATGTGGAAGGTACCTTCTTACCAAATGCAGGTTGCAACATCCACCTGGAGCAGCTGGAGACTGGATGTACCAGAGAATCATGGAATATCCTGAGTTGGAATGGGCCATCAAGGATCATCAAGTTCAACCCGAGGTGCCTTCAGCCTCCTGCTTAGAAAGGTCACACTTTGCAACATACGTGGCTCCAAACTGCTGGTTTCCAAGGCGTGTGGCACAACCCCATGTTCTTTCATCCTGAAGCTCTAGATAAGCCAAAATCAAGGCCCAGCAAGAGCCAGAGGTGTTCCCAAAGTCCATCCTTCCGTCCCTCTCATTCCCTAGAGTCATCCCGAGCTCCGTGTTGGTGCCAGGTCTGGCTGAGCCAAGGAGGGGTGGTGGGATCCGGCTCTCAGCTGTGGGTCTGCCTCTCTCCATACGCCCAAAGCCCCAACCAGCCGTGGTTGCAGTGGCTGCATTTCATGGGAAAGCCCTGCAAAGTGGAATTTCTCACCATCTTCACCCCTCAGTAAAACCAGCTGGCTGAGTTCGCTCCCCAGTCGGCCCCTGTGCAGATTTAACCTGAGCTGGGAGTCCGGGCCGAGCCAAAACCAAGAGAATTTTGTGCGGTTTGGGGTTTACTGTGAACATTTCAGCAGGTTCTAACACAGAGCTACTCCTCTGGTAACGTAACTGCTTGTTGGGTGTTTAAATTACAGCCCAGGATACTCCCTGGGACGCTGTCACACGCTCCACAGCCTTCCCAGCCCTTTGCAGATGTGCCACGAGGTGCCACGGAGCGAGGCCACGGCCCTCGGGCGGGACAGCCCAACCTGCTCCGGGATGTTTTTGCAGCTGGAAGAAAAAGGCCTCGTAACACTTAAGGATAAGTCGGTTTCAAAGTATTTTTGTAGCACATAAAAGAATATTTTATATATAGAGAGAAGAAAACAGGCGAGGGAAGGATGTTAAACTCCTCCAGTAAATTGCTCGGGGAATTTTTGCTCCACTCTGGTTCTACCGGAGGGAAGATCTTGCCCTGGTGATGATGTTGAGCACCAGGCAAATGTCTCAAGCCAAGAAGAGCCCGGGCTGCCCGTGGTCCCTGGGGGCTCGAGGGTGACAAGTGACACAGCCAGGTGAGGGTGTCTCTGGGCAGGGGACTGTGGAGCACAGGTGATGCCTTGATCCCTGTGGGGCCCTTGGGGACATGGGGACAATCCCAGCCCCCTTGGATGGCCTGCTGAGCTTTCCTTCATGGGATGAATTAGCTCAGGAACCAGCATCTTCCTGGCAGGATTTTTTTTTAAAGAAAAAAAAAAACCCTTAAAACTGATTGTTCACAGAATTTGGGTTTCCGGGGGTGTTTGCTCAACAAATCAAGGAGAAACCAGTGCTCCCGAACAAGCCTTTCTTGTCTCTCTTACTTGAAATAGAATTTTGGTTTCTGAAGTAAAACAACAAAAAAAATCAGTTTCAAATCGACGTTTTGACTTGAAATGTCATTTTGTTTTTAATTGAAGAACCAGACTGAAATGACATTTTGAGTCAAAATGTTAATGTTTTGTTTAGACATCTCCCATGGGAAAATTTAAATGTTTCAGCAGGGCTGACATTTCCCTGTGAAAGAATCCCCAAAAATGGGGGTTCTCTCCAAACAGGGGTGAGGAGGGTTCCAGGACGGGTGTTTGCACAGGCTCTGCAGGGGAGGGTGGGGTTCAGAGGGGCAGGAGGGTGTCCCTGGGGGTGTCAGTGCCCAGACCTCTGTGCCTGCTCCTCGTGGCAGCGAGGGACGGGCTGAGGGCTCTGGCAGTGGAGCTGAGCCGGTCACCAGGCTAATGCTGGGCTGTTAAGCTGCTGCATCTCCACCAAATCCTCTGGCACTTGAAATAATGAGCTCTGCTAATTCTGTGTGTTTTATGCACCCTCGCTGGGATGGGGAGATCCTGCCTCTCCTCCGCTCATGGGGCTGAGCTCTCCGGCCCCAAACCTGGGGATGTCACTAATTCCATCCAAGGAAACGCTCCTGTGTGGAGCAGAGGGGAGCTTTGCTGGAGGCCCCCACCCACAGCAGCCCCTGTGCAGCAGCAGAGGTCCCTCCCGAGGGCTCCAGCCGGGCGTGGGGGCGACTCCGGGGAGCAGAGAGCGGGAACTCCGAGGTGGGGAAGAGGATTGCTCGCCCCGTGCCAGCGGGGAGGTTCCCCAGTCCCACCGCGCTCCCGGGGCACGGTTTGCTCTTGCTCCAGGGACACGGTTTGCTCTTGCTCCAGGGACACAGTTTGCTCTTGCTCCAGGGGCACAGTTTGCTCTTGCTCCAGGGACACAGTTTGCTCTTGCTCCAGGGGCACGGTTTGCTCTTGCTCCAGGGGCACAGTTTGCTCTTGCTCCAGGGACACATCCACGCTGAGCACTGACGTGCGGGAGCAGGTCCCGGCTGTGCTGGGAAGGGGGAGGGAGCGGGATGAGATGGGGAGTGACACCTCCTGGCACGGCTGCCAGAGCCCAGCGCGGGGCAGGAGTGAGTCCTGACTGCTGGGGGTCCCACGAGGATGGGGAGGGGAAGCTCCCTGGGCAGCTCTGTGCAGGGATCAGAGGAGGAGCAGAAGCAGAGCATCCCGAATGCTGCCTGGTGTGGGGAGAGCGTGGTGGTCTGTGCCCAGCTCTTGGGGTCCCTGCTGGGAGGGGTCCCACTGAGTCCTGACCACAGCTCCACCTCCTCTTCCCCCCTGTTGGGTAGCTGGAACAGAAATGGCAGGGCAGGAGCGTTACCCAGGAGGGCTAAAGGAGGTTTTGACAAAGTAGATAATCTCTGTGTTAGGATCAGCAATCTGGAAGTGTCCAAGGGCAGGAGAGGGGAGAAATGCTCTTGAGGAAGGGCATCTCCTGTGGGATCTAGAGCCATGTGTGCCTCTGGGGGGCTGCTCTGGGTATGGCTTGGAGCAGGGAAGGATGAGACATTAGCAGTGCCAACATCCAGCATCTTGAGCTGGACCCTCACTGTGCTCCTAGCTCCTGGTCCCTTGTGCTGGACACCTTTGTGCAGATGATGGGCTCCTGCCGTGCTGCCAGGGGCTGCTCCCCCAGGTGAGCCCACAAACTGCCCCCCAGCGATAGCAGGGAGCCAAATAAGCCAAAATGCCACCCCAGAACAGAGCAAAAGAGGCCCTTTCCCTGCTTTTCTTTCTGGCTAAATTAGGGAAAATGCCACGAGTCTCTGAAGACACCGAGGGATGGCTCCAGCAGGAGCAGAATCAGGTGACAGGTTTGTCTGAGTCTCCCAAAACCACCTGATTTGGGTAGTTTTGGCTTCTCCGCACCCAGGGACACGTGAGGAGGTGGCTGCCGGCTCCCAGGAACCAGGGGTGGTGCTGAGCCTCTCGGGAGGAGATTAAAACCACATGGATTCTCCTCCTCAGACAGCCTGCCCGGGGGTTAACGCAGTGTCTGTTTGCTTCCCCCTTAACCAGAAGGAAAATAACTTTCAGAAAGCTCTGGTGGTTGCTGTGTCTTGGCAGTCTCTGTGCCGTGGGATTGTGCTGGAGGGCTGGGATGGGCTCAGGCAGGAGCTCCACGTCTCCCTCTGGCCTCAACCTGGCACAGGGAGCGCAGACACACGGCTTGGGGATGAGGGACTGGGGCTTGAGCATCGCCCCAGGCTGTTCAGGGCCCACCTTCTGCACAGACCCACGTGCAGCCTCTAAAGGACAGTCCAGTCTGGAGCAGGCAGATGTTTCCAGCACAGCCCCCTGTGTGCTCTCAGCCTTGGCACGGCTGCGCTCAGCCTGGGCTCGGGCGCTCCGCTGCTTCCCAGCACAGTGGGAGCGCTGTGGCTCTGGGCTCTTCCCAAGACACAGGTTTTCCATTTCTTTCCCCTGGTTTTGTTTTGTGACAATAAAAGCCCTGCGGCGACGCAGAGCTCTGCAAGCAATCCCTGCTGGTAAAACACAGCAGCCCGCGGAGCATCCGCCCGCCAGGGAGACGGGGCTGGGCCCGGGCCTCCGTGTTTGCTCTCGAGGTGTTTGCAAACACTCAAATTATCTTTAATTGTTGCTGAAAACCAACCAAACAACATCTCCCGTGTCAGACACCGCTGTGTCCCAGCGGCGTTCCGGTGTGCGCCGGGAGCTCCCTCGCTGCCAGCAGGACCTGAACCCCGCAGGGGAGATCGGGAGGAGGCTTTGGCTCGTCCCTTTGTGGGGAGCCGGGCTGTGCTCTGCCTGTGTGTGTTCTCCAGGGTTTTCCCTGCCTCCCCTGTCCCCTCTCGGAGCGGGAGGACGGCGGGATGTGCTGAGCAGAGGCAGGAGCAGGGCAGTGGCTCCTTTTGGCCATAGCAGACAACCCTTAATGTCAGCTGAAGGTCCCTGGGAGCCCTGGCCGGCTCTGCTGCCAGCACGGCCCGTCAGCTCGTGTTAAGGACCCAGCAGGGCCAGCCCGGGCTCCTCTGCAGGAGCAGCCCCCCAGCCCAGCTCCTGCCCCTCCTGCCCTCCTGCCCCTCACGGGCCGCGGGGCTGGGGGCACATTCCCAGCTCCAGCCGGACATCTTGAGGTTCCCATTACCCAGGGAAACCACAGACCCGTCTGTGCTTGGGTTTAATTGCTGCTTCTCTGAAGCACTTCAAAGAATGTTTCTAACCGCAGTATGTGGCACATATTATTAGATTTGTTTTTGGAATATAATGATAAACTGTTGCCATTATGGAGGTAGACGTAATTATCTGAAATCTATTTTAATCTATTCTGCCTTTTAAATATTCTATGTTCTCTTTTAATAAGAGGTAGCATCCACCCTTTGATGTTATAGCGGAGGTGTAGAAAGCTCTCCTCTCCTTGCTGCAAATGTTAATTGAATAGCCTCCCTTTCTCTTCATTAGCCGCATTAGCTTGCATTAACACCTTTTAATATCTCTTTAAAATCTTGTTCAATTTACTTTCTTTAATCTTTTCCTTTCCCAGAGTGTTGCATCACTTTGATCCTCATCTTCTTCTTTTCTTTGATGACAACTCGGAGTTTAATTTGTATTTGAATTGAAATGGAAATTTCCTAATTCCCCAGAATTCAGCAGGCATTTTACAGGGGTTTGGCATCTGCATTAACATTTGGGGCTGCCCGTGCAGGGAGGGGGCCTGGGGAAGGGACCCTGCAGCCCCCCAGATTGCTGCCCTCCCCTCCCCTCCTCTGCAGCTCCGTGCTGCTCTGCTGGCAGATGCCTCGGGGATCACAGACAAGGTTAATAAAGGGCTTCTGCAGCACCTTGTTCCGGGCCTGGCTCCCAGATTCCGGGTGTTCCTGGTTGTGCTGAGCTGAGCTGAGCCGTGTCAGTGCTCAGTGCCAGGGAGGATGTGCCAACGAGGGGCAGGAAGATCCCCCATCCCTCCACATCAGTCAGGCAGCAGCACTCAGGAGCAGCTACTGAGCTTGTCAGAGATCCTGGGAATCCTGGAATCCTGGAATGGTTTGGGTTGGAAGGGACCTTTAATGGTCATCCAGTCCCACCCCTTGCCAAAGGCAGGAACATCCCAGGTTGCTCCAAGCCCTGTCCAACTGGCCCTGGACACTTCCAGGGATGGGGCAGCCACAGCTTCTCTGGGAAACCCAAGGCCCTCTCCAGCTCTCCTGGAGCCCCTCTAGGCCCTGGAAGGGCCTCTCAGGTCTCCCTGGAGCCTTCTCTTCTCCAGGTGAATCCCTCCAGCTGTCCTAGCCTGGCTCCAGAGCAGAGGGGCTCCAGTCCTTGGAGCATCTCCATGGCCTCATCTGAGCTGTCTGATTATATTTTTTTTTAGGATTAAAATGTAATGAATCAGCTCTCTTTAGAAAGAAATACTAATTTTTTTAAAGACTTTATTCCTGATGCTCTTCATCAGGGCACTTGATATTTGCTAAAAAACACCTTGGTGTGGATTTTAACAATAACATCAGAGATGAGTCACTGTTTTCTGAGCACTTTAAGTGGTACTTGGTGAACCCAAAAGGAGAGATTGTTGATTGGTACATTATTCTCAGGGTTTGATTCTTGATTTCTACAAATCCTTTCCTTCTCCCTGTGCATTTGCCCAGCCTTTCAGAGGGGAGACTGTTACCCTGGGCTGGGTCCATGGCTGGGTCTTGCTTTGCACCGGGTGGCTCGGCAGGAAAATTGAAGGGCAGAGGGGACCCTGTGATCCCCCCTCTTCCAACCCTCAGCACCAGGAACACGGAGACAGTTTGTGCCAGCATCCAGGTGACTTGTCCCTGTGTTCCCCACCCCTGTGACTGCCCCTGACACAGCGAGGGCCCAGAGCACCCAAGGGCCTGGGTGTTGTGTTGTGTGTGTTGTCCCTCCCACACAGTCACAGGTATGATGTGACCTCGAGCTCGGCTGCATGCTGCATGTGCTCCAGCCCATCCCACTGGCCCATCCTCGTCCCTCCAGCCTCCCAGCCCTTCCTCACAGCCAGTCCCTCTGGACCCCTGTTGTGCCCCTCACCTCCCTCTCTGCGCAGGCAGGGCTGAGGTGAGGACCCGGGAGCGCTTTCGGCAGCCCCGGAGGGATCCTTCCTTTCTGGCTGGAGCTGATGTTGTCCCTCCTAAAGCTCACAAAGAATCACTGCCTCCAGTGCGGAAAGGCATTGATGTCAGATCTCCAGGGGGAAGGTGTTCTGGAGGGGGAGGACTGTGCTGTGCCGTGCTGCCCTTGTCAGACGACTGCGCGTTCTCAGCTCCACAGCTCTGCCTCGCAGAGATGGGAATTCATGGAGCGTTTTGCATCTTTTCCCTTTTAAATCCCTGTAAAGGAAGCTCTGATTTCTGAAGCGTTGCTCTTTTCCTTCTCTTCCTTTTCGGGGAAGAGGAGCTTTGCTTGGAGGCTCGTGCTTTGCGGATGCTCCTGGGGAAACGGGAGATTTGTCACTTCCCAATCGCTGCATTTCCACCCGCGCCGTGTGATCCTCCATTTAAACCAGAGGCAGCAGCTCAAAGCACCTCCCAGGCTGGCAGGGAAGAGCTGTGTAAGATGGAAGGATACAGGGAAGTGTCTTTAAGGGATCACAGCTTATCAGGGAGAATAATAAATTCCCTGGCTGGGGAGGTACCTTGATGTCGGTCACGGAGCACGACCTTCCCCCAGGCTCCTGTCCCTGAGATGGCACAGCACGAGCACGTGGTGGATGCGACTGGGAAGGAATGAGACAAACTGTGCCAGAGAGCCAGAACTCACAGTGTTCTCTGTCCTTCCTCAGCTCCTCCTCCTCAGCATAGCTGGGGTATGTGTTCTCCTGGGCACACGTGTGGCCTCCTGGATGAAACAGTGTGAGATTGTCCCCGTGTCAGGTGAAGTCTTCTCGCTATTTTTGGACTGAAAGGAGCCCGGGGATGTTACCTACCCAGGTGTCTTCAAAGGGCTCTATTTGGGACAGTCAGCAGGGATGTGCTGTCACAGCTGAACCTTGGACCTTGCTGTGCCCCCTCCCCAGCCAGGCCTGGGGGGCTGAGGACCCACACCCAGTGCCACCTCCATCAGATCAGGCTCACCCCACTCTGCCTGGCTCAAGGGTGCAGGGTGAGGAGGTGGAGGTGGTATGTGGACAAGGCAAACTGCTGTTTCCATCCCAATTTTCCATGCACCTGGTGTGTGCAGCGCTCTTTCGGCTGGCTCAGGTCCTCTCCACTGCTCCAGATCCCTGGGAGAGAAAAACAGCCTGAAGCATTGTTGGTTTTCCTCCCTTTTTACGTCCTGGGAGAGATTTGTCTGTACACTGCGCTTGATTGAAGTGGACCTTTATCTTCCTGCTTATTTTTCCTGTCTCCAACCCCCTCAGCAAACCTCCTGTGCTGGTGAAAACCTCCGGCTGCGAAACCCGAAAGGAACCCCCGCCCCGGAGCCTGGGTGGCACGGAGGGGCACAGGGGTGGGCAGGGGCCGATGCAGCCTGGCAGCCCCTCTGTGGGTGTGTGGGCACCTCGGGCTGCCCTTCCCACAGCCCCACAGTGGGGGATGAGTTATGGCCCCTCTGGAAGAAACCACAGGCCCGGTGGTGTCGCTTGCGCAACGTCCCGTAACAAATTGCAGCAGATCCAAGCCCAGCCCGGGAGTCTCCCGTTCCAAACACATGTTGCTGCCTGATCCTGCCCGCCGGGCCCGGCGCTGTGCCCGGCTCTCGTGGGAGCTCGGCATTAACGAGGCCCTGTAATTCCAGGCCATTTCATTAGGAGCATTAGGGAAAGGTCTGACGACTCCATGTCGTGAGAAGCTTCCCGTGCGACGTTTGCGCCGCTGCTGAGACTCCGTGTTGTGCTTTTACACTCGCTGGTATTTCCCTCATGGGTTCCAGTACAAAAAAAAAAAAAAGACAGAGAGCGTGAAAACCAGCCTCGGTCGGGTTTAATTAGTTTATAGATTGGGAGAACAAAGAGCTCTGTGGTGCTGAGGACCACAGCAAATTAAAGCCTCGCTCGCTGTGGCAGGGCCGGTGGGGAGGTGGGGAATGGGGTGTGCCAGGGATGCTCTTTGCCTGCCCCACTGCAGCTGCTGCAAGGTGCCCTTATACCCCTCATTTCTGGGGTTTGGCTGAAAACTAGAGCAGGATCCTTCTGTGTCCACGAGCTGCCCAGTGGGGTTTGGGATGCTGGTGGACCCAAGGACCGCGCTGTGCCGGGAGGCTTTTGGGGGAGACAGGCTTGGGGATCTCTTGGAAAAAGGCTGCAACAACGCAGCTCCTCAGTAATTTTTGAGACTACAAGGAGATTTAAATAGTGCCGGGAGGTTGTGCCCACATGAAGGGAAATAAACCCGGTTTTCCATGTGCTTTGGTCCAAAGAGCAGCAAGCATCCAGCACAGACTGCGCTTTGCTGGAGAAGGATGTCTTCTACCAGGGTGGTTTGACTTCAGAGGCGTATGCACAAGAATGATGAATATTTCCCATTATTAAATCCAGTTTTATTTGCTTATAACTTTGCAGTTCGCTCGGGGGGAAAGCTTTCTGTGGGCAACGTCTGCTTTAGGTTGAAACTTTGTATTTGGGAAGTTTTGGCGAAAACAATCCGACCACATCTGAGAGCGCCGGGAGGGCAGCAGTCTGCTTTGACATGTTCCAAAAGCCAAATACAACGCAGGCAGGAGCCCCGCTGACATGCTGGGCTGCACGGCCGGGGCGGCCCAGCAGGAGCCCAGCTCCGAGCTGGGAACTGGGAGGACAGGGGAGCCCAGCTCTCCAACCCACGGGGCTCTGCCCCCTCGTTTGCTGCTCCTGGGGACTGGACGTGTCCCAGTGCAGGGCACGGGCTGAGCTGGGCATTCCCTGCTGCTGGGGCAGGAGGGGCAGCCATGGCATCACCCCCCCATGCTCATGAGAGGCTTCCTGGAAGGGGGGAAGAGAAGACAAGTGGAAGGCAGAGGGCTGCAGAGGGGCAGGACGTGGTCCTGGATGCTCCAGGAGCAGCACTGGGAGAGTCCAGCTCCTCCTCCACCCTTCCCACGAGGCTCCCAGAGGAAAGTACAATATTCTTGCATTGCTCAGGCATGCAGCCAGGAGGGAAAGGTGCTCCCAAATCTGTGTTACCATGAGATAGCAGCAAGTCCTGCAGATATGCAGTCCTTTGGTTGTTTGGGGTAATCTGGGCCCGATCTGCCCCATTTCATGCAGGGTTCGGGTCAGCTCCTCTCCCAGTTCACCCCCCTGGCAGCTGACAGGAGGGCTGAGCCTCCTGACACCCTCCCCTGAGCACCCCTGGCACCTCTGAGCCAGGTCAGGGTGTGTCTGGGTTCGCTGTGGGTGAGGCTCAGGTTCAAAGCCCCTCGTAGCCCCGGGTCCCCTCTGCCTCTCGTGCTCCCTGTCCAACCCACTGTGTGTGAATGCTGAAAGGAAGCTGTGCTGAGCTGGGCACGTGCAAAAAGGACCAACATGAAGCCCCTTGTGAGGTCTCCAGAGCTGTGTCTCCGACACACATCCCATGGGATGCTCCTGCCTGCGCCTGCTCAGCGCTGCTCCCCTCCCAGGGCTGTGGGTCTGGTGCCAGGGTTTTTCTGTGCATCCCAGGGATCTATCCCCATGTCACATCCCCATGTGCACAGGGACACTCGGAGGTGCTGGCCATGCCCTGCCACCCCTGTGCAGGGGACAGCAGGGTTAGGATGGGTTGTGCCACAGGAGGGCAGAGACCTGCTCTTCCTCGCCATAGGGCAGTTTGTGCTTCCCCCCCTGTTCTGTCCCACTTTGCAGTGGTGGAAAAGTGGGATTTCTTAGGCTGTGAACCAACTGCTGCAGCTGGGGCTGCCACCACGAGTAACTCCCACCCAGGGCACCGTGCTCCACTGGAGCCCCTTTGGGCCTGTGGCAGCGTTAACACCCAGAGCCAACTGAGCTAAAACATGCCTGGGAAAGAGCAGAGCATCCCCAAGGACAGTGGTTTTGGGATCAGCAAGGTTAATGTGCAGCAGGATGGACCACACTCTTCCAGAATTGCTGCTCCTTGCACTGGGCAGGTCAAATGGGCTTTGGTGGTTTCGTCCCATCCTTTGCCCCGGGGGGAGTTTGGGGACTCTGCCACAGCCTCTTTGAGCTGGGAGCATCTCAGGGCCAGCTTTGCTGTTCTGTTCTACCTCTGTTGCCCACATCCCAGATCCTGTCCCTGGGAATGAAACCCTGATGGTGCTGCTGGCCAAGGAATCCAGGGATCCGCAGTGGTAGCACTTCCCAGCTGCAATTACCTGATAGGGAGTTGAGGGTGGATGCTTGGGCTGCATCTAAACAGGAGCACATCACTGTCACTGACTTTATTTTATCAGTCCTCAAATCCTCCTCGTCCCCCAGCAGCAGGAGAAAAGCCCTTTCCCATTACAGCTGGGCTGGGTTCTCCTGGGCTGTCTCTGAGCTGTGGCACTGGTGTCCATCTGAAGGGCTCATGGAATGAGGACCCATTTCTGTGCAGATATTTCAATGGAAATCTGGCAGGGTTATTAAGCAGAGAGCAGTGAATTTATTCTGGTTACTTATTATTGATAGGTAACATGACACGATTTTAATAATGTTCTCTGATCCTACTGCAGCACAGCGGGGTGGGGATGGAGCAACCCCAGGGGGAAAACAAATCTCCTTCCCATGTTGCTGCAACGTGCTGGTTCATGTGAGAGCGTGGCTGATCCTCGGTGCTGATCCTTCCAGCTGCCCAGGTTGGTCTGGATCATGGGGCGAGCAGGGGGCTCTCTGGCAAAGAGGGTGCTGGACACAGAGAATCCTGGAATAGCTTGGGTTAGGAGGGACCTTAAAGCTCATCTCATTCCACCCCATGGGCAGGGATGCCTTCCACCAGGCCAGGTTGATCCAAGTGGCATCCAACCCCGTCAGCTGGAGAAGGAAGTTATCCTCAACACATTCCAGGCACCTCCTGGGTCGCTCATGCCCTGCTGTGCTGTCTCTCCAACAGATATTGGGGGCTGCAATTCCCCATGAGGAGCGGGGCTTGTGAACGTGCCCCTTTCTCTCTCGCCGAGGGGTGAGAGGCTGCGGGCACTGGCTGTGACCCCGGGGCTCTGTGGGGGCTTCCTGCCCCCAGCCCCTGCCTGCAGACAGCCTTGGCACGGCCACAGCCGGGGTTTGTCCGGGAACAGGCGGATAATCCCGCCGTGGGGTCGGGCTGCCGGTCTCGCATGGGCGAGGGGCTGTGTTGGTCCCCCGGGGCACAGGAAGCAGGAGGAGCCCGGGCTGTTCCCTCACAAAGCCCCTGCAGCTGCAGGAGCCCCCAACCCTGCCCGAGCTGCACTAATCAACTTGCTAATCCTCATTAAAATAACCAAACCCTGCATCTCCGAAAGGGACCCCTGGTCCTTGCAGGACTCGGTGCCGGGCTTGGCTGGTCCCTGCGGGCACCGAGCCCCGGCTCCAGCAGTTCCTGCGGGCAGCCTGGGGAGGGAGAAGGCTTTGGCAAGGCCCCAGCGAGGCCTCATTTGTCCCATGGATTTGCCTCTCCTCCCACTTTGTGGCTGCTTTGCCATTGTCCCTATGAATGAGCCATGGCCCTTGAAGAGCATCTGCTGCTCAGTCGTTTTCCGGGCGCTTCCTGGAGAAGCGGGACCCCGCTGCTCTCGAAGGATCCATCGGGGATCCTGTTTTCTCTCGGATCCATGTGGCAACCGACCCTGCCGGGGTGCAGGTGGTCCTGCTGGGATGCAGGTGGTCTGGTTGGGATGCAGTGGGATGCTGCAGGCACGGAGAGCACCAGCACCCATAGAACTTCACCCCAGCCTTTGCCCCATCCCCCCTGCCAGAGCCCGCTTGGGGCTTGCTGAGCACCGAGCAGCTCCCATCCTGCTGCCAGCCTGGCCAGGTGCCCTGCAGGTGTGTGCTTTGGGGGCAAACTCCTTTCAGGATGAGCAGTGATACCCCCAGGACTCTCCAAGCTGTTTATTCCAACCCTGGAGCCGCAGCTTTGCCGAGCAACTCCGCACGGAGTTTGCTCTGGGTTATGATGTACAGAGGTCTGGAAATGAAAGGGAATATTTTGCCTTTGAAAAGGAGAGGAATCGTGTCTGCTGTGTTAAATTCAGAGACCTGGATGTGGAAGAAGCCACGTGTGTGGGTGTGATGAAAAGCTTCCCAGGAGCTCATCCCACATAATTGGGCTGGGAGCTCTCACCTTGTGTGGAATCACGATGTTGGGCACGGAGGGGACACGCGAGTGGGGGGACATGGAGTGACACACCCTGGGCTGGTGTTTGAACACTGTCTGCAAATCCCAGAATGGGCCATTAGGAATTAAAGAGATGCTGTTAATCTGAGTTGGAAATAAAACAGGACACACACGGGCTCGTCTGGTTGGTCTGGGCTGCTGCTGGTGTCAGCTTCAATTGGAATAAACAAGTGTTGCTCGACTGTTCCGAGCTCCTGGAAGGCAGAGCACTGCTGGGAGCGGGAGGCTGTGCCGCTCCCAGATGAGAACCACTTGCCCAATTCCTGCTCATTTTTAAACACAGGCAGTTGTGAAACCGAGAGGGTACTCAGGGGTGCTCATTACCACTTCTGCCTTGCAAGAGTTTTCCTCCAGCGCCCATAAAAACACTCCTCGCTCTCACGAGAGACTCCACATCAAATATTCAAGGCAGATTACACCGAGAGCCACACAGGAGAAGGGGGGAGGAAAAAAACCTCTAAACTGTTCAGTTGCTTTAATAAAAGAGCCAAAAAGGTTAAGAAAGAGAAAGGGAGGTGGGAGGGAGGGGAGAGGCTCCTTGTTCCTCCTGGGGCAGCGCTGCTGGCAGCGAATGCCAGCGCAGCCCGGGTTTGAAGTGGGTGCTGCTGCTGCTGAGCCAACTCAGGGCACAGGTTATATCACCTGCAGCCAGGAGCAAAATGCTCGGCGGGCAGAACGTGCACGTGGCTGTTCCAGAAACTCCGTGCAGTGCTGCTTTAATAAAAAAGGAATGACTGG
Organism: Manacus candei; assembly: GCF_025592945.1. NCBI lineage: Eukaryota > Metazoa > Chordata > Aves > Passeriformes > Pipridae > Manacus > Manacus candei. The sequence goes on along the minus strand of NW_026138094.1, from coordinate 16,119,274 downwards.
CTGGTGAGTATTCCTGCCCCGGAGCAGTTGGTGGCCTGTTGGAAATGGGTTGGTTTGTTCTTGGTCTACACAGAGGGAGCTCGGCTATTGCTCCTGCTGCTGTGTGGAGGTTTTGGGTGGAAAAAGGCTGAATGTGTCTGGATGGGCTGTCAGTGTCCAGCTGGGCTGTAAACACCCACCCAGGCTGTGTGTCTCCAGCCCGGCTCTGTGTGTGTCTCCAGCCCAGCTCTGTGTGTCCAGCCTGGCTCTGTGAGTCCAGCCCAGCTCTGTGTGTCCAGCCCAGCTCTGTGTGTCCAGCCTGGCTCTGTGAGTCCAGCCCAGCTCTGTGTGTCCAGCCTGGCTCTGTCTGTGAGTCCAGCCCGGCTCTGTGTGTCCAGCCCAGCTCTGTGTGTCCAGCTGGGAATGGAGCAGAGCCAGTCTCTGGTGGCAGGGATGTGGCTCTGCCTGGCAGTCCGGGTGTTCTCCTGGTGCTGTAGTACCACAGTAAAACATTCCAAACCTGTCAAAGCTCCTGAGAGCACGATTTTGCTCCGCAGATAACATCTCCCCCCAAAACATACTTTGCTGTTTCTCTCTCATGTTTTTCTACCGTGTAATTACTTTTCTCCTCCTAATTGTGCTGCCGAGTGTAACCCCAGCTCAGGGGGAGGAGGTGCTGCGTGTGTGACCCTGGTGCCTGGGTCTGGGGAGGTTGTGCCATCCTGGCTGATACAGTGAGTGGGTGTGTGCCCGGGGCTGTGCGGGGGCACTTGGCTCCTGTCACTGAGCAGCACCCGGGGTTGTTTTCCCTCCTTGCACAGCCTGGAGGAGGCTGTGTGGTGCCTGTGTGGTCTCTGAGCCTTTCCCACAACTACCATGTGTTATTAGGGGATGGTTTGTTGTACCAGTGCACTAACCCAGGGTGTCTATAGTGCCCAGAGCCACCCAAACCCTCTCCAGTGCCACCCTGCTCCATCTCACTGCAGGGAGGTCTCCTGGGGGCAAAGCCCCAGACCCTCCCGAGGTGATGTGGTTTGTCGTGGCAGTGAAGTGGTTGTGCTCCCCCTCGAACAGCCCCAGGGAGTCATTTTGCAGTGCCCTGGGAGCCCCTGCTCTGCTGGCCCCTCCTGACATCAGGGTGGGCGTGCGCTGCCAGGGCTGTTTGCTGTGGTGTGTGCTGTCACACCAGTGCTGCACAGGGGACCCCAGGGGGACCCCAATGCCCTTCCCAGGGAACTCAGCCTCTCCCCGGGGTCCCAGCCAGCCCACGGGTGCAGCCTCTGACTGCTCGGGCTTCTCTCCCCCTTCCCCAGGCCCGGTTCCCGCTCCCTCCCCGCGCAGCACCCGGAGTCTCTGCAGAGGAGCCCGTGAGTCACGAGCCACCCACGTCGAGTGTTTATGAACCCACAGGGGAGAAGCACCCGCATTTCAAAGCTGCATTCCAGGAGCCTCCCCCCACCCAGCCCCACACGAGGGGTGCGGGGCCCAGCCCTGCCCGTGAGGGGGTTTGGGGGTGTGGGCTGGCACCTGGGACGGGAGAGATCCCTGTGCCACTGCCGGGCACAGCCGAGGAGCCACAGGCTCCGTGTGCTGTGTGGGCATGGAACGGGGAGCCCAGCCTGCAGATGGAGGTGCTGTGGGGTAGGTGACCTGGGAAGGGTCCTGGATCTAGATGACCTTTAAAGTCACTTCCAACCTAAACCATTCTGTGTTTCTATGATTTTCCAGACCCTCTTTCCCCTCCCATCTTGCCCACAGCAGTGCCCCGTCCCTGCAGGGTTCAGTCCCCTCACACATGGGGTCCCAGCCCAGGGGGGCAGTGGGATCAGCTCCCAGGGGTCTCTGCAGGATGTCCCACAGGACACAGAGCCCTCCCGTGGTGGGCACAGCAGTGGGCAGGCGGTGGCAGACATGGTCCTGAGCAGTGCCGTGGGCTGCTGTGGTTTCCTGCTCAGAAGCAAATGGATTTGTGGCTTCAGTGGATTGACTCAGAGCTGAAGTGTCACTTGGCAAGTGCAGCAGAGCTCCCGCCCCCAGTGCTGCTCCCCAAGTGTCCTCGTCACAAGTGACATCTCCCAGCACAGTTCAGGCAGGATGTGGCCGTGGTTTCTTTTTCTTTTCTTTTTTCTTTTTTTTTTTTTTTAATTTTCCTTTTTGGGGGTATTCTTTCCCCTTCAAGCTGAGATCCTCTCTAAAGAAAACAAACCCCTGTGGCTGGGCAGCTGTCCCAGTGACACACACTGGCTGCAGGTGGGACGTGAGTGCTCCGTGTCTCCGGAGCAGCAGGTCCCACTTCTCCTCCCTGCTGCCACCCCCAGTGCTGGGCTGTGGGAATGGGGCCATGGGAATGGGGTCAGGGTGCTCTGCTCCCTGGCCCCGCAGCAGGGCAGTGCCCTGGGCTGTGGCTGCTCCAGGGTTTCTGCTGAGTGATTTGAGGGACCCGCCGGGTGCTGAGGCAGCTCCATGTCCCGGCTGGTCCCGGCTCCCCGGCCCTGCCCCTGGTGTCTGACGGGAACTGGGGGCCATGGCAGTGCTGGGGGGATGGTTGGACTCCATGATCTTCACAGCTGTGCAGAGCAAAGCAGGGGCAGTTGGCCCTGGGGCTCAGCTCTGGGCACCTCCAGGTCGCTGAACCCCTCGACCTCTTCCTCAAAAGGTTAGCGATGCAGGCGTTTCTTGGGATAGATTTTTGTTCTTGTGGTCTTGCTTCTGGTGGAAATCACTCAGCTTTCCAGAGCACAAACCTCAAGCCACATTTCTGAGCTGGCTCCTCGCTGCCACCGTTCCACAAACCACTTCCTTCCAGGTTCCTGGCAGCCAGTCCCAGTGGGCAACTGAAGGGCAGGAGCAGGGCTGGGAAGAGGAGCTGGGCATCCCCAGCCCAGGCTCTGCTCCAGCAGCAGCCCAGCCAAGGGGGGGTGGCACGATGGGGGCTCAGATGGGGAGCACAGGGCAAGGTATGAGAGAGGAGACAGTACAGGGGGGTGAGAGGGTCTGACTCCAGTGGGCACTGTGGGCAGACAAGGAGAAGCCCCAACCCAGACCCACGAGACTCACCTGCCTGGGAGCTTGGTCAGATCAGCCCCAGTACAGCACTGGGATACCCACAGATCCCATTCCTGCTCAGGCACACAGTCCCACATGGAATCATAGAATCCCAGAATGGTTTGAGCTGAAGGGTCCTTACAGACCATCTAATTCCACCCCCTGCCATGGGCAGGGACACCTCCCACTAACCCAGGTTGCTCCAAGCCCCATCCAACCTGGCCTTGGACATTTCCAGGGATCCAGGGGCAGCCACAGCTTCTCTGGGCAACCTGTGCCAGGGCCTGCCCACCCTGGTGATGCAGCTTTACCATGAACAGAGCTTTTAAAACAAGGCAGATACTTGATGGGATGTTGTTTTTCCTGGAGGTACCGCAGAGAAGGGGGATGTATAAAGGAGCTTCATAAAGCCCCCACTTACACCTTCCCAAACCACAGCCCCCACAACAGATTTGTCCCTGCTAATTTCTTTCCTTGGTGCAATTTCGTTCCTTGGGTGGCAGGATGCAATTTGTGTTGGAGTTTGGCTTTCTAGTGAAACTCTTGGCTTGTCACTCTCAAGGCACAACACACTCCCTAAATAGCAGGCTAAATTTCTCCACCTAGCCTTAAAAAATAAAAGAGTCCTCTGCCAAATGAAAGGACATATTCCAGTATTCTTTGTTGTTGCAACAAATTGGGTGGATACTGTCAGACTTCTGTATTCTGGGAATACTTCCAGAGCCTCTTTTTGTGTGCAAGTCGGTTACCATGTAATTGTCAACTTAAATTGCAGTGTTGGATAACTGAGCTGGGGCTGTGAGATAATCTGCCTGTCTGAGCCTCAGCCCCGCAGCCCGAGGGCCGGGCTGGGCTCTGCTCCCCCTGCCCGTGAGGAGAGGGGGCTGCAGGGTCCCGGGGGATGTTCAGGGGGGCCTGGGAGGGCATTTGTGATGGTATCTTTGCTAAAGACATCCCTGCCAGTACCAGAGGATGGTCACAGAATCCCAGGATCACTGAGTCTGGAAAAGCCCTCCCAGCCCATGGATCCCCCCTGTGCCCCATCCCCACCTTGTCCCCCAGCCCAGAGCACTGAGTGCCACGGCCAGGCCTTCCTGGGACACCTCCAGGGCTGGGCACTCCAAACCTCCCATGGTCCTGCCCCTGTGGGTTGTGGTGAGGGCAGGGGCACGGGGTGTTCCCTCCCTGATGTCTGCCAGGGCTTGGGGGGCATTTCTGGTGGCACCGAGGACGGCCCTGCCCACACGGACTGCGGCAAGGGCAGGGGGACGGGGTGTTCCCTGCCGGCTGCGGGAGGAGATGAGAGGCTGCTGCTTTCGCTGCGGTGGGAATCGTCTTCGCCCTCTTCCTTCCCCTTTCAAATTGGCAGCTCGTTTTGTTGTGTTTGTTTTAGCCCGAATCCCAATGACAATTAGCGCTGGAAGGCTAGATTAAGCTGTTTTTGCTTGTTTTCTTTTTCACTTTGATTTCCACCTCCTCCAAATTCTTAATCCTACTGAATATTTCATCTCTTGTAAGCCCATCAATTGAAAGTCTCCCAGCGGGACGTACAGGACCAGCACTGTTACAGCTGCTTTGCTTCAGCTGCTGCTCTCAGCCCCGGGTTCCTCGTGCAACGTGTTTCAGACACAAACCCGCAGCATCTGCCCGGCGAGAGCCGCTCCAGCGACCTGGGAACCGGGCTGGGCACCCAGGGAGAGCTGCGGTGGTTGCTGAGAAAGCAGAGCTCCCCTCCTTCCCACCTCGTGCCTTCTCCCACCACAGGCAGCTCCTGCAGGTGGGAAACCTCCCGTGTGGCCACAGGTGGGAGATCCCACCGTCAGTTTGGGAAGTGTTCTGTGTGAAGGGGTCTGTGTGGTGGTCACCGGGCTCCCCAGCAGTGGGTTACACCACGTGAGAGGGTTTGCTGGGCTGCAGAGAGGTGCTGGTGGATGATCCTAGAGAATAACAGAATATCCTGAGTTGGAAGGGACTCCCAAGGATCATCCAGCCCAACTCCTGGCCCTGCACAGGACATCCCAGCAAGCCCACCCTGTCCCTCCAAACAGTTTTCCAAATGCTCCCTGAGCTCTGGTGGCCTTGGGGCCGTGCCCACTGCCCTGATCAGTGCCCATCCACCCTCTGGGGGAAGAACCTTGTCCTAATATCCCATATCCTAGTATCCCTAGCCTCCCCTGACACAGCTCCACCCATTCCCTTGGGTCCTGCCCATCTCTTTGTGGTTCCCCATCAAAAATTGCAGTTTTGTCTTTTTTCCTGTGGCTGCTTCCTGGGATGCTCTGGGACTCGGTGTTGCCCTGCACTTACACTGTTGACAGAAAAAGCTTTCAGATAGGGAACTGATTTTTTCTCCCTGTCAAAATGTAATTTTCCAGCTTGAACCTCTCCAGGCCAGCTCTGTGCAGGTCTGTCTGTCGAGATGGACATACTCCCACTTCTGGTGCTTCCTCCTGCCTGGAAAGGAAATCTGGGGAGAGGGTGCTGGCTCTCAGGATTCCAGCCTGTGCTGGGGGCTTTGTGCCTGTGTCTGTGGGGATTATATCACAGCGGGGTGGCTGCTGTCTGTAAGGATGCCTTTTAACACCCAAATCCCCCCTTGCTCCACAGTATCCCTGTCGCTTTGCAGGGGTGTGTCTCCAAGAGGAATCGGGCTGCTCGCACGGGCGGCTGCCTCTGACACGAAGCAGGACTGCAGCAGCTCTACCAGCAGCTCCTTTGATGCCTGCAAAGCTTCAGTGCTCTTCACCTGGCCTACGTGCTCCTTCTCAAGAGCCCCGAACTGTCTGCAGCCTGGATGGGAAGAGCATTCCCTGCCAGGAGCCGGCTCCAGGAGCCTCTGCCAAGGGAGCTGCGGTGGCATATGTTCGCTCTCAGAGCAAGGTTACACTCTCGACTCATTAGAAGTTCCTTTCCTCATTTTGGGGCATATGCAGAAGATCCCGGTGCCAAGCTGGCAGGGAGGGCTCGGAGAGGCTCCGGAGGAAGTTTGCTCTTGCACTTCTGTCCTCAATTATTGTGTTTTGGAAGCGGCACAAACCCAGCCCTGAGCGAGCACTGGCATCCAGCTCCCCACGGGGCTTCCCTCCATCCCGAGACCTCTCCCGGTTCTCCCTGCAGACAAGGAGCAGGCGCTGGCTCAGGAAGTCCTGGGAGGGGTGGATGAAGAACCCAGCAGCCCCAGGACCCGGGTGCAGGTACTGCTGTGGCCAGTGCCAGCCCAGCCCTGATCCTGATCGCTGCTGAGCTGCGCCAGCCCCAGGGAATTCAGCACATTCCTAAATAATGGGTCTGGTGGTTTTGCAGGATCTGTAGCCCATACTAATGGCTCATTGCTGAACCATAAGTGGTTGTGTTATACTTTGGATTTATTGGAGGCCAAGGGATTAATTTCCTGAAATATATGGTCATGATGTTGAGGTTAAATTAAGATCTCATTCAAAAGGATTCTTTTTATTATATTTAATTTGTAACCCCTATTCTATAGCCATTTTACAGCTATTCCTCCCCCTCCCTTCAATGTTCAGTGTCATGTTTCCAGGAAGAATCTTATTTCATGCAGACTAAGAGCATTTTTCAGTATAACCTTTTACAGTTCCTCACCGTTTGAGTTCCTCCAGTCTCGGTTGTTTATCCACAACAAGGTCTTAAATCCTCTCTTAGAAAATAAAGATGTTGATGCAAAAGCAACAAGAGCTTCTGGCAGAGCTCAAATCCATCCGTTCTCTCCTCCTTCCCCACATGCCACCCCCTTCAATCTGCTGGAACTAAAAGCCCTTTTACTTCAGCGCTTGAGCACTTTGATAAAATGCATGTTGAGTAAATCTTACATGACATTTTTACTCTGGGTGAGATGTATATAAAGTCGAGCTGGCTCGGTGCTGGCCTCGCTTCGCCCTTCTCCATGATGCCATTATTAAACTGATAAATTAACTGTGGAAATCGGTGCTGTGAGATGCTGGAGGTGAGTCGGGAAGGGGACGAGGCAGCTGAGAATGACAAAGGTCCTGATGTTCAGCCTGGAGAAGAGAAGGCCCTGAGGAGACCTCGGAGCCCCTTGGGGACCCTGAGGGGGCTCCAAGAGAGCTGGAGAGGGACTCTGGGCAAGGGCCTCGGGTGTCAGGAGAAGGGCCAACATCCCCACTGTGGGGACCCCCACACTGCCCCGGGCCCGTGCAGCACCGGCCTCCCCTCTCCCCCCTCAGCACAGAATCCCCACCCCAGCCGTGCTCGGCAGCTCCTCACCCCCACTTGGCAGCTCTGTCTTCTGCCGGGATTTTCTCTTTTTTTTTCTTCCCCCCGTCTTCCCCTCCCAGAAGTGCTGATGGACAAGTTGAGTAACCGTATCTGCTTGTTACAGGACATCTTGAGGCTGATTGCGGAGGTCAGGACTCAACTGGAAAGACCGCAGCGGGTTGCTGACTGGCATCCACGGTCCAGATAAGATAAAAACAACTGATGACAGCAGGGAAGTGAAACAGTCATCTCAGCACTTGGATTAGTGCCCGGCAAAGAGGAAGGGAAAAAAACCGAGGAGGGCCGGTGGGGAGGGGAAGGGGGTGGAATATGGATTAGAATAGAAACTCTGGAAAAAGCTATCAGGAGGCAGCAGATTTGGGTGTTAAATATTTATGAATTAGCGGCACTTGTCGGGTTCTCTGCGAGCCGAGAGTTTCCAGGCTGGGAGGGTGTGTGGATGCAATCCCTCCGTGCCCTGGCAAATAGCGGTGTGGTGGGAAAAGCAAAGGGATGGAGCGGCGGGAGCGGGGGCCGGGGAGCGGCTCCGGCGGGTCTGGCGGTGCCGAGGCTCGCGGCAGCGCGGGATAAATCCAGACGGAGAGGAGAGAGGATAAATGAGGTGCCATAAAAGTGACTATTATTATTCAGAAATTTTCTGCTGAAGAGCACTGGAGTAATTAAATCATAATTGCTTATTACTCAGCTGAAGTGACATTGTAAGTGGCTGAAGGTCTGTGACGAGGGGAGGAAGGGGGGGCCCGGCTGCTCTGCCTTGCTCCGGGTTCACTGTGGATCCGTGGATCCCACGGCAGCCCAGCAGGGACCCCGGGCCTCGGGGAAGGTCCAAAGGCCCTCCTGAGCCTGGAAAGCTCATTTCCAGTGTGGCACCGGGACAGAGCACCCGTGGGTGCTGCAGGATGGGGGGCCCGGAGCAGCTTCACCTCCCGGTGTGAGGTGCCCGAGCTGGCCCAGGTCGGCCGGGTATCCCTGGAGTATGGCCAGGTATTCCTGGGGGTGAGGATTCCTCTGGGTGACCTGCTAAACCCTGAGAGCTTTAATGGAGCTGTTTCCCACCACGAAACCAAGAGCCTGCAAATCCTGTAAGCACTTAATTACAGAGCCGTGTTTGTGGAACAGTGTAAAGGGCTCAGGTAAGTTGGCAGCAGAGATGTGGAGTCAGGGATGGGAAGTGGGAGCGTTCCGGGGCCACACCAGGGTGGGCATTCCCTTCCCCAGGGAGGCTGGGGGGATAACCTGCATTTTCAGCTTTAGGTAACATATCCTGAATGTTTGTTTTTGTTTCCTCGTGTTTGTTTCAGTCGCTCTGTGTTTCACATCCTGAAATACACTGAGACGAGTCCACCCGGCACTTAAATACATCTGAGCGTCCCTTACTGATTTATTTCTCACCCCTTTTTGCTTCCCCCCTCCCCACCTTGCCCTCCTTTGTGCTGCCCATGGGTAGGGAGAGCTGCTGTGCCCTGCCATCCACCCCCTCCCACAGGAACATCCCAGCTGGGAGTGCAGGACCAAACCTTGGCCACATCCCACCCCATGCTGTGACACTGGTGGCTCCACTCACATCCCAGGGGAACTTTCCTGATGGGAAAGGAGAAGAGGAGAAGGGCCCATTGCTGTTTCTGCTTGGCTTTATTCTGCTCCAGTTCCAGCTGGCAGAACAAGGTTCAGCACTGAGAATTGGGCAGGTTTGGTGGGAAAAATGGTGGAAAGGACGGAGAAGAGCATCTCCTCTGTGACACTCTCGAGGATAACCCCATGCTCCCAGGAAGTGTTGGCCTGCAGTGCTCTGTGGGGCAGAGGAGCTGCTGACGTTTCCACCAGGAGTATTTATTTTGATTTTCGAAATAGCTGTAAAATGAGTCACCTGGCAGAGCAGCAGAGCCCACCTCGAGGAGAGCAGGGAGCTGCCAGGGAGCTGCTGCCAGCAAAGCACTCGTGCTTCAGACAGCTCTTGTTTTGGGGCCCTCTGGAGCCAGCTGGGAAGGGATACTGCTGCTCGTGCCAGCTCTGACCCCTCCATCAGGACACGCTGCCAGCCCCACTCTCCTCTGATTCCACAGGGCTGATGCAGAGCACAAAAGCCCGTGGCTACCCTGGGCACACTCTGGGGACAGCCCAGGTGGGAAACACCGAGGAACTCGTGCTCCTACAAAGAGAAATACAAATTATTTTCTATTTCCAGCAGTGTCATCCCTGAGTGAGAATCATCGCTGGGGTCTTTGCATCTGGTGCATCCCAAAGCTTCCTCCCATTCCCTTGCCCCTGGGAGCGTGCATTTCCTGCAGGGAACAGAGGGGCATGACTGGGGCACTGCATCCCTGGAGGGGTGACAAGGTGACTGGATGCCCTCTGGTCTGTGTGAGTGTCCCTCTGTCTGACTGGGTGTCCCTCTGTCCATCTGAGTGCCCTGCCTGGCTGTGTGCTCTCTGTCCACCTGGGTGCCCTGTGTCCCTCTGGGTGCCTCTGTGTCCACCTGGGTGCCCCTGTGTCCATCTGGGTGCCCCCTGTGTCCATCTGGGTGCCCAGTGTCCAGACTAACCTTCTCCTGGGCTCCCACAGCCCTGGCAGGGGTTAAGGAGCCGAGGGAGAGGGAGCAGGGCTCTGGTGATGCAGACAATCCAACTTCCCCTGAAGTTTGGGAGCCCCTGGCACAGGCCCATCCGTGTACTTAAGCAGAAAACCACCAGAAAAGTGCTATAATCTGACAGATTTTTCACAGGCTTAAATATTCATGAATTAGAAGAATTGGCAGAATTTTCTGCATTATTAGCTTTCATCATGGCTACAGGAGCAGTTGGTGCACTGGCTGCTCTTCAAAAACTATTAATCTAGTCTGTCATCACAGCAGCCATTTTTTAATTAGCTACTTTACTGAACGATCTGGTGCAGGAGGGAGACTGGAACATTTAAATGGTATTAAAGTTTTAAAGGTGCCCCTTTCCATTTTTAATCTGGGTTCTGGAAGGCCGCAATAGGGAACCAAACGGCTTCACTGCAATGGTTAACTCCTCGGGTTAGCTTGGAAAAAAGAGAGTCTTGGAAAACTGAGCTGCAGGAGAAGAAATTGCGAGGAATAAATTGTTCCTGAGCCTGTTTGCAGCATTCCTGCCCGATGAAATCAAGGGAGATGTTTGTAGCTGAAGCACTGAGCGTGTGTTGGAGAGGCAGTGACAGAATGTGGCCTCGGTGCCTCTTGCTGGGGTGGGTTTTTGGTCCCAGGGTAGGGCAGCACACTCCTGGAAATCCTCCTCCTGCCACATCCGACCCATCCCCACATCCCTGTGTGGCTCCACAGCCTGCTGGGAGCATCCTCTGCACGGGGAGCCCCAGTGCCCCATCAGCTCCTACCACAACATTGATTCCAGCCTTTTCTGGGGCTGGAGCTGTGGAACATTTTGCAGGATGTGACCCAGAACTTGGACAGGCTGGAAGTAGCTCCTTCCTAAAAAACAAGGGGCCTGTGATGAGCATGTATGGGCTGATCCAGCATCCATACAGACTGCTTCCACATCCATACAGACTGCTCTAGCATCCATACAGACTGCTTCCCCATCCATACAGACTGCTCTAGCATCCATACAGACTGCTTCCACATCCATACAGACTGCTCTAGCATCCATACAGACTGCTTCCCCATCCGTACAGACTGCTCTAGCATCCATACAGACTGCTCCACATCCATACAGACTGCTTCCACATCCATACAGACTGCTTCCCCATCCATACAGACTGCTTCCACATCCACACGGGCTGGTCCCATATCCATACAGGCTGCTCCTGCATCCCCCCAGACTGCTCCTGCATCCCTGTGGATCCATGTGTGCTGCTCCTGCCCCTGTGGCAGCTGCTCCCACATCCGTGTGTGCTGCTCCCAGGTCCCTGCAGGCTGCCATGGCAGCTCACCTCCTGCCCCAGCTGTGTGCTCCGTGAGCTCTATGGTCCCTTTCCTGGGAATTGGGGCTGTCCTGCACTGTCCGTGTCCAATCTCCCTGTGCTCCGTGGGCTCCCTGCCCTTGGCAGGTGCCTGAGCTGCATTTACAACTGGCCTTTTATTCTTCATTCACTGGCCTCTGAATCCCTGCACGGGCCAGTTTTGGCAAAGAGGCTCCAGAGGTGAGATGCCTTCTGAATGTCCAGCTGGAAACACCTCCTGACCCACGAGGTGTCCAGCTCTGGGATTCAGCAAGAGGCCTGGAGGATGGGACAGCCCCCTGCTCCCAGCCCTGGGTGCTCAGGGGATTGGGGAGCAGGGAGCCGAGGTGCTCCCTGCCCTGGAGGTGGATGTGGATCCAGGGCTGGATCCATCAGAGCTCGATGCCGTCCAGGCTTTCCCCTAAACTTTATCAACCCTTCCCTTGGCTTTGAGCCTGTTCTGCTCCCCGTGCCAGAGATGCTGCTCTCCTGCCTTATCATTTGCATGTGAAACACAGCAAAATTATGGCTTTATGGTGGTTTCAAATGTGCCTTTTTTGGCATCGGTGTCTCTGTCTCCGATGTCGATGTCGCTGCTCCCGACTGCCAGCACTTTGATTTGTGTATTGTAGTGCCAGTGTCCTGCTGACCCGGAGGGGAATTGCTGGCTGGGGAAGATTTTCCCCCAGTTGTCATGTAAAACATGTAAAGTAAAGAAACTGGCAGCCAAAATAGCTAAAATGCCAATGCTGCAGCAATAACCCTTCAAGAAGTTGTTCTTTGTAATTCAGTCTGGGAAGCAGAGGGTTGGGGCTTGGGGTTTCTTTGATCATGTGGAATAGGGAAAGTCTGAGCCTCGGGAGTCAGGTGGATTTTAATCCTTTTTTGGAAACGATTTTTTTATTAAAATATAAATGTTTACATGAGTGAGGTGTTTCGGTAGTAAATGTGATCCCCTGTGCAGCTCCAGCTCTGCCCAGAGATCCTCAGGAAAAGGGTGAAAAAATCCGACTGTGCTGCACAGCTTCAAGGGAGGAAGGATGGGGAAATATTCCCAGAAAAACTTTTATTTACAGTGACTTTTCTTGCAGTTTTCTTGCTTCGTTTGGCTTTGTGGGATTGTTTCTTCCATCGAGAACGGACAGGGCTTGGAGCACCCTGGTCTGGAGGAAGGTGTGTCCCTGCTCGTGGCAGGGGGTGGAACGAGCTGAGCTTTCAGGTCTCCTCCCTGCCCAACCCCTTCCATGATTCCACAATACTGTGTGGATTTGAAACATCAACAGAAACTTCCTCACCGCTCAGCAGCCCCTCAGTCCAGCCTGGGAGCAGGGAGGGAGGTGGGGAAGGGCAGGAGTCGCCGTGTCACAGCCGCTCGCTCTCACTCTGGTTAAAAATTATGTGGTTTTGTTGCGTTTTTTTTAAATTCTGCTTCATAATTTTTAATGTTTAGTCACTTAACCGAGGCACACACCCTTCTTGGCAATTATCTGTAGTTGTTCCCTCTGAGTTCTTGAACAAAACACTCTTTATTAGGACTCAAAAGCATTCAAAGGCTTTGCAGAACTGATGGGATACTGCACCACATGCTAGCCCTTAATTACATTCCCCAGATAGGATAATTTATTAGAAGAACATACTCAGTAAGTTCTTTAAAATGTGGGGTTGGCCTGTGGTTTCTGGAGCGTAACACACGGCTCTGCTTTGCTGTTTACATTTGGGGGTAAAGATGAGGTTTTACATTGAAATTCAAATGAAATCTGAGCGAAATGAGGGGGTTTGTGGCAGAGCACCCCACTGAAATCTGTTCATCCTGCCGTGCGTGGGGTTTCACGTGGTTGGAAGTAGCTGGGAAGGAGGAAAACGCTGCTGGAGTGTGTGAAAGTGACGGGGAATGGCGGGAGCGTGGGCTGGGATTGGGCTGGGGCTGGGAGGCAGCTCTGCAGCCAGGCTGTGATTTACACAGCACAGTCCCTGTGCTCCAGAGCCCCTTGGAATGTGGTACTGCGTGACACCAGAGGGCTGAAAGGAAACTTGCACATCTATTAAAAAAAGCACAAAAATCAGCTTTATTTTTCCATGTTTGAACAATGCAGCCATATGTGTTTCTTCTCATTAAGCCCCTTTTTTCTGTGAGGAACTCCACCGCAGATCCGAGCGTGGAAGCCGACATAATTAAAGGCTTCTTTTTCCCCAGCCGTGGTGCTCTGGTCTTTGAAGAGCTCGGGGATCCCTGAGGAATGCTCTGAACTCGGCAATATTTTGATAGCTGCAATAACATAATCAAAAGATGCTTTCATGAAGGGAGCACCTTGTGTGGATTGCGGCCACCCCTCTCCCCCCGATCCCGCTTTAATGGGGTCCAGAGCTCGTGTGCAGATGGGGAGCTTGATTTTCTGCCTGGCCTTCTCCATGGATGCTGCCTGAAGAGCTTTTGGGAGCGTTTTCCTGCGCCCCGTGGCCCTGGCCCTTCTGCCCGAGCCCCGCGGGGCTCAGCGGGTGCCCCAGCCCGGGGCGGGGGGTGACAGGGAGGGCGGGGGCTGCAGCCCACCCGCCCCAGCCCGGGCTCTGCCGCCTCCAAATCACCGCACACAGCAATTCTCTGCTGCTTGAGAGCCCGCCAGGTTGTTATTCATCCTGAAATCCTCATTAAAACCCTTTAATGTCTCCCTTTCGTTCGCTAACCGGCTCAGCTGTGGCCATGAATCCTCCCGTCTGTGCCCGAGCCATTGAAAGCCCGTTTTGTTCCGTGCTGTCTCCCAGGCTGAGCCCCATGCGTGTCCGCTCCACCTGAGCTTTGGCAGGTAGGGCTGTTTGGAACGAGGAAATTGGGGCATTTCTTTAATCATTAAGCTGGAATCATTAAGCTTTAATCAGGCCAAATTAGGGTTTTGAATCCCGCTGCCTCGCATCAGCCTCTGATTGTAGGAGCTCAGCCACTCCTGAGGCAAAGCTGTCCCGGGGCTCTGTCCTGCCTGGGCAGGGAGCAGTGGGAACGGTGCCACCGGTGTCCCCAACAGCAGGGCCCTGTGGCTCTGGTGACAGAGGTGTTTGGAGCCTTCTTGCTGCTGCAGGGACCCCACTGTGCTGGGGGTTCCTGGGGCTGCTCCGTGGGGATCCTGCCTGCTCACAACACCCCCAGAGAATCCCGTGGCCCTGTAGCTCCATCCGAACACCCCTGTTACCTTTCCTCCCACCCTGAGGGGGCCGAGACGTTGGGTCTGTCCCTGCAGAAGCTGATCCTGCTCTTTCCCTTCCCCTCACTCCATCTCTGCTCATCCCCAGCCCTGGCACGGGGCAGAGGGGGCGGTGATGCATGGTGGCATCTCTGCCAGTCATCTCCGCTCCAACTGGTTCATCACCTCTTGTCTCCCATAAAAGCAGCTATTCACCATATAATGTGAATGAATTCTCATTAAATCCTGCTAAATTACTCCGAGACAAAGCGAGGCGCCAGCGCAGGGGCTGCTTTGCCAATCCTTCACGGCATGTTTAATTTACCACAGAGCCCTTCCAGGCCTTCCACACTCAGGAGGGAGCTGCTCAGCCCTGGCAGGCACAGGGAGGGGAATGGCAGCACCTTCCTGCCCGCAGCACCCCAGAGCTGCACCCTGGGGGCTCAGCTGGGAGGGAGCTGGGAGCGGGGATCCCAAACTTTGGGATGAAAGCAGCCGGGAACATTCTCTCTGTGCTGCACCAGCCGGTGTCACACCATCCAGGCTATGAGGGAGCCACGTGGGCCTGCTGCAATAAAAGAGCAGAATTGCTGATAAAATCTCCCAGAATTCACCCTCATTTCCAACACCCGTGTTTCCCCACGCGTTCTGAGCTTCCCAGAGCTCAGCTGGCTGCGCTCACTCTCCTCCCACTCACACCTTTACACCAGGACAACACCAGGCACAGGAGGACCGGTCGGTTTTGCCCCGACCACGGTTCCCCAGAGCAGCTGATACAGCTGGGGAAGAAAATGTGGGGGGTTTGTAAGTGGCAGGTGCTTCCCCCAAACCATCTGAATCTCAGTTTATCTGAAACCTGGGGGTCCTCTGCAGCCAGTCTCCCGGAGGGGAAGCTTTGGGGACAACACCTGCAGCTCAGTCCTGAACTCGTGATGGCCAAAGGCTTCTGGTGGTGGTGCAGGTGATGAATCCCAGGATGGTTCAGGCTGGAAGGGACCTTAAAGCTCATCCAGTCCTACCCCCTTCCACAGGCTGGGACACCTTCCACTAGCCCAGGTTGCTCCAAGCCCTGTCCAACCTGGGCACAGCTTCTCTGGGTAACCTGTGCCAGGGCCTCCGCACCCCCACAAGGAACAATTCCTTCCCACTATCCCATCTAACCCTGCTCTCTGGCAGTGGGAAGCCATTCCCCCTTGTCCTGTCCCTCCATCCCTTGTCCCCAGTCCCTCTCCAGCTCTCCTGGAGCCCCTTTAAGCCCTGGAAGGGGCTCTCAAGTCTCTTTTCTTCTCCAGGTGAACCCCCCAGCTCTCCCAGCCTGGCTCCATAGCAGAGGGCCTCCAGCTCTCGGAGCATCTTTAGGGCCTACTCTGGACCTGCTCCAGCAGCTCCACGTCCTCCTGGTATTTGGGCTCCCAGATCTGGTTGCAGCCCTGTGGGTCCCATCTTTGTGTGAGGATTTTCCCCCCCCGAGGCTTGGGATTGGTACCCACGGGAATGCCCTGCCAGCAGTGCTGCATCCCCAGCCTAAATCCCCACAGGGAGAATCCACATGGCCAAAGGTGCCCACACTGAGCACAGGGAACAACCACAACCCCTTTTGTCCCCATCCCGACTCACCCACCTGGGTCTGGTGGATTCTCAGGGGTCCCTTGGCATGGGGCCATGGCACAGCCCCGCCGGGTTTGTGTTCCAGCCTCTGCCTCCAAACCCTCGGCGCTTCTGGGGTTGTTTCTCCCGTTATCATTTTTCCCACAACGCGCTCGCATGATCCTCTCTCAGCCTTAACCACATGGCAACCACATCACATAATGCAACTTCTGTTCTGAGATTATTCATATTTTTTCCCCCCCCCTTCCCTATTGTTGCTCTGCCAAGTTTCTCTTCTGATTCCGAGGAGCCGAATGAAAAGAGCAGCGTCTCCGGTGCAAGGACACGCTTCGGAGGCAGCGCGAGCAAATCAACTCGACAAGTGTGCTCACAGGAGTCAAACCGGGGGGGGGGAGCTGTGAAAAAGCAAAACAAAAGCCCCTCCAAGTGCCTATTTTTGTTTTATTCCGTTTTCCTGGAACGTCTCCTCACATGAAATGACAGTGCGTCCCCAGGAGCCGCAGACGGGCCCCGGTGAAAGGGCAGCCGAGGGAAGGGTCGCTTTAGGAGAAGGGTTCTGGGTGTGATCTGTCTGGTGTTCAGCCCATTCCCAGAACGGGATAAACAACACAGAAAGGGCTGTTCCCTGAGGGGTCTGGGAAGGGAGCAGGGTCCTTCTGCCCGTGTGCCCTGTGGACACAGGGATGCTGTGTGGAAAAAGTGCCACTCCAGCTCCAATGTCCTGGCCTTGTATCCTCCCTGGAGTTGCCACCATGGCCCTTGCTGGCCATCAGTGATGGTGGTGGAGAGGGACCATCATCCCTGAAACACCTTCAGACCCTTTTTATTCCCGTTTCTTTTGCTTTACAGAATGATATTGCTGGAATATCATTTTGTTTTGGACCAAGAATTTCCACTTTGCATCTTTTTCCTTCCAAGCCCACCCCACCTTCATTTTCCCTTCATTTCTGCATCTTTTAATTCTCGACTCGTCAGCCACACTGGCCAGTTTAGCATAAGAAATGAAATTAATTCTCATGCTCAGGCTCCAAATGTAAATTCCTTTATTAATAATTTAAATGGATTTATTTATGCAGTTTGATATTTTTCAGGTTCAGGGAAGCAATTCAAGCTTTCTCGCGTTGATGATCAACAGACACCGTCATTAAGCTCTTTTTCCCCCCCTCCTCATCCTCTCCTCCATCTTATCCTGCTAAACAGATAAAAGATCGGAGCCCACTGGTCTCGGAGGGTTCCCAGGGAAGATTTCCATGAGCTAATGCAAGTAAATAATTAATTTGACTTTATCTTCCATCTACTTTGGACATTTCCTCCCCAGAAAAGGGATGGATTTTCCTTCCAGATGTTTCCAGCAGCTGACACACCAAGAGCTTCTGCCAGACACCTCGAGCCTCCAAGGAGAGCAGCAGCATCCGTGGATCACCCCGGAGAGGCTGCAGGGCCGTGTGGTGAACACTGATGTGTTCGTGGCAGCCAGAGCACTCCACTCCAGCTCAGGATAAATAGGGATGTGGGGGGACATCTTTAGCAAGAATCACATGTAATTTACTCAGAATTAGACATCTCCAAACCCAGCCCCCTCCAGCTGGACCCCCCCAGCCCAGGTCACCCTCAGGACAGCTTTTGGCACCTGGATTTCATGTGCCTAATGGGCCCACCCAGCTCTTAGGGTAGGGGTACCACAAAACCCTGGGAATGTTGGAAATTTCGATCCCTTTCCTTGAGGTTTGGACCCCTCGGAGATGAACTGAACTTTCGGTCAGTCTGGATGTGCTTTTCTTCCCCCGTGAGGTGAAGCCCCTCTGCCGAGCCCGGCCCACGCGACGCCACAGATCAGAAACAACAATCTTGTGCCCCAAAACACTGAGCCAACCCCATGGCATCGACACACGGCCTCAGGGGCGGGAGGAACTCTTGCATTTTGCTCGCTGAAGCACGGGGGATGTGCTGGAGGTTTCCCTTTCATCCCGTGCTTGTCAGAGCCATAAAGATCCGAGCTCCGCCGTACCACGACACCGGCAAAGCGCCGGCTCGGCCGCTTCCCACCCCCCCCCTCCTGCTCCCTTTGGAGAAGCTTTAACATTTCTCTTTTATCTCACTCCTGTGAGCTTCAAAGAGGCCGTGGAGCCAAGTCCTACCTTCTTGCAGATGGGGATTAACCAGCCCTGCGCCCGTCCTGCAGAACTGGAATTGATTTATCTGGGGTTCAGCAGCCACTGCACAGCAGCTCTGCACGGGTGCAAAACCAGGAGTCTCCGAGGCTCTTTGGCATCCTTGGCTCAAAGGCTGACACCACTGTCTTTGGCTCTGGAATGCAGAAGGTTATGCAAATCCAAGCCCTCTTCCCTGTTTGCCTGCACGGCCTGTTCCTGCAGGTGGGAAGTTCTGTTGGAAAACTCCTGAAAATCTCCCCACACCAGCCTGTTTCTTGGATCACAAGCCTGACCTGTCAATTAACAGCATCAGCTCCCAACACCATCCCCAGAACAGCAGCAAAGTGCTGGAGCACCTGTTAAATTTGTTTTAAACCCGGCAGATCAGGGCACGTGGGGCTGTTGGGGCTCCAGTGCTGCAGGATGCACGGCTTGGCTTCCCCGGGTTATTCTGGGCTCTGGGTGCCTTTTGAAGCCAGAGCCTAAAGGGGATCCAGGAGAGCTGAAGAGGGACCTTGGACAAGGGCCTGGAGGGGCAGGACAAGGGGGAATGGCTTCCCAGTGCCAGAGGACAGGATTAGATGGGATACTGGGAGGGAATTCTTCCCTGTGAGGGTGGGGAGGCCCTGGCACAGGTTGCCCAGAGAAGCTGTGGCTGCCCCTGGATCCCTGGAAGTGTCCAAGGCCGGGTTGGACGGGGCTTGGAGCACCCTGGGCTGGTAGAAGGTGTCCCTGCCCGTGGCAGGATGGTTGGAACGGGATGAGCTTTAAGGTCCTTTCCAACCCAAACCATTCTGGTATTCTGTGAAGAAGATTTGAGGGGTTTCTCCCTCCCTGGAAAAGTAGGATGTTGCTCTGAGGCTGCTGCAGGTGGCTGGGAGGGGTCCTTGTAGGAAGGAGCCAGCACGTCCTGTCCCAGGTGGAAGGTCCTTTGTGTGCATCCCAGCCCGTGTCACCCCCATTCCCTGTCACCAAACCTCCCTGTCACCAAACCTCCCTGAGCATCTCTGCAGGACCAGTTTGTTCTTTGCATAATTCCAATTATGTTTGATGATTAATTGCCCAACTGCAGGATCTCACACAATGGACCGAATTGATTGAAAACATGGTAATTCACGGGGGAAATGCTTTTAAATGTGATTTTTGCAGCAGATAAAGCTCCCTGTAAAGGATTACATGTGCTACTGGGATGGAAACCACCCTGGGTATGCAGATTGTGTTCCCAGCCAGGCTCTGGGCTGTGATTCAGACACTTCCATGCTTACCTGCTCCATTTGGCTCTTGCTGGGATCCTTTCCTGAGGCATCATGGCCTTTGCAGGTTGATTTTCACTTTTTCCAGGGGAAAAAATATTTTTTTTATGGTTTTAAAGCAAATTATTCTCATGGAAAGTTGATTCTCACAGGTATTTGTCTGGTTTGCTCCATTTCTGTGGAAAAGGATGGACACTGCTGTGCTGGTCTAAGCCATCCCAACTGGACTTATCCCAAAAAAAGCTGCCACTGGGATATTTTTATGAGAGAAAACAAAAAGTTGGCTTTCCTGGAATCACAGAATGGTTTGGGTTGGGGGGGACCTTAAAGACCATCTCATTCCATCCCCTGCCACGGGCAGGGATTTTTTAAAAGGATCTGAGTGGTTTCTGGGGTCGGAACAGCAAAGGCCGATAAAGCTTTC
This sequence comes from Manacus candei, assembly GCF_025592945.1. NCBI lineage: Eukaryota > Metazoa > Chordata > Aves > Passeriformes > Pipridae > Manacus > Manacus candei. The sequence continues at coordinate 16,099,470 of NW_026138094.1, read as the reverse complement.
AGCAATATTTCTTATTTTAAGTGGGGTTTTTGGAGGAAATCAAGGCAGGAACCCCTGGAGGAGAGGGCTGAGGGGAGCCCCATTGTGCTGGCAGTGGGGCCATGGGGTGCCGGGGACCCCCTTCCATCGGGCTCCCCCCTCTGCACAGGATTTTAGGAAACCCCTTCCCTAATTTATTGGTTTTTCTCCCCGGCAGGTGCAGGAATGGAGGGCAGTGCCTGCAGCCCGGCTTCCCGGCAAGGCAGCGAAGGACATTGATTTATGATCAAAAGGGAAAAAAGCGAAGCAGAATAAAAAGAATACTTAAGACTTAAAAACAGGGAAATCTCGTTTCTTCCTGTGTAGGTGTTACCTGGGAATCTTTCATGTTAAACTTAAATGGAATTAGGAATGAGGGGGAAATCACGCTGGGAGTTGCGTGATCCTTGTAGCCCTCTATTAAAATTAATCCTGGCATTGATCTGTACAATTTATTAATGGCCTGGCACGGGGAGAGGAGCCGCTGCCATAAACATCCCGGCCCTCCCGGAGCACCCCGGCCCGGCGCCGTGCTCAGCTCCGCAGCCGGCATCCCAGAATTGATGGGAGCCCCGCCGGCCACACCCCCCAGCCAATTAACCACCGTCCTCCCTGACCTGCCGGGGACGGGGGACCGCCACGAAAGGCTCGAGACGAGAAAACCAAGAGCAAAGACCTAAATCTTTTTGGCTGCCTGATTAATAATCCTGTCAGGCCTATCACAGGCACTAAACAGTAATGCTGGTTGCAGCTGAATTTTTTATACTTTCTATTAATCTTTAATGATAGCTTGGTCACCTAGTCTCTTTTATCTTGTCAGATAAATGTATGGTTAACAGGATAATGAGATTTCTAAGGCTCTGTTCTAGCTTACAGCCATGCAGCACATGGGGTGACCCCTGCCCCTGCCGGGGAGCGCGTGGAGGTGATGGTAATTGCTGGATGTGCTGGGAATGTATTGGGAGCTGATGGATGGTTTAAACTTTGATTTGAGGTCAGGAGGTCCCTCGGCTCTGGAAGGCAACTGTGGTTTTATTACTTGCAGGATCTGATGGGGATGTAATTAGATTTAGCTATTGCTTTATTAATAAGTAATTGTTCCTACTATTGCTTTGGGTTAGCAAATATATTCCGCTGATAATTTAGGGCATTGATACGCCTTTATTTATTAATAAATGGGAATGTATATTTTTGCCTGTGGCAAAGACTAGCACAGAACTCGGGCTGGCCACTTCTCCTGGAGTGAAGGGTTCGCTCTTTATTAATTCAATAATTAACCTGATTCTGGGAGCTGGGCTCTGCCTGAGCGTGCTGGCTGTGACAGCAGCAGCTCCCATGCAGGACAGCCCCGGGGGCCTCGAGGGAGCCTGAGATGCCTGTGGGTGCTCAGCCCCTGGCCTCCAGCCCATGGAGCCAACCCGGGGCCATCAGAGCCCTCTGGACCCCCTGCTCCTCCCACCTCCCTGCTGAGGGTGCTCTCCCCCCAGCCCCAAACCCCTCCTCGTCCCCCCGAGGTGCAGAGACACCACCCTGTCCCCCTGCCCCACCCCGGGCACCCGCAGTGCCACCAGTCCGGGGGGATGCTGGGTCCTGCTGGGTCCCTCTGCCTTCCCCTTTGATCTGCTCTTGCATTTCCCAGAGGGATAACGAGGTGTCTGTGGCAGTGCAGGGTGCTGAGCTCCTTGCCCAGCTGGTTCCCAAGGGGTGCTGGGTGCTGGGTGGGGGCTGCTCCTCTCCCCACGTGCAGCCAGCACAGGGCACCCGTGTTTTGGTGGCTTTTTGTCGCTTTGCTGCTCCGAGGAAGCTCCTTGCATTAATTATGTTGCCATGTAGAAAGCTCTGGCCTGTCATATGCTTTTTTTTCTTTTTCTTTTTTTTTTTTTAGCTCTGTTTTTCATAAAGTGGTCCTAAAATGACACGGAAAGCAGCTGCTTAAGCAATTGTGCCAATTAATGGGTCTCTGAAATTAAAACGCCTACACAGTCTAGATGAGATTTCTCCAGGAGGGAATTCAGCAATTGTCTTCATGATAATCAGGCTTGACTTGTCTTAGCACACATTAATAAAAAAGCAAATGCATTCAAAGAGATGCCCTTTAGTGGAGAATATCCACAATATAGTAATGAGTCTCCAAAAAAAAAGGAGGGGGGGGAGAGAGGAGGGATGCTGAGCTGGCTCCAGCCTTTCCTTGAGGAAGGGAGACTTGGAATTCATGTCATGGACTCGCTGGATTCTCCTGCTGCAGCTGCTGGATGTAAATCTGCACTTTGCTGAAGCAGAGCCGAGGCAGTGGCTCCACGGGAGGGTCTGGGCAGGGTTTGGGCAGAAGGTGGGAGCACAGGGGGCTTTGGGCTCCTGGGCAAGGCTCCTGTCAGCCCCCTGGGCACAGCCTGGCAGCCCCTGGATCTCAGTCCATCTGCCTGTGCCAGCACCTTCTGGAGCAGGACCCTGCAGAGGGTCCATCTCTCGAAGCACGAGTGGCCTTGGGTTGCACCGAGGGAGGTTCAGGTTGAATATCAGGGAATATTTCTTCATGGAAAGGGCTGTCCAGCCCTGGCACAGCTGCCCAGGGCAGTGGGGGAGTCCCCATCCCTGGAGGGATTTAACATCTGTGTGGATGTGGCACTTGGGGACGTGGGTTAGGGGGGGCCTTGGCAGTGCTGGAGGAGCTTGGACTCCATCTCAGAGGGCTTTTCCAACCCAAACAATTCCATGATCCTGTGATTCCCTGACCCCAGCAGAAGAGATGCTCACCTCCATCTCATGAGGCCAAAGGGGTGGGAGGTGAAGCTGTTTATGCCCTTAACTGCAGGTGTGGCCCAGAGGGAGGGATGTGATCTGGCCCTGTGACACCAGGAATTCCCTGCATCCCTCCCCATTATCCTATTTTTGGAAACAGAGACCTCCACTAGTGTTAAGTGGCCACTCCACTCCACGTCCCCCCCAACATTTACCAGGTTTAGGAGCATCAGTTAAACCCCTTGGCTTTATCCCACGCTGCTGACTGGGGTTGTTTTGTCCAAGAGCATCCTCCCACTGCCAAGGAACACACGGACAGTCTGGACACCCGCACTGGGACACCCTGTTCCAGCAGGGACAGCCTCTGGGTGACCCCAGGGGTGCTGTGGCCGAGTGTGCACAGGACATCCGTGTTCACACCTGCAGGCACACGTGTGCTGCAGCCCCAGGAACACGTAGCTCTCCCTCTGTTTGGCACCTCGTTTCCTTCCCCTCCTAATTAACCGCTCCGGCGGCGCAGCTCTGTTTGTGTTTGTTGGCGGCTGCAGCCTCCTGACAGTTTGTCTGGAAAAGTCTTTTCTCTTTTCTCCCCCCTTGTTATTTTCATTTCAAAAAATTTAGGAGGCTTTAAAAACAAAAGTATTTAGAGCAAACACGATCTTTCTGTATGCAAAATTGATGAAAGAAAAAGACTTACAGCTCCAAACCCACCGCTGCTGCTCAGAGGGGAACGCAAAGCCTTGGGTTCACGGAATCACAGGGTGGCTGGGGTGGGGAGGGACCTTAAAGAACATCTATTTCCCATCAAATTAATTAAAGAGGGACCAGCACAAGTGGCTGTTGGGCCGGAATGTGCTCCAGGGTCCCTTTGGCCGTGCTCCAGCTGTCCCATCCCTCACCATCCTCAGGGATCATCCCGAGCTGCTCCAGCCCTCGGCCCAACTCTGCTGGGGTCCCCCAGCCCCCTCGGGCACCCCGGGTGGGCAGGAGCTGCCTGCTCAGCCCAGGGTGACGAGGAATCCTGCAAAACATTCCTTATTTTTTCTTTAATCCTCGCTAGTGTTTTGGATTTTCAGATCCACCCCGGTTTGAGCAAATATTTTGATTGCAACCAAGTGCGAACATAACAAACGCTGTTTAGACAAAAGCAACACATCCACTATTAGTTTTAGACAATTTGTCCTAATATTGTTTTGGATCACGCATTTATTCCCCCATAAAGATTTGATTGCTTTGCTTGTTTCATTAATCTTTATTTGTTTAATCATCTGCTAAATCTGTTTAATCATTGGTTTAAGTGGAAAGATTACATGAAGATATTTAATGCTCAGTGCCAGAGCTGCCCTGACATCTAATCCAGCGCTGTTACACTGCTTGCATTGCCCTGGGTCCTTGTTTTGTGCAGCAACCAACCAGGCTCCCACCCCCTGGGATTTTCCCGAGTTGTCCATCATTTCCCACCCCTCCACCAGTGATAGGTGGAAAAAACAAGGAGGAAAAAACGCTCACAGCCTGACTTTATTGTACTGCAAATATTTACAGGGTACCAGGGGTGGTGTGATGGATGTGGCTCACCCAGGAGCAGGGAGGGGAGGTCCCCAGCCTGGAGCATCCCTGTTCCTCCCACTGGATTTTGGGCCTGAAGTCAATTCCCTGGAAGGCAGCAGTGAGAGGTGCCAGCACCTTTTTTATGGATAATCAGAGGAATTTGGGGACCTTAAACTTTGGGGGCAGCCCCTGGTGGTTGTGGCTGCAGTGGGACCTGCAGGTTAAAGCCACATTTAAGCTGGAAAAGAGGGATACAACTCCAGCAGTTCAGCAAGGCTCAGTGCAGCAGTTTAATGATGGATTTTCCTTTCTCCCTGGCTTCTCCCTGCTCCCAGCCCTGCTCAGCCACCCCAGTCCTGCTTCTCCCCGGCCCTGGCCAAGGGAAGGGATTAATATTTGATGCCCTGGCCGTGTTTCCCTCTCCGAGGCTGGGCAGGGAACATGCAATATTCCACCAGCCCCGTGTTTGGCTGCCCCTGCAATCAGCGCCTCAATCACAGGGACGGGATTTTATGAATTAATAAAAAAAAGATCATGGAGGGTCCGGCGGGACGGGGGGAGGAAGGAGCCCGGCAGAATGCTAATGAGCACGGGGGGGAATTCCACCTCCGCTCCCCCCTGACAACTCGGCTGGGGGTGGGGGGGTTTTTTTTGTCCTTTCTCCCTCTTTTTTTTTTGCTCCACCATCCCGGGGGGTGCCGGTCCAGCCTCCCCGGGCAGGGGGTGCCGGCCACCCACCCGTGCCGGCACTAATTGCACCGACCATCCGGCAATTTGTGGCGTTCACCGGGCGGGCGCTGGCGGATCTTTTATGGCAGATCTTGTACTCATTACTGAATAATTCATCGCTGCATTAATGTCTTCAGATCCCATCGCGCTCCCGCTCTCTCCTCCTCTCGCTGCCTCGCTCTGCCCACTTGGGAAAACTTTATTATGCCTCGCTCTGACGACAGAGTATACAGATAAAAGATAATTGCTTGGCTTGACTCCCCCATTGATATGAAAATAAGATTTAAATTATTCACTTCAGTTTAAAGGTTAGTTGAAGGTTATTACAGGGGATAAAAAAATCACTCTTCATAACATTTCTGTTGGAGATGAGACAGGTTTGAAAGGCCTAATTTGCACGGCAGGCCGAGGCGGCTTGTTGTGAATAAACCCAGAGCCCCTCAAGAGATTTTAATCGCCAAGAAGTCAATTATTTATAAGCAAATTACGCTTTGCTGCTCGGGTATAGACAACCCAGCTAGGCATGAATAGGGACAAGATGGAACCCATATAACTTAATATACCTCCCATTGAACAACAGCGAAATCTTTTCCCGGCGCTTTCCTGCCTCTAATCCCGGCTGGAATTTAATGAGCGGCTGAATTTCAGAGGGGGGGCCTGATTCTGGCTCCCTTGGACTCCTGTTTATTTTATTCCTCCCCTTCAGTCTCTCGGCTTCCAGCCTCCGTCTCCAGCTCCCTTTTGTGTTGCCGCCTTGTAAATGGAATTAAAGGATTGTAAATTTGCCTGCCGAGCAATAGGTCTTGAAAGCGGGACGTCACTTCGCCGAGCGATCGGCTTTATCCGGGCTTTCACTTAATGCTCTTTTATGTAGGAAACTATTCCAGCGTCTGGTGCTGCGAGAGTGGCAAATCTCCTGTACAGAGTTAATAATTAATGCTGCGGCTCTTGGCAGCGGGGCCGTATTTCAGCGCGGGTTCGCCCTGACCGCAGCGCTCCCTATTAATCACCTGCGCTCGCTGCTATGCAAATAAATAGCTATGGAAAACCAAAATCCTTGCCCACTGTGCAACGGGATCCCAAACCTCTGCATCTGCGATCTGGAGGCATAAATCAGCGTTTCTGTGTGGCTGTGTGTGAGCAGGGTGTGATGGGGAGGTTCTGTGCTCGGCCTTAAAAGGCAGGTGCATTAAAAAGACATCGACATCTTCCACTTGGATGCCCGAATTAATACAGGGAAATGCAAATGGGCTTCTCCAGCCCAGGGTGAGCATTGCTCTGGAGGGGAGTGCTGGGCTGGCAGCTCCTTCCCCCGTGTTCACTGTGCTCCATAGCCTGCCTTGCTGGAGCTCGCAGGAGGAGGCCAAAATCACTGCTCCATCCCTTGTGTGGCAACTTCCTCCTGATACCTGGTAGCCCAAGGGCTGGGGATCCCAAGGGCTCCTGGTTGGCCTGAGCTGGGCAGTGCAGTTCAGCCCTGGACCCCGTTAGTGCAGCACCAAAGTGGGATGGTGCTGATTTAGAATCACAGAATCCATGGAGATGCTCCAGGGCTGGAGCCCCTCTGATCTGGAGCCAGGTTGGGAGAGCTGGGGGAGCCTTGCAGGGCCTAAAGGGGCTCCAGGAGAGCTGGAGAGGGACTGGGGACAAGGGATGGAGGGACAGGACAAGGGGGAATGGCTTCCCACTGCCAGAGGGCAGGGTTAGATGGGATATTGGGAAGGAATTCTTGGCTGTGAGGGTGGGGAGGCCCTGGCCCAGGTTACCCAGAGAAGCTGTGGCTGCCCCTGGATCCCTGGAAGTGTCCAAGGCCAGGTTGGACGGGGCTTGGAGCAACCTGGGTTAGTGGGAGGTGTCCCTGCCCACGGCAGGGGGTGGGATGTGGTGGTGGGGGGTGCTTTACTGTCCCTTCCAACCCAACCCAAGCCTTCTCTTCTCTCCCATTTGAGGTGGAAGAAGCACTGGAACGTGCAATCCCCCTCCCCAGAACTCCTCACTGCTCACCCTCCCTTGGCACAGAGGGCCAAGGCTGCTGCCCGGTGGGTGGGCAGGGGGGCTCTGGGGAGGGGGGATGGATCCCAGCCCCGGGGAGCCCCGTCCCTGCCCGGGCTGTGTCCCCCCTGCAGCCCCCGGGGCTGTGGCTGCAGCAGTTGCTGCTCCTCTGCCAGCAGAGCTGTCAGCCAGCGTTATTTGTGCCTCTGTATTTTGTTTGAAATGAGATGTAAGCAAAGCCCATGTGTGCCTCCAATCTCCTTTGTAGCAGAAGAAAGGGAAGAGCGGAGAATATGTTTGCCATCATGTCTGGCCCTTGATTTGTGGCTCTGCTCGGTGTCGAGCCGGGGTCTGGTGCGTACCTGGAGCGGTGGGAACGCGGAGCCAAGTTATCCCTGTGTGCTCAGAGGCCTCCTGCTCCAGTTAAACCCTTTTACCTCGTGTTTAAAATTCACAGAGGCTTGACAGGTGATCTCAGGAGCTGGATCATTACGGCAGCCAAAGCCAACCTGTGGAAAGGACGCCGTGAAAATCCCCGGGTGAAGCCCCGGGCTTTGCTCTGCCTCCCTTTGCTTCCCACAGTCAGTGCTCTGCACCCCGGGGTGACACCTCTGCTCTGGGGCAGGAGGGGGATGGGGCCCTGCAAAAGCACAGTGCCAGTGCCTTGGTGGGGAGAGGGGGGCTCTGGTGGTCCTGGGTGCCAGATGTGGGGTCTGGGCCCTCTCCCCCAGACACAACCTTTGGTGGCAGGATGGTGTGGGTGATGCTCTGGCAGCCCCACCCACCTACTGGGCAGGTATTGGGGGATCTGGGGGGTTCCCCCTCCCCAGGTTGTGCCCTGCATGGAGATTCAGTCCCCACATTCTGCGTGGAGACCATGGAAAAACTGGAATTGTTCACTGGGATGCCCTGGATGGGTAGAGCTGTTGGTGCACGGTCAAACCTTATGGACATATTGTGAGAGAGGGAATGCAAGACCCTGGGTAAGGCCTGAATTCATACAAAAATGCCCAGAGTGCCACTGGCCACAGCAGGGCTCAGCTAGTTTCGGATGGAATCCTGATGGGGTGAATAAACGGGCTGCAGGTGATCTTTACAGATGCCCAGGATAATTATGATAATAATAATAATAATTTATAATAGCAATAACAACAACAGAAATAATAGCAATAGCAACGACAATAATAATGATGCTAATAATGCTGATGATGCCTGTGGCTTCCCTGCAGCCCCAGCCCTGCCTCTGCTCTGGTCTGTGTTTCACGAGGCCACTGCCTGGGCGGGGAGAGATTAGTGAACTAATTGGGTGGAATTGGTGGCGCTGGAATGCATATTGATGGGGCTGTCAGGACGCTGCTGCTGCTCAGGGCGGGCACAGCTGGGGAGGGAGCGCTTTGATCTCCCAGAACCGCCGTGCTGGCTCCTGCTCTCCTTCCCCGGGGCCTTGGGAGCATCCCTAAAGCCCCTCGGAATGTCCCCCGCCAGGACCCAGGAAGGGTGCTGCGGGGTGCAACGGTGTGGGAACCAAAAGCAGCATCCTTGGACCCTGCTCTGGCAGAAAAGGGTGAGACTGGGCATCCCTGCTGCTGCCAGGCACGTCCTGTTATCCCCAGGGAATTGCTCTGCCCGTTACCTGGGGAAACTCCAGCAGTGACCTCTCAGGCAGAGCACGGTTTCCTTGTGGCACCATAACCTCTGGCACTGGGTGGACTCTTTCCTGGTGCTAAGTGCCCGTGAAAGGAAACCCTCACGGGGGAAAATTGCTTGGGAGAGTTGAAATGGAGTGTCCCAACAGAGGCAGCATCCCGGGGAATTTCTGTGGGAGGAGGAGGAGGAGGTGCCAGCAGTGATTTTCCCACCCCAAATCCCGCTGCCTCGGGGGAGCCTGGAGCAGAAAACACTGCCCATCTTTTTAGCACCGAGTCTGAGGCTGGGCCCCTCCTGCACTCCCACGTTTGCCTTCCCTCCATGTTCAGAGGTATAAAAATCCCTCTTAAATCATTCAGTGGTTCTCTAATGTATTCACAATGTGGACTATGGAACAAGATCTGAAACACTCTTTTTTCCAGTAAGACTATTAAATGGTGACACTTTGACACCAGCAAGAAGTATATGAGATTAAAAAGTAAAAACCGCATAGAAATCTAAGTGCCTTCACATAGTGTTAGAATAAAAATTGCTGTTAGGAGCATTAAAATAGAGTACTTGTCAGGAGCGATGGATTCCGGAGTCGTGCCTGCTGCCTTCTGTGGTTCCCTCTTAGGGAAATTAGGGAGCATTTAGAGGAGGCAGAGGATGCACTCCCGGGTTAAGGCAGAGGATGAAGGCTCAGAGGGAGTGATGGGCAGGGCTTTGGCCTCTGCTCCCGGGTGATTCTGCCGGGGAGGGACTCGTGGGGTCCTGGGGAGCCCGTTTCATCTGCCCGTGACATTTGAAGTCCCCCGGAGGCAGCTGGTGGATGAAAGCAGGAGATGAAGGAGCCGGCTTTTCTTGGCACCATTAATCATTTATTAGCTAATCAAGAACGCTCGCAGGAGATGAGGAGAGAGAGAGAGGAGCTCGTTTCTAATAGGAATTAGTTAGCTTACGGATATTTTTTTCCCCTTGCTCTGATTTCCCAAGGAAATGAAGCTTGCAGAGGACTGCAGTAACCCCTCCCTGCTTCCCAGGACCCCTTTGCAGCCCGGTCAGGCTGACCCAGAAAACCTTCCAGTGCCTGAAATCCGCAGCAAGGAGCCATACCGAGGGCTGCTGGCCTGCTCCAGGGGAAATTCCTGCCTTGGCTAACCCGGAATCCTGCCCTGGGCAGCACCAGGGACCTGCAGGAAGCCTCGGGGACCTCTGTGTCACCCCACAGATGAGCAGAGTGTATGGACAGCGACCTCAAAGGCTGTGGCCTCTTCTCCCAGGTAATGAGTGACAGGACAAGAGGACACATTTAAGCTGCACCAGGGGAGGTTTAGGTTGGACATCAGGAAGAATTTCTTCACAGAAGGGGTGATTAGATATAAGAACTGGAGGTGATGGGCTCCCCATCCCTGGAGGTGTCCAAGGAATGACTGGATGTGGCACTCGGTGCTCTGGGCTGGGTGACAAGGCTGGGGTCAGGCACAGGGTGGACTCGATGGTCTGGGAGGGCTTTTCCAACCTCAGTGACCCTGTGATCCTGTCAGTCATGTCCCCAGGTGCCACACCTATAATGTGGATGTGGAGATTGTCCTGGTCACCCACCTTTGGAATCTCTGGGAATCCACATCTCATCTTGAGTGGTGCTGACACAGGAAGACTCAGCATTCTGCACCTCCCTCAAGGTCAAGGCCAGGGCTCCAGCAGCTGGATCCATGGGCACACTCCCACTGGGGGCTCTTTGCCACTGTGTCAGCACCATTCCTTTGTGCCCTACAGACACACATGTCACAGCTGGGAAGAGACGGGGAGAAATGGGAGAGGTTTGTGGACAGGAAGCCGAGGAGCCAGGCAGGGGCAGGAGAACTGATTGTCTGCAGGAGCTGGAGAACCAGGAAAAGTCAGGGTGGGGGCCACAGCTGGTCCTGGCTCTGGTTACATCCCAGCCTGCCCCCCAGAAGGTGGCCAGATCTGAATCCACTTGACACACTCCACACTCCCACGTGCATCCCTCCAGCATCTCTGTCCTGGGGAGGGAAGGACAGGAGGGAGAGGGGACATCAGGGCTGGACCACAGCCCATGGAATGACTTCCTGGGATGAGATGCTGCTGGCAGGCAGGGGCAGGATCTGTGCCTGCTCCAGAGTGTGGGGCTGCCCTGAGCCTGCACCAGCCCCCGGTGCTGGGACAGACTTCCCGAGTTGTGGTTCTCTGTAAACACCCCTGGAAGCACCTGGAAAAGCAATGTGGGCATCCAGCTGGGAGCCACACACAAGGCTCTGCAGTGTGGCAGGGCATCAGCCTCCACTGGGCTTTCCTGTGGGTTCAGGGGTTGCCTCCAGCCCCCCCAGCCCGGCCCCTCACACGGGAGCAGCCAAATCTTCAGCGGATTTTGTTGAACTTTCAGCTCCTGGAGTCTTGTTGGAGGAAAATCAACACTTCCCTAGGAGAGAGTCAGATTTCAACCCCCCCAGCTTAAAAATGTGAACTCTACTCTCTCAAACTAAATAAAAATAAAACCAAATATATGACATTTTAAAACCTTGTGACATTTTCGTGCGTGACTCGTGATTTTTGAAGGTTTGGAGCCGGTAACACCACAATCAGTTTGGCTGCTTCCTTGGGTGATTGCTTCCAGGGAGGTTTTAATTCTCCTATAAATACTTCAGCTTTACAACAGCAGTCCCGGTCAGATATGCAATAATACCCAGTTCTGCATTTCAGGTAAGGCTTTAAACTAAATTAAATCTCCTCAGTATAGCTAATCAGAGATTAGCTTTGATCACAGTTTGTTAGCCCAGGCCAATCCCATTGAAATCCTCTGGCAGACCCAATATCAGGAGTGCTTTGTCCTGCTCTTAGAACACGGAGCTCCCTCCCCAGGGCAAGGCACAGGAGGTTTTTTTCTCTCCTATTTTTAGGTATTTCTTTACATGCAGTGAAAGGTGCAGTTGTTGTCTCCTGGAAGGTCTCTCTGGTGCAGCTGATGTCTCCTGCTGCCCTGGGATGGTGGCTGGTGGGTATCCTGTGCATGTGGCTGGTGGGCACTGGCATTAGATCCACCCTCTGCCAGCTCCCAGCCTTTCCTCTGAGCCTTCATCCCTTTTTGTGTGTCCAATGACAGGATGAAAATCCATACTGGAAATGGGAAGAGGTAACTGAGACTGATAGTGGGGTGTTGGCTAGAGCTTGGCTATAAAGCACCAAGAATAATGGTGCCAGGGTGCTTGAGTTCAGCTTTAATAGCTGTTATTTATAGAATTACAGAATGGTCTGGGTTCAAAGGGACCTTAAAGACCATCTCGTTCCACCCCCTGCCATGGGCAGGGACACCTTCCGCTGGACCAGGTTGCTCCAAGGCCCATCCAACCCAGCCTGGAACACTCCAGGAATGGGGCATCACAGCGTGGCACTTGTAAGGAGCTGGACCAAGCCCTTCTCCTGGTTAGGAATGTCCTCCATCCTTGCTCCTCCGGGTTATTTATAGCCCAGCGTGTGTGAGAGCACGAGCGCTGACACGGAGCTGCCTCAGCACCCAGCTGGATTCTTGCTGGAAACATCAATTTGCCTGTTGCTATTGATTTTGGGGGCTGAGCAGTGGGGAAGAGCCCTCTGAGCCGAGCAGGAGGATTAAGCAATCATTCCTCCAGCAGGTGACATAACTCCCCCGGCATCAGTTTGCCCTAATGGGCCTGCTATTACTCAAGTGCTAATTGATTGGGCATGGAGAGGAGAGCAGAGAAATGCACTTGCGAGGTGATTTTTATGGCCGGGCTCATAACAGAGGTAATTTGCTGAAAAACGTTCGGTCCCTCTCCGGTTACGAAGCATCATCTGTGCTCCTGCACTCCCTCCCTACCCTGCACTCCCTCCCTGCCCTGCACTCCCATCATCTGTGCTCCTGCACTCCCTCCCTGCCCTGCACTCCCTCCCTGCCGTGCTCCAGTCAGCCAACCCCGCCCTGCTGGGCCGGCTGAGGTGACGTCCCCGAGGAGCCACTGGGATGGGGCAATCCTTCCTTCCCTAAGGAATGCACAGGGGTCGGGAATGGCATGGAGGGACTCGCTGCTGGGTCTGCCTGGGGAGCCCCAAAGATGCAGGACCTTGTGCTCTGCTTCCCACCCCAGGGAAGGCTTGGGAATACCTCTGGTTGCCATAGAATCACAGAACCACAGCATGGGTTGGGTGGGAAGGGACCTTAAAGACTATTTAATTCCACCCCCTGCCATGGGCAGGGACACCTTCCACTAGCCCAGGTTGCTCCAAGCCCCGTCCAACCTGGCCTTGGACACTTCCAGGGATCCAGGGGCAGCCACAGCTTCTCTGGGCAACCTGTGCCAGGGCCTGCCCACCCTCCCAGGGAAGAATTCCTTCCCAGTATCCCATCTAACCCTGCCCTCTGGCAGTTTTTGGGCAAGATGTTAATTTATGCAGCAGTCAGAGGGAGTTTTATCCCTGAATCATTTGAACCTGTATCTGCTGTGCACAAATCCACAGGGATGGGGAAATCAAAGCAAACCCCCCTCCACTTCTTTTAAGCCACCTGGAAGTTTAACAGCCCTGGGAAGGTGGTTAAAGCTCTGACTTGCCCTCTCATCCCAAATGCAGCCTCTGGAAAACCCTGCATCTCTCCCTTGTCTCTGCCCAAATGATTCTGAGCTCTGCTGGGCCGGGGCACTGGGTACCACCCCTCACGAGGCAGATGCTCCCAGGCAGTCGGGGAGCTTTTCTAACAGATGAGGGCTGGTGCCTTTGAAGTCGTCAGCTGCCTGCCTGAAAAATCAAAACCGGAGCTTAGAGCAGCTTGGAATATCACCAGATCTTGGGAGAGATGGCAGAGCCTGGTCCTCGTTATCTCTCCGGAGCCTGATGGGTTTCTGCAGCCGCCAAGGTGAGCCCGTGTGTGCTCAGTGGCACAGAACATCCAGCTGCCCTGGAACTGCGGATGTTTTCCCAGGGCTGGAAAAAAGCCAGCCAGTCCTGCAGGAAAAAAAAATACCCAAAGGCCTGTTCTGGGCTCTGCTGAGCCACATCAGACACGCTGTAAAATGTTGGGCAGTTCTTTTGTGGAGACTGGGGGGGAAAATGCTGAGGTGTCTCCATCCATCCATTGGCAGGACAGGAGGAAACGGCCTCGAGTTGTGCCAGGGGAGGTTTAGGTTGGATATTAGGGGAAAATTCATCACAAAAAGGGTTGTCCAGCCCTGGCACAGACTGCCCGGGGCAGGGGTGGAGTCCCCATCCCTGCGGGGATTTAAAAGCCGTGTGGATGTGGCACCTGGGGACGTGAGTTAGTGGTGGCCTTGGCAGTGCTGGGGGACAGCTGGACTCGATGGTCTCAGGGGCTTTTCCAACACCACAAGTGGTCCTGTCCCGTGGAGCAGGCGGGTTTGGAACAGGCAGTGTGGAGACACTGAGAGAAGGAGCTGCTGGTTCAGGATGTGGCTGGAACCTGCGGGGTGTCCCGTGGGAACACCTCCCACCCACCTCAGCCCTGTGGGAGCCAGGCTGGGGCGTTGTGCCGTGGGATGGACGAGGATTCCTGGGGGAGAACAGCCCCGTGTCCCCCATGGCTCCGATCTCCCAGTGCAGGGGGCGGGGGGTGCGTGTCCCCCGCGGCCCCCCGGCCGATCCCGGGGGCAGGAGGGTGCACGGCCGGGCACAGCCACACGGTGGTAGGAGAGTCCCTCGGCGGAGGGACAGCGGAGGGACCGGGGTGACCGAGCCAGGACCCTCCCGAGCCCCTCGGCCCCACAGGGCAGTCCCCCGGCAGCATCCCCCGCTCCAGCCGTTCTCCTGCATCCCCTGATCCCTCCTCCTCCTCCTCCGGGGGCTGGGTGAGAATGCAGGGCAGGGAAACAGCTGGAGAGGTCCGACTCCAGGATCCTGAAGGTCTTTTCCAGCCTAAATCATAGAAACCTAGGATGGTTTGTGTGGGAAGGGACCTTAAAAACCATGTAGTTACAAATCCCCTGCCGTGGACAGGGACACCTTCCACTAGCCCAGGTTGCTCCAAGCCCTGTCCAACCTGGCCTTGGACACTTCCAGGGATCCAGGGGCAGCCACAGCTTCTCCGGGTAACCTGGGCCAGGGCCTCCCCACCCTCACAGGGAAGAATTCCTTCCCAATATCCCATCTCTCCCTGGCCTCTGGCAGTGGGAAGCCATTCCCTGTGTCCTGGTCCTCCATGCCTTGTCCCCAGTCCCTCTCCAGCTCTCCTGGAGCCCCTTTAGGCCCTGGAAGAGGCTCTCTGGTCGCTCTGGATCCTTCTCTTCTCCAGGTGAACCCCCCCAGCTCTCCCAGCCTGGCTCCAGAGCAGAGGGGCTCCAGCCCTGGAGCAGCTCCATGGCCTCCTCTGGACCCTCTCCAGCAGCTCCACATCCCTGTGCTGTTGTTCCCCATATCTGGAGGCTGCTCTGCAGGGGGGTCTCACCTGAGAGGGGCAGAATCCCCTCCCTGCCCTGCTGGTGTTGATTCCAGGATTCTCTGCTGTCCGGGAGGGAGCTGAGTCACCAGGTGTTTATTTGTCCAGCCGGGATATTTGCATCCCGTTCTGGCTGCTCTGGGAGTATCTCCAGTCCTCGGGGAGCTGTTTGCTTTGCTGTGACCTTTGTATCTGTGGAAGAGGCTCGGGCCAAGGTCAGCGTTAACAGCAGCGCTGCCTTCCCCGATCGATCGGGGCGCTCGCCCTGCCGGCACATCAGGTCCCTCTGTGGGGCCGTGTCACCCCCGGGGTGATGTCAGGGACACACACACTCCAAACGCTCGGCTCAGGGGGTGGAAGTTTCGTTGCTGCCAGCAGAGGAATTTTCCTCACCTGTTGGTTTGTTCCAAAGTAATCCTTTCCTCAAACCGGGCAAACAGTTTGGCTTGGCTGCCCTCCCGTGACTCATCAGTGAAGTATTTCAGGGATCGATATCCCGGCGGTGAAGCCTCCACAGGGCTGTCAATGAGGCTGCAGCTGACCGGGCCATCCAGATGGGCTGTGGAGCGTGGGGTGAACTGGGTGATTCTGACACCCTCCTGCACTGCTCACAACAGGTCGATTGGAGACTTCAGAGTGTATCAAATCTACTTTTCTCAGGGAGATTTCCAACTGCAGGAGAAAAAAAATGGAAAGAACCTGGTCTAGTGGGAGGTGTCCCTGCCCGTGGCAGGGGGTGGAACCAGATGGGCTTTAAGGTCCTTCCAACCCAAACCACAGTTGCAGCTCTACCAAAAATCCACTCAGCACCAGACCTGTGTCCCACTGGCACGGTGGGAACGTGGGTCTCTGCAGAGGTTCACCCCTCACCCGGCCAGGGGCACCCACTCTGTCCTGGCCGTGGGTCTTGCCCCCACCTTGGGCAGGATCCACCTTTCCCTGGCATCTGCAAACGTCCCAGATCATTTTCCTGCATCTGCTCCCCCTGGCCCTGAGCCTCCCCTTGGCCAGGCTGACAGTGTTGCTTCTACTGTTGGATCCTGGAGGAGAAAAAAAGAAAAAAAAATCAAAATGTATTGATTTCTGAGCTTGTTTTAACTTGAAAACAAAAGCCATGAGCAGCGTGGTTCCAAAATATCAGTTTCCATTTCCAGGAGCAAGCGCTGGAGCTTTACAGCAACCACATGGACCCGAGAAGACAAGGAGGGAACGGCTTGTAAATAGCTTTTTAGCACAAACTGTGTTTCAGTTTTATGGGTGATGGCTGGAGATCCCTTTGGAGCCGTGTGCTAAGAGGTTATTCTGGATCCAGCTCAGAGGCTGCAGCAGTTTGGCCCGTCAAAAAGCACATTTTTCATGTCGGGAAACAGTCCCTTGCAGATGGAGGGCTCAGCTGTGGCAGAGGGGACACGGCAGCTCGGGGAGGGGCTCGGGGGGGCCCTGGGGTGGGGCTGGGTCCCTTCCCAACATCCCAGCCACGATCAGCCGGCTTGGGCTGCCTCTGGCCGCCGTCCCTCCCTCCGGACCCGCTGGCAGCCGCCGCTCCCGGCCCACCACAAGTGCAAACCATTAGTGGTTTTCCAGCCTGGAGCACAGCACGGGCTCGCTCTCCCACCAGCAATTTGGCTGGATGGATCCCGCTGCTGCCTTTGGCACCAGATGTTTGTGGAAGGGCCCAGGGACAGATGTGACTCCAGCCTCGACTGAAACCAAAAAAAGTGCCGTTTCCCTCCATAAATCCCAGCTTTCCTTGGATTGATTGGATCCCAGGCAGCTCCTCGCCGGTGGTTTGTTGGTTTTGCTTGATTTTTCCTGCTGTTCAAACACAGATAACGGCAGCGGGAGTGGGATGTGCAGCATCCCCACATCACCTGTATCACAGAGATACAGCAGGAGCAGCAAACGCTGTTTGCTTTGAGTTCCCCTTAACTGAAATTACACATTTAAATAAAAAAAAAAAGAATCCTGGAATTGGTTTTTACAGCTGTGGCTGCTGCAGGTTTGATTCTGGTTGACACCAGAGAAGAGTCGTGGCCGTCATAACCCAAAGCAAAACTCAGCCCCCGAAACTGGGCCCTGAGAAAGTGCTGATGACTTTGTATTTTTAAAATTAAAATTATAGAGTTGGTTTGTTTTTTTTTTTCCCCAAAAGCAAAACTTTTCCTTTTGAAAAACTCTCGTGAGAGAGCTGGAGAGGGACTTTGGGCAAGGGCCTGGAGTGACAGGGTTAGATGCATACTGGGAAGGGATTCTTGGCTGTGAGCGTGATGAGGCCCACCTGCAGAGGTGGGAGGGTGTTTTGGTGTCGATGTGTTGCTCACAGCACCCAGGATTGGGCAGGGAGCAGGCAGGGATTGGGCAGGAATCCAGGGATGCCCATGGCCATGTCCCTCCCCTGCCCACAGCCACTGGAGCTGCATGAAAGTGCCTCATCTCGCCCTTAATCTTCATCTTTTGTTTCAAGCTTTTAATTGTGAAATATTCTGTGTGCGTTTTGCACGCATAATTATGGGGCAGAAGATGGTGATAAAATAGTTTAAATTAATAAGATTATTAAGTAACCTCTGCTGCTGGTAATTCCTCACTCGAGCAGGCGTGCAGTTCACTGTAATTAGTTTTCTGCTTCGCTGGAGCATGTTTAAAGGAGCTGGGAGGGATTTTGGGGGGAGAGAAAGCTGTAAGCCAGGCTCACAGCAGAGCAGAGGTTTGTCCATGGAAGGTGACAGTGGGGGAAATGCCCTTCCCAGCCCCAGGGCACAGCAGGGTTGGAGGTTCAGTCTGTGTGGTGGCACAGGGAGAGGGGACGGCTCTGGGGCATTGACACAGGGCATTTTTTGGTGCCTGTGTCCCCGTGGGCTCTGCCCAGGGCAGGATCCTCTGGAGAGGCTGCTCAGGGCCTCTGCTCACAGCTCCCATGGTCCATCAGCCCATCAGGAACTGCCCCGTTCTGACACAGGATTATTTTTTGGTGGGTGACTGATGGTGAAGGGTGCTGCCACAGGGAGGGGAATACTTAAAATTTGCTCCCTGAGTAAATAACAAACAACAAGTCAATACCACCAGCCTGGGATGGTGGAGATAATCAATGGCTTTGCAGTCAAATCATCTTGTTTGGGCCATCAAACAACGTCCTCCTGCAAGGGAAGCGGGCGAATACGCATCCCTGTCCTCCTTCCCACGGTCAGTGACGGGCAGGCAGGGCACTCCTTGGGTTTCCACATGAATTTTTATTAGTTCATCCTCGCGGAGTGCTGGATGGAGCACGGCCCCGGCCCCAGGGCAGGCTGAGAGCGGTGCCACGAGGGCACAGCCCCCTGGGCGGGCACAGCCCCGCTGGCTGCACGGAAACCCCGCCGGGAGCCCTGCAGTGCCAGTCCCCGGTGCTGGGCTCGGGGAGCTGAAGGCAAACAGCTGTGGCTCTGCTGCAGAAAAACCTCCCCATTACCTCTGTCAACAATTTTATTTTTAAAACTCCGCCAAATGAGAGGTGCATCCTTTATCTGCTGCACGGCGGCCGCATATGTAACACCAGCACATAATTAACAGTCAAGATCATTTACATTGTCGCTTAGCTAATTTTCATAATGTTTTCTTTATTATCAGAGGAAGAAATTAACCCAAGAATTTATTTACATACTAGTCTCAAACAGTAACAGCTTGCTAATTGCCTGTTAGGTGATTAATAAGCTTACAGCAGATGCTAATGAATCGAGAGCTCACTGTTTCAAAGGTGCTCTTGCAGCATGCTTGTGTTTTGGCAGCTTAATTAGTGCAATAATTATGTACTTGTTGCTCCTTCTTTCAAGCAAATACTGTCAAATGCTTAAAAGATTAAAGAGAATTATATCGCAGAGAACTCGCTGTGCTCGAGTGTTCTGCCTTCGCTGCTTCCCGGCTCCCAGGCAGGGAGGGATCAGTGCAGGGGTGCTGTGGGTTGGGGGGGTTGGCTGGAGGTGGAAGGAGGGAGCAGAGCCCTCACTGCTCCTCACCCAGCCCCTGCTCACCCCGGGAGGAGTTCCACGGGCAGTTTGGTGGGGATGGGACTCGGACACCGGCACTTGGGGACGTGGTTCCGTGGTGGCCTTGGCAGCAGTGGTGGAACAGCTGGACTCAGTGGTCTCAGAGGGCTTTTCCAACCTAAACACTCCTAAACACTCCTGTGAAAACCTCCCGGGCCAAGGCTGTGGAGCCTCTGCAAGCCTTTCCCCAAGGCAGCTTTTCAAACCACCTTTTGCAGAGGAGGAAGGGGAGGTTTCTTGTGCCACCAGGGAGGTCCTGGCTGAAGGTCCTTGTCCCATGAAATGCAGGAGCTGGACGAGGGGGCCCTGTTCACCCTCCTGATGCTGAAGCCACTGCAGGACCTGTAAGAGTTGGTATTGGGTGATCTTGCTGGTCCTTCTCCAGGAAGTGGCCATCAGGGGAGGGGGGGATTGTGCCCCTGTGCCCTGCTCAGGTGAGACCCCCCTCTGCAGAGCTGTCTCCAGCTCTGGGATCCAGCATCAGAAGGACATGAATCTGCTGGGGAGAGCCCAGAGGAGGCCATGAAAATGATCCAACTAGATAACTTTTGAGATCCCTTCCAACCCAAACCATGGTGTGGTTCTATGGAGTCCAGGCTCTGTGGAGGAGAACAGTGGCTGTGCTGCACCAGCCACGGGGGTGTTTCCACCTTCAGGGAGAAGAACTCGAGTTAAATCTTTCAGGATGGTGTGGAGAGATGTCCCTGTTTGCCTCCATGGTTAATTGCCTCTGCCATCTCCATGCATCCAGACCTTTGGAGACCTCTTCACAACTTCTCTCTCATCTCCTCTCCAGGCTGGGAACTCCTGCTCCATTCTGTTGACTCTTTCAACCATCCCCTTGGGTTTGCCATTGCTTCCTGCACCCAGTGCGAGCCGGGGAAGCTGCCATGCCCTGCTGTCCCCTCTCCCTGCACCTTTTCCAATTCCCTGTGAGGTGGGAGGGACCGGAGCAGACACGGAGCTCGAGGTGTGGGCAACCCCCCGCCTGCACCGCGGCACCCACGCGTCCCCCTGCCCCTCCCCAGCGTCGCTGGGCAGAAGTCCCTGCACAGAAGTCCCCACAATGGCCCTTGGAGCTCCTTCAGTGGTGAGAGCTCCTCCAAACCCACGGCTGTGTGTGCAAAGCCAGAGGTGAAGTGCCGGGGCCCCGCAGCAGCGGGCCCGGAGCGAGGAGGTGGGAAATGCTGCCACGGAGCCTCTGGCGAGTGTCCTCCCGTGGGCGCCGGGGATGGAGTGGTGTCCCTGTCTCAAGGAGCAGCAGCGGAGGCCGGTGGAGAGCCACTCGACTGCTAAAACACCCGTCCCTGGAGGGAAGAGGCAGCTGGGCTGGAGATCGCTGCAGCACTCTCCGGTTTCCTTGGTGACAGCCGGCATCTCTGCGCGCACAAGAGCCGGGGCTTGGCGGGTGGAGACGAGCCTGTTTGCTGGCTATTACCCCGTATTTCTCGGTGTAGGGTTTCAAAGGTCCTCATTGTCTGCAGTCTGAGGGGCGGGGTGACGGCAGAGCCCCCCCAGCCCCATCCAGCCGGGGGTGACGGCATCGCTCGCCGCCTCGGGCTCCCGCCCGCAGCTCCTTCCCCGGTAGCTGTTGCCATCTTGTTTAATTCCCGCCTTATCTGATCGTCACAGTGTGTTTCTCTCTATTAGGCAGCGAGCCAATTTGTTACTTAACCTGTAATTGCACTTTAATATAAGCTATCTCAAAAATGTGTTTTCAGAGCGAGCTTTACAAACACACGATCGGCTCCCAGCATCCAGCGGCCGGATTCTTTGGGAGCAGGCTCCTGGGAGGATTTGGCACCGGGGCTGTTAGTTTTAGTGGCTGATGCTTTATCACGGGCTGACACGCTGTGTGTCGTTAGAGGGCACAGCCCTCAGGAGCTCACTGTATTTAAAACACCACTTCTTCCCAGGAATTCACTCTCGATGTGATTTGTTGCCGATTTGTTGACTTGAACCCTGCGAAAACCCACGAATCATCTGACTTCAGCTGAAATCACATTATTGTGGGAAATGTGGTGCTTTTTGGTTTGTGGAATGCAGGAATAATAGCAAGAATAATGCTCTGGCAGTGGCTGCTGGTGGATTCACTTTTTAATAACTCCAATTTCACAAATTAAATGCTGATAACACGTCTCACTCTCATCCCGTGTTCGTTCCCTGCTGCAGTTGTAGGGGAGGGAAGGTATTCAATCTCCATCTCAACTCATTAATTTTAAAACGTTGGCCAGTATTTGCAAAGTGTTAAACATATAAAAATTAATGTTGACAAATCTTTGAGGAATAGAATGAAACAAAAGAAATCAATTAAGGAAACAGCCTGCGGTTATATTTTATAATCTAAATTGTGCTCAGCCTTGCAATAGAAGTTACCTGCAAACCCTGGTGCCGGATGGAAAACTTAGGAGGGGAAGTCTGGGCTCAGGATGGAAGCAATATTTGCTGAAACCACCTAAAATTGTGATGAGTGTCGGTGTGTGGCTCCTCCAGGTCTGGTCACCAGCTTGGGCAATGTCCCGAGGGGGAGTGAGGCCATGGAGAGCAACAGGAAAAGCCTTAATGGGCTTTTGGGGCTTTGCATGAAGTCTGCTACAAGAGAGAATGGCTTCCCACTGCCAGAGGGCAGGGTTAGATGGGATATTGGGAGGGAATCCTTCCCTGTGAGGGTGGGCAGGCCCTGGCACAGGTTGCCCAGGTGGCTGCCCCTGGATCCCTGGAAGTGTCCAAGGCCAGGTTGGATGGGGCTTGGAGCAACCTGGGCTGGTGGGAGATGTCTCTGCCCATGGCAGGGGATGGCACTGGATGGGCTTTAAGGTCCCTTGTTCCTACCTGGGCTGGTTTTGCCCCAGCACAGCAGAGCCCACACAGTGACTGAACCATCCAAGCAGTGAGGACAGGCTGGAGGGCTCGAGGTGAGGACCATGACCACCCTGACCTCCAGCCTTGATTCCTCCTGAGCCCGACACAGGCAGGGCAGGACCTTGGCACGTGCCTCCATCACTTCCCTTCACTGTTGCTGGCCCGAGACAGTGCCTGGGGCTCTGGGAGCAGGGGACAGAGAGGGGACAGCGAGCACCAGCTCACCCTCTGCCGTGACCCGTCGGCACGGGATCCCTCAGGAGGCCCGGGAGCACCGCAGGGACCGTGTTCCCATGCTATCAATGAGTCACTTCTGCTTAGGACAGAAGTATAAATGAATTTGGATGTCTGTGTGATCCTATCAGTGTTATCTCAGGCTTTGTATTTTAAGGCTTCTGTGGCCTTCAGAGTAAATAAGTGTTTTCTGCGGCTGACGGGCGAACCCAGAGGAGAAGGGTAAGTTGTCTTGCCTGGCTCTGGCACAGTGGGAGAAACCCCATGGGGTTTTCACCACCAGTTGTCTGAGTGGACTAATGTTTATTAGAGGCAGGAAAGCGATGAAGGAAGGCCCCCAAAGCATCACCCCACGGGGGGGATCCTGCCTGTCCTTTCCCCCCAGCAGCATTCCCAGCCAGCGGAACTGCCCGTGACCTTGCATGAGCTCCAGCAAGGTGATGTGCTCACTCAGAGCCCCCTCTCCTCCTTGACATTTTCTCCCCCTTTTCCAAAGAAAAATTATTGTACGGACCATTTTTTAATACATATTTTGTTTCCATGAAGATTCAGACAGACCCAAAAAGAATTTCAGAGGTCTGTAAAGGAAATACAGCTGAGGAAGGAAGATCTCCAACCCGGGGAAGGGTAAAGGAAAGATCCATCAAAGGATTATCTCCAGCATTCACTTAATTTTATTACTTCAAGTGACTTTATTACCTTCATTTTGCTTTCTGTTGCATTCCAGCACTTATTTAATAAACCCCTCTCCGGTTTTAAATAGCAGTTAAGTTTTTATGGTAATGCTAAACTTAATCAGATGCTCAAATTAGCTTGAAATTAATTATATTGACAGCAATAACCCTCGGTTCCCTCTTCGCGTCCTGTGTACAGATCTCCTTCAAGACTGCATTAAATGCCATTTAGACATGGAAATTAGGGGCAGCCAGTTCCCTACCAGCAAGGGCAGGGCTGGTGGGGCATGGAGAGGGGACAAACCAGAATTTGCCATAAGAACATCTTTTCCTTTTCCTGACAAAACCTGAGCTTCCCTGCTATCCCCTCTTGGGGTTTCTGGGCAGCCTGAAGGCACCACCTTGCTATGGAGGAAAGCAAAGCATGGAGGAGCAGATGGAGGTCATGGAATCCTGGAATGGTTTGGGTTGGAAGGGACCTTAGAGCTCATCCAGTCCCACCCCTGCCATGGGCAGGGACACCTCCCACTAGCCCAGGTTGCTCCAAGCCCCGTCCAACCTGGCCTTGGACACTTCCAGGGATCCAGGGGCAGCCACAGCTTCTCTGGGCCACTTGTGCCAGGGCCTCCCCACCCTCCCAGGGAGGAATTTCTTCCCAATATCCCATCTAACCCTGCCCTCTGTCAATGTAAAGCCATTGCCCCTTTTCCTGTCACTCCAGGCCCGTGTGAAAGGCCAAAGCTGCCTCTCCTTTGCTCTCCAGGGTTTCTCTCGGAGCTGCCAGTCCCTATTGCCTCGTGCTCTCCCATCAGAGCGAGATCCTGGCTGCATCCAGACCTTCCAGCGGGGCTGGGATTGATAATTGCTGTGTGTTGGTGGGAAGCCATTTGTTATTGATGCCAGTTTAGAGCTCTGATTAGCTTAGCACGGCTCGGTGCCCTAAACCTGGCCCTTCCCCCCGTTTACCCGTGCCAGGCCGGGGTCGGGCACATGGGCCCCCTGTCCCAGGGGCTGTGACCTTTCCCGAGGCTGTCCTGCATGTCCCAGAGCACACAAGGTGTTCACGTGCATTAATGAGACTGATGTGATAACTCCTGCCAGCAGAGCCAGGCCTCCCCGCGGCCGGGGGGGAGTTTGCCTTTAAACAGCCAGGGGAGTTTGGAATATTAAGCCACGGTTCATTGCCAGCGGAATTCCGGCTTGGTGCAACTGCTGCACTGGGGAGCGAGGACAGCCTGACTCGGAGAGGATTCCTGCTAAATCTGCCCTGGGTTCCCAGGGACCTGGAAAAGGCATTATGGTGAAAACCAGCGTGACCTTCTGCCGGGATCGGCACCGCGAGCGCCGGAGCAGCCCTTGGAACGGCACAGCTCTGCCCCATTGTTTGCATTCTGGCTGGACGAGGGAAAAGTCATCAAACTAGAGCTAAAAAAGCCCCCAGATGACCCAAATGGAGCAAGACCCGCAGCATTTCCTGCCCCTGGCTGTGCTGTCACGCGTGGCCCGTGCCATTGCCGTGGTAAAGCTGGGTTTGCTTTTGATTGGCTCCCAGGCACGATAGGATGGGGGCTGCAGTGCGAGTTGTTTTCCCTTTTGGAATGAATAACTCTTGTGGTGAAGCTGACACGAAGCATAAATTTGTTAAATTACATAAACATTATTGCGACCCATAAAATTCAATGAATCCTCGTCGCCTGTTTACTCATGGCTGGCTTTACTGTTTGCACAATGTAATTTAACGTGTCAATTTGCTCTCAAATAAAAAACATCTGGCCTTTTGACATGCCAAAAACACTGCAGAGATGATCTGAGAACAGAGCTAAAAGCCCAGGCTTTACATAGCAGCTAGCAAGGGGCTCTTAAAAGGAAGCCAATATCATCCAGATCAATTGATGGCCTCTTGGCAAACCTACTTCTGCAAACCCTGCAAGATTAGTAAATTTTATCCTAATTAAAATTAAGAAAAGCCACGGAAGGCTGGCACGTGCTTTGCAATTACATCTCCTGCCAATATTGACATCCAGTCTATTGGATTTTTAAACAATCTTATTATTTTGTAATCACGAATAACAAGAAGAAAATTATACTTTTATAAGAGATTTTTTTTATTCTGGACGAGCTTCGGAGCCCCAGTAAATTAATTCCCCTCCCTAAGCCCCTTAGCTGGAGATTCTCCTTAAAATCTCAGACTTTGGGAGTCGGGCTCGGACGAACATCCCCGTCCCCACAGCCCCACGCTAAGAAAGGCCGTTAAATCCCGGCTTAATCCCTAATAAGCGGTAATACCTATCGCTCCCCTAGACAGCACACGGGAGATGCTGACCTAAATAAGGGGAGTTTAGAAGCCACATGTGGCAGCAATCCCCCGGCGAGCTCCGCGTGCCACCGCCGGCTGCTCGCGCTGATTGATGGAGACGTTTATGATTTGCATGGGAGACAGTTCGTGTAATTACGGATTACGGAATGAAGCCAATCGGTTGCAAAGATTAGAGAGGCCACGTCCCGCAGGAGCTGCACGGCCTCCCTCGCTCCCGCTCGCCTCTCCGGGGCTGGGAAGTGCAGAGCCCCCAGCCCTCGCTGCCGGGACAGCGCTGGAAGAGGAGCAGCCCAGCGCCGGGCCAGACGTCGTCGGCTTGTGGGGTAATTATAAACCCTCTGGAACAACCAGAGCAGATCCCCGCGATGAAATCAGGGGGTTACGGCGAGTTCAGGCATTGTTTTAATTAAGGGAGAGACATCTCTTCCTTTGGGGAGCGCTGAACTCACGTTCCAGCCGATAGGAAAGATTTCCCATATTGTCAGCGAGGGTTTAGACACATTTGTGCGTAAATAAATTGGGATTTCTCCTCCCCCGCCAGGATAACACGCAGTGTTTTCTTTGAAAGTCTGTGGGACTGGCGGTGGTTTTACTCTAATCAAGTTCTTGGCATTTGGTACGGGCTTATAATGGGACTCAAGTAGTTGCACATTTTCTGTAATTGGACTCGAGTAATTGCACATTTCTCCAAATGATTAATGAACGGAATTAAAAAGTTTGAAAAAAGTCGCCTGCGACGCTGGGGAAAGGGGAACGTCAGCAGGGCTGGGGGAGAGAGGCTGTTACACAAACATTTATGGGCTGGAGGGGGTGACGTGAGAGAGGAGAAATCCCAGGGGGATGGAGGGGCTGTTCCACAGGCGGGTCCTGCCGGGTGTGGAGCTCGGTGGGATTATCGGATCCAGATATTGGAGAGATAGCACGTGGCGAAGGTGACTCCTGCCAAGTTCCATCTGATCCTTTCCTGCGGGAGATAAAAAGAAATAAATAAGTCCCAGGACATGGATTTCTGTGGGGTTTTCACCGAGTTGTTCCCACATGATGATTCCTGGGTTTTTTTCCCACCCTGTGAGTGGTGACTCCTCTCCTCTGCACTTCCACTAAAGGATGGTGTTTGATAGGAGCGTTGGGAACACGTGGTGTGGACCACTTGCTTTGGAAGCCATCAGAGGAGGAAGGGAAAAAAGACCTGTGGACACCCATCTGTAAAACCTGACTGCAAACACGGCAAGGGAGGCTGGGCCTGCCCACTCCAGCTCCCAGACTGGGAGCACCTGCACCTCCCACGGCATGGTCTGTGCTGCATGGAGAGATCCCGGGATCCCAGGCATCGCCAGATGTGGGTGGAGCAGGATGGGATGGGGCATGGAGGGATTCACAAGGGGATAAGTGCATCCATCTGCACCCAGAGCTTGGATCCTGCACTCCCTGCTCTCATCTGAATCCAGCTCTTGGATCCTGCACCCCTCTGAATCCAGCTCTTGGATCTTGCACCCACCTGTGTCCAGCTCTTGGATCCTGCACTCATCTGCACCCACACTTGGCTCCTACACCATCTGAGCTCCTGCACCCTCAGCCAGGCCTGGGGTGTCCCCATCCCGAGCTGTGGCTCTGTGACCAGCCATGGCTGTGATTTTGGGAAAAATCCTCACCCCAGCACAGACTCTGGTGTGGAAAAGCTGGTTTTGCCCAGCCCCAGGAGCATCCAGGCTGTCAGGGGACCAGCAGAGCACAGGGATGTGCTGCCTGAAGCAACCAAGAAAGCAAAGAAAATTATTTTTCATCCCTAATTTCAACATAATTTCAATTTGAATTCATTTTAGTGCTTCAGTTTGCAAATGAGGATGAAAAACAATTTCCCAACCTATATTCCATGCTTTTCCCTGTGGGTGCAAACCCTGCAGGGATGATGCACACCCTGTACTATGCCTGGAGCAGGACTCAATCAAGAAACCTTTCTGCTCCTGGGATACAGGCATTGTTGAAAAAAAATCCAAGACAAAAGATGATGGCTTAAATTAGGGAAGAAGAGTTTTGAGGGAAAAAACTAGAGTGCTAAAGGCTTGGCTTGGCACCTGCCATGGCCAAGGGGCTCCAGGCCAGGCTGCCTGGCTGGAGACCAGTTTGATGTGCACAGGGAGGAGCAGGAGGCAGGTGGGACCTTGTGTGCCTTGGACACGAGGATGTGAGTCTGAGGTCTGAAGCCTCGTCCCTGGCTCTCCCACCTGGGGCAGCCGGAGCTGGGACTGATCCTGCAGGAATGGGATTGTGAGAGATGCAGGGTGGGCTGAGAGAGTGAGGGCTGGGTGTCCTGGTTGGAAATGAAGCTGAGCTGTTTCAGGTTGAGTCCTTCCCTTCAGCAATAACCTGCAGCACAAGGAATGGTTTAAACAGCTGATAACACCGGACTGTCCCTGCCCTGCATGTGGAGAGCAGGAGCCACCCATGGCCAGCCCTGGCTGAAGGCTCCTAATTAAACCCGGGGCCCCACAGTTCCCCTCTCACTCCGAACACTGCTCCTTGATGGATGGCCTCTTCTCCAGCCCAGGGATGCCAAATCCAGGGAGATTAGAGGAGGTGCTCGGGGAGCGGGAGCCGAGCGCCAGGGCCGGCGCTGAGCTGATAATGAGCCCTGAGCCCAGACTAAACATGGCAGGGGGCTGCCAGCCCCTTCCCCAGAGGGGCCCTGCAGGGTGTGCTGGCTGCTCTTCCGCAGGGATTGGTGCTGTGCCCGGCGCTGCTGGCTCTGCCCGGGCATTCCGGAACGTTGGCACGTGCTGGAGGAGGAGATGGGGCACGGCCAGGCGGGGCTCGGTGGGGGATCTGCCTGGCCAGTACAGACCATCCCAAGCAGCATCCCAGGGCATCCCAACCATCCCAAACTCCTCTCACAGGGCGATGGTCCTGCCTTGTCCCTGTCCAGTGCTGCCATCCTGTTGGGAATGACATCATTCCCACACTGGCTTTGGCACTGGTCGCTTGGCCACGGCTGCTGGCCCAGGGACAGAGAGAGGATGGTCTGGGCATGCAGGGATGGCCAGATGGGATCACAGGGTGGGAGGGAAGGTGCAGCTTTCAAGCCCTTTTTGTTCCCCTTCTCTGATACAGCTCAGCATCCCGCCAGATCCTCCTGTGCTGGAGTGGCTCAGGGATGCCAATGCCCATGTTGGCAGAGCCCAAAGTCTCCAAGCTTTGCATCAAGCCCTGGGAGGTCTTGGCATGATGTAAGTCATCACAGTCACAGAATCCCAGAATGGTTTGGGTTGGAAGGGGCCTTAAAGCCCATCCCATTCCACCCCCTGCCATGGGCAGGGACACCTTCCACTAGCCCAGGTTGCTCCAAGCCCCGTCCAACCTGGCCGGGCTCCTTGGACCCTCTTCATCCTTCTGTGGGAAGGGTGGGAGAAGCCCTCAATCCCAAACCTGCCCCCCTGCACCCAGAAGATGGGTGTTCTCCAGCATTCCAGGCCAGGAGAAGACACTCTAAGGCCGACAAGAGCCGTGCCCTCTGCTCCCACCACATCCCACAGCCTCCCACCCTGGGCAGCAGGAGCCACTGGTGCAGAGAGGAGCATCGGGGAGGGAAAACTGGGCTGAAATATCTCTCCTGGTCTGAGCCAGCAAAACCAAATAACAGCGAAGCAGCAGCAAAATAGGATTTATAATACCCTCAGCTTTACTCTCCAATTTCAGCTTTGAAGATGAATGTTTGCTGCGCTGTTATTCATTTATACATTATTTTTCCTATCTCCTGAGGGACACTGCTTCCCAACACACACACACACACACACACACACATTGCATTTACTTCTCTTTTTAAAAATCATACCAGTTCTGCTC
The DNA here is from genome assembly GCF_025592945.1 of Manacus candei. Lineage (NCBI taxonomy): Eukaryota > Metazoa > Chordata > Aves > Passeriformes > Pipridae > Manacus > Manacus candei. Next base: position 16,070,448 of record NW_026138094.1, on the reverse strand, counting down.
AGCATTCCTGTGTCCTTGTGTAATGACCCATCCTGAAGTGTGGGCAACAGGGCAGGGAGGGGATTCTGCCCCTCTGCCCCCTCAGGTGAGACCCCCCTGCAGAGCTGCCTCCAGATATGGGGAACAACAGCACAAGGATGTGGAGCTGCTGGAGAGAGTCCAGAGGAGGCCACGGAGATGCTCCCAGGGCTGGAGCCCCTCTGCTCTGGAGCCAGGCTGGGAGAGCTGGGGGTGTTCCCCTGGAGAAGAGAAGGCTCCAGAGTGACCAGAGAGCCCCTCCCAGGGCCTAAAGGGGCTCCAGGAGAGCTGGAGAGGGACTGGGGACAAGGAACGGAGGGACAGGACACAGGGAATGGCTTCCCACTGCCAGAGGCCAGGGATAGATGGGATATTGGGAAGAAATTCTTGGCTGTGAGGGTGGGGAGGCCCTGGCACAGGTTGCCCAGAGAAGCTGTGGCTGCCCCTGGATCCCTGGAAGTGTCCAAGGCCAGGTTGGACGAGGTTTGGAGCAACCTGGGCTGGTGGAAGGTGTCCCTGCCCATGGCAGGGGGTTGGAACGAGCTTTAAGGTTCTTTCCAACACAGACCATTCCATGATCCCATGATTCATTCTCTGATCTCTGGAGACGCAATCCCTGCAGTGCAGGTCCCTGCCAGGTGAGTAATTGCTCCGGAGTCCACAAAGCCACAGAGTTATTGTGAAATTTTCCAAGGTGCTTGTGCTCAGGTGGTTGTGGCTCCCCAGGCAAAGGGCTGCCAGGCCCCTGGGCGTGGGGCTGAGGACATGCTCCCCTGGGAACACCCCCTCCCCACGGCACGGGCACTTCTCCCGCGAGGTGCCGTGTGAGCCGACCGTGTCAGATCCGGGGGCGATAAAACGGGTGTAATGTTGTGTTGCAAAAGGAACAATGAATGTAAATGAGTTGGAGAGGGTTTTATTATTAAAGGGAAGATGGATGGTTCAGCTATCTGGTGTGGGAAAAGCCGGTGTCCTTATTAAATGTAATTATCTGCAGCGCTAATAAAAGCCTGCAGATCTCCCCGGGTCAGGCCGCTCTCCGCTCCCCCCGCGCTCCCAAACGCTAATAAGGAGCAGCTGGAAGAGCCTGAAGAGGAGTTCAGAGGAGATGCCCATCACACCAAGCACTTGCTAATTGCTGCTCAAGGAGAACACGGAGCCCATCAGGGCGGCTGCTCAACTGGCCGTGCAGGATGAGGAGCTCCGAGCCGTGGCGAGGGGCTGGAACAGCGGCGGAGATGGAGGAGGGAGGCGCTTTTCCCAGAGCGCGTATGGGAATCGTCACCCCCCTGCCCTTGTGTCCGGCTCCTGCAGCTGCAGGGAGACGCTCGGCTGCTCCTCCTGCTCCTGCTCCTCCTGCCTTGCCCCGGGATGCTGCTGGTGCAATAACAGCGCCGCTGACCTCAAAGGGATGAGAACAAAAGCCGGGATGCGGAGGGGAGGAGGCATCATCCCAAATGAGATGCTTCGGAGTGCTTTGATCTGCTATTGTTTTAATTAATGCCTCTAATAAGAATGGGAGATTCTGGATAAAGGATCCCTGGATCATCAATTTAATGAGCTTTCCCTTTGGAGGAGCTGTGAGCAAGGCTGCTGGTCCGGCTTGGAAACTTCCCAGCAGCGTCAGCGCGGGCTCGGCCGTCCTGGGAAAGCTGCGGGAGCGGAGAGCAAGCAGGGACAAGGGCTGGGAAAATAAACACCCTTTCCCAGCTTTCCCTAAGGAAGAACAGACCAATGCAGTCTCCATCGATTTTAAGGGATGCTTCCAACCTGGTCTCCTGGAGCTTCCAAGGGCTGGAGAAAAACCTCCAGGAAACGCAAATGATGCTTTTTGGAGAGCAGCACCAAACGAGGGGCTGGAACAGGGACAGGCAGAGCTCTGCAAAAGCTGAGAAGGCCCCACGTACTCAGCCTCCAGTTCATGATTCCCTGGGACTCCTCCCTGCTAAAAAGGGGGATGTCTGGGGGGATGCCCAGTCACCCCAGTCAGGCGCTGGGGAGAGGGGAGCAGGGACCACCTGGCTGCTTGACAGGAACCAGGAGTCACACTCCTGACTCTCATTATTGCTCCAGTGGAATAATTGCTGTTAAAAGTCTTCTAGTTGCAGAAGTTGCGGCCCTGGGATGGGCAGAGGGACAACCAGCCCCCACATCACCCCCATCCCCTCCACGCTCAGCCCCAACGCTCCAGTGAGTGCCAGGGGGTGGCACACACGTGCCCAGGGTGCAGCTGACCTGGCAGACCCCCACATTCCCGGGCAGTGTTTTCCAATCTGAGCTCAGCTGTTTCCCTGGGTGGTAAATAACAGAGCACGGCTGCTGTGCCACTGATCCCGTGGGAGGGGTGGGCATTTCAGCTGGAGAAGGCTTGCTTTCAGTTTTGCCTGACCAAGGAGTAAATAGAGGGAATTTTCCCCCCCACGTGTCTATCTGTAATTTCAGGGTGGGAAGTTGTCATTTTTCTGCTGGCAGCGTTTGCTGTCAATTCTCAGAGATGTCATCAGAGCCACAGGACTCGGGCCAGCTCCCATCAAAGCCCATGGAAATGACTTTCTGCTTCCCACAGCCTCACCAGGGATGGATTTGGCTGTCGTGCAGCTGTTCCAGAACACGGGGTGAATTCAGGGTGCTCCATAAATAATTACCATTAACAGCAAGGCCTGGCACACGCCTCCTCAGGTCCTCACTGGCTGCCAGAGCCCTTAACCTGCCTTGGCTCTCCAGCAGGATGGCACCCAAAGCACCTGGTGAGTGATCTGAGAGGTGACCACGGGTCTCACAGTGCTGGTGCTGTCCAGGTTGGGATGTCCTCACAAAAACAGGAACCTTTCTCCCTCCAAAAACTTAGATTCTCATCCCACAGTTCCTGGGGTCTCTTCCAAAACATCTCTTCCCAGAGACACCCCAATCCCTGGCACAAGAAACCCCTCTGTCCACTGAACCTGCTGTCCTGTGGTGGCACAAACCTCTTTCTGACAGTGGCAAAGGTCCAATTTTAGACCCAGGTGGCTTTTTTGGGCTTGTCCCCTTTTACACCCAGCTGTGCTTTTTGGGCTGGCAGGGACAGCAGGAGCCACGAGATGAAAGGTGGGGGGCTGTGAGTTCCCTCTGTGCTCTGCTGGGGTGCTCTGGTGGCTGGAGGGGCTGCAGGTGATGGGAGGAGAGGATGCTGAGCCTCCTTCATCCCCGGCCCCACGGCAGGTCCTGTCGTTGGAAGGGAGTGCTGGGTTGAGCTAATGGTTATAAAAAATTCCTTCTGGCACCTTCCCCCTCTGCAGATGAGGAAGGAAAGCTGATTTTTTTTGCAGTTTCATTTACTAGAGGCTGAAAGATTCCTGTACAGGGCTGGCTCCCTGTCCTCCAGCTAGTTAGAGCGCAATCCTGCCTAAATTGTCTTTTTGATAACTGTTCTGGCTGCAAGAACAGAGGTTCCTGTGGGGAATTCACACAGGGCTGCCTCCCGCTCCCCCATCCTTCATATTGCAATATTGCTCTTTACCCAGCAGAAGATATTCCTAATCGGCTCCACGGAAAGCAATAAAGCCTCTTCAACACTTCATTGGCTCTGACATTTAAGGCGGGCGGTGGGAGCACAGGTGGAGGAAGGGGCTCCCTGACCCCTGTGGGGTGTGGGATGGGGGTGCTGTGGGGAGGTGGGTGCTGTGGGGAGGTGGGTGCTGGGGGGAAATGGGTGCTGGTATCCTGTGGGGCTTTGCTGCAGCCTCTGGGGCATCGCTCTGGCTTATGGGGTATCGTTCTGTCTGTCTTATGGGGCAGAATTCCATCTAATGGGGCATCACTCTGCCTGTCTTAAAGGGCACTGCTCCATCGTAAGGGGCATCACTCCATCCATCCATCCATCCATCTTACGGGCATCACTCCATCTTAGGAGCATTATTTGTCTTATGGGGAATCACTCCAACTTATGGGGCACAATTCCAACTTATGGGGCACCACTCCATCCATCACTTCCTTCCTCTTATGGGGCATCACCCCCTCTTTTGGGCCATCACTCCCTGTGGGACACACCTTCAGGATGTCTCTGCAGCCTCCCACAGCACCCCAGCACTGCAGGCAGCCCCACCCCATCCAGGCCCCGCTGTTTCCCGCGTGGCTGCAGCTCCCTGGGTCCCTCCCTCTGCTCCGTGACCCCCCTCCCCTTTCTCCCCGTTGGAGGGCTGCAGGCTCTGCCCCGGCTGGAATGGCTCAGTTTACGAGGCAGTGACTGCAGCCGGAGCCGTTGCCTCGGAGCCCTGGGAGGATTGGAGCTGGAGCAGGAGCAGCGTGCTGAGCATCCTGGCACGATGCCTCTGCTCCTATAAAGCGTCATGTTTCCAAATGGGTAATTACTGCTCTGGGATTTATGCAGTACTTCCTCTAAGTGGTTGTGTGGGCTGCCATTCCTCGATGAATTAAAAAAGAAAAAAAAAAAAAAAAACAGAAGAGAAAAAGAAGGATAAAAAATAAAAGGAGCCTGATGCAGCAGTGGTGAGGCGAGGGCAGAAATGAGCTCAGTGTGCTCTGCCCTTACCTGGCAATAATGGGAAAGTGCTCTTTCAATTGAGCTGTTCCATTCTTTTGCCCTGAGCTATGAGAAGTAGATTGGATGAAAATTATCAGGCTCCCTGTCTAGAATAAATATTCTTGAAATGGAGCAAGTCATAAATAAGCGAGCAGCAATATCCTGGGTTATGAAGATATAATTTCTATCTTTAATAGCTGAGTAGGCCCCGGGGACTGTCTGGAAGTGGCCTGCCTGGCCCCAGTATTGATGAGGGGAAAAATACAAACAAGCAAAAAGGAGCTTTTGTTTCTTTAACCCTGAAATTATTGATACTTGGAGGGAAATAACGAGGTGCTGTGGCCGGAACGTGTGTCTCCATCTCCGTGGAGGGCGGTGAGCCGCTCCGGTGGGATTAGCTGGGCTCAGCCCCTGGTTTATCCCTTGGGAAGGTGGCCCCAGGCTCCCACCAGAGCCCTGCAGCTGCTGGTGGTGCCGTGGCAGCATCCCTGGCATCGGGATGGCACTGCTGGCAGATCTCTGTGCTGGGGACACGCGGGACAGGAGGGGACGGGGAGCTGGCAGAGCAACGGGGATGTTCCCCACCTTTGAGCAAGGGATGGGGGAGAGCACCCTGCACCAGAGAGAGTTTAATAGAATATAAGTATTTATTCACAGAGGGAATTCCATAAAATACAGGTGTTTATTTCCAGAGCTGCTGCCGGCCCCGCCTTCGGAACCCGCAAGGTGGGACGATAATTAATAAGAGTTGACGGGATGAAGCTCCAATTTTGATGGGATTAGTCTTAATGGTTTTATTTTTAAAAGCCATTTAATTACTAATCAGCTCTCCCTTACAAGCTGATACGTGCTGGGGCTGTTTAAAGCAGTCTGTGAGGGGGCTTTGCTGGCGGGCAGCTGGGATGGCTCTCGGAGCTTCTTAAAAATGTCCTGCTTTTCCTGGTCCCTGCCGAGCCATCTGTGCCCATGGCATCGCCCTGTCCCAGGGGCTGGATGGGGTGGGTGGACCTGTGCCATAGCCAACAGCCCTGGAAGTGTCCAAGGCCAGGCTGGACAGGGCTTGGAGCAACCTGGGCTAGTGGAAGGTGTCCCACCAATGGCAGGGGGTGGGACTGGATGAGCTTTAAGGTCCCTTCCAACCAAACCAACCTGGGATTCTGTGATCCCATTACGGGGTTTGGGGTCAAATGGATCACTCAAAGGACTGGTGCTCCCAACCCTGGTGCTCCCCACTCCCCCAGCCAAGCCCAGCCCTTTCATTTATAACACGACAGCAGCCATCCCTTAATCTTTTAATTACACGGAGTGACACGGGTGAAATAACTCCTTTCATTTCTGAGCCACTGACATGATTAAGAACCGAAGTCGACTGTTTTGGAAAGAAAATGGTGTAAATTGCCCATGGTGTGAGATCTGTATCACCTTGCAGGCGGGCGGGGGAGCGGTGAATCCATCACCCGGGCCCTGCCGCGGGACCACCGCGCCGTTATTAAATTATATGTTTTTTAAAAAAGCCGACACGCCGATCTGTTCAGTACCAGTAAATATGTGATTTACATTTAATTCTGAGTAACCTTTCCACGGCCAGCGAGGTGTGAAGGAATTTAATGACACAAAGCCACGTTTATGAAGAGCCCATTCATATTCATTAGGCTCACGCATTAACAACCCTGCCGGTGACATCTCCCCAGCACGGCCCCCATTGCTGCAGTTTGTGGGGGGCTAAGAGGGAGTGAGGGCTGCCATCGAGCCCCCTGCACAGACAAACCCACTGAAAATATCGTCCCAAACAGAGAGAAATGAAAGCAGGGCTGGAAATCGGACATTCCCAGGTCTGGCACACGGAGGGCTGGTTTACAGAAGGGCTCCTTCTGGTTTAGAGGGATTTGGGGTGAGAAATGGAGGCCTAGAGAGGAAGATTTTCTTTGTGCCCATGATGTTCAGGAAGGAAGATGTATTGAGGTCACTGATCACCTTCTTTGAAGCACCTAAAATTTAGGAGGCACGGGAAAAGCCACCCAGCCCACATCAACATGTGTCAGCTCCGTTGTTCTGGAGCACATGGAACTTGAGGTGCCCTGTATGAGGCTCAGGGAGGTGTGGGTCACTGCCATGGAAGTGGCAGCTGGAATCAAAGAATCACAGAACCATCAAGGTGGGAAAAGCCCTCTGGGATCACTGAGTCCAACCATTCCCCCAGCACTGCCAAGGCCACTGTTAAACCACGTCCCCGAGGGCCACACCCCCACAGCTTTTGAACACTTCCAGGGGAGAGGATCCTACCACATCCCCAGACAACCTGGTCCAATGCCTGACCACCCTTTCAGTGGTGAAATTTTCCCCAATATCCAATCTAGTTAACCAGTCCAGCCTTGGGGCACCTTGTCTCGTGGGATGAAGGGGGTCTCCTGGGATCCCCCAGCTGGGCCCAGGCTCATCAGTACTTTAAACACAAAAAACACACTCTATGAGGAAATTAAAACATGGTTGGCATCAGAATCTATCCTGCCAGCCCCTGCCTGATGGCAAAGCAAATGAACCACAACTGGTTGCACTGAGGAACAGTCGGGTGTATGAGGGTGCCATAAGCACATAATCAAAGCAGAGGCTCTCTGTGCCCTGCCATGGGCACCAGGACACGGACACAGCAGCTGGAAGGGACCAGGGGCATCTCCCTGGTGCTCAGAGTGACCCGTGCCAGGAGGAAGCCGGTGCTCATCCTAGGCCAGAGAAAATATTTGGCTTTAAACCCTCCCAAAGCAGCAGGTGATGGCTCGGGAAGTGCAAAGGGAAGCAGCCCCTGTGCCGGGGGGAGCCCTGAGTGCCTCAGTGACCTTGGGAGGGCAGTTTGTTTTTCCAGCTTCTTCTCTTCGTCCCAAGGGAGTCCCGTGCTGCCTTCGGCGGGAGCTGGGGTGTGAAACCCTGGAGGTGCCAAGGGAGAGGCAGGCAGTGCCTGCCCTTGGCTGAGCCCCCACCCTGCCTGCACCCCCCCTTGTCAGGGGCACCCTCAGTCCCCATGGTCCTGGGAGTGGTTTTATCCCCCAGGAGTGGTTTTATCCCCCTGGCTCCAGCCCCAGCCGCTGTAAGTGGGGTGGGTGGGTGGCTGTGCCCACCCTGGATATCCCCAACCCCTCCCCACATCATCCCAGCACCATCCCCTCATCCCTCACCCATCCCAGCAGCCCCACAGAGGCTCCTGTCACCCTCCTGTCCTCCTCCCTCCCTCCAAAGCCTCCTGATAAGATAATAATTCTCCTTCCCTTCTGTCCATCTCCTTGGAGGTGTTTATTGAAGCATTTTTTTTCTCCTTTAAGCATTTTTTTTTTTTTTGCACCCTGATGCTCCCTGGGCACCCCTGGCCCCGTGGGGCTGCCAGCTGTCCCCGTCCTCTCCCTGATGGATGGACCAGAACCCTTTCTAGCCACAGGACCGTGATTTTCCTGCTGAACGTTGCTGAAAATCCAGCAGAAAGAGTAAAAATGACCCTTTGCAGTGCAGAAACACCCCCCAGGGCCCAGCTGCCAGTACAATGAGGGCACAGAGAGGTGACCCAGCATCACTGACGGGTGAGTGATCCATATTTACCAACCCTCATCCCGGGAAAAACACCTTTTAGAGCCGATGACATTGTGACATGCCCACTCAGAGCAGGGAGAAGTGTCTTACGGGCTGCCTGTGCTGCAAATGAAACATTAATTAATTTACCAGCAGGAAGGATATAAATAACTAAATCAGATGGTGCGACTTATTCATGAGGTCCTGATGGAAGGCAATTGTTATTCCTGGCTGTGCAGGTTAATGAACACGCTCTCCTTTTCCCAGCATCACATGCTAAAAATACAAGCAGGCCAAGCCTTGCCTGGTGGGTCCCATCCCCCCCATCCCACGGCCCCAGGAGGGTCCCAGCACACGGAGCCCTTGGGGGGCACCCAAGGGGCTGGGGGGGCAGGGGTGGATCTGGGGGCTGGAAGGAGAAGTGTGCAGGAGTGGAAGGGAAGATGCTCCCAACAGCCAGAAATTCAGCCTGGTCTGAACACCCCTTCCCTGGATGGGGTGCAGGGAATCCTGGAGTCATGGAATCATGGGATGCTTTAGGTTGGGAGGGACCTTACAGACCGTCTTTTTCCATAGCCCTGCCATGGGCAGGGACACCTTCCACCAGCCCAGGTGGTTCCAAGCCCTGTCTAATCTGGCCTTGGACACTTCCAGGGATCCAGGGGCAGCCACAGCTTCTCTGGGAATTCCATCCCAGCCCCTCACCACCCTCACAGCCAGGAATTCCTTCCCATCTATCCCTGCCCTCTGGCAGTGGGAAGCCATTCCCTGTGTCCTGTCCCTCCATCCCTTGTCCCCAGTCCCTCTCCAGCTCTCCTGGAGCCCCTTTAGGCCCTGCAAGGGGCTCTCAGCTCTCCACGAATCTTTCTCTTCTCCAGGTGAACCCCCCCAGCTCTCCCAGCCTGGCTCCAGATCTCTCACACAGGCAGAGTTTATTATTTAGGATTTAACTAAATCAGGGCTCCTGAAGTTTTAGCTTTATGGTGTCCCTCTTTTTTTCAGGAAGCTGGGGAGACACTGTGCTCCCAAGCCTGGTGCATTGTCAGCTGTGAATATTCAGGAATGTGCTCTCCCAGACTCATGGACCTGCTGCAGAGGATGTTTGGTTGTTGGTCAGAACACCCCAGCGAGGTTGTGCTCACGGGGTTTGGTTAAATGCAGGGACATCCCTGTGCCAAGCAAGGGCCTCGTGGCAGGAGCAGCCCCCTCTCCTGCTCCCTGCTCTGTCCCTCGGAGCCACAGCAGCTCCCACTCTGGCTCTGGCAGATCCTGCCTTGCTTCCCCTCGAGCAGAGATTTTCCACAATGTGCTGCCTTTTCATTTGCCAGTGCTTAAAAGGATTGGAAAGATTAGGAGATTTCAATTTAGCAGCAGGCAGGCAGTATGTCAGGCAGCTTCCTGCTCCAGAACAACATGCCCTCATCAATAACACCAGCCCTCAGCCACGAAAATGCTCGAAGGTGAAAACAAGACTTTTTTTTTTTAAAAAAAGGAGGAACTAAAGAAAAACAAAGCTCTGGAGCCCCAGCCACCTCTGCTTTCGGTTTCTGAGGGTGTGAAGCTCAAACTGCTGAACTTGAAGCAGATGCTCAGCCTGTGCTCCCTGAGTTTATCAAAAATCCTGGTTTGGTTTGCCCAGCTCGAGGGGCTGCTTGTGGAGAAGGAGGAAAGCTGGAAATTCGAGGTGGTGGGTGTGAAGGCAGCTGGAGACTGGGATTGAGCCACACTGATCTGCATCCCTCGGGATGGGAGAGGGGCCTGAGCATTCCTGGGGCTGGGAGAGGGTCCTGAGCATCCCTCAGGATGGGAGAAGGGCTTGAGCATCTCTTGGAGTGGGAGATGCACCCCAGCATCCCCCAGCCTGGGAGTGATGCCACAGAATCCCTCATCCCAGGAGTGGTACCCCAGCATCCTGCAGCCTGGGAGCATCCATCAGCCTGGGAGGGGCACCTTAGCATCCCCCAGCCTTGGAGGGGTACCTCAGTATCCCCCAGCCTTGGAGGGGTACCTCAGCTTCCCCCAGCCTTGGAGGGGTACCTCAGTATCCCCCAGCCTTGGAGGGGTACCTCAGCTTCCCCCAGCCTTGGAGGGGTACCTCAGCTTCCCCCAGCCTTGGAGGGGCACCTCAGCTTCCCCCAGGCTGCTCAGCATCCCCCTGCTCTGCAAGCAGCCCCCCAGCATCTCCCATCCTGGGAGCTGTACCCCATCCTCCCCCAGCCCGGGGCAGTGTCCCAGTGTCCCCCAGCCCGGGGCAGTGCCCCAGTGTCCCCCAGGCTGGGGCAGTGGCCCAGCCCTGCAGCTGCACATGCCCTGGCAGTTATTAAAACGTGTAGCTCAGTCAGGGCCCGCGATCAGCTCCGAGATATCATTGTCAGCCGCCGTAGCGTGACTTTTTTTTCCTTCTCTCTTTTCCCTTTGATTGGAATGGAGCCTCCTGGGAGACGTGAACTCATCGCAAATGGCTTCCCAGGGATGGGAGCAAATGAAATGTAACAAATCTCCATTTGCAATTTTGGGGGCACGTGACTGGAATGGGAATGGGGCCGGCGGAGCTGAGCTCTGCCTCAGTGCGTTACCAGCAGTCAGTGGCTGCTGCCTGCTAAAATAAACCCTTTATCACCTTCATCCTTCATTTCCAGTGCAGCTAAATAACACAGCAAAATGGCACAGCCCAGCCCACTCAGCCCAGGACTTTGGCTTCCCAGCAGGGGCGTGAGGGAGAAGATTTTATTCCGGTTTCCCTCAGAGCTCTACAACCCCCTGTTCAAAAAGGACGATTTAGGGGGTTGTTGTGGTGTGGAAAAGCTTTCATGGGGGTGCAGAGCTCCCATGCCTGGTGAGCTCTGTGCATGCCCTGGGCCATGCCATGCCATGTGTTGTCATGCCATGTCACAAGTTGTCATGCCATACCAGGTGTTGTCATGCCATGCCATGTGTTGTCATGCCATGCCATGCCATGCTACACCAACCCCTTCCAAGGCCCCCTCAGTTCCAGCTGTTCCCTCACACATCCCTCCCCACCACAACTCCCCATGGCTTCACCTGGGACACCACTGCAGTCTCCCTGTGCCCAGATTCCAGCATTTCTCCCTCAGTTAGGCCATTCCCCCCGGTGGGCAGAGCCAAAGCCACCCCTCAGCACAGCCTGGCAGGGACACTGCCCATCCCATGGCACAGCTGTGCTGCTCCATCAGTGCCAATGGGCACGGGCTGCTCCAGCTGCACCACAGCATTCCAGGATGAGGGGTTTGGTTGTTTTCTATCCTCCCAGCAGGAGCAGTTGCCTCTGTGGCTCCTCTGGAAGGCTGAGGAGCTCCGACCTCGTGGGGTTAACACCTTGTGGAGTTACAGAGTTTTGTGCTCTTGCAGCAGAACAGAGACTTTGCTCCTCAGTTGCTGCCCAGTCTCTGCTGGTGTTGGTGGTGTTTGACTTCCTAAACACCAAGCTCAGTGTTAAAAGATATAAAACCGAAAACTAAGTTTTGTTGGATAATGGGAAGAAATTGTTCCCTGTGAGGGTGGTGAGGCCCTGGCACAGGTTGCCCAGAGAAGCTGTGGCTGCCCCTGGATCCCTGGAAGTGTCCAAGGCCAGGTTGGACGGGGCTTGGAGCAGCCTGGGCTGGTGGAAGGTGTCCCTGCCCATGGCAGGGGGTGGGACTGGATGGGCTTTAAGGTCCCTTTCCACCAAAACTATTTGATGATTCTATGAAAAAAAAATCCTTTCTAGCCTATAACCTTCAGAACATCCTGGGTGTGCCTGGACCTGGGTCTCCATCCCACCAGAAGAGGGATCTGGCCCACAGGGTGGGCATGTGCTGGGCACAGAGCTCTGGGCTCATCCTGTGCTGCTCTGGGGTTCATTTGTTATGGATTTTACTGGGAATGTTGATGATCAGTGCCATTTGTGTCCTTCTCCCTGTCACTCCACGGAGCTCAGCTGGGTACAGGGGGCCCAGCTTACCCTTGAATCCCACCTCAGCATCTCCAGCCATCAGGTGACCTCCTCTTGTGTGATCCAGGTGTGGGTTTGAGTCCAGACTCGGGTTATTTGCTGTCAGACCCCACAGACCCCCCCATGGACTCACTGCAGTCCTGGTGCTGTGCAGGTCTGTGCCCACAGATCTGATTTCTTTTTGATTCCTTGTGATTGACAAACCTTCACTGTGTGGGCCTGAGGCTTTGGGTTGGTTTTGGCTTGTTTTATAAATATCCAGGCGGCTTTGGCAGCCGAATGGAAATGCTGAGCCTGACGAGTAACAGATGTAATTTTACAGGAGCATTAACTGATCCACGGGGTTAAGTAGATGTGAACACAAACACAGAAGTCCCTGGGTCTGTGTGCTCTGCCTGGGAAAACCCCCTCCTACCCCAATTACTCATGTCCTGCCCTGCTGATGGTACCTCTCCATTTGAGCTCTAATTCTTCACACCCACGGTGGGGCCACCTTTGCTCTGGGGGCACATTCCCAGGGGACAGCAGGGTCATCCATGGGGGGACCCAGCCAGGGAACCACCCCAGAACCCAGCCAGGCTGCAGGTGTGCTGTGGGCAGGAGGTGCAGGCAGGGCCCACCTGGGGATGCTCCCGGGCATGGGGCCCTGTGGGATGGAGGGGGTGGAACTGTCCCTGTCAGGAGGGCTCTGGGGCAGGCAGGGGAGGCAGGGAGGTGACTCTGTGACATCTGGGGGAGCTCGTGGTGGGAGGTGATGGAAGTGAAGGGTGGCAGAGAGGGGCTGCAGCCAACCCTCCCTCCAGGGCATTTCTGCCTCTGGGGATGCAGCTTCTCCTGCAGCTCTCCTCGCAGAGCAGCCATGGGATGTGTGTTCTGCTGGAGGATGGAGCAGCTCATGGGATCAGGGGGCTGCCCTGGCTTTGGTGTCCGTCCCTTGCACCCACTGGGAGGCCTTAGGGCTGGGGTCAGCCATGGGACAAGCTGTGCCAGGCTGTGCCAGGCAGTGCCAGGCTGTGCCAGGGAAGGGAGGGTGTTTCTCCACTTCTTTATTTTCCAGGAGGAGAGTTAATTTTAGCAGAACAAACAGAGGAGGAAGGCTGTGCTAATGAGACACAGATGAATCTCGCTGGCTCCCGGGGTGTCCGGGGAGCTGTTTTTCCAGCACTAATAACCCAGCCTACAACAATGAGCGAGGCTGATATTGTTTGTTATTGCTAATAGATGCTGCTGATAACTTTATCTGCAGCTCCGAGAGCTCCTGGCTGGCAGAGCTGGGAAGGTGCCTGGCACTGGCTCTCACAGCATCCCAAATGCTGTGCCAAGGGATCCGTGCTGTTTGGGGTTGCAGGGCTGTGTCCCACCAAAGGATGGGCTCTGTGGCCATCCCTCGGGTGGGAAGGGAGCCTGGGGAAGGCACTGTGTGCTGGTGAAGGTGGCTGAGCACTGGGGGAGGCACTGGCAGAGGTCATGGAGCTCCCGCCATCCTCAGAGCACTTGAGGGCCGTGGTTCTGGGCAAATCCATTGGGAATGCTGGGTTAGGGACTGGTCTCGGGGAGGAATTGCCCAATGGAGGAAGGGTGGCCCCACTGAAACAGTCAGTGGCCAGGGAGAGAGTGGGAAGAGCCCGAGTCGAGGTGATGGGGCAGCAGAGGGAGGAACTGGTGTCCAGCACCCTCCTGCCAGGCAGGGGTGTCTGGGGGAAAACCAGCTCCTCTGGTGAAGTGCATCTCATTCTGAGGCCCTGTTTAGAGCCACACATGCCACAGCATGTGATATGTGCCAGAAACTCCACTGAAAAAAAGCCCTCCAAGGCTCTCAAATGCTGAATAGAACGATAGGATCCCAGGCAGGTCTCTGGGCTCTCTGGATTATGAAGCAGCCCGGTGGCTCCACTGGGCTTTCTGGGCCCGGGAATGTTTCCCTGGGGAATTCCAGTGGCAAAACCCCCAAACCACTTGCTTAGAAATCCTTTTCTCTTGAAAACCCTCGCCCTGATTTGTTAAAGAAATGACTCTAAAAGCAGAAGCCACCGCGGGGGCAGCTGGTTCCAACCAGCCCCTCGTCTGCTCCAACCACAGCTCTTTGTGCTGCTGGGGGGGTTCGGCCCCCCCGAGCAGGGTCCTGGCCCCGGCCCTGGTGGTGAACCTGCGGTGGGGACACGGCCACCAGCAGCCACAGCTCCGGGTTCACACACGAGCGTGGAGCAGAAGCTGCTCAGAGGAAAGCGAGACAAGAGCAGAGAGATGCAAATGCGGTGGAAAATGTGACTGTGAGCAGGGCAGCGGGCTCAGCTCTGCCGTCTCACAGCGGGGCAGTTTCGACCGAGGCCTTTTCTGTCTTGCTTTTTCCCCCCCAGTATCCGATCCCGTCAGAGAAGCCATCTCACGTGTCTCTGCAGCTCCCGACCAGCCTGGAAGTGGCTGGCTTGCAGGGAGGGAAGTGGCAGCAGGAAAACAAAGCCATAAGAGTCTGAAGGGTATTTATTTTCATATCTACAAAGCGAGCCTGCAGAGAGAGGCGCAGGGATGTTTGGTTTCCAGCGCTGGAGCCGGGCTCCGAAATCACTTCCCGACGGGTTTGGGTTGTAGGGGAGGTGTTTGGCTGAATCACAGCTAAGTACAGGAGGTACCAAACACAGCCTCAAATCCATGCTTATTCAGGAAAGATCTTTAAGCATGTAATTAGCTTTAAGCACATGCTTAGGTGCCTTACAAGTGGGGATGCTTTGCTGAATTAGGGCCGTAATTACTGGGCTGCTACTGTGTCTGTGTCGGTGTTTACCCCGTGGGCGCTCCGTGGAACACTGCCCGGGCCACTGCGGGAACGTCGGCAGGACAAGCTGGGCACCCTGGCCCCGGGGAGGGCCTTGGTGGAGTGTCTGCAGCCAGCAGGCCCTGGAGGTGTTTGGGAGCTCCTGGAATGAGCAGCGCCAAAGCCCTTTGGGGTTCAGCACCACCGTGACCCCTGAGCTCAGTTCTCAGGGCTGGGGATCAGCTCATCGCTGCAGAACCTCCCCTTCCTCTTGTGCAAAGAGCCAGCGCAGCTGTATCGGCCCTGATAAACATCTGCAAGCCCAGCAGGGCTCTGGAGGGGCCGGTGGCTTCGTCTGAGGGCTGTCCCAGGCTGGGAACTGCTCTGCCGGCATCACTGGAGCCGGAGCCGGCCCGGGTGCTCCTCCCAGCTCCCGGCTTCCCAAAGGGACCAAGAGCACGGGCAGGAAAACGCCACGGAGCCTTCGGAGACACGGGGTGTATTTATAGCCGAGGCTTTCATGTCGCTGACACAGGAGGCCAAACCAAACACGCCGAGGCTGCAAGAAAGCAGGAAACGAAACCGGATCGTCGCTCGCCAGAGCCCTGGATGAGTGTGAGAGGCAAACGTGAGCGTGGCAGCTGTGCCCCTGTGGGCGGCAGAGCCGGGCGCCAGCCCCGTCCCCGGAGTGGGAATCCTGCTCCCAGTCCAGCCCTGGCAGCGAGGGGTTAATGGGAGAAGATTTTCCCATTCTCACTGGTCTCTGTCGAGCACTCCTGGGATGGGTGGTTTGAGGTTTTGCAAAGCAAATATAACCTTCACTTGGAAACCATGCTGGCTTTCGAGGGGCTCTGTGAGGAGCACAGGATCCCAGAATCCCAGAGTCACCGAGGTTGGAAAAGACCTCCAGGATCACTGAGTCCACCCTGTGACCGACCCCCACCCTGTCCCCCAGCCCAGAGCACTGAGCGCCACGGCCAGTCCTTCCTTGGACACCTCCAGGGATGGAGACTCCACCACCTCCCTGGGCAGCCCCTTCCAGTGCCTGACAGCCCTTTCCAGGAAGAAATTCTCCCTGAATTTCAGAGCAGGGCTCTGCCAGGCTCCCTCCTGGAGCTGCTGGGCTGCTGCTTTGTGCTGAGCCTCTCCCTGCTCTGCTCCCCTCTTGCTGTGTGAGACACCTTGGCCATGCTCCTGTGCCCTCAAGGGTGTACCCTGGGAAACCCAGGGTAGTGGGAGGCGTCCCTGCCCATGGCAGGGGTTGGAACAAGATGAGCTTTAAGGTCCCTTCCAAGCCAAATCATTCCAGGATTCTGTGATTCTGTGAATTACAGGGCCAGCTCTGGGTGGCTTTGGCCTGTGCCTGGGTGTCTGATCCTGGGGGAGGTTGGTCCATGCCACGGGCACTTCTTCAAAGCACACACCCAGCAGCACCATCCAGGGAGCTGCTGCACCCCCAGGGATGCTGGAGCCTCCTGCCAGGACTCAGCCCTCGATCTCTGACCTTGAAGAAACTCTGCTAAGCTGTTCTCACTTCCTCCAGAATTGTTAACCTGGGTTAAGAGGATATTTTCCACGTATGGCAGATTGCAACAGCGAGGCTGGGACCAGAACAGGCGCTGATTAAAGAACCAGCCCCACGTTTAAGGCAGTGTAATGATTTCCACCGAACTTAATGGCTGCGAAACAGAAACAAGTTATCGCTGGCACATCAAAGGGCTGGAAAAATGTAGTCAACGGTACCTTTGAGCTATTATGCATATCAAGTGGCAAGATAGCATCGTGAATAATAGGGGATTTGCAGCGAGGTTGCACAAACAGCAGTGAAGCAACTGCTCACCACAGCACCTCCTCCCGGGCTACATCAAAAGCCCGAGAGAAGGGCGACTCATTTCCAAATTGCTGCACATCCAGAGGCAATCGGAGGCAGAGGCCTCTCAGGAGGAGGCTGGGACATGACACAGCTCAGGGGCCAAAGCGAGGGGTTGGCACGCAAGGCCGAGCGCTGAAGGGATCAGTTTTGGGTGTCACCAGGTCTGGCCTAACCCCAGACGAACTCCTCGTGCCCCTGGGAGGCCAAAGCTTCCTTCACCTGGCAGTTGCTCCATCTTCTTTCTAAGCTTCCTTCTTCACCAGGTTTTTATTTGTTCCCAATAAATAACAGAGGCAGCTCCCTTTATCCCTTTCCTTTTGGGATGGCTTTCCTGTTACCTTGGCACTGCATTGGAAAGGCCTTTTCTCTCCCTGCTTTCTGGGCCACCAGGTGTTTCATACACTCTGAGCATTGTCCATGTGAAAGTCCCTCAAATAAATATTAAGGGGGTTAAACTTCCCCGACCCAGCTCTCCTCGCCCCATCCCTGGAGGTGTTCAAGGCTGGGTTGGACGGGGCTTGGAGCAACCTGGGCTGGTGGAAGGTGTCCCTGCCCATGGCAGGGGGGGGAATGAGATGATGTTTAAGGTCCCTTCTAACCCAAACCATTCAGTGCTTCTGTGACTCCCTGGATGGGCTGTTCCCTCTGATCCCTTTAGAGCAGGGTGAGCAGCTGACCTGCTCGAGCTTTCTGTCCTGTCAGCCCTAATGAGACTGAAATGCCACTGGATTACAATGTTCCCCTCCTGAAGGCATCCAGGAGCACGTGGGGTCGTGGGCACATCGCTCCTGAAGCCACCACGAGGAGGGGACAGAGCAAGCCCGTGTGGCTGCCACTGCCACCACACACAGAGGAAGGTGCATCCCCCAAAGTCTGCTGGAGCCCTGACACATCCCCCTGCATCCCCCTGGCCTGGTGTCCGGTGGGAGGAGATGAGCCAGGGGCTGGGATCGGTGTGAGCCCGGCACACCTCAGCACCAGACGGCTGCTTAGTAAGGCTTTCCCAGCCCTCAGCAATTACAAGGCGAAGAAAGAAACCCACTTGACTTGCAAATAGCGCTGGTTGGGCAACGAGTGAGTCTCCCAACCCACAGCAGTAGCCCCGGGGCCCGCGGGGCCGCCTCAGTCTGACACGGTTAAATTTTCGCAGCGAGTGCTGATGACAGAGGATTACAAGAAGGAACAGTCCATCCTCAATAAGTGGTTTCACTTGAGAGCTGCAACCCAGTTTGCTAATTCCTCTGGTATTTCTGGCAGCGGCGCTCTCTGCACGCCTCCCGTGCTAACGCCTGCCCGCAGCACCTTCCTCCGCCGGCACATCCCTCGGGGTTATCCCGGTTCTGGGAGGGATGGAACCGGCCCATTACTCACCAGCCACACGCCGGTGTTCCTGGAGAAGTGGGAAGGATGGCGTGGGATGGGCAGACGGGGCCGGGCCGGGAGGGCGGTGCTGTGTGGGATGGGGGGTGGCCGAGCCCTGCTCCGGGGGAGGGGACACGGTGCCACCCACTCACACCACAGGTGGTTTTAAATAGGTTTTTTCACGGTTTTGTTCTCTTCTGGTGCCTGTTTGTCTCGTGTCCAAGGACGTGTTGGGAACCCTGAGCAGAGAAGGTTCGAGCAGGAAGATAAAGTCACGCCTGGAGCTCTGGTTGCTGCCAGCCCTCAGATGCTGATCTGACTTTGCCGTGGCCAACGGGGTCTTCCTCACCATGAGCACCAGGAATTCAGAGCCAGATGGACACGGGGATGGAGATTTGAAGATGCCCATGTCCCCCCACCCCGAGATGGTGATGTCCCCCATCCTGACGTGCCCGTGTCACCCACCCCAAGGTGCCCATGTCTCCCACCCTGGTATGGCCCTGTCTCCATCCTGCTGAGCAGGGCTGGGGTGATGCCACCTCCCTGCCCTGAGCACCCGAATCCCTGGGCTCTGGGTCTTAACTTCCTCTCTAAGGACTCCAACAGTTGAATTTGCAATTATTTCCATATGGAATTAGCTCTCCAATTCCACTTGCAGGAGCCACGGCCTGGCTCCACGTGTGCCCAAGCTGACAAATCCTCTGCCCCTACCCAAAAAAGACAAACATGCAGATTAAATGGAGCATTAGAGGAAGATCAAGATGGTGTTAATATTCAATTAGGAACGATCAGGGTGAGACTAAGGCTGACTCTTCTATTATTGCTTTGTTTGCAGGTGGCCTTTTCCTGCTGCTGGGGCCGGCTTGGGAGCAAGGGCTGTCCCCATGTCCTCAAGAGGATCACACGCTGGTCCTGAGCCCCCAGATGAGGGAGTGCCATCAACTAGAGAAACTGGGAAAGAATTGCAACTTCTGGTGCTGAACCAGCCCGTTCTGAGCGAGTCTGGAGGGGGGAGCAGCCGCTCTGGTGGCAGAGGAACAAGTCCCATGTGGCAGGGAGGATCCAGCCCCTCTTTGCCATTCCCATCCCCACAGCCACAGAGCACAAAGGCAGGATTGGGGCAGCAGAATAGCTGGGCTTGTTTGTGCTTCCAGGCTGTGCATGAATAAAACATCTGGGGAGCACAGGCCGCCTTTGTCCCTCTGCTCTGGGTTTTGGAGGGTGAGATTTTAATGGGACCAAAAGAAATGAGTGATTGTTCCGTGTGCCTGTGCCCAGCTGAGGGGCTTCCTCTGGGCACAGACCCCGAAATCCTCCCAAACAAGAGCAAAGTCCCCTCAGGGAGGTGGCTCTGATGGCTCTGCTGATGCTGCACAGCCCAGGGTGCCTGTCCCACCTACTGAGCTGCTTCTGAGAGAAGTCTTCATCAGAAATGAGTCACAGCCAGAATAATTGAAACTTTTGATGTTTCAGAGGATAAAGGGCTCAGAGCAGCTCACGCAGAGCTCTGCCTGCACCCTGAGCAGCTTCCTGAGGCTCTGATCTGGAGGCTGCCGGCCTGGAATGGTTTGGGTTGGAAGGGACCTTAAAGCTCATCTCATTCCAGCCCTGCCACAGGCAGGGACACCTTCCACGAGACCAGATTGCCCCAGGCCCCATCTGACCTGGCCTGGAACACTTCCAGGGACGGAGCACGCTCTGCTTCCAGGCGTTTTCGGGAACCAGCCCTGGGAGGTGACCAGAGGAGCCCACACTGGGGCCATCCCAGCTCACCATTGGGTCAAAATGGGAAAAATTCCTGAAGAGAAAGGGATTTGCTGAAAAATGTCTTGTCCCAGGGGAGCAGCAGCAGGCACAGGAGTGGAAAAGCTGCTCTGGCCTTGGCTGGTTCCCCCAGTCCAGAAATATCTGGGAAAACTCATCCCCCATTGAGTCACGCTGCAGGCAACAGGGGAAACAGCACTTAAGATAACAACAACAATAATGATAATTATGATAATAATGAATAATAATAACAATAATAATGAATAATAATAATAAGCCAGTTCACTGGAAGCCTAGTGGAGCAGAGTCTGCCCGCTGGAGTTATTCATCCCCTCCCAGTGCCCCATTCCCTGTGTCTGTCCCCACAGGACCGTGTCCCTGTGGATGTGACACCTGTGCCATCCCTGTGGGGTGCAGAGCCACTCTCAGCAGGGTGACAGGTGCTTTGAAACAGTTTATTGTGAATAATGGAGCCTCTAAAATGTTCCCAGAAAAGCAACTGGAATGTGTTTCACATTCGTGTGATTTTCCTTTCTCACAGATAAAACCTCTCCACGGCTGTTCAGCTCAAGGAGAAGCTGTTGAGGTGAAAAAAACGATTAAAGGGTCTGATTTCCACCCCCCCCAATCAAACAGCAACAACTTCGATGGCACCGAATTAGCGACAAAATGTTCCTTCCAAGCGGGAGGTTTATAATTGGAGACGAGGATTTGTTTGTAATTCCAGGCCAAGAGTGATTTCAGTGGCTCTGATGAGGACATCGAGACTGTGTCCCCCCATCAGCTCCGGTCCCATGGAGCACACGGAGCACATGGAGCACAGGGAGCGCACGGAGCTCATCCCTGTCCCCCCAACGCCAGCTGGAGGGGAATGAGCCGCCTGCAGCCGAGGTGAGCCTATATAGGGCTGTATTTGGGGGGAGGAGTGTTTTTGGGAAGGAGGAGAGCTCCCAGCCATGGCAGGGGTGAGCCGTGGAAAACCGGGTGCTGGTTAATCCCGCCGGAGACACTCGGGAGAGCAGCAAAGCAGGAGGAGTGGCATGTGATGGCTGATTGCTCGCTGCAGGCGTGTTGGCTCCGCATGTGTAAAAACAATAATTAAACGTAAGATGTGGGAGGATTATTAAAGGTTTTATGGCATCTAATCCTTTTTGAAACCTTTCTGTAGGCTGGAATCTGAGGCTGGAGCAATAAAAATGCAAACTACACCCAGATTAATTCCGGGCACCATTATTTTCCCTCCCCAGCCCTTGCCCTCGGTGTTTATGGGGCTGTGGGAGCCGGATGGGAGGCAGGAGCTGGGATGGGCATCACCTTGTGCTGGTGATGGTGGGATACTGTGGGATACCAGTGGAATACAAGGCTGAGGCCCTGAGGCTCACAGGATTGGGAACCACATCCAGCTGGATGCAGGATCCACACCGGCACAGGGTCACGTGTGCATGTGAACACACAGACACACAACTCCAACATACAGACATGTATACCTTAATTCCATCTTCCAGAGATGCCCCTCGGGTGCTGCTCCCATCCCTCTGTCTGGGGACCGAACTGAGCAATCCCAGTGTCCCTGACATGGATGGAAATAAATAAAAAACCGAATGAATGCAGGCGCCTTTCGCATTTCAAAGCTGGGAGATTTTTTTTTTCCTTTCTTGTTTTTTTTTTTTTTTTCCTCCCCTCCTTCGGAATGGCTTATCTCCATGAAATTAGTAATTGGCATTTCTTTCTGAAGCCGGGGAAAGCGCCAGCAGCCGGTAACACCCACGCGACACTCCATTCTCTGCGAGAGGCCCCGCAGCCAAAGCAGCGAGGCTAATAAAAATAATAACAAGGAATTAAAGGGGAGGGGGGGGGGGAGAAAAAGAGGCAGAAAGTGCTGAAATCAGATTTTACTTTCCCTTTTGCCTCCCTGGTGTTTTTCGGGCGTGTGAAGCTGCGTCGGGCCGGGCAGCCGAGGGCGGGTTTCGGGCACCCTTCGGAGGAGCGGGTGAGTCAGGGCGCTGAGTGCTCCCTCCCGGCCCCGACCAGCCCTTCTCCAGCCCTGGGTGCAGACGCGGATTTACAAAACCCCGTTTCATCTGCGAAGCGCCCTCGGGGCATCCTCCTCCTCCCCCGGAGCTCCCGGCCCCGTCTGGCACGTCGGGGCGGCAACCCCGAGCCAAAACAGGTTTTGGCTGCTGATTTCCAGCTGCTCATTAGTGCTGGGTTCTTCTGGTTGGCTTCATTAGGGTTTGTGTTTTTTTTTTCCATGTGTGCCAGCTCATCCTGCCCTGGTGCTGGTGCTTGGAGAGCCAAACCAGCGCCTAAAGGGGCTCCAAGAGAGCCGGAGAGGGACCTCGAACAAGTGACAGGACAAGGGGGAATGGCTTCCTACTGACAGAGGGCAGGGTTACACAGGGTATTGGGAAGGAATTCTTCCCTGGGAGGGTGGGCAGGTCCTGGCCCAGGTTGCCCAGAGAAGCTGTGGCTGCCCCTGGATCCCTGGAAGTGTCCAAGGCCAGGTTGGATGGGGCTTGGAGCAACCTGGGATAGGGGAAGGTGTCCCTGCCCATGGCAGGGGGTGGTGCCTTCTCACCCCAACTGTTCCAGGATTCTATGAAATAACCCCAGCCTCCTGGGGTTGTCCTAAGTTATCCCAGGTGGGTCTGGGGTCAGGAGCATCCAGAGCGACCCCCGGGCTGCTCCAGCATCCAGTGCCTTGTCTGGGGGAGCTGAGAATGGAGGAGCGGGGCCGTTCCCGGGCAGGGTGTGCCCGGTGCCTCACCGAGGGCTGCGGCAGATCCCTATCGTACATCCCAACCTCCCGAAAACCAACCCGGCCTGCCAGCGCCGAGTGAGCTCTGCGCGTCCCGGGATCCAGCGGCACTTCCCTGCTAATCCCCTTTGAGCTGCTGATGCCGACCGCGCCCTGGGCCGATGGTTATCACTGTGGGAGATCCTGGGCGCAGCCCCACGCCCCGGCCGTGCCGCAGCTTCCCCGTGTGCCTCCCGTCCCTGTTGCTGTGCCCAAGGCTGCTGCAATCCCTGGCGGAGGGGCGGGATGTCAGCCCTGTCCCGCTCGGCTGCTCCAGTCCAGCGGCAGAGACACTGGGGCGGACTGGGGGGTTAGAGGAGGGGGCTGGAGGCTGCACCCCTCCTGATCCCGCTCCTCCGCGGGGTCCTGGCCCTGGCTCCGCTCCCCGGAGTGGTGATTCACTCGCGCTGCTCCCAGCGCAGCTCCCCGAGCGGGTTAATTACCTTAATAAATAGAAATTCCAGTGTGAATTAGAGCACGCTGTGGTTTCCAGCCCGGGCTTTAACCAGCGCCCCATTTACTGCTGGAACCCGCTGCTGACACTGCGGGGGGTGGATGGGGCTGGGCCTGGGCACGGGGGGAACATCCTTGGGAAGGAGCCACAGACTCCCTGTGCCCTGCCCATGCTGCACACCCCCTTCCGATCCCCCCCATCCTTCTCCATCCCTCCCATTCTTCCCTATCCCTCCCCATCCCTCTCCATCCTTCCCGCCCCCCTCATCCCTCCTCATTCCTCTCATCCCTCCCACCCTGACATCCCTCCCATCCTCCCCCTCTCTCCCAGCCATACTGGGTGATGCAGGCACCCAACTCCCAATGCAAAGCATGGAACACCCATGGAAAAGTCATTAGGAATTTGGGTTTCATCCAGCTGAGTCCTGGGCCACGTGCCCCCTCAGCTCTCAGGATCTGGGCAGAGGCTCGGTGGCATCCCAGCACATCCCAGTCCCCTCCACCATCCCAGCTCCCCTCAGGAGCCAGGCCCCGGCGAGCCACTGTCGTTTCTACAGCTTTTTTATCTTTCTTTTCTCAGCAAAACCAAAAGCGCAGAAATTGCGAGGAATCGATCCCGGGCCCCGGGGTTTGGACGGGTCCCATTTGCCGCGGTGTCGGTGCCCGGTGCCCGCGCCGGCACCTCCATCATCCCATTACAGGGTGACACGGGGCCGGCACCGCCGAGGAGACACAAATTACCTCATAAATCACCTCTGGGATGGAGAGCGGACAGAGCTATTAGGCTGCTCCAGAGTGGGATAGAAAGAGCCAGGGATGGATCCGGGCTGGAAAGGCTGGAGAGGGCGGATCTGCACCCGGAGCTGTGTTGTTGCACTGGGCTTGGCTGTGCCTGGATGGTCCATGGGCTCTGCCTGGATGGTCCATGGACAGTGCCTGGGCTATCCCTGAACTGTGCCTGGACGCTCCATGGGCTGTGCCTGGATGTTCCATAGGCTCTGCCTGGATGCTCCCTGGGCTATGCCTGGATGCTCCATGGACTGTGCCTGGACACTCCCTGGGCTGTGCCTGGATGCTCCATGGACTGTGCCTGGATGCTCCATGGGCTGTGCCTGGATGCTCCATGGGTTCTGCACCAGCTCCATAACATTTATCTCCTCAAAGGCTCTGGAAGCCAATCCCTGGGCACGTGGGCTGGGAGGAGGTTAACGGGGCTGGGGGAGTTTTTATCCGCCTCTCCCTTTCCCCGAATCCTCCTTGCAAGTTCTCATGGCTTTAACGAGGAATTCCGAGGGCTCAGGAATGAGCCTGCTCCAAACCATCAGGTCTTTGCGGCCGTCCCTGCACAGCCCTGCTTTCGTTGTGGGATTATAATTAGCAACTACAATGCCATAATTATGCACCACTTAACTTCTTGGCTTTAATATCTGTGTGAGGCGGCTTGAAAGCAAGTGAGCAGGATCCGGGTGCTCCGTCGGGGAGGGGGGAATGGGGAGGGAAGGAGGCATTTCCAAAGGGTGTCATCCTGGCGTGCAGCTCCAGCTGCCCTCTCCCAGAGCCATCCCCATTGTTCTCGGTGAGAACGGAGCGGGGCCGCGGCCGGAGGAGCCCTCAGGCCCCGCCGGGGCGATGGGCAGAGGAACAAAAGAGGGCTGCAGGAAGGAAATGCTTCAGAACCTTCTAAAGGCTCCTCTCAGCAGCAGAAAGGCTTTTGATTTTTATCACTTTTGTTCTTTCAAATAACCTACCCTTAACCTTTTTGTGTTTCCCTTGCTGGGACGGCGAGATAGTGCTGGGGCTGCTCGGAACTCTTGGCTCCAGGGTGCTGGTGGGGAAGCCTTGCATCTCTTTTTGGTGTCCCTTGCCTTGTGTCCCAGCTGTCTCTTCACCTAGAGCAGAGTCATCTCCGCTGCACCATCCACATTTTTGGAGGCCCCGCCGGCCCAGGGTCCCCCCATGGTCCCCTGCCCTCCTCTGCCCCTGGGATAACTTGATTTTGGGTGGGTGCTCCTCTGAGTCCACCACGGCCATCGCCCCCCGTGTCATTCAACTCATCAAAAGCTGCCCCGCAACTCATTATTCTGGATGAATTAAATTGTTTGTAATTGATAAATTATGCAAAAGTGCCTGCCAATTCTGAAATGTAGAGCTGATATCAACCCACCCAGGGGGACTCATTCTAATTTTATCTCAGCCCTGCATTGTGCCTTGCCTGCTTGATGTATGTTGTATTGATTTAACAAGGCTCCTGGGAATTAGGCTGATTTTCTAATTTTATCCTCTGGATGAAATGAATCAGATTTGAATACAATGAGGGCATTGTCTGCGGGGGGAGCACGGCGAGCGAGCCAAGTGTCCCCTGGCCCCATGGTGGACTCTGCTCACCGAGGGGATCCGTGGGGCCTGTGCTCATCCCGGGGTCATCCCAGTCCATCTCCCAAGGACTAA
This sequence comes from Manacus candei, assembly GCF_025592945.1. Classification (NCBI taxonomy): domain Eukaryota; kingdom Metazoa; phylum Chordata; class Aves; order Passeriformes; family Pipridae; genus Manacus; species Manacus candei. The sequence continues at coordinate 16,044,952 of NW_026138094.1, read as the reverse complement.
ACCCACCCTGGTCTCCCCTGGGTTGTTGCCCCCTCGCTGATGCCCTTCTGGACGTGTGGCAGATGCTCCCTGGGCTTTTCCTGCCCACCATCCCCCCAGAGCAGGAAATGTGAGATTTCTCCTCAAAATAGAGTCCTGGAATCCTGGAATTGCTTGGGTGGGAAGGGACCTTAAAGCCCATCCAGTCCCACCCCTGCCATGGGCAGGGACACCTTCCACCAGCCCAGGTTGCTCCAAGCCCCATCCAGCCTGGCCTTGGACACTTCCAGGGATCCAGGGGCAGCCACAGCTTCTCTGGGTAACCTGTGCCAGGGCCTCCCCACCCTCACAGAGAACAATTTCTTCCCAATATCCCACCTAAAGCCCCTTCTTTCAGTTTAAGTAGCCCTGGTTTTCTAGCAGGGAGCGCTGGTGGAACCTCTGTGGTGCTCTGAGGATGACACTGGCCTGAGCAGTAATGTCAGCATTAAAAAGAAGCTCAGGAGAAGATTAAAGCTGTATTTTTTCCACGCTTATTCCACTCTACATGGTAATAGTCTATAAAGGGGATAATGGAAGAACCTGATCCATGGATCAGGTACATCTTTGCAATCTCCATCTTAGAAATTCTCATTACAGTGAATTCGAGGGTGTTCCCAGTTCCCTGGAGCCTCCCCAGGGCAGAGGGATGAGACTCAGCCCATTATCATCTCCCACTGGGAAGGCTTTCAAAAAGCAGCATCTGATGCCCAGCACAGCTGTGCTCTGCCAAGAATTCCCTGACCCGCCCTTTCCCCCCTCCACTTATCAGATAACTGGGACAATTAGGAGATCATGACCATAAATAATGTAGATTATGCAAGAAAAAACAGTGGTTGGGATAACACATCCTGATTCAAAAGGCTGGGAGAGACCTTTGGCTTCTGGACGTGGCTCAAAACGCTGGGTTTGGAGGAGGTGGGTGGTTTGGAGGATGAAGCACCAGCCAAGGGCACAGGCTCTGGGGGCTTTGCTTTGTCCCTGGCTTCCTGCTGGCATTGTGGTTGAATCTCTTCAGGGCTTGGTTTTTGTAGATATTTACCAGAACTGGTGGAAAAAACCCGGGATATCTGGGTGTGGGGTCTGTGTTCAGGCCTTGCTGCAGCCCAGACTGTGGGACCATTCCCAGACCTTCTCGCCCTGTGGCCCCTGTGGTGGTTCGGGCTGGAGGTGCCAGAAGCTGATTCCTGGCAAGCTGGATGGGAATGCTGCTCCCAGGCAGTGCTGGGGGGGAGCTGGGAGGTCCCATCATTGAAATACAGAATTTTTTAGGGCCCTCTTACCCCATCCCTGCTGGGGAGAGCAGAGCCAGAGCTCACGGAGCTGGGCAAGGTCCCGGTCTTGCTCCTATTGCTGAGCATTCCTGGGAAGGGTTTATCCCTGGGATATCGGGTGCAGCCTGGAGACCTCTCTGGGATTCCTGGCTGGGAGCTGCCACCCCAGAGGAGCACTGGGAATTATAGAATCCTGGAATGGTTTAGGTTGGAAGGGACGTTTACAGGTCATTTAGTCCGAGCCCTGCCATGGGCAGGGACGCCTTCCATTATCCCAGGTTGCTCCAAGCCCTGTCCAACCTTTTCCAGGGATGTGGCATCTACCAGCAGAGGAGTGTTCGGAGTTCTGAGTTGGGATGGCATCTGCACACTGGAGAGAATGTCAGGGAGTGCCAGCAGGGAACCAGTCTGGCAGTGGGAGGAGGAGGATGTCTGAGGTTCACCCACCCCTTCCCCTGCCCAGCCCAGGGGACAAACAGGGCCCCGTCCCCCTCTCGGGGCAGTCAGGGCTGTCCTGCAGTGTCCCCTCTCCCAGGACAGGGAAGGGAAGGGGAGAGCTGGGCAGATTCTTCTGGTTGGGATGATAACCAGGGAGGAGCCAGCGAGCACATTGTCTTGCAGGAATTCTGCATAACTTGTCTGTGCATATGGCACAGCGGCCCCCAGGCAGCCCAAATCAAATTAAAATTAATATTTTTTTTTAACTCTTGTTTTAAATGAATATGCATGTTTTGCTTACAGCCAGGACCAGCTCTTCTCCCTCTCCTCCCTCCTGCCCTCCAAACCTTCGGGGCTTGTAACTGGCCTGTTGTTCATTATGTATTTCCAGAATATGGGAATATGCTAAAGCAAAAATACATATTCCAGTGGTGATTTGGCTGTTGGGAAAGGGGTTGGCAGCAGGAGGAAGACAGGTTTGATGCCTGGGTGGGGAAGCTCCTGTTGGAGCTTCAGGAGGGTTTAATTCAGGGGGGATGGTGGTTCCCCCTCCCCATGGGAACGTTTGCCAAGTCAGGGACGGGTCGCAGGGATGTGGAGGGCACGGAGCTCCCCGTGCCCTGTGCTTCCCAGAACAGCTCTGTGCTGGAAACCTCTCTGCCCCCAGATCTGGAAGCCCTTCTCCCTCCACATGAGACCTCTGCTAAAGACCATGGATGGAGCAAGTGATGCTCTTACATCCCTGCAGGCCGGCCCAGCTCTTCCCGACACAGCTCTCAACGTGCCATTAGGGAAACAAAAGTGCTTCTCCCACTTGATAGCCGGCCTTTTATTTTTGGAACCGATCCTTGCAATCACAGGCACACGGTCCCAGCAATCAGGGAGAAAAGCACTTTTCTTCTGCAGGCCCAATTACCCATCCTATAATTGACATAATTATTATCTTTCGCTTTCCTAATAATATTTATTGAACACCACAAATCCTCCCTGGTAGTGGAGCTGCTCGGGGAGCTCAGCAATTTTCCAGTCCTAACAGGGTCCTTGCTGGAAGGAGGGATCAATATGGTGAAATATATGGAAGGAATTGTTCCCTGGGAGGGTGGGCAGGCCCTGGCACAGGTTGCCCAGAGAAGCTGTGGCTGCCCCTGGATCCCTGGAAGTGTCCAAGGCCAGGTTGGACGGGGCTTGGAGCAACCTGGGCTGGTGGAAGGTGTCCCTGCCCATGGCAGGGGGTGGAATGGGATGAGCTTTAGTATTGCTTCCAACCCAGTTATTCCAGGATTCCGTGGGGCTGGATTGGTGTGCTGGATGAGGGAGGCTCCCTCCTCCTTGCAGAGCCTGCCGGGGTGGCCCGTCACTCATGGCCAGGCACAATCCCCCGGTGCTTTGGGGCTTTTGTTTTTATTCCACGGTAAATAAAACTCTCTGTGATCCTGCTTGAAAGATGTCTGGGAGAAATTTCCGCGTGGTGGGAGGGGGGGGAAGGGAGCGGTGATTTATTCCCTCCTCTCCTGGTATAAAAGACACCGCGCTGGGTCTGCTGAGCTGGGAGTGTTTGTGTAAATCTGTCTGCTCCAAACACCTCCCAGAGCTGACTGACGGCCCCCTGGAATTCAGCACACAGCTCCAAATTTAAATCTTGCGTCCTGCTGGGAGCTGGGTACAGGATCTCCCGTGCCAGGCTGGATTTTGGGGGTGTCTGTAACACAGTGGGGGCACTGCTGACCCCTGGGTGGCTTCTCTGGTATTCCCACGGGATGGAGGCACTGCCTGGCACAAGGGGTGTCTGGTGGAGCCTGGGGGTGCTCAGTGAGGGGCTCGTGGCCGTGGGGCAGCCTGAGGGGTGGTGACCTTCTCCTTGGGGGGTGATTACGAGGCCAGTGGGTTCAGTGGACTCTGGGACATCCCAACGCTCTCCCGTGACCTCGGGGGAAGCCCAAGGGCTGGTGACCCTCCCCTCAGGCTGCCACGTCCCCCCAGGTAGGAGTGGTTAAGGTGCCCGTGGGTTCAGGGTATCCCACATCTCTGGGACATCCTGGTGTCCTCTACACAAGCTCCCGACTCCCAGCTGCCTTCCCACATCCCAGGGGCTGGTTTGGGGGCAGAGCAAGGCTGGTTGGCAGCCTGAGCTTGGGGCAGGATGCTCAGCCCATCCCTCAGGGGCACGGGGTACCACCGAGATACCCATCCCAAAATCCACCCTCTCCCACCCCTGGATCAGCTGAGAGGGCACCGGCTCCCGGGACTTGCCCGGCTCCATCCCATTCCCTTCTCCCCTTTCCCGTTCATCTCCCGCTGAATCCGTCTGCCACAGAGCCCATATGTTTGCCTGGAGACGACGAGGTTTATTTTTTTTCCCCCCTGAACTATAAATAGACGTTTCAGCACAACTCCTTGCTGCCAGTTATCCGTCTGCACATCAACATTAACATAATTACCGCCGTGAATCCCTAATCCCGGCAGCGGCGGCGGCAGCTCGTGCAGGTTCGAGCAGCGGATCCGCTTCCTAAACGGGGGTAATTTGGGTCTTTAGTGAAGTGACAAATCTGCGGGCGAATCACAGCGGCGGGTTGGGAACTTCCCCGAGTTCTGAGCCCTGATTGCTCCGGAGCAGAACGGTGACAAGTGAGATGGGAACAATGAATTACATCAGCCCCGGCTCCCGGAGGAGGGGATGGATCACAGCCGGGCTCGCGCTGTCAGGAGAGCCCGGCATCAAATCAATCTATCAATCCTTCATCTTCTTTGGTTTGTTTGCAAACGTCCCTGAAGGACGGGGCTGTAATTGGGCCGGGACTGGCAGGGGGATTTCTCTGCCGTGTTTTCCAGCTGCCAGCTCTGGCAGCGCTCTGGGGAGCTGGTTTGGAGCCTGGCACGTCCTGGGGGTGATGCCTGGCCACTCACCTGTCCCCAGGACCTGTCCCCAGTGCTGTGCTCACACCAGTGTTTGCAGGGCTTGAGCCTGTCCCCGCATCACCTTCCCGAGGCAGGAGCCACCAGCAAAGCACCACTGCAAACCCACAGCAAGCCCTCACCTCTCCCTGCCAAATCATGGAATAATTAAGGTTGGAAAAGCCCTCTAAGACCATTGAACCCAACCATCCCCCCAGCACTGCCACGCTCAGCCCTAAACCCTGTCCCCAAAAGCCACATCCACGTGTGTTTTTTTGTGGTATTTCCAAGAGATGCACGTCCCCTTTTTCCCAGGGAAGGGGATGTGTTTGCTGTTTGCAGGGGCTGTCAGGGGAGAGCTGCCCCTCTGCAGCCCCTCTGATGCCCCTGGGGCAGGAGGCACTGGCCTCCTCAGGACAGGAGGCTCCTCCATGCCTTGGCTTTTCCGTGCCAGGGATCCCACCAGCTTCCAGCTCTCCTCAGGGAAAAGAGTTCCCCCAAACCCTGAGTGCCTGTGTTTTCCTTTCCCAGCCTGTGAGTGATCCAGGCCCTGGTTAGATGGTTTCAGTGGTTGGATGACTCACGACCTCATCACATTGTGGCAACGCTGCTGCAGAGCTCCCAGTGCAAATTATGGGCTGGCTCCCCGTGGCTGAGTGCCCGGGGACTCCAGATAGGGCAGAGAGGGTGTTTGTGTGCTCAACAGCTTTGGCTTCAGCGGGAGGGGTTGGCTTTGGGGTTGCTTTGTTTTGCCCGAGGAGGAAAGAAAGGATGGAGCCTTGAAAACGGCCTGGGCTGTGCTGCTGGGGATGCTCCACTGCCTGGGTGGGACATCCCCGGGCTCTGCATCCCTCCCAACAGCACCCGAGCAGGGGATGTGCAGCCCCACTGCACTGCACTGCCTGCAATTCCTCTGGGGTGTGGGAATGGCAATTAAAGTGGGAGCCTTCCCCACTCACCCCAAACTCTGGTCTCTGGGCGAGCTGACGTAGCTCAGGCAGCGTTTGCAGCACGTTCCCCACCGTGGGGTGGGTGGGCTGCCGGGAAGAAACCTGCTCAAATCATCATCACTTTGATTCCCAACAAAGGAAAGGAGCCGACTGAGTTAAATGCCTTCCCTCTGATGTGCTGTTTAGTTATTTTGCTTTCAAGAAAAAATAAATCCCCCCTCAGCGTGTTTACAGAGCTGATTTGGTGCTGCAAACACGAGCTGAAATTGGAGGGCAAGGCACTGCTGGAAGAAAAGGGAAGACAACCTTGGAGCTGCCCCGAGGTGGGGCAGGAGGGGCCCTGGGAGCTGGAGCCCCTCGCTGTGGGAAGGAAACACGAGGCTGGGTTTGGAGAGCTGCTCCCCCAGCTCCTCCTCTGCCTTCCTGGGCTTTCCCCTCCCTGCCCCCTCAGTGCCCTGACCCCGGAGCTGCTCTCCCCGGGGTGATTCCCCCCATTTGCATCCTCTCCAGCTGCTTCCTCGGGCCCCAGCACCACTGCTCTGGGTGGGGGGCTGGGCTGGGGACCCCCCTCCACCCTCTGCCCCTGTCCAGCCCCCCCAGGCCCGGCTGCCTGCACGAGGTTTCACATTTGCATTTTGTTTGCATCTGATTTTGGTTGCATTTGGGTTTTGTTTGCATCTCCTGCTCCTGCCTCGCTGGTTCTGGGGGGGGGAGCAGGGACCGAGCCCCCTGTCAGCAACCACCCCACGTGCAGATGTGCCAGATGTTCCTCCCCGGTGTGGGACGTGGGGCTTGTGATGGTGACAGCAAAGGGAGCCCAGGAAATGGGTCTGAAAGCAGCAGTGCTGGGCTGGAGGCATCTCTAGCTGGGATGGATTATCCTGGCTCAGATAAGGGAATGTCAGGAGCAGCACCTGCTCCTCCTGCCCCAAAATCCCCAAGATGTGAGAGAGCTGGGGGGGTTCCCCTGGAGAAGAGAAGGCTCCAGGGAGAGTTGAGAACCCCTTGCAGGGCCTAAAGGGGCTCCAGGAGAGCTGGAGAGGGACTGGGGACAAGGGATGGAGGGACAGGACACAGGGGATGGCTTCCCACTGCCAGAGGGCAGGGTTAGGTGGGATATAGGGAAGGAATTCTTGGCTATGAGGGTGGGCAGGCCCTGGCACAGGTTGCCCAGAGAAGCTGTGGCTGCCCCTGGATCCCTGGAAGTGTCCAAGGTCAGGTTGGATGGGGCTTGGAGCAACCTGGGCTAGTGGAAGGTGTCCCTGCCCATGGCAGGGGGTGGGACTGGATGGGCTTTAAGTTCCCTTCCAACCCAAACCATTCTGGGATTCCATGAAATCCAAAGGAACTTCCTGTCTGGGGGCTCAGCAGACCCTCATTTCCAGGACCTCCCTGCAGCCCCTGCTGGGGCTGTTGGAACTGAACTGCCCAAATTTCCCTCTGTGCCTCCCTGTCCTTCACACCCACTCCCACCAGGGAGCCGAGCCATGGGGTGGGGAGGCAGGGCTGCAGGCAGGGCTGCAGGCAGGGGTGCAGGCAGGGATTATAATCATGGAGCACTACAGGGGCTGAGGGTTATTTTCCCTCCCCAGGGCTCGTGTGGCTGCGCCAGCATCTCTGACAGCACAATCCTCTGCCTGGTGTCATCATTATGGAAACGAGCTGTAAATCTTCCCTTGATGTTATGTAGATCCGGGATGCTTTGCCTCACGGGAACAGCCAGCGCTAGGAAATAGGGTGTTGAACATAGAGATTACCATACTGCGAGCATTCATTTGGGGAAGGAGCTGCCCGGGCCGGGGGGCCGCGGCCGCTGTGGCCGTGCCGGGCTCCGGGCCACGCCTGCCGCCTTCCCGCAGCTCCCGGGCTGGATCCTCTCCTCGCGCCGTCACCTTGGGGCTTTTTTTCCCTTCATTTCCTCTGGCAGGGCCGCGGAGCAGCGGGGGGAAGGCTCCTGCCAGGCCAGGGATGCTGTTGCACAGCGAAAGTTGCAGTTTGGGTATTTTCGGCGCAGTTCTGCTGACCCGCAGACACCTTTGTTGGCCGCAGCTCCCAGACCTGTCATCTCCCCACCTGCTCCCGTTTAATCCTGCCCATCCCGACCGGCTCTGCGTGTCGGTCCTGGCGCTGGGAGTGTTCCCACTCACCCCCTCGCTCTCCTCCAGCAGCCCTTTAATCTCGGGGAATATTTTTTTTTCCCTCTGACATCTCTGCCTCTCTTGTGAAATGCAAATTAATTAGATTCTAATTACTCACTGTGTGCTGTTGCTGTTTCCCTCTCGTGTTAGGTTAGTCGAACATCTTTGTTGTCAGCTGTGTGTTGTATGTATTCAGCCCATTAAAAGTGATCCTTGTTCAGCGGGAGACAGGCAGAGCAAAGAGACAGTTCCCCCCTCCCGCTGGGCTTTGTCAGGAGCAGCTTTGTCAGCACTTCCCGGCAGCACCGCCAAGGAAAACTCGGCTTTTTTATTGTTCCCTTTTTCTCCTGTTTTTTGTAACCCGGTGAGTTAACGAAACATTTAGTGAGCTCCCTCAGGGCCTGGCTGGGCTCTGCTCCACGCTGGGTTTGTGCTGCCCACGGGCTCCTGTGCACTGGGAGAGCCACGCTGGGCCCCTGACTGAGACCTGGAACTCCTGCCTGGGACTTGGGATCCCCACCTGGGACCTGGGACTCCTGCTCAGGACCTGGGACCCCCACCTGGTACTTGAGAACTCTGCCTGGGACCTGGGACTCCTCCACCCTGTACCCAGCCCCATCCCAGGTCCCTCATCTGCCTGGTGGGGGCTCACAGGCAGAGGTGGGACCCTCGGTGGGACCCTCAGTCCAGGGGTTCTCATCCCTGGGGCCCGTGAAAGGTCCCATCTCCACCCTGGGAAGCAAACACCAACCTGCATCCTCTGGCCTGGTTGTGTCCCATCTCCCATCCCCTTCCCTTCTCTCCTGACAGACCCACAGGTCTGTGTCTCCTGTCATCCCTCTGCTCTCCTTGAACCACCTTTGCCCCATGGAAACAGGCATCTATGGATACTTTGGAGGCTGCAGACACAGCAGCTCCCCCGGCAAGTGCTCTCTTTGTGCCACCACGATGGAAAACACCCGTGGGAAAGCTCATGGAGGGGAGGGCAGCACCACACACACCCCGTCCAGCAAGAGCCACCTGAGAAATGCAGCTACTGCTCTTCATCCTGTGCTCAGGAATTCCCAGCAGATTCACACCTGGATAGCCTGATAAGAGAGACCGTAATAACACCAGGAATTCCACACACAGCACGTGGCACAGCCACGAACAGGGGAATGATGTTGGATAGAAATGCTCCTCATTCCCCACGGAGCTCCGTGAGGTCCATGGGCTCACGGCTGCTGTGGCTGGGATGTGGGAAGAGGTTTCTCTGGATTGATCCCACCCACAATTCTCAGCTCAGCACCTGCACCAGGGAGATGGATGTGAACTGCAGCTCCCTTGGGTGCCTGTCTGATGTGTTAACAATCCAACAGAACGTGGCAAACAGGAGAGCTCAGCCCACGCCCGGCGTCGGAATAAGACACAAAATTCCTATAAATTGAGTGTGTAAGTGGGGAAGATGAGGGGAGAATGACACAGGGAAGTGGGAGCATCGGCAGCACTTCTTTGGCAGCCAAGACTGGGGTGGCCCCTGCTGCCACCTCCATCCCTGCTCCCCCACACCATTCCAGGGCTGCTGGTGGTTGGGGGTGATGGGGATATCTGGGGGTGACACCAGTGTGGGCACAGCTTGCTGGCAGTGTCAGCAGCCACCACGGTCCTTAGGGTGAGGTGGGAGCCATCCTGGTCAGTGAAGGCTCTGTGGGAAGCTGGGAGGGGGACACAGGAGCAGGATTTGGCCCCCAAGCCAGGGATCACACTGCTGCCCCATGGAGCAGCCAGCACCTCCCCTGCCCCACTCCTGGCACACCTTATTTCCCTGTTCCCACAGGACTGGGCTCCTTCCCACCGGAATGTGGCACTGGGCAGGGAAGGACCAGGCTGGGACCATTCCCTGCTCCCTGTTCCAGCAGCACCTCCCTGCCCTCGGCAGTGGGAACCAGCCCTTGGCTCCGGGACGCTGATGGAGATTTGCATCGGTCCATCATTAGGCTGTAACTCTCATTTAAGGCAATAAAGGTGCTTAATTTCACAGGGAAAACTTAATGGAGCACTCAGTTCCCATGCGCTGCTTCCCTGACATTTTGCAGTCTTTGAAAGTGTAACTTCATAACGGCCAGAATCCTGAACCCCCGGGTCCTCCTGACCCCCCAGCAAACAAAATAAAGCTGCTTGGAAAATAAAAAAATAAAATAAATAAATAAATAAAAAGAGCAGGTGTTGTGGAAAAGTCAGAAGATGCAAATCCTGCCTTCTCATTAATTATTGTATTTATTCCACGATTCCACCTGTCCGTGTGACGTCTCTCCCTCACGGAGACTTCTCACAGCAGATTAAAGTGCACTTTTATCATTATTCTGAAAGGCATTTCATGAGGGAACATTAGTTCTCCTACATTATTCCCGCATGTTATAAAAAGTGTCTTTTTAAAATATTAGACAGCAATCGAGGTTAATTTAAACCACATCAAACACGCTCGGCTGGTTTGCTGCAATATTCCCCCCCAGCGCTCGCTCCCGGCTGCCACGGCCGCGGGCACAGCTCGGCTGAGCCGCCGGATCTCCGGGCTCTGCTCCCGAGGGAGAGGCAGGAGGGCGATGGTGATCCGGGCTCTGCTCTGCAAACTCCACACAGAGGACACGGGCAGGTCTGGAGGATTGGAACAAGCTGCATCCAGGTGCCCGGAGCCCGGGGCTGCATCCCCTGGAGAGGGGATGGAACTCGGCCAGGTGTCTCCTCCGAGCACCACAACACCTCTGGACCCCCCTGGAGCCAAAACACTGCTGGGCTCGCGGTGCCAAGGCCAAGGCAGAGCCAAGGGTGGTATTGGGACAGGGCCAGGGATCCCTCACCATCCCCAGGAAAGCTGAATCCCTTTCCTGCCATGACTTCCATCACTGCTGCTGCTCCCACAGCCCAGGTTGTGTCCCCCTGAGGGAGATGCTTGGACTTTGCTGGTGGAACAAGTTGCCCAGAGAAGCTGTGGCTGCCCCATCCCTGGAGTGTTCAAGGCCAGGTTGGACGGGGCTTGGAGCAACTTGGTCTGGTGAGGGTGTCCCTGCCCATGGCAGAGGGTGGGACTGGATGGGTTTTAAGGTCCCTTCCAACCTCCACCACCCTCTGATTCTGTGATTCTGTGACCCATTTTCATCCAAAGTCATTCCTCCAGGAGCCAAAAGTTTATAGAGCTTTTAAATATAAACTGTTCCACCCTTATCACCTCAGTGAACAAGGACTTTGCAGATCCTGTGGTCATTCGGAGCCGCAGCGTTTTATCAGGTCGGGCAGAGCAATCTCCCCTTCCCGCCGCCCCAGGGGCCGGATCCGGCAGCGCCTCACTTGGCATTCCAGCCACATCCTCCTCGAGGAGGACCTATCAGCCAGATACCTGAAAACACATTTTCAACTCCAGTGAGCAATTGACTTTCAAAGCTTGTGATGCTTGTCAGCCGTGTCTCCGAGGGCAACAAACAAACTCCGGAGAGCGGCGAGCCGGCTGCTGCCGGAGGAGGAGAGCACGGAGGGAGAGGATGCTGCTTGTATTTTAACACTATTTATGGGCTGCGCAGCACTCAGAGGAGAAAAAAAAACCTGCAGGAACTTTGTTCTGCTTTGCTTGGTGGTGTCTTGTTATAGGAACATCTTCCTGGCTCTGCAGCTACCTGGGAGATGTATCCATATCCGTATCCATACCCATATCCATATCCAAGACCTGAGAGTTCCTTCCAGGGACTAGAGGGGCTCCAGGAGAGCTGGAGAGGGACTTGGGACAAGGGATGGAGGGACAGGACACAGGGAATGGCTTCCCACTGCCAGAGGGCAGGGTTCGATGGGATATTGGGAAGGAATTCTTGGCTGTGAGGGTGGGCAGGCCCTGGCACAGGTTGCCCAGAGAAGCTGTGGCTGCCCCTGGATCCCTGGAAGTGTCCAAGGCCAGGTTGGATGGGGCTTGGAGCAACCTGGGCTAGTGGAAGGTGTCCCTGCCCATGGCAGGGGGTGGGACTGGATGACAATCAAGCTCCTTTCCCACCCAAACCATTCCAGGATTCCACAATCAGGCAGCACAGCTCGCGGCTCATCCCTCCCATCCTTCCGAGGTGTGGGGAGCACAGTTTTCAAGGCAACGCTTTCATCTGGTAAATAACTTGTTATTAATTTGCATGAGGGCCAAACTCCTGAGCCGTGTCTGCTTCCAGGCTCTGCACGGAGCAGACACGGCCGGGGGAACTCGGAGCAGCCCGGAACCAGTCGGCCCTGTTTGGGAATGCCGGGACTATCCGAGCTGCTTATTTAAAGCCTTGAAAAGCAACCGACTTCCTTGAAGTCATTAAAGTCTAACCTTTAAACTCCAGGAGTCTAATGGTTCAAGCCAAGCATAATGCTGAGGCACATCTGTGATAAATCTGCTTTTAATCTCCACAAAGTGCTTTTGGTGGATTCCAACGTGAACGTATGAGGTGTTAGATGAACACACTGAGTGCTAGTAAAATACACCCGATTGTAATCTATTACCTTTTACACAAAGCAGCATTTAGTTTTATTAACTATTGAAATATACTGAAAACTGTTAAAAAAGCACCGTGTAAATCTCTAAGATTCATGCTGCTTGATTTTATAGAGGCCTAATTCCTTGCAAAAGTAGCAGGAGAGTAGTTCGGCCAATGACTTAATCGTTTGTAGCTGATTAACAGCAACCTCCCACCTAATTCCAGGGAAGGGCTGGATAATGAGGGACCAAGTGCTGTGCAGGGATGGAGGGGGCACTGTGAGAGCTGGTACCTGGCCCTGACACCCCATTGCACCCCAAAGCTCCTCTCTGCAGGGGCAGAGTGGCTGAGGTGCAGCTTCACCAGAGGGTGTTTAAAACTGGGATGTCCCTGGCCTCAGGTGTGTGCTGGGGAAGGATCATGGAATGGTTTAGGTGGGAAGGGATCTTAAAAAGCTCACCCAGTTCCACCCCCTGCCATGGGCAGGGACTCCTCCCACTAGCCCAGGTTGCTCCAACCTGGCCTTGGACACTTCCAGGGATCCAGGGGCAGCCACAGCTTCCCTGGGCAACCTGTGCCAGGACCTCCCCACCCTCCCAGGGAAGAATTCCTTCCCAATATCCCATCTGTCCCTGCCCTCTGAAGCCATTCCCTTGTGTCCATCACTAGGACACAAGCTCCTCAGGTGCAGCAGTGGAGGATCCCACCGTGCAGCCCTGGCTGGGGGTCAGGGGGTCAGGGCTGCCTCCTGCCCACCCCCGTGCCCCGGGAAGGGCCTTCCCAGCCCGTGGCTGCCCACGTGTGCCCCGGGAGTTCCCGGGGGCAGCAGCAGGATGTGGGGTGAGTCAGCGCCAGCCGCAGCGGGTCGGATGGGGGGTCTGGGCTTCCCCTCCCGCCGCTGCCCCGGCAGGTGATGAGGAAAACCCAACCCACACACGAACCATGGGACGTGCCCGGGGCCACCTCCCAGCCCAGCACTGCGTGGGGGGAGCTGGAGCCGCTCCCTGTGCTCCCAGCCCAGCTCAGGGGGTGAGGGGCTCGGCTGGAGGGCACAGGGGGGGTGTCCTGCTCCAAACTGGGCGAGGGGAGGCTGAGGATGTTTGGTGTTTGAACCTCACCCTGAGCTCAGGGTCACACTCCTGCTTGAGCCATCGACCCCCAAAAAGGCACAGCAAGGGGGACTCCTCTCCTACAGACAGGGGTGCAGCCCAGCAGAGCAGCCCCCTGCCTGGCACACACGGGGACAGGCTGGTGCCCCTGGGACACAGGGATGGTGATGCCCCTGGGACACAGGGATGGTGATGTCCCTGTGAGCCTTGGCTGCAAAGCCAGCGCGGGGCCGTGGGTTTCATCAGCCCCCTCGTGTGCCAGTGTCTGAGCTGAGTCTCTGGGGGAGGCTCTGGGACTGCCAGAGCCACCATGGGATTTGTGCCCCTCGGCCACCTCAGTGCTGCTCATCCGTGATTTCCCAACAAATCCTGGCAGCTGCCCACCTCTGGCTGCACCATGGGGATCCCAATCCAGGGCTGATCCAGGGCTGGGTCTGGGGCTGAGCTTTGATGGGTTTGATCCAGGGCTTATTCTGGTGCTGAGCCAGGATGGAGCTGAGCTGGGACTTGTCCTGGTGCTGATCCAAGGCTGGTTCTGGTTCTGAGTCAGGATGGAGCTGACTGGGGGCTGGTCCTGGTGCTGAGCTGGGATGGGGCTGAGCTTGGATGAGGATGATCCAGGGCTTGTCCTGCTCCTGCTCCTGCTCCTGCTGCTGCTCCTGCTCCAGGGCTGGTCCTGGTGCTGATCTGGGATGCGGATGAGCCAGGGCTGATCCTGGTGTTGATCCAGGGCTGGTCCCAGTGCTGAGCTAGGACAGGGCTGAGCTAAAACTCATCCCAGTGCTGAGCCCGGGCTGGCCAGGGCCTCCTCAGCACACAGGGAGGTTTGGATTCTGGGACTGAGCTCCTCTCCAGCTCTTCATCTGTACTTCTACAGCCAGCGGGGCTAATTGTCAGGAAAACACGCATTTGAGGGGAAAAAAAATCCTGTAAGCCACAGCAAACCATAAACATGGGAATAATTAAAAGATATGCAAGGCCAGAAAGTTAGCACAACAGTAGGTGATTTAAATATGTGCACGGGGAGCTCTCACAGTGCTTCCTGGCCAGCTGCTCCCCGAGGGCTCCGGAGCAGGGCAGGGAACGTTTGTTGGGGTGCCAGCAGCACGGAGCAGGGCAGGCAATGTTTGTTGGGGTGCCAGCAGCATGGAGCAGGGCAGGCAATGTTTGTTGGGGTGCCAGCAGCACGAGCAGGAGCTGCACAGCCGGGCACGGAGGTGGCAGGAGGCAGCTCCACACGGATCTGCCGGGGCACGGCTTTATTTTAATAAAAAGCTAAATTGAAAAAGGTTGTTGGAAAGGCTGTTCCAGATCTAGAGGGAAATAACTCCGGTCCAGGGCTGAGGAAGCCAAAATGTGTTTTGGTTCTTTCCACTTTTGGAAGAACTGTCGGTAGTTGTTGGGTTTTTTTTTTTTCTCTTGCTCTTTCTCTTTCCTCCCCCTCATATGATTATTCAATTTGCCATGAAAGCTGGGACCAAACCAAAATCTCCGTGCCAAAACCTCCGCACTTGGAGAACATTTGGACCCTGAGCTGGAGCTTAAATTACATCTTGCACATGGCCCCAGCCGCACTGGATTAAAATCCAAGATATACACGAGTTCCTGGTTGTTGAAACCCGGCTCTGAAGGAGCTGCTTTCTGCCCGGGGGGGTTCTCTGTCTTCCCAAACCCAGGGAAAAAAAACCCTGGTGCTCTGGGACGAGTTTCCCGTGTTGGGACCCCCGCGGGTGCTGCGGTGCCGGGGTCACAGCTGCCCTTTGGGGGCTGTTGCACTGTTTCTGCCCCAGTGTGGAGTTGGGGGTCCCTTATTGCTGGGTCGGGCAACTGCTCCCTTCCATTCCTGGGAAGGAAACCCCCTTGGCAGCTCAGCCGGGGGTGGGCGGGATGGGGAGGGAGCAGCTCCTGCCAGCACCAGAGATGGGGAGATAAGGGCTGGCACTGCTCGGCTGCACCTCCGGGGAGCTCAAAGCCCTGGAGCAGCCACAGCCCAAAGGCCGGACACGGTGACAATGGGCTGAGAACACCCCTGGCCTCAGGGAGAGGTGTCTGCCACACCCTCGATGTGGCCAGGCCAATTCCCAATGGGATCAGCCTTTCCCAGCAGCGGGATGGTCCTCTCCAACTCCATCGTTTCCCTCTCCACCCGGGGGCCTCCTTTTCCATGGGATCCCTGTGAGACCCAAGCCATGGCCACCCGAGTTCTTGACCTGGACACTCTCCTTTCACACCTTCCAAATCCCTCCATTCCCACGTCTCTTCCCACTCCTTTGCATCCAACGCAGCCCACAGACACATCCTCCTCCCGTGGAGCCCATGCCCGGGGAGCTCTCGGCCTCATTTTAGCCCGTACAAGGTGTTCCAGCGATTATTGCCCCTAAATAACGCGGTTTAACAATTAACAGCTTGTTTAAAGAGCATTTGCATTTCCCCGCTGCCGAGCAGGAGGCTTTAATCTCCGCACACAAACAGCGTCGTGTCGGGACAAGCTGCGGGATCTCCGGGCCGTCCTCGCCCTGCTCCGCTGTCCCTCGCCGGGGTTTTGCCGTGGATTATCCCACGGTGCTGCCGAGCCCGGGCTGGCCGGGCCGGTGTCGCGGGGCTGGGCAGGAGGGGCCGCGCGGTGCCGGCCCTGCCGCTCCACCGACCTCGGGCTCCTTTGAACGCGCCCCTTTCAATTATCCCTAATTCCCGGCGGCGCGTTAGAAGCCAGACGGCTTTGAAGCTGGGAGGGGATCTGCGCCGTTTCCAGGTGGGAGCAGCGCGGCCGCCCCGGCCACATGAAAAAATGAGATTTCTGCAGCTATTAGAGAAGTGTCTTTTAATGATTTAATGAAACAGCCGCGCAGAACGTGTTCTCTCAGATGTCCAAACCCCAGTGCAACAAACGACCAGATTCCGCCGATGCATCATCAGGGAAGGGTTTTCCAAGGCAACCTGGGATGTCCATAATGATGGAGCTGAAAGGGACCCGAGAAGGTTCATCACTGCTCCAGTTCTCACTCGGAGCTCACCCCGCTCCATCCTTTAGCGTGTGTAGAGACAAGGCAGCATCTGAAAGTGGAACAGCAGGGCCATAATCCCATTTATTTTGGGGATGTCTGGTGCCCTTTCGCAGGCACTGCTGATAAATGCTGGGTCAGGCAGCATTGTTCTCTCTGAAACCAAGAAACAGAAGCATTAATCATCCACCCAGGCATTTATCGTGGTTCGGGGGCATTCATTTGATGGTCTGTCATTTCCCTTTGGTTTGGGTGTTGTGGAGTTGTATTCAAAACACCCTCAATTAGATGTAACTGATGATATGGAGCTGTTTGAGGGACCGGTGGTGCCTCAGAGCAGGAGGTTCAGGAGACCGACACAGCCCTCGGAGCAGCCACCTCTGACAGCAGGGAGGAGCAGGGGGCAACCAGGCTTCCCCTGGAATCACAGAATCCCACAATGGTTTGGGTTGGAAGGGAGCTTTAAAGGCCTTCTAGTCCAGCCCCCTGCCATGGGCAGGGACATCTCCCTGCTTGTGGCTTCCCCATCCCTGGAAGTGTTCCAGGCTCAGCTGGATGGGGCTGGAGGCAACCTGGGCTAGTGGGAGGTGTCCCTGCCCAGGGCAGGGGTGGAACGAGATGAGCTTTAAGGTCT
Source organism: Manacus candei (assembly GCF_025592945.1). Classification (NCBI taxonomy): domain Eukaryota; kingdom Metazoa; phylum Chordata; class Aves; order Passeriformes; family Pipridae; genus Manacus; species Manacus candei. The sequence continues at coordinate 16,028,025 of NW_026138094.1, read as the reverse complement.
CTTCCAACCCAAACCGTGGTGGGATTCTATAGCACAGAGCTTGATCCCTCTCCATGCATCCCGGCAGGAAGCCAGGCAGGCCACAGTGCCCAGATCAAAGGTGCCCAGAGGGGAGGGAGAGCTGTGGCCAGTTCCCTGTGCAGGGCAGCACTGGCAGCTCGGGACGAGCGTGTCCCAGCCTGTGCCTGCCGTGGGCTGGCCCCGGGCACTGGGCGAGCTGTGGCCCGGTCATTAGGGGTGGGTTTGGCTCCTGGCTCAGCCACGGCCTCGTTGCACAACCCGTGTGGAGCAGGTGAGGTCCTGCCCCGCTGGTTTGGCTCCCGAGAGCTGCTCCGAGCGCAGAGCACCCCAATGACCCGGCTGATCTGTGGCTGCCCGGGGAGTCCCAGCCCAGTGGGCAGATCAGAGGAGCTGCCTGCAAACAGCTCTGTCATCCCCTCAGCGCTGGCTGCGACACCCTTATCTCTCCCAGACTGGGGCAGCTCCTCAGCACAGGCTGCCCGGGGTGCCCACGGTGCCAAGGGCACAGCAGAGCAGCAAACACCCATTAGGTGCTGGGTGGTGCCTCCTGAAGCGACAGTGACCACAGCAAAGCCTGGCTGGAGCATCGGGCTGAGGGGCAGCACAGGGCAGGGCAGGAGCTGTGTGGGAACAGCCCAGGTTGGGGCATCGCTGTGCCAAGGAGAGAAACTCATGTGGGGAGAAAAGTGAGGACCTCCCCTGCCCACCATGGCCAGAGAGCTGGAGAGGGGCTTGGCATAAGGGATGGAGGGACAGGACAAGGGAGAATGGCTTCCCACTGCCAGAGGGCAGGGTTAGAGGGGATATTGGGAAGGAATTCCTGGCTGTGAGGGTGGGCAGGCCCTGGCCCAGGTTTTCCTGAGAAGCTGTCGCTGCCCCTGGATCCCTGGAAGTCTCCAAGGCCAGGTTGGATGGGGTTTGGAGCACCCTGGGATAGTAGAAGATGTCCCTGCCCAGGGCAGGGTGGGAAGGAGATGAGCTTTAAGGTCCCTTCCCTCCCAAACCATTCCATGGTTCTATGATTTTAAACACTCTAGAAAGCCCTGTCTCCTAAAGACCTGCTCCAAAACAAGCCAGGGAAAGGCAGCTGCTGTCCTTTCAGAGGAGGATGATTTACTCCATCCCTGGGATGATTCACTGGGAGCTGGTCTGGGCTGTTTGGTCAGGGCCGTTTTGCAGGCTGGGCTCAGCTCCTGGGGCAGCCTCACCTCGGGGGCCCCGTGCACAGCAGCTCCCAGTTCCTGACCTCTCAGCTCACCCACTGAGTCTGGGGACCTTTTGGGGTGCAGGGCTGCACCCTGGCAGCCATTCCCATGGCTTTTCCCCTGGGAATTGAAGCACACCCAGGCTGGGGTGAGCCGTGACCCACACCGAGCCCTGGAGCCACCCAAGCCCCTCCCGTGGGTGCAGAGCAGGCAGGTGGCAGAGCCAAAGCCCCCCATGGGACACTCCTGGCAGCTGCCCCGTGTGGGGCCGGCAGGGCTGCTCCAGCCCCGCTCCGGGAGCGCCGAGCCAGGGCCGGGCTCGTTAGGGATGCCACAGTAATGCCTCTGTTCTTCCCAGAGCCCGCAGCGCTCGCCCCGGCTCCAGGCAGTGCCCTGGCTGTCTCCAAAGAGTGTGAAGCCCTTCTAAAACTTTCCGGCTGGCTGACAAAGTCCTCGGTGATGCGGCGGCCCCAAGTATTTGCTTGATCTTCTGTTGCCACACATTCTTCCGAGAACACCCCGCGCAGCAACGCGCGCACGTCACTCCCCTCCCGAGAGCTGGCGGCCGCGCTGCCGCTATAAACCAGGGCTGACAAGTGTCAGACCTCCTGCCAAATCCGCGCTGACTGGCATTCTCATGAGTGTTGGTCAAACAGTAAAATCCATTCATTTGTCTAAAAACAAACCCACAGCATTCTCCTTGTCTCGGGCTGGGACAAAGCCTCTGCCTGTCTGCTCCCAGCGTCCTTCCGATGGGGGCAGGGGGCATCGCCCCCTCCCAGCCCCACAGCTGGCACCGGGGGGGTGGCACGGCCCCCCCGGGTGTTCGTTGGTGGGGGAGGTTTAAGCAGGAGCCCTGGCAAAGCAGGACATCTAAAGCTTGGGAGGCATTGCAGCGGGAGGCGGCGAGGTTGATGTTCTAGCGCAAGGTTTGATCCCCTCTGTCCTCCAGCACTGCAGACCAGGACTGTGTTCCCAGCCCCAGGACAGTGTCACCATCCCCGGGCCCCACCTCTGCCCCCATGGACTCCACAAGGCTTCGTTCTGCCCGGCCATGGCACACGGATCAGTTGGACTGGTGCTGCTGGGAGTGACATGTGCTCCTCGGGTGTGATTGAAGCTGCTGAGGAGGGAGATGCTTCCCTTCCAGCCAGGCACCAGACTGAGCAGCAGAAATGTCTCTCCCTGGAGTGGGGCCTTCAGGAAGCTGTGGGTGTTTATTCCTTTTTTGCAGACGTTGGATTTGTGCTGGGAGGAAAGTGGGAAACAGGAGGTGAGCACTGTACAAACCCGGCAGCTCCCGAGAGCAGCTCGTGCTCAGCATTCGGCCACTGAGCGATGCTTTGAAGGCCTCTGGGATCCCAGGGGTGGGAACAGCCCTTAGTCCTGCAGCCCGGGTGGCTTTGAGGACCAACCCTCTGCAGACACACACCGTGTTTTACTGGCATGAGGAGGGGCCTCTTCATCTTCCCTCTCCTCCGTTTTCTCTTGCTTTGATGCAGCTCCTCGCAGGGATCCCGAACCCCATGCTGCTCCTGCCATCACAGAGGCACACGGGGAGCTTGGCTGTGGAAAAGCAGGTACCTGCCTGAATTTTTGATGTCAGAGCTGCCAGGAGAGTGATGAGGTGGCTTTGGAATCAAAATTGTCCCTTACACGGGGTCCTGCTCTTCTGCAGCCATTGGCTAAACCCAGCTCAACCCAGGGGCTCTGAGGATGCTGCCCCTCACTGTGGCTGCACGAGGACCAAAGGCTCCCAGTGCCTTTTGGGGGATCCCTGGGCTTCTGGACAGCTTGGAAGTTATCACTCCTCAGTGCTGACAGACTGTTTTAGCCCCAAAGCACATGATTTAGGGTCGGGCTATAAACCATGGTTAATGGGCCAAGGAATGGGGTGCAGGGACAGAGGGTGCTGCCACTGTGCTGGCAGCCATGCCCTGCCTACCGGGGGATGGAAAGAGCCCCATTCCCGTGGGAGGCAGCACGGGCAAGAAGTGGGAGAGTGATTATTTCCCCCAGAGAGAGCCCACAAAGAGCCCAGCAGATCCCGGGAGCAGCGCTGAGCTCCGGCTGGGCCCCGGCCCGGCGCGCTCTCGTGTATCAGTGGTGAATGTCTTCCTGTTTAAAAGCTCTCAAAATCACAGGGGCAGCTTGTTTTGACATTTGATTAGCCACAGAGAACAACTTGAGAGTGCTTGAGTGAGTGAGTGAGTGAGTGAGCAAACTCCGCAGCGGGGCTGGTGCTGAATGCTCCGGCCTGCTGGCGATAGCGGGCAGGGGAGGGTGGGCACCGCTCCAGGGGAAGATAAGTGGGCTGCCGGGAGAGGCGAAGGCGAGGAGAGGAAGTGGTGAGTGAAGTCAGCTGAAAACAGGTTTTTTTTTGCTCGCTCTGACTCATAAATTTCATTAATACCTCGGCAGCATCTCCCCGGCCCCGCACGGAGCCGAGCGCTGGAGGGGGATCCAGCAGCGCAGGATGGAAACCCACCGTCAGCGAGGGCTCGGGCCGGGATAACCCTCTGTCCAGTGCGCTGGGGGCCTTTGCAGGCCCGGGAACCGCTCCTCTCGTGGATGGCAGAGCGATGCTGCTGCTGGAGCCCCGGGTGTGGGAGCAGCTCGCAGGCCGGGGAGCGGTGCCGGCAGGGTTTGGGGATCATCCCCGCTCCCAGCCGCCCTCCCGCAGTCATGAACTCCCAGGGCTTTGTTTTCTTTCTCTCCCCAGACCGACAACATGTTGTGTCAGGTTGGTCGTGACACTGCAGGGCTGTTTTCTTTTCCCTCGCTATCATCGCTATCAAGTAGGAGTTAACAGCTCTTGTTTATACAATGACTATCTGGCCAGAGGCTGATTTAATACCTCCCACTTCTTTTAAGTGCAAATAGACTCTAATGTGTGTATTAGGCTACTTGAACGGCTGTTCTGGTGAAATACTCGCTTTCCAAATAACTTATCTACAGTTAATGCCGAGCAGAGGAGAAGAGCAAACTTCTTAAGAATTTAGCAATAAGAAAAAGAAAACAATCCGTTTAATATTCCGCTCTTCCCTTGGCTAAGCCTTTGGCCATGCCGAGCTCGCTGGGATTTCACAGGCAGGATCCCGAGATGGTTTATGGGTCAAGCCCTGATTCAGCTCCTCCCGAGCATCCCAAGCCTGAGCCCAACCGCTCTTAGAGCGGGCGATGCCCCATCTGGAGAGATGGAGATGCCACCGTCCCGCGTCCAGCCCCGCGACATCCCACGTTCCTCGCCGACCCCGAGCCACTGGAGCGTGGCAACCGGCGAGGTGGGAGCGGTAGCCACGCTGCACAGGCAACCGTCTGCAGCCACGCTTGGCAGGAGAGACAAAGAGTAACATCATCCCTGAGCGAAACTGCGGAGTTTCTGCTGAGTCACAGTCATCAGGGAATGGGGAGAGCAATTACAGCCGAAAACTGGGAAGGCATCCCAAACAAATTGGTTATAATTAACAAGTAGAAGAATAACACCAGTAATACCATTAGCAGGCCCAAAAGCCATTTGCAATATAATATCTATAATTAGACAGTGCACAGCAAAAGCCTGGGCTGAGTTGTTTGCCCCGGGAAGGGAGGGCAGGTGAGACTGCGGAGCAGAGGGATCACGGACCGGGATCCGGGGGCAGGGAGCACCTGAGAGAATCCAGGAGCATCCGTGAGGATCTGGGAGCATCTGAGAGTGACCTGGCTCCGGCCGCGGGGACCGGGGGAGGCTGGCAAGGGGACAGCCCAACCTGCTCTGCTCTCCCACCTCCCTCCGGGGTGCAGCCTGGCACTTCATATCCCAGAACATTCCCATCCCTGGAGGTGTCCGAGGCCAGGCTGGCCGGGGCTTGGAGCACCCTGGTGTAGTGGAAGGTGTCCCTGCCCATGGTAGGGGTGGAAGGAGATGAGCTTCAAGGCCCCTTCCAGCCCAAATTGGAGCTGCAGGGTTCGGACCCGAGCTGCGATCCTGGGCGTGACCCCTCCTCCAGTTCCTCCTGTTGGTCCCAACTTCTTGGCTAAAACTTTGCAAATCCAGCCCTTTGGAGCTGCCTCTGCTGCCAGGAGCATCCCTGGACTCTCCCTCCCTCCAGCACCATGTGCACCCATGGGCGCCCCTCACCCACCTCCTCCAACCCCCCACCCCAGATTCAGGGAGACAGGGGAGAAAAGTGTTGCTTTTGATGCTGGGCCCCTCGGTGGGCGCCGGGAGGGGTTCTGGGGGTCCTGAGCCGGTTTTCTGCCCCCCCGGGCCCCCCTGTCCTGCTGCAGCAGCCGCGGGCGCTGGGCTGGGCCGGGCACAGGGATTGCTCAAGCAAACCCGCCGCTGAGGGTGAGGTCAATGGGAGTTTTGCTTGTGAAAGGACGGGGTAATCGGGGCCTGTTGTGGCAACACCAGCAACCGACGCTCTTCCCGGTCCCGCCTGCAAACGTCACAGAGTCCTGGAATGGTTTGGGTGGGAAGGGACCCCAAAGGTCCGGTCCAGCCGTGAACAGGGACATCTTCCACCAGAGCAGGCTGCTCCAAGCCCCATCCCGGGGCTGGCTGAGGATGCACGTGGCCACCACCGCGGAGCTGCTGGGGCCAGAGCAGGATTGGAGTCTCTCTTGCCGAGGGGCCGTAAAACCTCCCTGCCAAGAGCAGATAAAGCCCAGCTCCCCACAAAGCCACACATCCGGCCTGGGAGCTCTCCCTGCTCGCCGCGGCCGCTCATTCGTATGCGTTTCACTGCCTTCCCAGCCCTGAAATCCTTGTTTAGATAAACTTGAAAGCTAAAGGAAATTTGGCAGGCAGGGTCCTGCCCTGCGCGGAGGGCAGATAGTGTCACCTGCAATGTAAACACACACCATTGACCGGGGTTGGGACTGGCTTGTCAGCGATAAAGTCACCTCTCGGGGTGGCTCCCGTCACGCCGGGCGAGCTCGGCTGCTCCCGGGGCCGGGGAGGGACACACGTGGGTGCATGTGTGTGCGTGTGTGTGTGTGTGTGTGTGTGTGTGTGTGTGTGTGTGTGTGTGTGTGTGTGTGTGTGGCTCTGTGTGCACACGTGTGTGCGGGCAGGATTCGCCTCTCCCCCGGCCCCTCCTCTGCGGCCTCACAGCAAATCCACATGGAAGCTGCAGCCGGACTTTTCCCGGGAAAGAGAGATAAAAATTTTGGGGGAAAAGTAGGTGTCCTGCCGTGGGTGTTTTGGACCCGTTTCCCGCAGGGAGGCTCGGGGTGACTGTGGCTGTGCAGATGTTCAGCCCCTTCCAGCTGTTCCAAACCTCATCCTGAGGGATCCTTCCTTATTCCCTGCAGCTGAACCACGGCCCCCAGGACGGCCCAGCCCCTGGGAAGGGGTGAGGGGGGCTCTGTCCACCCCCCAAGGGGCCAGGACCTGGGGGTCACTGGGGCCAGCGGGGGTGGCAGTGCCAGGTCATCATGTGTGGGAGGATGGGGACAGTGGGTGTTCCCCGCAGGGGCCCTTTGGGAAGGGGAAGGGGAAGGGCAGCTCAGATGCTTTCCCCGAAAGGGTGGCATTGCAGTGGGGACAGGACAGTGTCACAACACCCTGTGCCCAGAAGCTGAGCCCGAGGTTTGTCCCCAGACAGGGTGGGGGAGGGCGTCTCCTGCTTCCCTTCCCGGCCGTGAGACCACGGGGGGGGGGGGGGGGGGGGGGGAGGGGCAGGGCTGCACGTTGGCATTGCCTGGGCATAGCTCAGAGACGGGGCACATCAGGGCCAAAACCACCCCTGGACCAGGGGAGGGACCACCCCATCACCCTGAAGGACCCCAGTGCCTCCTGCTCTCCCTGGGCTGCTCCACTGCCACACCTCCATGGGAAGCTGCCCTTACCTGGCACCCAAATGATGACATTGGCCTTCAGTGAGTGTCCCCAGAGCCCTCATCCCCATCCTCATCCTCAGCTGGTGGTGTTGGCTGCCCCAGCTTGAGCAGAACTGGGAAGAAGACAAGGTGCCTCCATCCCTGTGTCCCTCCTGCCCCTCATGGCCCTTAGAGGAGCAACACCACGTCCCCAATCACAGTGACAAAGGCATCCCGTGGCTGGCTGGGAGAGGAGACAGTGGTTTCTCACACTGAGGCCTTTTTTAAGATGCTTAGGAAAAAAAAAAACCTCAGAAAAAGAAATTATGGGAAAAGATCACAGGTTTATAATTGGGATGTGCAAATATCAATTTAAGCAGATCTTAAATCAATATGAACCAGAACGTTTCCTTTCACCCCTAATCGTTCTCTTTCTTCTTTTTTCTTCTTCTTTTTTTTTTTTTTTTCCCAACCAGGTGAGTTTTAATAAGCTAAAATAAACCAGCTCCTATTTCAGCACAGTCCCAGTGTGAGGAATATCAATTAACGAGAGACATCCTTGGTCGTTTGAGTTCACCACAACAGCACAGGAGCTGCAGCTCGATGGGAATGGGAAGAAAATTACAACCTTTTCGGGGAAACCATTAAGTAAAAATCAGAATTTGTCCATAAGTACCGCTGGGGGAGGGGAGCAGCTCAGCTAATGTGTTCTATTTTGAGCCGTGAAGTGAATTTTCAGTGCAAGATCGCTGCTTTCCATCGCTCTCCCCACGGCCTCACGTCCCCGGAGTTGGGACCCGGAAAGCTTCTGGGACAGAGGGTCTGGCTCAGCCCCACCCCTGGAATCACCCCACTTTTCACACTTTTCCAGCTCAGTGAGGCACAGAGTGAGGATCACCATGGAATCACAGAACCCTGGAATGGTTTGGGTTGGAAGGGACCTTAAAGCTCATCCCATCCCACCCCCTGCCCTGGGCAGGGACACCTCCCACCAGCCCAGGTTGCTCCAAGCCCCGTCCAACCTGGCCTTGGACACTTCCAGGGATCCAGGGGCAGCCACAGCTTCTCTGGGCAACCTGGGCCAGGGCCTGCCCACCCTCACAGCCAGGAATTCCTTCCAAAAATCCCCTCTAACTCTGCCCTCTGGCAGTGGAAACCCATTCGCTGTGTCCTGTCCCTCCATCCCTTGTCCCCAGTCCCTCTCCAGCTCTCCTGGAGCCCCTTTAGGCCCTGCCAGGGGCTCTCAGCTCTCCCTGGATCCTTCTCTTCTCCAGGTGACCCCCCCAGCTCTCCCAGCCTGGCTCCAGAGCAGAGGGGCTCCAGCCCTGGGAGCAGCTCCGTGGCCTCTGGGCAGGATGGGAGGAAGGGCAGTGCCTGTCCTGTCCCCGAGGGCCTCACAGATCCAAGGGTTTCCAGGTGCTGCTCTCTGTGCTCTGCAGTCTCCTGGGACTGATGTGAGTGTGTGACACCAGCAGCACTGGGCACGTTCCTCCACTAAATAGCTGTCACCTTGGAAGCACTTGGCAGAGGGAACTGCCAGGGAGAGCACTTTGCAGGAGAAATAAGGACTGGTTTCACCACTAATATTTCCAGGGTTGCTCATTGCCATTAATTTTCTCTGCTCTCCAGCAGACGAGGCCTCAGGAGCCCCCCCTGCTCCGTGTGCTTTGGAGAACTGTGTGCTCACGTCCTCCCAGAGACTGGGCCAGGGTCTGCCTGCCTGCCTGCATCCAGGGGGGGCTTGGCACCCCGGGGTGCACCCAGTGGGTGCCCCGATGGGAACCCCAATGATGCTCCTGTGGGTGACTCAGTGTGCACCCTGCTGTGATGGGAACCCCACTGGGCACCCCATGGACATGCCAATGGACATTCAGCTGCACCCTGATTTGCACCCCAGCGGGCACTCCAAGTGCACCCACGTGCCCCGTGCAGCGCAGGGACTTTGCAGAGAGCTGCTGCCTCGGCAGAGTGAAACAAAGGAAAGGCCAAAGGGGGGCAAAGTTAGGACATCAGGAGGGGGGGATGGCGGAGGAGGCGGGCGGGGCGCGGTGGCTCCGGGCCCGCGGTGGCTCCGGCTCCTCTCCGGGTTCCGCTCCGGGTTTCTCAGCGCGCCCGCCGCGCCGCGCGGGCCCCACGTGGGGCAGGGGCGGGGCCTGGCGGCGGCAGCCAATGAGCAGCGCCGGGCGCTGACAGCGCCTGTCACGTCAACAGCCGGAACGCGCCCAATTAGCGGCGGCGGGGGGGGGCCGGGACACCCCGATCCCGCACCCCGGGGGTCAGCGGGGCGCTCCGCACCCCCCGCACCGGGCAGCGGGGGCGCGGCGGGACTGCGGGGGGTTTCCCCCCCCCCGTTTGATTGTTTAAACGGCGGCGTGTGATTATTGATGCCGAGGAGCCCCATCCGGCGCGGCGGTGCCGGGGCCGCTCGGCGCGGCCCGCCCGGCTCGGCGGTGACAGATTGTTTGAGCGGGAGGAAGCGCCGGCCCGGGCTAATTACGCCGCCATGGCGGGCGGGGGCTGCGCGCCGCGGCCCCGCGTGGCTTTGATTGACAGCGCCGCTCCCCGCGGCCAATCGCGCCCGAGCGGCGGCCGGCTCCGCGCCGTGATTGGCGGAGGGGCGCGGCCCGCCGCGCGGTCCCACGTGGGGCGGAGGCTCCGTCTGACGCGCGGGCGAGCGGCCATTTTGTGCGCCGGGCCCGCCCGGGGGGCCGCGGCCGCGCCGGCCCCGCCGCCCCCGCCCCGCCGGGCCGCGGGCCTGGGGCCGCTCCCTCCGCCGGCCCGGCCGGGGGTCCCCCGCGGGGGTGCGGGCGGGTGTCCCCGCGGCGCGGCGGGAGGCGCTGACGTGAACGCCATTACCCGTGTTCCTCGTTAAAGCCCCTCGGGCGCGCGCGGGGGCGCGGAGCGGGGCCCTCACGACACATCAAAGCGGCCGCGCGGCCGCCGGGGGAGCCAGGGCGGCCATGTCGGCGCGGGGGGGGGCTCGTCCCGCGCGCTCTGCGGGCGCGGCGGGCCGTGAGGGGAGAGCAGGGGGTGACACAGCGGCTGTGGGTGTCGTGCGGACCCCGGCGCGGGGTCCGGCCGCGTTCAGCCCGGGCCCGGCCGTTCTCGCCGAGGCCCGGCCCCTCCATCGCGGGCTCGGCCGGGCCGGGGGGACCGCGGGGGGCGTGGCTTGCAAGGGGGGCGTGGCACGGTAGGCGTGGCCTGCGGGCAGCCCTCTCGCGGACACAAGCTGGCATTGTGACGTCGCGCGCGGCGGCGCCCAATCGGCGCCCGCTCTCCGTGCCCCCACGTGGGCGCGGCGCGCCGCCATTGGCCGCGGCCGGAGCGGCCGGCCGGGTTTTGTCGCCCGCCCGCCGCCCCGCTCCGCCCGGGCGCTGTGGCCGCACCGCGTGCTCGGCGCTGCCGCCCCGCTCCGGCCCCGCTCCGCGACCCCCGCGCCCGCCATGGCCCCCGCGCCCACCGCCGGCCCCGCGGGACGCAGCTGAACGGCCGCCCCCGGGCGGGGGGATCCGCTCGCACTTCGCATGTCCGCGGCGCCCGGGAAGTCGGATGTGTACGGCCTTCCTCCCCCTCCTCCTCTCCTCCATGGCCGTCGTGCTCCGGCGTTAGTTCCTGGCTTTGCTTCCCCTTCTCCCGGCCGCAGGAATACCGCGGGACCATCCTCCCGCCGCCGCGTTGTTGTTGTCGCTGTGGCTTTTTCGTCTATTTATTTTTTTTCTTTTTTTTTGGGGTGATTTTGCTTTTTTTTTTTTTTTTTCCGACAGCGAGTGCCGGAAGGAGGGGGGGGTGAGGAAGCGGAGGCCCGCGGAGCGCGGCGGCCGGGGGGGGTCGGCACCTGGCCCCGGCGGTGCGGGGCTGGGCTCGGCTCCGCGGGCGCCTCCCCGGCGGTGCGGGGCCGGGGTGGGGGGGGGTGTGTGCGGGGGGGAACCGGCCGAGCCCGCTTCCCCCCCCACCCCCTCCGCCCTCCCTCCTCCGCCCCCCGCACGGACTTTCCTCTCGTCCCTTTGTTCAGTTCTCGGCCTCTCCGGGAGCGCTCCGAGCCCGGCGGGCAGCAGCGGCAGCACCGCACGTCGCGATCGCCGTAGCGAGGCACGGCACGGCTCGTCCCAGTGACCGCGCCCCAGCCCGGCCATGTACCCCCAGGGCCGGCACCCGGTGAGTCCCGGTACCCCCCTCCCGACCCCCCTCCCGCACCCCCAATACCTCCTCCCGGCTCCCTCCCGCCGTATCCCCCCGGTAAGACCCCCCCGCACTCCCCGGTAACCGACCCCCGGTCCCCCCCCGCAGGCTCCGCACCAGCCGGGCCAACCGGGCTTCAAATTCACCGTGGCCGAGTCCTGCGACCGGATCAAGGACGAGTTCCAGTTCCTGCAGGCCCAGTACCACAGGTGAGCCCGGGGGGACCCCCGGCTGCCCCCCCCGCCCCGCCCGCCCCCCCGCCCGCAGGGTCTCACCCTCCGCTCTCCCCCCCCCCAGCCTCAAAGTGGAGTATGACAAGCTGGCGAACGAGAAGACCGAAATGCAGCGCCATTACGTTATGGTGAGAGACTTTAATCAGATTTCGGATCAGCCTGTAAATGTCATTAGCTGGGAGCCTGCGGACGGGGGGGACCGGGGGACCCCCCCCGGGACGGGCACTGCCTGCCCGGGGACCCCCGGAGGCGCTGGGGGGGTGCCCGGTGCCAGGCGCACGGAGCCCCAGACGGCTGGAAGCGCAATCCCAAGTTTCCTGTTAACCCCTTTATAGCGCTCCGGGGGGGCTGAGGGGGGGTTGGAGCAGCGCCCCCGGGCTCCGGGGGGGTCCCTCGGCGTGATGGGGGTCCCCCCCTTGCTGCTCCGAGGCGCGGGGTGAGGCCACCCGGGAGCCATCCCAGCTCACCCCGCTCATCCTTCCCGAGGGAAATGGGCTCTTTTGTTGCCTCAGATCCCTCTTTTTTTAGCCAAATGTGCGTCGCGGGGCCCCCAGGTGGGCTCGGTTGGGTTTCTCCTGGGTTCAGCAGGATCCAGCACCCCCTTTCCCAGCGGCTCCCGGGGCTCCCAGCAGCTCCATTGGCCCCTGGGGGGGGGGGGGAATAAATCCACCCCCCCAGTGAGAAGCTGGAATTTTGGCCAGACTCCGGGCTGTACCTGTTCTGCCAGGGCTGAGCAGACGCCTGTCACCCAGCTCTGCGCCTCTTTGTTTTTCTAAGTAGCTTAGGAGGAGAAAACAGGAGTCAAAAGGAGTGTCCCCTTGTTAAGTGCCTGCCAGTTAAACCCATAAACATCTGCTTATTATAAGGTGTAATTTCCTTGGCTACCAGTGCTTTAAGCCCAGTTTTGACCAGGATGCTTTTTGGTAATGACCTTATGCAAATACCTTCTGTGAAGTTAATTCAAATTCTTCTTGGCTCTTTTCTTTAATTGAATTTATTTGTATGTTTTTATTCCCCAGTACTACGAAATGTCCTACGGTTTGAACATTGAAATGCACAAACAGGTGAGTAATTTCCAGGGGGGGAAGTTGGGATTGATTGATCTCCTGTTGCCCTTTTCCTCAACCCGAGGTAAAATGGGCCCTGATTGCACTAAATAGGGAATAAGTGCTGAAGGCAGGGATGTGACTCCAGGTGGGAATCCCGTGGCCTGGCAGTTGAATTGGGAACTGCAGGTTGTTGGCAGGTTGGTGTTTTGTCTGTGCTGCTGAGAAATTCGGGTTTTAAGCGGAGTGTTTATGCGGAGGGGTGAGAACAGCCTTGCCTTCCGTGCTGGGATGTCGGTACCTGGAATAGCGCGTTCCCAAAACTGGGAAAACACTGATGTGTGCTGCGATTGCCTCTGGTTGTGTTGTTGGTACAACAGGACTGTTTCTAAGGTCATACCCTGATCTCCTCCGTGCTGTAGCGTGAGACTGAGGAGAGAATTATCTCCAGGGCTCCGATAGCTTACGGTGTGTTGCTCAATGTCACGGATTTGTCTTTGCATCTGGGAAATGAAGCAATGTTTGGGGTTGGTTGTTTTTTTTTTTTTTTTTCTCCCTTCCAGTCTCCTCTAATATGTAACTTGCCTGAAGGAAAAAATAGAGAAGGCCCCAGCAGAATGTGGTGTGGTACCTTGATAAGATTATCGTTAAAGAGCCTAAAGGCTGCGCACATGATGGTAAAACTTAAAGGAATAAAGTTATTATTGAGATTAGACCTGATTATTTGTGCTGCTGCTGCTTACTGGTTTTAGAAGGAGTTCTAATTAAGAACTTAAGGCAGATAGGAGTTGACATCAACTTTGCCGCTCGCAAATCAGCCCCATTCAACTCCAAAGTGGTTTTGCTTAATAGCAGCATCGCCCTCCTCTAGGAAGCGTCGCTGGGAGCTGATGAAATGCAAAGCAGCGTCTCTGAATCTGCCTCTCTTTTCTTCCCTTTGCCTTTCTGCGGCGCAGTCACAGGGCAACGAAAATAATTCCTGCTTAGTCTTCAGTTTTTTTAAAAATATCTTCTCCCGTGCAGATAATCCCGACTCCTCGCCCGCTCTCCGTGGCTCTGCCTGGACCCAGGCGGGGCAGGGCAGCCCTGGGGGGCTGCGAGGGGCCGGGACCCCTGTGCTGGGGGAGGCCTCGGGCACGGTTTGGCCTGGGCAGGTCAGGAATCCCCCAGAAGGCAAGGGGTTTGTGTAGGCCCGTGGTGGAATCCCGCGAGGAGGGGACGGTTGTCCAGAGGGACACGGACCCTGCGGCCGCTTCAGCGACGCCCCGAGGGACTGGAGTGATGCCCGAGGGATGGAGTGACCCTGGAGGCACTGCAGTAACGTGAACACGGGTTCTTTGGGGAGAGGAAGTGCCTCTTCCCAGCCGGTTGCTCGGTGTTGAACGGCTCCACTCTGGGTGATGCTGGGAGATGCTGGAATAATGCACGGAGATGTTGGGCTTGTTCTCTCCATGGAAGCTTTGGAAGGAGTTGCCGTTCCTGAGGTGTGCAGTGTGTTTTCCCACCGGTCCGTGGATGGAACCCAAGGGATCAGCGAGGTCTGGCACCCTTGGGAGGTGCAGGTGGATCACCCCATCCTCCGCTCCGCCGACCGTGACCACGTGGGGTGTCTTCCCTTGATGTGTCCGTGGTGGTTTTGGGGGGTGACTGAGGAGCCCCGGAATTCCCAGGGCTGGGTTTGTGCCCTGGGAGTTGCTGGGTGGTGGTGGCGGCCCGGGAGGCCCGGCGTGGTCCATGTGCTTCGCTGGGGGCTTTGCAGGGGAGCGGATAAATCCCGTCCGGATGGTTCCAGGCTGTGCCGAGCATCCCTGCCCGCTCCCGGTGACATGTGCTGCGTGCCGGGCTCGGCGAAGTTCGGGAGGCGAAGCCGCCTCGTTATTTAATTGACAGCAAAGCGCGCGGGGCCGGAGGAAAACAAAGCCCCGCGAGCTGCTCCCGGCGGCGCTTCCAGGCGAAAATGGGGCGAGAGGGAGCGGCGGGATGGGGGAGCCGGACCGCAGCGGGGGCCTGCCGAGGGTTTTCCCCCTCTTTCGGGCCGCAGCATCCCCCTGAAAGGCATCCCTGCCCGCAGCATCCCCCCGCAAGGCATCCCGCTAATTGCGGCGTGGTCCTGCCTGCATCTGGTTGAGGGTGGCTGGTCCTGAACAAACAAGTTTATCAGCTGACCTGTTTAGCGGTTGACTTGTGTTTATCTGCACACAATCAAGTAGACTGAAGTGCTTGAATTATTCATGCAGTGTCCTGCCCTCCAGACTTGACTGCTTGTGATTACATCTGCTCCAGACAAACATTGATGGATACTTCATCTTTAAGCAAAAGGGGATTGTCTGTCTGTGGGCTTATATAACAGATTATCTCTTCTACGCTGAATATTAAGTGTGTGCATATGTGGCTGCGTGTGGGGTTGTTGTGTTGTTTTGTTTTTTTTTTTTTCCTTCCCCCCTTTCTTCTCGTTTTGTTTCTTGTTAAGTAAAAAAATGTACTTTCATAAACAACTCCATATGCAAGGAAATATTTAGGAAGTGACTTGGTTGCAGTGAATCGCTCCTTACATCAGTCTTCCTGCTGAACTAAGCTCCCTTACCCGGGCTCAGCTTTCTTAAACCCGAGTCCAATCATGAGTTTTCCTTTGAAACCCCGGCAAAACTTTTTTTTTTTTTTTTTTTTTTCCCCTTCTTAGGGCTAATTGATTTTTCCAAAAGAAACTTTGCTTCCCCTGTTGGCTTTGCATTGTTTCTGTGCAGATCTCCGTGGATAATCGCCGACTGCAATAACCATTCCAAAAGAAAAACTAATTTTGCGTGGGGAAACGGGACACCTCGGAGGACAGAACCTTTGTGCTGGGTTTTATTTCTTTTTATGGCTGAGAACCCTCCACATAAGCACTTCTTGTTTTCGTGCTTAAACACTTAATGCTTGGAACAAACCTAAACCCCCCTGACACTTCCAGGGAAGAGAGGCAGGGTTTTTTTTTTTTTTCTCTAGAATATTCTAGGAACACAATATACTTTCTGTCATGCTCGTTAGCGAGGAGTGCCAGGTAATAATTTGCTAAATACTTCAGAAGCCGAGTAATTTGTTAGCTCTGCTCTCAGGTCTCCTAAGGTAGAAGGGAATATTGTCAGAGCTTCACCTCTCCCTCCCCTCGGCTCTGCAGGTGGATTTTTGGGGGTGCTGGGTGCCTTTTGGGGCTCTGAGTGGGCTTTGCCCCCCATATCCCGGTTGCTGGTGGTAATTCTGTAATGAGGGGTTGTGTCCTGCCCCTCCACCCCCCCTCCTGATTTAATTCTCATCAGCCTGGCTCTCCACTTTGCTAATAACGATAGCAGCCACAAATAGCTTTCAACATGCCATTGACAGCCCGGTTGGAGAGAGCACTTGAAATAGTGGTAGACAGCTGAAAGTACCCATAATTGTGCGCCGGAGTGAGAACCACACTGCTCAAGGGCCTTATTTTCATGTGCTTAAAGAGACAATATCCTGGTTTCAACAAATGCTGCTGGTGCTTCACGGCTGGTGTGATTTACTCCTGCTTCTCCCTCCGCCCTCTGCCAGGGAGGAGGTTTGGGGGGGCTATACAGCACGGGGGGGTGTGTCCTGGAGTGCCTAAAGGAGGGCTGGGGGGTCCAGACCCGTCTTGGAAACAGTACTGGGGGGATGTGTGGAGGGATCTGTGGTTTGGGAGCCCAGGAGAAGCTGGGGGCTCCTGGGTGGCAGTGTTGTGTGATGGTGAGATGGTGCTGGTGCCACGTTCTGCATCCCACAGACCATCACCTTTGGCAGCCCCACCAACCCCACTGCTCCAGTGGTGTGTTTGTATATTTATACATGTGCGTGTTTATACATTTGCACTTCCCCAGGGCAGTGGGCACGGCCCCAAGGCTGCCAGAGCTCCAGGAGCGTTTGGACAACGCTCTGAGGGACAGGGTGGGATTGTTGGGGTGTCTATGTAGGGCCAGGAGTTGGACTGGATATTCTTATGGGTCCCTTCCAGCTCAGGATAGTCTGTGATATAGATATGTATGTTTTGGGGTGTTTTCCAAGAGGAGGAAGGGCAGTGCTGTGTGTTCATCCCTTCTCTTCATTCTTCATCCTGACATATAAATCCATAAACAAGGGCAGGTGGAACTGGGGCTGCTGTGGCCCAAAATCTGTTCTGAGGCTCTGTCTGCCATGGCCTGGTGTGCACTGCTGTGATTCCCTTCCCTACAGAGGTTTGGGGTGCTTTGTGCAGGATGTCTTGGGGTGCTTTGTGCAGGGTCTTTGGGGGTGTTCCCCTCAGAGTGGTGGTTGTGGGGCTGTTTTATGAGGCACCTCCATCCTCCCGAGGACTGGGAGCCCAGAAGGGGTTTGGATCCCATCCTGTGCCATGGAGGAATGCTGGGACCAGCCTGGGGGTGCATCCCCAGGGCTGGGGCATCCCTGCAGCTCCTGTTTTCCTCCTCGGCTGTGTCCAAGGCTGATGTATTTTGGCTCCATCACCCGGAGCAGTATCCGTGGGGTATCATGCAGGACCCCCCAGCTTCCAGCCTGGAATTCTGCACTCCTGTGCTCTGGGTCATTTCTGAGGCAGCTCCTTTCAGCCCTGCTCTGTGACTGACGGGCCACAGGGTTATTTTTAAACTTCCCTCTGCCACATCCAGGTGTAAAGACGAGCGGCCGTGGGGCCGGAGCTGCTGGGCAGAGCCAGCCCCGAGCTATTTAACACCATGCCAGCCTGTTCCTGCTCCCAGAGCCCCATCCTGCCTCCTGACAGGCTGCCAGGAGCAGCTCCTTGTGCCCTCCAGAGCTCTAGGTGCCGGTGGTGGCTCTGGCCATTTTAAGAGCGGGTGGGGTGACAGGACCCAGCGGTCCCTCTCTTGATTTATCACCAGTGCAAATGTTTTCTCTGGTTTCCCCCTCCGTGCTGGTGAAACACCAGCCCAGAAGTGTTTCTGCTCAGGCAGGAGGTCAGATTCTTGGCAGGGGCAGGGGGTGATGGGGGGTTAGTGGAGGATTTCAGGTTCTCCAACCTCTTGCCCTTTTTAACGCCCATCAGCATCTCTGTGCCCGGGTGAGTGTCCCTGAAGGTGCTCCCACGGACCCCGGGAGAGGCACCCAGCACCCACTGAGCACCTCCCGTGGGGGTTTGGGGGGGTGGGTACCTCTCCTGGGCGCTCCCCAGGGTGTTTTATCCCCACTCATTTGCAGCTGTGGTCCAGGGAAGATGCAGGGCATCGGAAGGGGATGCAGAGCCTGGGATTGCCATGGCAACCTGCCGTGGGGAATGGAGGTTTTTCTTGGCAGGACCAGCTCGGGGGGGCTCGGGGGGCTCTGTCACTCTGGGAAGGTGATGAATGAGCCCTGTTATGGGGAAGGTGTTGGGCATGAAGCCCTTCCCTGTTCCCGACGTGCCGGAGGATCCCCTTTCGCTCCCGATTAAACTTTTAATGGGGACAACCAGAGTTTAATATTCTGTGCAATGGGAAAAGTTAAAGTGAACAAATATTTAAAGACTGTTGAATCTCATGTTCGCAGGAAACCTCACGGTTGTAAACATAATATTTTGGACATCTAATATCTTTCTGCTCACTGAGTCCCATGTGGGAAGTCTCTCCCTTTGCGGAAAATCTTTGTTTGAAGTTTGGGCAGAAGTGGATTTAAATGTGGAGGAGATGGGTTGTTGTGAGCCTGGACCGTGTGATTCCCGGGGAAAACCCAGCACCTTCCCTTCCTCCTCCCTGCCATCAGCCTGTTTGGGTGCTGTATTTTTCCTGTCACACCGACCCCACCCCTGCGACGCAGCCCGGGGAAGCTCGTGCTGGCACCGCTGTTTTCACCTCAAATAAGGATGGAATTTGTTCTGGAACTCACAGGAGCAGCAGCCGGGCTTGTCGCATCCAGAATCCAATGGGCTTCAGCTGAAGGAATAAATATTTAATGGAGCTGCAGTCTATATATAATCTAATCGATGCCTCAGTGCCAAAAAGCCTTCAAAGAGCTTTTGCTCTGCCCGGGCAGCGCGTGGTGGGAGCGCTGGGCTGGCTGGTGGCACACGCGGTGCCAGCCTGGCTCCTTCGGACACGGTGCTGTGGCTGGGCTGGATTTGGGCAGTTTCAGCTTCCAGCCCCATTTTTGGGGTGCAGAGTGGTCCTGGGGTGATGTGTGAGTGTGAGGTGGTTAAACACTTGTGCTGGCCAGAGCCTGTTCCTCGGGGCAGGGATCTCGCGCTGTCACGACAGTGAAGTGTCGCTGCAGTGACAGGACAAGGGGAATGGCTTCCCACTGCCAGAGGGCAGGGTTAGATGGGATTTTGGGAAGGAATTCTTCCCTGTGAGGGTGGTGAGGCCCTGGCACAGGTTGCCCAGAGAAACTGTGGCTGCCCCATCCCTGGAAGTGTCCAAGGCCAGGTTGGACGGGGCTTGGAGCAACCTGGGCTAGTGGAAGGTGTCCCTGCCCATGGCAGGGGGTGGGACTGGATAATGTTTAGGCTCCCTTCCCACCCAAACCATTCCAGGATTCCATGAGCCCCAGCTGCCTCCTGATCTGTGCATCCTCACGTTGGGGTCCGTGATAATCCTGGTGACTGGTGTAGCTGTAGCTGGGGGTACCTGAGTCCAACCCCTGGTCACCTCCTGGTGCTCCTGCCTTGGCACGGTGTGCCAGCACGTTCTCCTGCTCTCTGGAATTGCTAATTAAAGCATGAGGTGTAACCCAATCACTGGGGTGCTTTCAGAGAAGAGGATGGCCAGAAATATCCCTGTGGCTCAGCAGCCAAAAGCAGCAGTGGGGGGTGTGTGGGGACCCCTCGGAGCAGGACCCCGAGTTCTGGGGTCTGTGGGGTTGTTCCCTCCATGGGGGTGGCTCAAGACTGGGGGAGAGCAGGGTTTTCCTGGTGTCTCCTTGCTTATGGTCATCCTGGGAATGTCGGTTGTGCCTGTTGGGTTGGTCTTGTAGTCACAGCAGTGTGACCTGGCCATCACCCAGCTCCTCCCAGCAAGGGCTGAGTGTCTGTTGGGCATTTGCTCCCAAACTGTGATATTTGGGGATTTTCCTTGCAGTACTTGAGAGCTGGGCTGGATGGGCTTCGAAAGCCAAGCTGCTATAGGACCCATCCTCAGGGCTGAGCTGTGGGATCAGGAAGGTGAAGCTTTGGGATGGCAGGGATGGATTTGGGGGGCACAGAGGGGGCTCTCTGAGGGGGAGTGACTGCTGGCTGCCTCGGGAAGAGGCCCCTTGCCAAGAGGGAGGCTGGAGCGAGCCCAGGTTAATCACTTGTGTTATTGATAACGAGCTGCTCGGGGCTGTCGGAAGGAATTTCTGGGTGTTTGATTCCCTGCCAGCCTCGGCCCAGCCATTGTTGTGGCTCTGGATCCTCGGCTGCTCCGGCCCTGTTTGACTTGGAGCAGGAGCTGTTTTCACAGCTGCCCTGGCGGAGCAGCCGAGTTAACCCTTGGGAGCTGAGTGATCCCAGGGTAACCCTTGGGAGCTGAGTGATCCCAGGGTAACCCTTGGGAGCTGAGTGATCCCAGGGTAACCTTTGGGAGCTGAGTGATCTTGTGTTAACCCTTGGGAACTGAGTGATCCCAGGGTAACCCTTGGAAGCTGAGTGATCCCAGGATAACCCTTGGGAGCTGAGTGATCTTGTGTTAACCCTTGGGAGCTGAGTGATCCTGGTGGGAGCTGGGAGAGCCTGGCAGGAGCGTCTGTGGCGTGTGTGGGAGGGTGGCACCTTCCAGCTCTGGGCTGGGGGCATCCCTCCAGGAAAACAGCATTCCCAGTTAATTATTCCCACAGTTATCAGCACAGTTGGTTGTTACAGTCCCAATAGCTCAGTGGAGCTGGTGGTGGGTCTGGGTTGTTCCTGAGTGGGATGTGAGGATGGGGAAGGGAACACCACCAGCTTCATGTGGGGTGGGCAGAGGGCAGAGCAGGGACCCCCAGACCTCACTGGTGTCTCTGCCAGGGTTTCTCCTGGAGAAACTCAACACCCACCACAGTGCCAGGAGTGGGAGGTGATGGCAAGGGCCACCAAAAACTGGATTTTCTGGGATCCAGCCCCCAGCAGCTGCTCCAAGGATGAGGAGCTGTGCCAGTGCTATGTTTTCATGAAGCCAGGGAAGTGCAGGGTGGTGCAGCACTGCTGGGGCTGGTCCGTGACACTCATCCCATGATGGGAAGGGGCCTCAAGTGTCCCAGGGCAGCAGGGATGTGTCCCTGTGCTGCTGTGCTTGAAGGTGCTTTTATTGCATCTGTTGGGAGCTGCTGCTTCCACTTGGAGGGGTGGGAGGGGACGGGAATGGGTTATGTGGGAAGGGACGTGGAGGGGCACAGGGAGGGGATGCACAGCACTGCTCTGGGGAGCCTCGAGCTGTCTGTGGGAGGCTGTTTGGTGCTGACTGTTGGGTTTTCTTCTTCCTTTTTTTCAGACAGAAATTGCTAAAAGACTGAATACAATTTTAGCCCAGATCATGCCTTTTCTGTCACAAGAGGTAAGGAAGTTTTCACACCCTGGGTGGGGAGTTGCTGCTTCTCCCAGGGGGGTTTCCCCAGGCGGGCAGTGCTGGGGTCCCTCGTGGGTCCCTGGGGGTGGGGGGCTGAGTGAGAAACGGGGTTCAGATCCTCCATGTGCATTGGAAAACCCTTGGGATGGGGGAAAGCTGGGCCCTGTGAAGGGGCTTGGGGGTCTCCAAAAAGGCTCTGAGGGGCTTCTCCACCCCTCTGCACCCCGTGGAGCTGGGAGGTGCTCCCGGGCATGAGCAAAATAGAGCCCAACAGAGGGGTGAGCATCTCTGGAGGGGGGGTCCTGCCCCTGGGCTGGTCCCCCTATGCCCAGCTCTGACCTGGCCCTGCCCCTCTGTCCCTGCAGCACCAACAGCAAGTGGCACAGGCTGTTGAACGTGCCAAGCAAGTGACAATGACGGAGTTGAATGCTATCATCGGGGTACGTGGACTTCCCAATCTGCCTCTCACCGTGTGTATACCCCTTTTATTCCTATCATTTACCATAACCAGAGGCAATCCTGCGCTCAGGAGGGATAAAGCAGGGCAGCTCACACCCCCCCCAGCCATCCCATGGCCCCTCCAAATGACCAAAACTCCCCCAGTCTGGCATTGAGTGAGACAAGGGGTGGAATCTCCACCTCCTGCCACCTCCCGGGTGCTGGTGCAGCTCCAGGAGCCTCCAGCGACCAAATTGGGTGTTCCCCATGGTCTGGGCAGTGTTTGGGGTGCAGAGCAGGACCCAGCAGCCCTCACAGACCCCCTGAGCCCAGGCTTGTCTCTGCTGGGCTGTTGGTGTGGAATGTGCTGTGCCCTTGGCAGGGTTGTTGTCCCATGCATTGGTGACCCGCTCCCGCTGGCCGGGCTCTCTCTCGCAGACCTCGGGGGGGGTTAATTTGAGGATTAACCATTTTTATTGTTTCTTTAATTGATGTCACAGTCTCAGTCCTGCAGCAAACCTGCTCCTCACCCTGGGGCATCGGTGTCCCCCTCCAGCATCCCGGGCAGGTGGCTCCAGAGCTCCTCTGGCTTTAGGTCTTTGTTTTCCAGAAAATGCTCATTTTTAATGCTCTTTTTTTTTTTTTTTAATAACTATTTGCACTTCTTAAGCTACAAGGATCTTTATAATTCTTTGCACTTAACCTGCTCTTCTCTACATTTTTCTGTGTTTTGTGGGTAGCACCAAAGGTAGAATTGGGCTCTGAGCTGCTGCAGTCTCTGGGGATGAGGAAAGGTTCGGTAGCAGATGGATCCCTGGTGGTGGGGTTGGTGGCTCTTGGGAAGTGGCCCAGGGATGGGAGCTGAGTTTTGGGGTGGCAGG
Source organism: Manacus candei (assembly GCF_025592945.1). Lineage (NCBI taxonomy): Eukaryota > Metazoa > Chordata > Aves > Passeriformes > Pipridae > Manacus > Manacus candei. The sequence goes on along the minus strand of NW_026138094.1, from coordinate 16,005,734 downwards.
CAGCACTGTGGAGCGCTGGGAGGTGAGCAGAGACAGGGAGGAGGGAGCCCATGGCTTTGATGAGCTGCTTGGAGCCGCAGGCAGGAGCCCCCGGCAGCTGGAGGCAGATATTGGAATTCAATTAAGGTGAATGAGCAGGGCCCGTGACCCCCATTTCCGAGGTAATTGCTTCCTTGGATCAGAGCGAGTGCCTCCTGTCATTAAGCAGCCAGCCCAGCCGTTTAATCGCTTTCCTGACGAACTTTCAGCAGGAATTATGGGCATCTCCTCCCGCCGTGGCTTGTTGGGGAGGGACACGGTGCTGGCAGGAGGCTGGTGGGCAATTCCACATCCTTCCATGGCTTGTAGGGGAGGCCAGAGCTCGTCCTGGAGCTGTGGAGCTGGTTTGGGTGCCGGGTCTGTGCTCAGGTGCCCCTCAAGGCACAAAACCCCAACAGTTTTTGGGTTTTTCCCCTGAAAAAACTGCACATGCCAGTTTGTTATTGGAGGGTTGCTGCTGGCAGGAGGGTGGTGGGTGATTCCATGTCTTGTAGAGGAGGTTCCAGGCTCATCCCAGAGCTTTGGAGGTGGTTTGGGTGGCGGGTCTGTGCTGCTGCACCTGCTCTGGTGCCCCTGAGACACCAAACCCAGAGGATTTGGGGTTCTTTTCTCTCCCCTCTGTGCATGGAGTGGTTTGTTATTGTAGGGCTGCTGCTGACAGGAAGGTGACGAGTGATTCCATGTCCTTCCATGCCTTATAGAGGAGGTTCCAAGCTCACCCTGGAGATGTGGAGCTTGGTCTGTGCCGCTGCACCTGCTCAGGTGCCCCCAAGGCACCAAACCCAGAGGATTTGGGGTTCTTTTTCCTCCCCTCGTTGCACACAGGGGTTTGTTATTGTAGGGTTGCTCATGTGGACACATCCCTTGTGTTTGTTTGCTCTCCTGGTGGGTGAGGGCAGCACTGGGGTGTGCACAGCCCCACCCCTGTGTCCCTGGGGATCCCGTGTCCCTGGGGATGGGTGGCCCTGCTGTCCCAACCCTCCCACCACGGGGAGCCCTCCCAGACTGCCCCAGCCCCAGTGCAGGCGCTGCCTCACACAAAAACCCACCAAATCAGGAAAACATTTTTTTTTTTCGCCCCTTTTGAGGTCAAGAACTGTTAATTTTATGCATCTAGGCCATTGTCTCACAGTTCCTCTGCTTCAGGCTTGTGTGAAATTGAGCCCTTGATTTGGTTATAGCTCTGGAAATGATTAGACTACTTTACTAAATTTAACGCAAGTGGTGAACTTAAGTGGTGAACCATTAAATCGGTGAACAAAGGCATGAAGCATGATGTACATAATCCAATTAAAGCCACTCCACGGACCAGATATTCCTTGCCAGCTTTCTCCTAAATTTATAACCTCTTCATATCTTCCCCATCTTTGGCTGGCACGTGCTGAGGGACCCCAGGAGGAAGGAGACCTCTCGGTGTCTGTGCGTCCCTCTTGGCTCCCGCTGCCACCCCGGGTTGGGTTTGCAGGGTCTTTATCCTCTGCCAGCTGCTGTCCTGGGACATGTGGGGACATGGATCCGTTCTGGGGTCCTGCCAGCAGATGAGGAGCCCCAGGGGAGTGTCCTGAGCAGGTCTGAGCTTGTGGTTCAGCCGGGGAGGTGTTGGGAGGGTCCCTGGTTCTGAAAGGCTGCTCCGGGTCCTTGTGCTGCGTCACTCGTTGACCAGGACCTTGATCCCTGTCCTGTCCCTGCCATCAGCACCCAGCCGTGGGTGCTGGGGAGTTTTTGGGAGCCCAAAGATCTCCTGCATCCAGCCCATTCCTGGGATATTTGCAGCAAGCCCTCACATGGTGTGCTTTTAAAAACAACCTTTTCCAGGGTTGGAATAAGGGCCGGGGAGGGAAGTTGGGCTTTCCAGCGGAGGACACCGAGCGAGCACCACCCCTGTGCCGTGGTGGAGTCCCACGGGGCCTCCAGGATGTTATTCCTGAGGAATGTGCATCGACTGCTCCATGGGCTGAAGAAGAAACGCAGCCATGGAGTCCCAGGCGGGCTTTGTGCCACTCCATGGAGTCTCCAGGATGTTATTCCCGAGGGATGTGCATCAGTGGCGTGGCGCGGATGGGAAGGACGGCGGAGGGAGCTGGGAGCGGAGCCTGGGGATCCTCCAGCACCACCCGGAGATGTGCACTGGGCCTGTTGGCTCATCCTCTTCTCCTTGCCCCGGGAGTGATCCAGCTGGGACACGGCTCCTTCAGCGGTGCCGGGATGGAGCTGTGCAGCCCCGAGGTGGGATCTTGGCTACTCCGTGGAGCTGCAGTGCTGGATGGAGGGACAAGGCTTCCCTTGTCCCACATGGACTTCCCACATGGATTCTGCTCGCCGGTTCCTGCTGCCAGAGGAACACCTTTCAGTGTTATTTTGGGCCACAGTGGGATGTTGTGTCCTGACCTTGGTTTCCACGCCCCCCCGGAGTGGGGCTGCTGTGAGGGGCTGTTCCCGCAGCTCACGGAGCCCTTGGATGGATTTATTTGTTGACAGCCTAAAGAAAAGGAAGAAAAACCAGTTTCCTGCTGTGCTGGAGGGTGAGGCTCTGGGTGCTGAGCATCCTGCTCGGGGTGCTGCTGTGTCACTGTGGTGGAGCTGTGTTGTCCCCTGGGGCTGTGCTGGGGCCGTGATCCCCATCGTCACCCCGGGAGTGGAGTGTTGCTGCCTGGATCCAGGATTTCCACGAGACCACATCCCTTTTTTGGGGCTCCTGGGTGAAAAGCTGCTGGGATGAGTTAAGCCACGCAGATGTTTAAGGTGGAGGTTGGAGACTGCTGAGGATAAAACGTTGGATCTCGGTGTGTTCCGGCCCTGCAGGGATGGGCACCCCTGGAGAGCCTGCAGGAGAGGAATGTGCTGTGCTGGAAAACCATCTGGGACCATTCTCTGGGTGATGTTCTCAAACAATGGCCAGCCCTGCCTCTCGCTTCAGTGGGTGGAAATCACATGGAATTGGGATTGCGAGGAGCCTCATTGATTTCAGGAAGAGCTGAGGATCTGTTCCACTTGCTTTGGTGTTGGAGGGATGGTCTTGGAGTTACTGAGGGAATCACCCCTCGTGGTGCCCCCTCACCCCACCAGCTCTCCTTGTAGGAGGACACTCCTGGAATGGTGATCCTGAGGATGTTTCCTGTCCTTGCCCTGCGGATGGAGCAGCCTGGGAGAAGCTTCCAGCTCCTGCTTTTTGAGGGCACAGTGATTTATGCTTTTCCTATACCAGAGGCCTAATTGCCTTCTCCATTTGGCTTCTGCCCCAGCCGGGACCTCGGTGCTGCCTGGAAGAAGCTGTTTGGAGATTATGCAGCTCCTGCCTTCGGCTCCCACCCTGGATCTCATCCTGGCCGAGGATTTCCCTCTCCATCACAGCCCTGGGAAGGCTCCCACCTCCCCTGCCCCAGCGAGGGGCTGCTCCACCCCACTGTGCCTGCAGTGTGACAGCCAGGCCCACCTTCTGCTGCCCCAGGATGGGTCCCTCTATGGGCAGTGGGTGGGAGCTGTTCCCATGAAGACTTGGCTTTGGTGTGGGAAAACTTACCACAGAATCCTGGGATGGTTTGGCTTGGAAGAGACGTTAAAGCTTATCCAGTTCCACCCTCTGCCCTGGGCAGGGACACCTTCCATAGCCCAGGCCATGTCCAGCCTGGCCTTGGACACTTCCAGGGATGTGGGACACCTGGGGGTGTCTTCTTCCAGTTCTGCTGGAAATGTCCATGATGGAACTGCTGGAATCATGGAGTGCTCCGTACCTGGGGATGTTTTTGGTGTATTCCTGCTGGTGTCCCTGGAGCTGGGCAGGGTGGCAGCAGGTCCTGCTGTTTGCCCGTGCCCTTTGGGGGCCCTGGGCAGGACACAGGTCGGTGCTTGGTGACGCTGAGGACGAATCCTGAGCCGAGGTGGTCGTGGGGATCTGGAGGAGTCTGGGAGGCTCCACTGCAGCTCAGGTGTCCCCTCCCAGCCCCTGATTCCTGCTGCTGCCCAGCTGTGACTTCACTGGGAGCTATGGGGTGCTGCCCGAGGGGCCGTGGGTGCAGGCAGGAGGGTCCCAGACAGGAGTGCCAGCTCCAAGACCCTTCTGGCTGGACCAGGGGCGTCCTGGGAGCGGAGGAGCTGCGGGAGGGGGGGCCTGGGGACTCCTGGAAGCAGCTCCACGGATTTCAGCAGGTTTTCTTCCAAGTTTGTGTTTGAAATAGAATCGCTGGGGATGTGTTTGGTTTTCCTTTCCTCTCCCCAGAGCTGTAGTTGAGCTTTTTGCAGCTGTAATGGAGCAGGGAATCAATCCCCATGGCTGGATGAGTGTGTGCTGGGATGGCTGGGACTCAGGGCTCCCAAAACACCCCTGGGAGCAGCTGGGAGCTGTCCCAGCTGGGCTGCAGCTCCCTGTGTGTGTGCCAGGGAATGTGGGGGTGATGCCCAGCCCTGTGGTGGAGTTGGGGGGTTCCCTCCATGATTTATCCAGTACAAGGAACAGCCAGTGATGTCGGAAGGGGTCGGGAGCACAGGATGGTGGGATGGGACCGGGGCACTATGTGGGCATTTTCTTCTCCCCTTCAAACACCTTAAAGCTGGTCCTGAGTAAATTAGCAAAACTTGCTTTCCTGAGGTGTCTGGGAGGATCCTGGCTGCTGGAATTTTCTCTGTCTGGCTGGTTTGGCCTCTGCACTCTGGCCAGGGCTACTCTGGGTGGGATTCCTGTATTTCTTTTTTGCTTTTACCTGCTGAAAGCCCCAAACTAACCAGGTCTGCAGCAGTGCCGTGTTCCTGTGACTGAGGGACGATGCCGGGGCGGGTGTGCCACGCGTGCACTCCTGACGTGGGCATCGTGCCTGGGCACCCTCTGGCCCTCCTGCTAACGGGGATTCTCCTTCCAGGTGTCCCAGCGGGGCGGCTCCCAGGACATCACCCCGGGACACCGGGAATGTCCCTTCCCGGCACCGCTCGGTGCCCCCAGTGCCCCCCAGTGCCCCTCCCCGGCTCACTGGTGCTTTCATTGCAGCAGCAGCAGCTCCAGGCCCAGCACCTCTCCCACGCCGCCCACGGGCCCCCGGTCCAGCTGCCGCCACATCCCTCGGGGCTCCAACCGCCGGGAATTCCGCCGGTCACCGGCACCAGCTCGGGGCTGCTGGCCCTCGGAGCCCTGGGCAGCCAGGCCCACCTTGCTGTCAAGGATGAGAAGAACCACCATGACCTGGACCACAGAGGTGAGAGCGAGGGGCCGGGGGGCTGCTCCTCTCTGCGTCCACTGGTGCTGGAACTCATGGAATCATCCTGGAATGGCGTGGGTGGGAAGGGAGCTTAAAATCCAGTCTCACCCCCTGCCATGGGCAGGGACACCTTCCACCAGCCCAGGTTGCTCCAAGCCGCGTCCAACCTGGCCTTGAACACTTCCAGGGATGGGGCAGCCACAGCTTCTCTGGGTAACCTGTGTCAGGGCCTCACTTCCTTCCCAATATCCATCTAACCCTGTCCTGTGTCAGTGGGAAGCCATTCCCCTTGTCCTGTCCCTCAATCCCTTGTCCCCAGTCCCTCTCCAGCTCTCCTGGAGCCCCTTTAGGCCCTGCAAGGGGCTCTCAGGTCTCCCTGGAGCTTTCTCTTCTCCAGGTGAACCCCCCCATCTCTCCCAGCCTGGCTCCAGAGCAGAGGGGCTCCAGCCCTTGGAACATGTCTGTGGCCTCCTCTGGACTCTCTCCAGCAGCTCCACATCCTTCTGATATTGGGGGCAGCACCCTGACCCACACACAGCTCTGCTCCCACCTCCCCACCCCTCTGGACTGTGGGCTTCAGGCCATGGGATTGTGCTTTTAGGGATGCAGTTTTCCCTAAATGATGCTCAACCTTTGTTGAAGTCTCGCTGCAGTTCAGCGGTGCCTCAATGGGGAAGCAGCTTCCTCCTCCTCCTCCTCCTCCTCCTCCTCCTCCTCCTCTGTTCACCCCCAAACTCAGGGTTTTTTTTCTAATTATTAGTGATCAGACAGCTTTTTAGAAGATAAAATGATGTATGATTCCAGGTGCAAATGAGCAGTATTCAATATTTCCCTGGCAAATCCCCTTATCCCCAGACATGGAAGGATTTGGGATATTTCCCCCTCATTCCCGTTTGCAGGGCAGGTACCAGCAGCCCCTCTGAGCTGTCAGGCTCTGCTGCGAGCTTGGGGATGTTTTTCCTCCCTGAGAAAACAGTGAGACAAAATTATCCAAAGCAATTTATCCAGTTATGATTCTTTTCCTGCATGGACTCAGATTGCCAGGAGATCCCAGGGAAAATGGGGCTGTTGGGCACAGATTAATGGCTGAACCACGTTGTGCTGCCGACGGGACTGTCGGAGGTTGTGACTTCGGGGACAAGCACCAGAGGCTGCTGCCATTCCCTTTGGATTCGGGGCATTTCCAGCTGTGCTTTGCCAAATAAATCACAGGGACAAAAGGAAAGGGGCAGGAGGCAGCAGGGGCTGGATGAACAGGGGGATTTTAAAGCCAGAGAGAGCCCAGATAGGGCTTGAGTTAAGAGCATGAGGAGCTTCTTGGTTTATTTTCTGGTTTGAGATTTAATTCTAACTTGCTTTATTTCTCTGTCTCCTCTTTATTTTGGCTGTGACCTCACCTCTGCCCCGACATCTCCTGACAGAGCGAGACTCAAGTGCAGTAAGTCCCATTGCCTCCTTTTCCCCCCAGTTTTTGGTGGCTCCATGGTTTTGTTTTCTTTATCCCTTCAAACCCCATTTTGTAGGTGGGAGCTCTGGGGCTGCCTTTTGCACAGGTCTTATTAAATAATAAAAACCAGGCAGTGCAAAGCTCCCACCCTGCCTGGAAGAGCTGTGCTGGGATGAGTGGGGTCACCTGGTTCTGAGGTCTGGGTTAAATCTCTTTGCTTGTGGCAGAGCCTCATGGTTGGGTTTTGAGTGAGCCCAGTCAGCTCCAAAATCCTTTGAGTGACTGGGACAGCTGTTTTATTCCTGATCACTCTCCCATTATCTTGGGTCATCTCATCTGCTGGGGTGGTTTGGTTATTACACCATGTTAAGTCAGACTTGGAGGGTCAAGCAGTTCCCAAACCACCTGAATCCCTGGATTTTGGAGGGCACCTGTGCCTCTGTCCGTGTCCCTGACGCCTCAGGGTGGGTTCTGGTTTCCCTGGAGCAGGGATGGGGAGGCAGTGAGGATATGGAGGGGGGAGCTGCCCTCTCCATGCAGTGGGGCCCAACTGGACCCCCCAGCCCTGGTGTACACAACACCTCTGGCTCAGGGAAATGAGACATCAGAAGGAATTTCTCCACATGGTGTGACCCTTGGGAATGGTCCTGTGTGCAGGGCCAGGAGTTGGGACTCCATGATCCCTGTGGGTCCTTCCCAGCTGAGCATATTCTGGGATTCATGGAAAGGGCTGTCAAGCACTGCAATGGGAGGTGGTGGAGTCCCCACCCCTGGAGGTGTCCAAGGAAGGCCTGGCCGTGGCCCTCAGTGCTGTGGGCTGGGGGACAAGGTGGGCACCAGGCAGAGGGTGGACTCGGTGATCCCGGAGGTCTCTCCCAACCCCGGCGATTCCGTGTGAAAAGCTGCCAGGACAAAGCCCGGCTGAGCCTCGGCTTTGCAGCGATTTCCTGCCATCCCCGAGCCCACAAATGGGCCTTTTGAGAGCCGGGGGCGGGCGGGAAGGAAAGTGCTATTTAAGGGGGGAGAGGGGAATTGGGCATCATTAACCCGCTCCTCGGGCGGGCAGGGGGCCGTCGGAGGTGGGAAGGTTCCCGATCCATAAGCCCGGAGCCGGGATGTTCCCGGGGGAGGTTTAATGCGCCGTAATCAGCGTTAGTCATTCATATTTTCCCCAGCCTTTGCCTGTGCAATAAAAAATATTTAGTTCCTTGGCGCCGGGCCAGCGGCGGCGCTGAATGGATCGATGCCTCTAAATGCTTGACATGATTCTCCGGGAGCTGCGAGGGTTTTCAGCATGACTGCCTGGGAAGAAAGAGCTCGGTGTTATCCAAAGCTGCTTACTGGGGACCGAGGAGAAACATGAACTGCTTTAGTTCTCCCTTTCAGCCGGGGAAGAAAGGCAGGCACAGCAGCTTAGGGAGCGTTGCTGCTTAGCGGGGCTGGCAGGCTCGGGGAGGGTGGGGGGTTTCTCCTGCTGCTCCCAGGAACTGAGGGCAAAGGAAGCTGGGATGTGGGGAAGGGGCTGCGCCATGGGGGGATGTGGGATCAGGGCCGGGCATCCTCTGGCGCTCGTGAGGTGGTTTTGTGCTGCCATTTTTGCTCCCAGCATTCAAAGGGCTTTCCTGGGAATGTCGGCGTCTCCCGGGTTGTGCTGCTTGAAGCAGGGACAGAAGCCCCCACAGGCTCTGGGCTCTGCTGCTCCTGGTCATGTGGGTTTTCTGGGATATTTTGTGGATGTCCTTTGGCTCAGCTGCTGGTGCCAGAGCCAGGATGCAGCAGTTCCTTTGTTCCTTCTGGATGAGGCCTCCCGGCTCTGCCAGTGCCAGAGGAAGCACCCATGGGCTCTGGGGCTTTCCTGGGAATGCTGGATCTCCTGGGCTTCACTGCTCGAAGCAAGGACAGAAGCCCCCCTGAGCAGGGCATCCCTGTGGACCCTGGGCTGTGGTGCTCCTGGTCACGTGGGTTTTCCTGGATGCTTTTTGGATGCCCCTTGGCTTGGCAGAGCTCAGCTGCTGATGTTGGGAATGGGATGCAGCGGTTCCTTTGCTCCTCCTGGATGAGGGCCCCCAGCTCTGCTGATGCCCATCCATGGTACCACCCCTTGTGCAAAGTCCTTCCCCTGCCCCGGGCTGGGGTGAAGCTCCTGTTCTCCCATGGGGAGCACAGGATGAGGGAGATGGGGCTGATTTTAGGGAGCACAGCTTTTCCCCACTCTGCACTCCCCAGTTCCCACTGGTGAATCCCAGTGAGGACTGGGAGCTGCTGGAGTTTCCCACATCTCCCTCCCAGGGTTTGCCTTTTTAGCAACAACCACCTCCTCCATTTTTCCTGCTGTGCTTTTGCAGTGAAGAGGTTCAGGTGTCCATGAGCAGCCTCACAGCATTCCCAGGGCTCACAGTGAGGGTGGTGTCCGATCCTGTCACCTGCATCCTGTTCCCTGCTCCCTCGGGAGCCACGGGGTCTCACCGTGCTGCTGGTGCAGGGCTGTATGTGGCACCTTCTAAGCTGCTGCTCATGAAGTCCTAATTCCCTCTGTTTCCAACTTCAAAGCTTCTTGTGGCATTGCAGAATAATTCCGTGTCGCCCTCGGAGAGCCTGAGAGCCAGCGAGAAGCACCGGAGCTCCACGGATTACAGCATCGACTCCAAGAAGCGGAAAGCGGAGGAGAAGGACAGCATGAGCCGATATGTGAGTGACAGGGGACACGGGGAGCCCCGGGGACACCACCAGGCAGGACCTGGGGTGGGAGGCAGCGGGTTTGGGTGACGTTTTCCAGGTATGGAGTGGGTCATAGAAACATGGAATCAGTTAGGTTGGAAAAGCCCTCTGAGACAATCAAGTCCAGCTGTCCCCCAGCACTGCCAAAGCCACCACTAACAGTGTCCCCAAGTGCTGCATCCACATGGCTTTTAAATCCCTCTAGGGATGGGGACTCCATCGCTGCCCTGGGCAGCCTGGTCCAATGCCTGACCACCCTTTCAGGGAAGAAATTTTCCCTAATACCCCCCATAAGTGTCCTGGTGCTGTGGAGGGATGGTTCAGCTCCTCAGGGGGGTGCCCCCACCCCAGTTTTTGGGGCTCTCTGCGGGGTGTGACTGGCTTTGTGTTCCAGGACAGCGATGGTGACAAGAGCGATGACCTGGTGGTCGACGTCTCCAACGAGGTGAGTCCTTGTGGGCAAATCTGCCCCTCTGCCCGTGCCATGGGGGGGGTTTGGGGGTGATGCCTTAGGGGCCTCCTGGAATGGAGGAGCCGGAGGGAGCCACAGGGGATTCCAAGGCTTTCTCCTGCCCCACAGGATCCCGCCACCCCCCGGGTCAGCCCGGCCCACTCGCCCCCGGAGAACGGCCTGGACAAAGCCCGCGGGCTGAAGAAGGGGGACGCTCCCAACAGCCCGGCCTCGGTCGCCTCCTCCAGCAGCACTCCCTCCTCCAAGACTAAAGACCTGGGCCACGTACGTCCCGTGCCCTGCCGGGGCTCGCTGGGGGCTGGGGGTGCCGGCGCTCGGACCTCATCCCTTGTCTCCCATCCCTTCTCCCCCAGAACGACAAGTCGTCGACGCCCGGGCTCAAGTCGAACACTCCGACGCCGCGGAACGACGCGCCCACCCCGGGCACCAGCAGCACCCCGGGGCTGCGGCCCATGCCCGGCAAGCCCACCGGCATGGACCCCCTGGGTGGGTACCAGCCCAGGGTCACTGCTGTCCCCAGCATGGCTCCAGCTCATCCCCATCCGTGGGAAACAGCAGCCTGGGGGGGATCAGGTTTATGGGGGGCCTAATCCGGGTCTGACTGGAGTGGTCCCTGTGTCAGAGGTGGGGTGAGGAGGGAGGCCCAGCCATTGCAGCTCTGGGATGAGAGGACATCTGGACGTGAGGTGGGATTAGCTCGGTTGGTCAGAGCAGGGTGCTGGTAACAGGAAGATTGTGGCTTCAGTCCCTGCGTGGGCCATTCACTGAAGAGTTGGACTTGATGATCCTCGTGGGTCCCTTCCAGCTCAGAATATTCTGTGATCTGTGACGTGGCTTCAAGCTGTGCCAGGGAAGGCCTGGGTTGAAAAGCAGCAATGAATTTCTTCATTGGCAGGGGCTGCCCAGGGAGGTGGCGGAGTCCCCATCCCTGGAGGCGTTCAGGGAATGACTGGGCGTGGCACTCAGTGCTCTGGGCTGGGGAGGGCAAGGCAGTGATGGGTCACAGGTTGGACTGGGTGACCTCAGGGGTCTTTCCCCCCCTGGCTGACCCCGTGGCCGCGCTCCCCGCCCTGACCGTGTCCCGTCCCTCCCGCAGCCTCGGCCCTGCGCACGCCCATCTCCATCGCGGGCTCCTACGCCGCCCCCTTCGCCATGATGGGGCACCACGAGATGAACGGGTCCCTCACCAGCCCCGGCGCCTACGCGGGGCTGCACAACCTCCCCCCGCAGATGAGCGCGGCCGCCGCCGCCGCCGCCGCCTACGGCCGGTCACCAATGGTGAGCTTTGGAGCTGTACGTAGCACTTTTAGCTCCTTTTCTCAACGGTGGGGAGGGCTGGGGAGGGTTTGGGGGGGACTCCCCTAGCTCAGCTGGGAAATTGAGGCTCCTTCTCCTCAAAACAAGCCGTCTTTTATATCAGCTGCCGTTAAAGGGGGCTGGGGGTGGAGATGCCTCCCCGTGGGGGAATGTGCATGTGCTCCTACGTTGGGGTTCCTCCTTCCAGTTACTCAGCCCCCTTCCCATTACTCTCACTAAATTCTTGATCCCATGTTTTAAGGCAAAACAAGTCAAACCAAGAAGTAAAACACTACCATTAATGCAGAGATGGGGGTTTCTGCAGCCAGAGTGCTGAGCACGACTTGGCTGCTCCTGTCCCTGGGGGTTTGAGGACAGCACGGGGAGGGGGAGCATGTCCCACCCTGCTCCTCACAGCCCCAAAACCTTTGGCTAATTCCTCAGTTTTCCCCCTTTTGCCAGGGGAATAATAACAATTAGCTCTTGAGCAGCAGGGGAAAAGAGGGAGCTGCTCAGTGTCCCGTGGGCTCGTGGGTGGGAAGGTGTTTGGTGTGCCCAGCTCGTGTCCGGCCTCACCCGTGTCCGTGTGTCTCTCGGCAGGTTGGTTTTGACCCACACCCACCCATGCGAGCCCCCGGCCTGCCCTCCAGCCTGGCCTCCATCCCCGGGGGGAAACCGTAAGCCCCTTTTGGTTTTTTATGGATTTGGGGGGGGATCAGTGCGGGCGGGAGGGAGGTGAATCCTTCGCCCAGGGCTGGGTTCAGCCAAGCCCCCGGTCGGGGCACAGCGTGGCAGCCACACCACAAAGCCACCCGCTGCCCCCCGTGAAACCTCCCCCTCTGGGCTGACCCCCGTGCCCTCCCGTGGCAGAGCCTACTCGTTCCACGTGAGCGCCGACGGGCAGATGCAGCCGGTGCCGTTCCCGCACGACGCGCTGGCGGGGCCCGGCATCCCCCGGCACGCGCGGCAGATCAACACGCTGAGCCACGGCGAGGTGGTGTGCGCCGTCACCATCAGCAACCCCACCCGGCACGTCTACACCGGCGGCAAGGGCTGCGTCAAGATCTGGGACATCAGCCAGCCCGGCAGCAAGAGCCCCATCTCCCAGCTCGACTGCCTGGTAAGGGGCTGGGGCGAGACCTGGGGGGTCCTGCTGCTCCCAGGCGTGTGTCCCCTCCTCCCCCACCTCTAATGCCATTAGTCATCTTCTTCCCATTGACATCAACATCTCTTCCCAACATTGCCATCTATTTTTCCTCTTCTCCCCCTGTTACCATCCCTTTCCTCTTCCCTGTTACCGTTTGTACCCCCATTACCATCTTTTTCTTCTTCCCATCACATCTTTGCCCCTCTTAATGTCTCTTTTCCTCTTCCCCCTTTAACATCTTTTCCTCTTTCCCCCTTTAACAAACATCTTTTCCTCTTTCCCCCTTTAACATCTTTTCCTCTTTCCCCCTTTAACGTCTCTTTTCCTCTTTCCCCCTTAATGTCTCTTTTCCTCTTCCCCCTTTAACATCTGCTTTCCTCTTCCCCCTTTATCGTCTCTTTTCCTCTTTCCCCCTTTAACGCCTCTTTTCCTCTTCCCCTGTCATCCTCCCTTTCCTCTTCTCCCTTATCACCATCTCTTTTTCCTCTTTTCTTGTCGCCCTCCCTTTTCCTCCTCACCCCCTTTAACGTACCTCTCCTCTTCCCCATTAACATCTCTTTCCTTTTCCCCTCTCCCCCCATCCACACCTGCTCCCCGTCCCCCCCGTGACCACACCTTTCCCCCCCAGAACAGGGATAACTACATCCGCTCCTGCAAGCTGCTCCCTGACGGCCGCACGCTGATCGTGGGGGGCGAGGCCAGCACGCTGACCATCTGGGACCTGGCGTCGCCCACGCCCCGCATCAAGGCCGAGCTCACCTCCTCGGCCCCCGCCTGCTACGCCCTGGCCATCAGCCCCGACGCCAAAGTCTGCTTCTCCTGCTGCAGCGACGGCAACATCGCCGTGTGGGACCTGCACAACCAGACCCTCGTCAGGTGAGCGGCGTCTGCTCGGCGTCGGGGCCTTCCTGGGTGTGCTCTGCTGGGAGGAGCTCAGGGATCCTGGAATGGTTTGGGTTGGAAGCGCATCTTAAAGCTCATCTTAAAGCTCATCTCGGTCCACTCTCCTGCCATGGGCAGGGACACCTTCCACCAGCCCAGGTTGCTCCAAGCCCCGTCCAACCTGGCCTTGGGCACTTCCAGGGATGGGGCAGCCACAGTTGATATGGAATGATGGCAGGAACGCTCTCTTGGTGCTGCACCATCCATCTTGTGGTGCTCATCTTTAAGCAAGCCCAGTGCACTTCATGCTGCAGCTCCTCAGCAAAGGATGCTCCTGGATGGATTTCCAGGCGTGTTTGCTGTGGATAAGACTCACAAATGACGTCTGAGCACCTTGAACCAACCTCCGTGCTTTTCCTAGCGTTCCCTGTGCAGATTTCCGTATTTTTTTCTGGTTCACAGGCAATTCCAAGGCCACACAGACGGTGCCAGCTGCATAGACATCTCCCACGATGGTACGAAGTTGTGGACGGGGGGCCTGGACAACACGGTGCGTTCCTGGGACCTGCGGGAAGGGCGGCAGCTCCAGCAGCACGACTTCACCTCCCAGGTAACGGGCTGGGCACGGCCTGGCCCTGCCATGCAGAGACCCCACGGAGGGGTTTATCCCTCCATGGAAAGCAGGGCAGCTTGTTTGGCAGCTGGATCATGTGGGGCTGTGGGAGGGGGCTTTTCCTGCTGGGAAAATGGCCCTGTTGGCCCTGAGCGTGGCTGTTCCTGCTGTGTTTGGTGGAACCCAGGAGTGTCGGAGGCAGTAGGAGCCGTGGGGCTCCCTGGATCTGGTTTCAGCTTCTCTGTCCTCATTTCTCCATCCCTGCACAATCAGGCTGCCATTAGGAAGGCAGCACTTCCCATGGGATAGCTGTGGATGTAACAGGTTTCTGTGGGTGCCCTGTGGATGGGGTGGCTGCAGGGATCAGGATCCTGCCTCCTCCAGCAGACCCTCCCAGAGCCCTGATCCAGAGGGGCAAAGCTGGAATCTCGATTCCATTTGGCAAGTGCAGCAGCATCCAGGGGGCTGGAGCCATCCCGGCATTCACAGCTCATGTGGCTGCTCCAAACACATGGATGTGCCTCTCCAAACCTGCCGCCCCAGTCTGGGGCTGCCCAGCAACCTCCACCCTTGCCATAGATCCCAGAGTGGCTGGATTGGAAGGGACCTTGAAGCCCCTCTGGTTCCAGCCCTCCCTGGGGGCTGTGGGCAGAGCTGGCGGGCGCAGCCCCCCCTGAGCATCCCCGTGTCCCACTTCCCGCTGCAGATCTTCTCCCTGGGGTACTGCCCGACGGGCGAGTGGCTGGCAGTGGGCATGGAGAGCAGCAATGTGGAGGTGCTGCACCACACCAAGCCCGACAAGTACCAGCTGCACCTCCACGAGAGCTGTGTCCTCTCCCTCAAGTTCGCCTACTGCGGTAAGCGGCTCCCGCCCGGAGCTCCGTCCCTTTGGGGGTGGGTGGGGATCATGGAATGGTTGGGCTCGGGAGGGACCTTAATGAACATCCACTCCCACCCCCTGCCACGGGCAGGGACACCTTCCACTAGACCAGGTTGCTCCAAGCCATGTCCAGCCCGGCCTGGAACGCTTCCGGGGATGGGAAACAGGGATGCCCACGAGGAAGGGATGGTGCATGGAATGGTGGGGGGGGCTGAACAAGGATGTTTCCAGTAGGATCCATCCCGTGGATGATGCATTTGGGGGGTATCTCCATAAAACCACCCCAGCTGTGGTCGCCAGTGGCCACGTGGCATCGTGGGAGGTTGCAGGGAAGCAGCACCTGCCCCGTGTGACTGCTGGGATGTGTCCCAGTGGAGAGGGGCTGGACAAGCCTCTCTGGGGAATCTCCAGATTTTCCCATTTCTCCAGAATGGCCACTTTCTAAGGTCAAACAGCCAGAAGCCTGTGGGACAGGGAGAGGTTGGCCCCGGGATCTGTCTGTAGGGGTGGCAATGGCAGTGTTTGTGCAACTGCTGACACCGTGTTTCCTGGGAACAGGGAAATGGTTTGTGAGCACTGGGAAAGACAACCTGCTCAACGCCTGGAGGACGCCCTACGGAGCGAGCATCTTCCAGGTAGGAGCCTCTTGGGAAGGGCAAGGAATGAGGGCTACACCCAGACCCCCTCTTGGTGTGATGCCTGGGGCTACCAGCCCTGGAGAGAGGGAGGATCCTCTTGGGGTGGCCGGGTGGGTGCCCAGCCTGTGGGATGCGGTGATGCCACCGGCGTGGAATGGCGCTTGGCGAGCCAGGGAAACCAAAGTGACGGGTGCTCTCCCCTCCTCCTTCCCCCTTTTCCCAGTCCAAGGAATCCTCGTCCGTCTTAAGTTGTGACATTTCAGCGGATGACAAGTACATCGTCACGGGCTCTGGTGACAAGAAGGCCACAGTCTACGAGGTCATCTACTGAGCGTGGAGTTTCTGGGAGGGCTGGCAGCTCCCGGCCCCGCAGGACTCGGGAAGCAGCGGGGGATGCCACGGGGTGGCCCAGGGACCGTGCCCGCTCCGAGGGGGCTCTGCCCGGCGTCCGCCACACACGGATTTATTTGGAGATCTGCGACTCTGGCACACGTTGGAGCCCTTAAACGGATGTTTCTTTGGTTTTTAGGGTCGTGGGGTTTCTTTTGATTTTTTTTTTTTTAATTTTTTTTTTTTTTTTTTTTTGGTTTCCCGGTTCTTTCCGTCTGCGCTTTGGTGGCACTATAAAGGACTCCTTTTTTTTATCGTGACTTTTTTTTTTTGTTTTTGTTTTGTTTTGTGCAGCCTTGCATAAGACTTGTGAAAAGTGTAAATACCGGACTAGTAAATAGCGTTGAAGGGGGGTCCCTCCCGGTACACTAGTTGTGTATTTTTCGTCTGCTGTAATTGTATTCCACTGATGGTTTTGGTGGTGGCAATTTTATTATGGGTTTTTTTGCTGGTTTTTTTTTTTTTTGGTTGGTTGGTTTTTTCTTCTTTTTTTTTTTTTTTTTTTTTTTGGTTGTTTTTTTTTTTTTTTTTTCCCTCCTTCCCTCCCTGCCCCCTCTGGAAGTGTCCGTGGGGATGTGACTATGCCGTGCAGGCTGAGAGGAGCTGTCCAGTGGTGCAGAGCTGTCCCTCCTGTGTTCCCCGTGCGTCGTTGGGTGTGTTAGTGACGGTGGGACGCCGCTGGAACCCCGGCAGCGCTCGGAGATCCTCAGCTGCTGACGGGACATCAACACAAGTCACCTGGTTTGGGTTTGGGGGGTTTTTTGGGTTGTTTTTTTTTTTGTTGGGTTTTTTTTTTATATATATGGATTTATCCTTATTTTTTCCGTGCTTGGATGTTTGAAGCAAAAGGGGAAGCCCACGCTGCGGGACCGTCTGCGCAAAGCCCTTCTTGGTCTTCGGACAGAAGCAATGAGGAGTGATTTCAAAGAAAGCTTAGAAAATTCAGCTCAGGGAGCCACGAAAGATAAAGCAACTTATGTGTTTTGTATTCAAATGAAAGTAAAGAATTAGAATTGATAACCTTTAAAGAAAAAAAAAAAAAGAAAAAAATACAGATTTTTTTTTTATTTTGTTTTTTTTTTTTTTTTTTTGGTTTTGGTTTTTTTGTTTTTTGGGTTGTTTTTTTTTTAAGAAGCAAAAAGTTTACTAACAAGTAGGGTTTGTGTGTGGTGGGGGGGCCGGGGCTGGTTGTGGTCCTGTGGGCTTTATGGTCTTGTGTCTTCTGGTCTTTTGGAGCAATCCCCTCCCCCCACAGGCCTGTGTCAGCCTTTTGTACTAAAGGGTTAAAAAAAGGACAGAAAAAAAAAAAAAAAGGACAAAAAAAAAAAAAAAAAGACCTAATGGGCAAATAAAAGTATTTGTGTAGCAGAAGTGCTCACCCTGTATTGTAGCATATGGAAGAGGATTTTTATATGACATTTTTATGGATTATTTTTTGCGATTTGAATCTGGTCCAAAATTAATAATGATTAGGGTTATGGGGAGAATGGTTTGGAGAGGGGGGAGAGGAGGATGGAGAGTTGGTACCTGGCATTGCATCCCTCTGAGGAGCCTCTCTCCCAGCCCTGCAGCTGCTCCAGGGGTGGACAGTTGAGCTGGGGTTGGAAGGAGGAGAGATCTCATGGGAAATTGTTATTTTTCCCATAAAAATAAGAGGTTTTTGAGATTTTTAGCCCTTTTCAAAGTAAAAATAAGGGAAGGACCCAGGCACAGGGTGTGTGTGGTGTGTGGGATCAGTTTTGGGCACTGATGATCCAGCAAAGGAAAACTCAAGTTCTTTAAAGCTGCGTTTAGGGCGAGTGATTTTAGGGTGGTTTGGCTCAGATTAATGACTCTGAAGGTGTTCCTGGTGCCAACAGGAGGGGTTCAGTGATGCCCCAGGTGTGTTTTGGGGCTCAGGTTGATCCTGGGGCTGGTTGGGATCTGTGGGGGCAGCTCTGTCCATTCCCCTGTGCCCCCAAACCTGGGCACAGCATCCCCTCTCCGTGGCCTTCGGAGCATCCCCATCTGCACAGATGGGATGTGTTGGAAAGGCCTGGGGGGCTCTGACCTCCTCCCAGGGCAAAACCCTCCAGCAGTGGGGTCACCCCCAGCTTTGTGTCCCCCCAAGTCACTGGTTTGCAGGTCGGTGCTTGGTTTTCCTCCCCAAAATAACGAGAACAAAATCCAGGAACTGCATATACCGGAGCTGGCCGAGCGTTCCGGAGTCAGGCTCTCAACTTTACACCAAAGTATGTAGCAGAATCTGTACAGCTGTTAATAACTACCACTGATTTTTGTAAAAAAGGGCGAAAAAGAGAAAAAAAAAAAAAAGAATAAAGAGTAAATGTACTGAAGCTCAACCGAAAGCAAAGTGTCTCTAAACCCTCTGATCCCTGAAATCCTGCACTGAGGGGCTGATGAAAGCACGAGGGGGGCTGGGGGGCACAGGGCCTTCGTCATCCATGGGGTGATGATGGAGGTGCAATGGAGGAAGAGCCGAGCTCAGGATTGATGGGAGAAGCCCCCTGGATCCCCAGCCCTTGGCATCTTCCCCCTCACCAGGTGCCAAGGGATGGGCTCCACCTTGGGCACCCCTCAGACATCCCAAACCCCATCCTCCCCTTTTCCATCCCAAAGGCATCACCAGCAGCTTTGTTTCTGCTCCTGCCAGGACTTGGGGATGCAGGGAAAGGGCTGGGAATGGGGCACCCAGCACCCGGGGGGTGCCCAAGGGACTGGGTCGGGCGGCTCCCAATCCACGGGCTGTGTGCCCTGGCATTCCTGTGCTCCAGCCCGGGCACCCCTGACAGAGACAAAGCACTTCCCCTGAACTAGGACATATGTAGGGTCCTCCGGGGGCTCCGGTGATGTATTGGACATGACAGGGCCTGCTGCGAGGGAGAAATAAAAAGCAGGAGCAGCACTCTGCCCGCTTGGCTTGCCGATAATGTGCAGCGGGAGAGGGTTAGGAGTGCATTTCAATCTGATTTTAAGCTGGATGGAACGAGGGGCTTACACAGGGGACCATTAAAAGATCAAAATCGCAGGCAATCCTTTGTTGGAAGATTTGGATTGCCGGCGCAGGGGAGCGGAAGGGACCCGGCCCGGCCCCCCCGCGCCGCCCCCTCGGCACCTGAGCGGCTCCAGCTTCGCCTTTCAACAGTTCCCAGCAAACTGTTGCCCTTTGCAGCTCGTTTGGTTGGGCTCCAGCCTTTCCAAGTGCTGAGGGAGGAGGTGCTGGAGCCGGCCGTGCTCTCTCCCGTTCCCGTTTCTGCCCAACAGCTGGACTTTTAAAGTATCCCGAGCCCCCACACTAATTTTTTTTTTTAAATTATGTATTCATAAGGGCCTTTTTTAATGTGCTTTTAGTCAGGCTTGGATGGTGCTGTGACACACTGGGGTGTGATGGCAGAGACTTCACGCAGCAGCTGGAAAATCCAGTGGGAGTTACTGCGGGATCCCCCCAGGATCCCAAGGATGTGCAGTTTGGCCATGGCCTGGCGTCCTGGCAAATGGCACCTTTTGGGGGGCATTGCCCACTTCTTATCAGTGATTCCCTTCTGGGAGCATCGTATTCCTGCAAGGAAGGGATCCTGTGGAGGTGGGCAGGGATTTGATCCCGGAAGATGCTGAGCATCAAAACTGAGCCGTGACCCTTTTGGGGTCCCCCTGTAACCTTTATCTTTCTGGGTGTCCCCTGCAGCCCTCACCCTTTTGGGGTCCCCCTGTCCCTGCCACCCTTCCCGGTGCTCCTGCCGTTGCTCCCAGCTGCTTTCCCACAGTGATGCTCATCCTGGAGCCTGAGCCGAGGCCCAAGGTGCCACGGGGAGGGTGCAGTGGCTGGGTGCAGGTCACTGGGTGCAGGTCACCACCCTGTCACCCCCGAGCTGGGCACTGCCCCCCTCCCGGCTCTCGGGGTGCAGCCGGTCCATGATCCTTGGGGAAATGGGAATTCCCAGCTCCCAGTGCAGGGCCTGTGCTGGGGAACGAGGTGGGGCTGTGCTGGGGACACCACAGGGCTCCTGTGCCACTGGGGGGGGGCACGTGTGTCCCCTGCCCCGTGGTGACCCCCGGGGATGCCATCCCCGAGGAGCCTGCCTGGAAAAGCTGCTTCTCCCACAGTCTCTGCTCCCTGGAGGGCAGTGCTGGGGAACGGGCAGAGCTGTGCCATGTGTGCTGTGCCATGTGTGCTGTGCCATGTGTGCTGTGCCACGCTGTGTGCTCTGTGCTGGGTCATGCCATGCTCTACCGTGTTGTGCCAAGCCATTCCGTGCTGTTCCGTGCTATTCTGTGCCATGTCATGCTCTACCATGTTGTGCCGTGCCCTGTGTGCTGTGCCATGTGTGCCAGTCCGTGCTGTTCCGTGCCACTCTGTGCCATGCCATGCCATGTCATGCCCTGTGTGCCTGATTTGTTCCATGCCTTTCTGTGCCGTGCTGTGCCATGCTGTGTGTGCCACACTGTGCCATGCCGTGCCGTGCCAAGCCGTGCCCAGCCCAGCAGTGCTGCAGGGCACACCGGGCTGTGCCCCAGGCACATCCATGTGCTTTGCCCACCGTTCCCGCTCCGTTATCCCGGGCTCTGTGCCCGGCTCGGGGAGCAGTTCCCCCCGGGGGTGCCCAGGGCATCACCCCCCGAGCGGGGCACCCCGGGAGCCCCTTCCCAGCCCTTCCCATCCATCAGCCTCCCGCTGCCGCGGCACCCAATGGGTTGCCGGGCTGGGAACACCATCCCCGGGCTGGGAACAGATGGCAGGAGGAGGCTCGGGGACACCATCAGCTGTTGTTATCGCTGGCTGATGACACGGAGTGTAAATTCTGTTGGCACTACTCCCTTCGTCTGTTCTGCCTCTGCATCCCACCAGTTTTAATTACTGTAATTGAGTTATAATGAATGATTGTGCGCTGCCATTGTCTGTAATGTGGCGGGGAGGCTCCGGTGCCGAACACACTCCAGCTAACGACGAGCCCCTCCTCGAGCTTTGTTTATCTGGTTGAAGGGTGTCATCACTTCAAATGGCACAGATAAAACAGCAGCAGAGTGGCTGCCTTTAGATGTTTATCGTTTTTCTCTTCTCAGGCGCTGGTGCTTCACTGAATCCCAGTGGAAAACTGCAGAAAGAGATAAAAACTAATTTGGCTTAATCCCTCTTGGAAAAAAAAAAACCAAACAACCGGAGCCAACGCAAAAAGCAGAACAGCACAACAGCAAAAAATCAAACCCTGTGGAGCTTTTTCACGCTGCAAAAATCATTAGTGGGGTTGGCACACGGTGCCCGTGGCAGGAGGGGGGCAGGAGCCTCTCCAGAGGGGGCTGGTGGCACTGGGGGCTTGGGACAAGGGATGGAGGGACAGGACACAGGGAATGGCTTCCCACTGCCAGAGGGCAGGGTTAGATGGGATATTGGGAAGGAATTCTTCACTGTGAGGGTGGGCAGGCCCTGGCACAGGTTGCCCAGAGAAGCTGTGGCTGCCCCTGGATCCCTGGAAGTGTCCAAGGCCAGGTTGGACGGGGCTTGGAGCAACCTGGGCTGGTGGAAGGTGTCCCTGCCCATGGCAGGGGGTGGGACTGGAGGGGCTTTAAGGTCCCTTCCCATCCAAACCATTCCAGCATTCAATGATCCACCAACCACAAATCCTGCTGCTTCCCTGGATTCCCCTCCCTGTCAGTCCCACTCCCCTCCCCAGGGCTGCCCCCACCAGCCCCTGATGCTCCAGGGTCTTGTCCCGTGGCCAAACCTGCTCAGGGGGGGGCTCTATTTGCTTTAAATCCTCCCCTCCATGACCCACCAAAGCAGGATGAGCCACCCCACATCCTGCTGAGCCCAGAGCATCCCTGATCTCTGCCTGGGAAAAAACCCTCTGGCATTGCCCATCCAGGATTCAGGACTGGTGGGATAATTGTGGGGGGGTTTTGGGGGGATCCCTCCCTCAGACAGCCCTGTGTGTGTGTGCACCCGCTCTCGCAGCCCCGTTATCATCTCCCCCCCCCGAGGGGCTTCTGGGGGTTTCTGGCTTTTATGTGCAACAATAAAAACTTTCATTGTAGCAAAACATTGGCTGGTCAAAATTAGCCTCGTTAATTCCAGGGAATTGTTTCATCTCAGCTCAACAGCAATAATGAATCTTTTTTTTTTTTTTTTTTTTTTTTTTTTTTTTTTTTAAAACAAGATGAATTGGTGAACAGCCAAACTTCCTCCGGGGTAATTCCTGCCTGGTGTTGATCCCGCTGGAATTTACCTTGGGGAAAAAAAAAAAAAAGGAAAAAAAAGAGGGGGGGAAATAAAAAGAGGAGAAAAAAAAGCAAGGTTTGAACGGCTCGAACGCTGCTTTTCATAACAACATGTTATTTAGCTCAGCCATTTACTGACAGCACACAGATGGAGCCAAGGCTTTTACACAACACGCTCCCACAACACTCCCCTCCCGAGCCAGCTCCAGCCGAAAAGGAAAAGCGGGAGCACACAGGAGCCTTGTTGTCCCCGTGGAAGCCAAGGGGCACCAGGGCAGGGCTGCCTCGAAAAATTCCCCCCAGCTTGGCCTCTGCCCCGGAACTCAAACCCCAGTGCCGTGTTTTGGGCAGGATCCCGTGGGAACCTGTGGAGCTGAGCCCCTCGGACACAGCCTGGGGTCCCGGACTTCCAGGAGGGGTCCTGGTTTGTCCCAGGGGCTGAGCAGTTTTTGTTCATCGGAAAAGACACAAACCTGATCAAAGCACCGCTGGGGCTGGAGGTGCTTTAGGGAGAGTTTTGAGATTTTTATGCTTTAATGAGGCTTTTCCTGCATTTTTGGGCCAGGAGAGCATCCGGTGGCCACCTCACTTGAGATATTGGTGGCAGAGGTGGTGGCATGTCCCCTTTTCTTACCCTTTGGGGGGCACTGCAAGGGGCTCTCAGGTCTCCCTGGATCCTTCTCCTCTCCAGGTGAACCCCCCCAGCTCTCCCAGCCTGGCTCCAGAGCAGAGGGGCTCCAGCCCTGGGAGCAGCTCCAGGGTCTCCTCTGGACTCTCTCCAGCAGCTCCACGTCCTTGTGGACAAACACAAACCTCCTTAAAGCTGGGGAGTGTGAGGTGGGCTGGGGGACAGGGACATTGGAGACCCTGGGGGGGTGTGGCAGCGTGGGCAGCACCTTGTGCCACCCCAGGAGCTGCTCCCTGGCCGTGGGCACACCGGGAACGCCGAGGGAGGCTGAGGAGAACAGGCTGTGACTGATGGATAATTGGGATTTCCTGGTGTGGTTTGACAGCACCTGCTGGGAGATTAATTAACGGCTCACTTAAGCCCCAGAAGGACTAAAGCAGACTCTGCTGCCAGGTCTGGGTCACCCAACACCTTCCCCACGGCACCACGGGAGCGCTGCTGCGGGCAGGACATGGGGAAGAGCATTCCCAGTGGGAACAGGGACATGTGATCACACACAGGCAGCTCAGGGGGGAGTTTTTTTGGGAGAGTTCCACCTCCCTGGGAATCCAGGAGCTCTTCTCCAGGCATCCAAGTGAATGCCCCAGCAGCTGGAAGTGCTTTATGGCAGCTGGGCTGCTCTCGAGGCTGCTGAAGCAGTTTAATTACATTTTGACACTAAGAGCTGTTTTATTATCCCAATTTTTGTTGTATAACCACAACATGCAATGGATTGCAGAGGCATAATCCATTAATACTCACTTGTGAGGATTTGTAGCTTTGGACTTGTGGCCTTATACCTTCCCTGCAGATAAATATATTATCCCTTGGGATTGGGAATGGAGGGGGCAGTGAGCCCACAGAGATGATGTGTTTGGGAATGCTCATTACTGTGATCCTGGAGCAGGGGGGACACATCCCTGCTCTTCCAGATCCTCTTGGCAGGGGGCTCACTTGGTCTGGGGTGCCACGAGGGCTGAGGGGGCTGGACATGGGCACAGGCAGCTGCTCCTGGTGGGAGAAGCTGTGGCTGCCCCTGGATCCCTGGAAGTGTCCAAGGCCAGGTTGGACGGGGCTTGGAGCAACCTGGGCTGGTGGGAGGTGTCCCTGCCTGTGGCAGGGGGTGGGATGGGATGGGCATTAAGGTCCCTTCCAACCCAACCCATTCCAGGACTCCATGACCCCCCTCTGTGCTGCCCCCAAGGGCCCATCCCCTGGGTCACAGCCCCGGTGCTGCTCTGCAGCTCCACCCCACTGCCTGACTTCCCATAATCCCCACAAGCAGCTCAGAAATTCCTCAAAGCAGGAGCAGAGCTTTGCAGGCTAAGGGAGGACAGCAGGGATTAACCACATCCCAGCCTGGAGCAGCTCCCGGCCCCTGGAACTGCCCAGACCCCCTGGCACAGACAGGGACCTCTCCCTGCTTTAGCCAGCACTTTCCTAAATAAGTTGCTCTCCCTCCCCCCCTTTCCTAACACTTAACCTCGTGATCCTCCCTCTTGGAGCACAGGCAGTTCTGGCACACACTGTGCAGACCACCCTGGGAAGCAAATCCCGATAATTTATGGAGAGGCTCAGCTGAAAACACGCCGGGTGGGTGTTTTTTTCCCTTCCCCCTTTTTACATTTTGTCCTGACTATAAATTTTTAACGGCATTTAGAAAACATGAGCAAATCATCAGTGACATTTTTATAACCTGCCTAATATTTGAAATTAAAGGTTCTCCCCAGAAGTGCCTGCTGGGAGCTGGGTGCAGCAGCATTCCCAGTGCCAGCCAGGAGGAGAAGGAATATCCAGGGGTGTCCAGGAGCACATCTGCCACCAAGACCCCATAAACAGACCAGTTTTGGGGGGACACGTGGTCTGGAATTTGGCAGAGCAGCTTGAGCTGGAAAGAGCTGGTCCCTGCATGTCCCCACCCCCAAACACCCCCCAAATCCACAGTTCCAAGTTTCCCGTGTGCCTGCACCCAGTGACCCCCAATCCACATTTCCAAGATCCCAACCTGTACCCAAAGACCCCTAAATCCTCATTTCCAAGATCCCCGTGTGCCTGCTCCCAATGACCCCAAATCCATGTTTCCAAGATCCCCACGTGCCAGGAGCCTCCTGGCCACGTCCACAGGTCTGGGATGGGAAGAGCATCAGCAACCCCAAGGATTCAGCACAAAACCTGCTGAGAGCTTTTGCCCAAAAATAAAAACCCAAATAGGGATTCTCCTCCTGAAGGCACTGAAATGTTTTGTTCCTGGAATTTCCAAAAGGGAATTTAGCTTTTCCTTTTACAAACAGTGGGATTATTTATTTTTTTTCCAATTTTTTAAATTTAAAGCTGTCTGATCCTTTAAGGGTTAAACCAAAACTTAAATAACCCGAAAGCACCGTGTTCCCTCCAAGGTCAGACAACGGGGTTTTAGGTGGCCCTTGATGTGCTTTTGAAGCAGCTCAACCTGATCCAGCGTGGTTGGACCCACAGTCATCCCTCCTCCGGGGCAGGAAATCTCTCTTCCATGGCAGGAGGTCCCTCCTGCAGGTCAGGAGGTCCCTTTTCCCTGTTCCCATGTCAGGAGGTCCTTCTTCCCTGTTCCCACGTCAGGAGCTTCGCTTTTGGCTGGGTTAAAATGGTGTGAGTGGACTGTCCACCTCTTCACTCCCCAGGAAACCCCCAGGGAATGATGTCTGTCCTTCCTCCAGGTGGGCACACCCCGTGGTTCCCAGGCCCCCCAGCCACCCTCCCTGTGCCCCGTGCCTTGGCATTTTTGGGGTTCCCATCACAGGGTCAGTGGGGACGGTACGAAACCCCCGGCTGGGGCATTTATGATTATTCACCCAGTGACCATAATCACCATAAGGGGATGTCACAAGAGCCTGACAAGGGCTGCTGCCCATAAATCCCCCCTGATTGGCATTAATTGCACCGTCCTGCTCCGGCTCTCTATTAATTGAGTCCCTATCAGCTGCTCCATTATTCCCGGGATCGATGGCAGCCTGACAGCCCCGTAATTACCTGGGGCGGCTTGTTTGCCCTTTAAAGCACCGCCACAACAGCAGCTTTCCCCAGCCCTCTGGACCCACCCAGCTCTTCAAAGGCTGATTGAAAATCAACATTAATGGCCCTGCCGTTCCCCTTGGCCGGCGGTTTGTGACGTTCCCGTTCCCATTCCCGTTCCCGGGCTGCGGCTGAGCCGGAGCCACCGAGCTCCACACGCCGGGTTTGACAGCTCAGCGGCCCTGGGAGGGACTGTGGCCATGGGAAGGCTTCCATCACCAAGCAGAGATGCCAGCCCTGGGCTTCCTCCCGTCCAACAGCACCGAACCCCCCTGCCCTCCCCTCACCCTGCAGGTCAGGAATGCCAGGGCAGGACTGAGGCACCGGGGAGGTCGAGCAGGGGGGTGGTGGGTGCTCTGTGCTTGGATGTGTCCAGGGCCAGGTTGGATAGGGCTTGGAGCAACCTGGGACACTGGGAGGTGTTCCTGCCCATGGCAGGGGGCGGAGTGAGGTGACTTTAAGGTCCCGTCCCACCCAAACCGTTCCAGGATTCCATGACTCTATGACATTCTCCTGCCAGCAGCTCAGGTAACATCAGGGCCACGCAGGGTAGTTCCCTTTGGAGACCTCCATACTGGGGAAACCCCCCCCAGCATGGCAGCCCCAGAGGTTGTGAGATCCCCCTTGGAGCATCCTCAATGCTTGGCCAGAGTGGGGTATCCCTCACTCATCCCCAGGGATGGACACTTGGCATCCTGCTGGACCGTGTCCAGCCTGTTGGACCTGCAGCCGTGTGTGGCCCCATTTCCAGCTCTCCCCACAGCCAAGGAACCTCCTTGGTGCTTCCTCCATCAGCCTGATGGACACAGGGATGTATTTAGTGTTAAACAGAGGTCTGAGGAGGGCAGCTGGGGAGGAACCTGCAGAACAGAAGATGAGCAGAGTCCAGTGATTCCGGTGCTGGGTGGGCTCGGGGTGAGCCAGAGCCAAGGCCAGGACCCCCATGGCACCGTGCCCAGATGCCACCCATGCTGTGAGGGTGCTGGGGCAGCCCCACAGGGTCTGTCATCCCAGCACACCCCCAGCCCACCCCAGTGACCCTCTCTGCTCCCCCTGAGCTCTGCCAGGCTCTCCATCACCAGCCACGGGGCAGAGCTGTGGCCAGGTGAGATCCCTGCCAGCCTCCAAACCGTGCCATGTCCCCAGCAGAGGTTGGGGACAGGGGTGGCTGGCAGGACAGGGGGTGTTACAGCCCTGCCTCCCCCTGTGGAGGACTCTGTGAGGGTTCAAAGCTGGCGCCGTGGAACAACAATGGCTCTTTGTGTGCCGGGCTGGCCGCTGTTGGTGGGGTCGTCGTGGCCCAGTGGTGTGAGCAAACAGCTGCTGGGGGGCACAGCACGCCCAGGAGAGGCTGGGAGCACCCAGGGAGGGAGGAGAAACCTTGTCCTCATCCTGCTGGGCACCAAGGAACAGAAACACCACCCTTGTCCTGCTGGGGACTGAGGAACGGAAACCCTGTCCTGATCCTGCCGGGACTGAGCCGGGGCCAGGGCACCCTGGCAGGGCAATGCCACCTCCACACCAGGGCAGTGCTCAGCACCCAGCAGGTCCCAGACACGCCCTCTCCTGCTGTGTTTGCTGTCAATAAACCCTGTTCTGGAAGCAGCCCCTTCCCGAGCTCCCTCCCTGCTGCCGGCGGGTTTTCCCGGGCAGGAGCGGCGGCAGAGCCTGTGCCTGTGGTGGCTCACACAGCTCCAGCACCTCCCATTTGTCTCCATTACCTGGAAGAAAGGCACAATGATCCTTGTAAAGGGCCCCTTGTTGGGCCACACCACTGCTCCTTCCCAGGTTTCCTGCGCCTAATGAAGACAAATGAACATTATCCTAACCTGTTCCAGCAATTCCCCTTCCAGCCAGCACTGGGAGGATGGGCAGTAACCCTTCCCTGGCTGTGCAACTGCACTGGCACTGCAAGGGAGCTGGGGGGCCCTGTGAGCATTCCCAGGGGAGTCCTGGCTCCATGAACTGGGCTTTGCTTTATTGCTTACATAAAATCATGGAATGGTTTGGGAGGGAAGGGATCCAGTCCCACCCCCTGCCATGGGCAGGGACACCTCCCACCAGCCCAGGCTGCTCCAAGCCCCGTCCAACCCGGCCTTGGACACTTCCAGGGATCCAGGGGCAGCCACAGCTTCTCTGGGCAACCTGTGCCAGGGCCTCACTACCTTCCCAGTGAGGAATTCCTTCCCAATATCCATCTAACCCTGTCCTGTGTCAGTGGGAAGCCATTCCCCTTGTCCTGTCCCTCCATCCCTTGTCCCCAGTCCCTCTCCAGCTCTCCTGGAGCCCCTTTAGGCCCTGCCAGGGGCTCTCAGCTCTCCCTGGAGCCTTCTCTTCTCCAGGGGAACCCCTCCAGCTCTCCCAGCCTGGCTCCAGAGCAGAGGGGCTCCAGCCCTTTGGAGCAGCTCCCTGGCCTCCTTATTTTCCACCACTCCTGAGCATCTCCAAACGCAGCCAGGACTGCAGGACCAGTGGCCAAATCCCAGTGTTTGCACCCAAGGCCAGGGGTGGCACCCTGGGCTCAGGAGGGGACACGGGAGGGTTTCCTCCTCTTTTATTTTATCTCCCTGCAGCAGCTCTTGGGTCTGCTGGGAAGGAACAAAGCCTGGGCTGCAGAGGAAAGGGAATATTGATGCCAGGAAGGGTGTTTAGGGGAAAGAAGTGGAAGGATCTGTGTGGGATTATGGCTGAGATGTGCCACAGCTCCGGAGGGACAGGAGGGGACACACAGTGCCCTGTGCTCCCACCCCCTGGCAGTGGCTTTAAAGGAGCAATTGTGCTGGAATGTGGGGAACCCAAATCCCAGCCAGGCTCTGAGAGCCAGGGAGCAACCCCGGCGCTCCGGGGAGGGCTTTGGTTGCAGCAGGGTTTGGTGTGGGGCCGCGGCAGAAAGGTTATCTCTGCTGCTGGGGGGTTATTTTGGATGGTTTTGGTACAGGATGAGCCGTTCTGTAACCTGACGTCGGGCGTTTAATTCCCGAAGCCGGGCTGAGCTGCGAGAATGTCAAGCGAGGCTAAGTGCTTGCCCCAGCGTCACTCCCAGACAAAAGCTGACACTTTCTGGCATTAAATAGCTGAGAGACAGTCAAGGACTCTTCAATGCGGCTGCGAATTGTGTGGCCAAGCTGGGAAACACAAGGCACAGGCTCCTCTTGGCCTGCACACACCCGGGATCAGGGGAAATAACGGAGCAGGGAGCAAAATAACACCCCAAAATCCTATTTTTGGCTGGTTGAAATGGTGGGGAAAGCTCAGCCTGCGTCCTGCCTGCCTGGCAAACTCATCCCCCGGGCTCCAGGATCCTGCATCCTCATTTTCCAGCTCGGTGTTGGGGGTGTTGGCAGGATGGAAGCATTTGATGCCCGGGTTTGCAGGCAGGGATCAGGCTCCAGAGCACCAAGTGCATCCGTGGGGTGGGAGTGGCACCCACTGAGGCTGGGGAGGGTGCTGGGGCTGCAGGGAGGGTGTTGGGGTCCCTTGGAAAGATGCTGGGGCTGCAGGGGAGGATCCTGGGCTGTGTGGGGAGAATGTCAGGGTACCTGGGGAGGATGCCAGGGCAGCTGGGGAAGATGCTGGGGCTGTTGGGAGGGTGCCAGGCCTACAACGGGAGGATGCCAGGACTGGAGAGGATGCCAAGGTACCCGGGGAAGATGCTGGGGCTGCAGGGGAGAGTGCCAGGGCTGCTGAGGAGGATGCCAGGGTACCCAGGGAAGGTGCTGGGGCTGCTGAAGGAGATGTTGGGGTACCCAGGGAGATGCCAGCGTTGCTGGGGAGGATGCCAAGGCAGCCGGGGAAGATGCTGGGGCTGCTGGGGAGGGTGCCAGGGCTTTTCGGGAGGGTGCTGGGGCTGCTGGGATGGATGCTGGGGCTGCCAGGAAAGCTGCCAGGACTGCCGGGGAGGATGCCGGGGCTGCGGCTTCGAGCCATCCATTGTGGCTGCAGAAATGTTTAGGAATCAGCCGTTTAATGAGAACAAAAGAAATTAATTGGTGGTTTAGGCCTAATGAGACCGCTGTGCAAATTAACAGTCCTCATCAGCAGAAACAAACAGACTCCTTAAACGAATCGCGGGCTGATAAATAGGGGGTCGGCGGGACCATCTGCGCGGCCTCCCCGGCACAGGCTGCGGGCGGGAGGAGGCTCCGGGAAAAAAAAAAAAAAAAAAAAAAAAAAGTAAAATAAAAACCCACCCCAGATCTCAATAAAGCAGAAATTCTCCGGTTTATTCATCCGGGCCCAGCTTGACACCACCATCTTAGCGCCCGGATAAAGGCGAAACCCACTCGCATTTGCATCTGAAAGGGGCGAGACGCGGCCCCTCGCTCGGGAGCCGGAGCGGGGGCTCGGGGGGCGTTTAGCCCCTATTGAGGCCGCACAAAGGGGCCCCCCCGGCCCGGCTGCCGGACCCTGGGTATCCGTCACACAGCCCGTTTGTTCCCGCTGTTTACTTAAGACGTTCCTCAATTCCCAGCGAGGATTTGTATTTCGGGCTTGGTTTACTTCTGCTGGAAAAAAAAAAAAAAAAAAAAAAAAAGGGGAAAAAAAAAAGAAAAAAATAAATCTGTCTGATCTTTAATAATCAAAGTAATTAGAATAATCCTTTCAGGGCTGAATGGGGGATTATTTCTTCGTGTCATTTTAGTTTCATCCTCATTTGGGCTCATAAAATGTGGAAAAAGCACTTCAAAAGCCCCACTGTAGTCCCCGGCCCTTCACGCTCTTGAAAATTCCCACCCAGGCGCCTGCCGAGCCCCCGTTCTCAGGGAAAGCGCCTGTTTGGCTACAGCAAATTTATTTATTTCGGCGCTGGTCAAATAAACACCGGGTCCGGCGAGATTTGGGGATCGTTTGTTGTTTCGCTGTCTTGGGCAGATAAGGAACCCTTTGATGGAGTGAAGGGACTTTGTGTGTCTAATCTGAGCCCAGCAGCGATGGTAAAACGCTGCCGTGTCTGCAGGGAACAGTAATTACATCGGAGGATTAAAAGGTCCTAAACCTCACCTATATTTCACTTTTGTAAACTAGCGAGGAACAAAGAATTCTTGGCTCGCCCAGAGGAAAGAATAATTGACACAATTCGCAGGCTTGGGATTATTATAATGTAAATAAACGAAGGGAAGAGGACAAAACTAATTTAGCCCTGAAACTTTTCAGCTGGTATTTAACAAGGGGGATAAACACAGCTCCAAAAAAACCCCAGCCCCCCCCTTTTCCCCCCCCAGTCGCCACTTCCCGCTTGGGGTGCAGCTCTCCAGGGGTTGGGGCTGAGCTGGGGGGGGTAAAAAAAGAGGGGGGGCGTTGCCCCGGGACTCTGCCGTGATTTAAATCCCTAGGGAATTCCTCTCCCGCAGCAGGTTTGTGCCCCCGGTGTGGGCATGGTCCCGCTGTGGGGGCTGGAGGGACCAACATCCATGTCCAGAGGGGACAAGGGACAAGTGCTGTGTCCCTTCAGAACTCTAGAATCATTAAAATAATGGAATTACGGAATTCTTTAGGTTGGAAAAGCCCTCTAAGATCTGCAGCCCAACCATTCCCCCAGCACTGCCAAGGCCACCACTAAGCCATGTCCCCAAGTGCCACATCCACAGGTCTTGTACCAGAATTAGACAGGAACAGGGCAAAAAAAAAAAAAAAAACAAAAAAACAAACAAACAAAAAAAAAAAAAACAAAACACCAAACCCCATAAGGTAAGTATTAAAAGTAAAAAAAGATCTGTTGTTTTTGGTCTGCTTGACTCCTGATTTCAGGTAGGAAAAGGGGGCAAGGTCCCATTGGAGGCTGAAATTCAGGAAGGGTTTAAGGGGTGCAGGAAGGAGCCTGGCTCCAACCCAGAGAGGGTTTAAAGGGGTGTAGGAAAGAGCTCAGCTCCAGTCTAGGAAGGGTTTGAGGGGTGCAGGGATGAGCTTGGCTCCTCTGGATTCTTGGAGTCCGGGATGAATTTCCCAGCTGCTGATCCCCTTCCAAGGAGCGCTGGGTCTTGCCCCGTGGAAAAGCAGGGCCTGGAAACACAGGAGAGGAGCCCTGGGGGGTGTGAGGAGCGTGATGGGTGTTGCTCCTTCAGGGGGAAACACCCCGGGCTGGGGCTTTAAATTGTCAACAATTATCAGCGGGAAAATGACGGGAAGGAGAGAATGAACAAAGAGCTCAATCCAGGGGCTAAATGCCTGCCATAAACGCGTCCCTGTTAGCCCGTCGATATCGGGCTGGCAGCTCCTGTCTGTGCCCATTCCTCATTAGACAAAGCCTTGACCTTGACCTCATTGTCCTGTTTGCCGGGAGACAGAATCCCATAACAACTCGTTTGGCGAATGTATTGGACCAGTAATCCATAAATATTGATTCATTGTTTGCAGTGTAATTTAAATGTCAGTTATAAGCCCAGGGCAGATAAAGATCTGTATCAACAATAAAACTGGAGAGGCCATAAATCCCCCGGGGCCGCCCGGGTTAGAATGGATATGCAATGCCTGCGTCCTGTGAAAGGAAAAGCAAAAACAAAGGGGAAAAAACTCCCAAAAGCCACGTTTCCTGTACATTAGAAGGGAGGAGGATATTGATTATCTGGGCAACCAGCCCCGAACTGGGTGGCCCTGACTGTGCAGTGTCCCTGCGGCCTTTTCCACCCTCCCCACGGGACAGGAGGATCCTGCTCTGCCCAGTGAGCATCCCCACTTCTGCTGAACCCCCTCTTGTCACCACTCCTTCTCCTCTTCCTTCTCCTCCTCCTCTTCCTCCTCCTCCTCCTCCCCCTCCTCCCCTCCCTCCAGCCTGGCAGAGGTTCCCAAACTGTGGGACTCCAGCTCGGGGGGTCCCAGCACCCCCCCCCACACACACCCATGGCCTCCCTGAAATGTGTTTATTTGTTTGCCCTC
The DNA here is from genome assembly GCF_025592945.1 of Manacus candei. Classification (NCBI taxonomy): domain Eukaryota; kingdom Metazoa; phylum Chordata; class Aves; order Passeriformes; family Pipridae; genus Manacus; species Manacus candei. The sequence continues at coordinate 15,973,225 of NW_026138094.1, read as the reverse complement.
AGCCAAGAGCGGGGGATAAACCTCGACTGACAGTTTAGGAAACAGAGGGAAAACCAAGTTTTTGCAGTAAGTTTTATAGCAGCACTTTTATAACTTTGTGTTGGTGACAAACCTCAGCATCGTTTCTGCTGCCATAAAGGTGCAAAAGTGTTGTTTTTTAAAGAAAAAAAAAAAGCCTTTTTTGCTCTGACAGCCACCACTCCAACAGAAATGGGGTTGCAGGCCCAGATCCTGGAAATGCTTCTTCCCTCCGGGGCTGCAGCACTGCAGGATCAGGAGCCCCCTCTGCATCCACAGCTGGTGTCCTGGGGCTGAGCCAGCCCTGGCACGGCACAAAAACCTCGGGAAGTGCCCCGGGAGCGGGCGCAGGGTCAGGCAGAGGGAGCAGCCCCCGCTGCCACCCCAGCCCCGCCCGGCCCCGAGCGGCGCTTCCCGAGCCGGCGCTGCCCCTACCTGGGCTCTGCCCCTACCTGGGCTCTGCCCCTAATCCAGGCTCTGTCCCCAACCCGGGCTCTGTCCCCAACCCGAGCTCTGCCCCCAACCCGGGCGCTGCCCCAACCCGGGCTCTGCCCCGCACACGCTGAGCCTTCCTTCGCTCCTCCCAAACATTTAATTCCAGCCCCGGTTATCCCCCGGCTCGGGCTGGATGCTGCCGGACTAATCGACTTCCCCGCCACACAAAGCAAACCCCATTGAGAGCGGGAGCCCCGGGGGCGCAGCTGCCGGCCCGGCCCGCAGGGCTGGCTGGGTGGGCGGCCGCTGCCCCCCGGCCCCGGCATATGGGACCCTCCGACCCGCCCGGCCGCCCCCCCGGCCCTGCCATTTGGCAGCCGGGCCCACACAAAGGCTCAGCCGGTCCGTGCGCTCGCTGGGTGAAGGGGAGGGAGCTCTGATCCTGCTCCGGGCACAGCCCCGAATCCCGGCCGGCCCCCGGATCCCGATCCCAAAACGGCCCCGACCCACTGGCCGGCATCGCGGGGTGGGGGGCTGGAAGGGTGGCAGGAGGATCAGGATCCCACGGGGGGATGGCAGGGTACACCTGGAATGTCACCATCATGCCCACGACAGAGGGATGTCACCCCTGGCCATGGGAGGAGGGATGTCCAGAAGGAGGGATGTCCAGAAGGAGGGATGTCCAGAAGGAGGGATGCCTGGAAAGCAGGGATGTCCATGGATGCAGTGAGACACCCCAGGCTTTGAGGGTCCCTCCTGGCTGCTTGGCCCTGGTGGGGAGGAATTTCTGGAGGTTTCTCCATCCCAGTTCTCCTCCAGCCTTCTGTCCTGGTGTCCAGCCCAATTCCAAAGCATGGGAGAAGCTATTCCTTGTTTTCTTAGAGCAAGGACTCTCCACAAGGAGATCTCAGCCCCGTCCCCTTCCCTTGGTGCCAGCACTGGGGAGGGGCAGAGGAGCACAAAACCTTCCTGCTGCCCCTTGGCTCCTGGAAATGAGACACAGATTCCTGGCTTTCCCTGGCAAATTCACTCTTCTTCCTGCAAATGTGTGTAAACTCAACCCCATCACACATCCAGGTGTGAGGAGATGCCAAGCTGAAATGTTTCTTTTCCCATACTTTCTCCCCCTGGAATTGTTTTTATGCAACACAAAACCACAGTTTTGGGCTTCGTTTTTTTTTATTTTTATTTTTATTTTTTTTTTGTTTTTGTTTTGGTTTTAAGTAACAGCCATTTAAATATTTTTTATAGTCTAATATCTCTGGGAAGCAGCTCCAGACACTGAGCTCATTATTTATTGAGCTCTATCAGTGACTTTAAAAGAAATCTTTTATATCAGATTTGCAGTGTAATAATCTCCTTAGTCTGTTTGACAGGAAGAAAAACCACAGTACGTAAACTCCTTTCCTGCTGCTGAATGTAGGTTAAAAAAATCACATTTTTCCTGGTTGGAGGGGAAAATCTTGGGGATTAAACAGATTGGTGGGACCATCATCACTCCTGGGAGTGGGATGTTCACAGGGTTTAATCTCCCAGCTTCCCACTGCCAGAGGGCAGGGTTAGATGGGATATGGGGAAGGGATTCTTCCCTGGGAGGGTGGGGAGGCCCTGGCACAGGTTTCCCAGAGAAGCTGTGGCTGCCCCATCCCTGGAAGTGTCCAAGGTCAGGCTGGACGGGGCTTGGAGCAACCTGGGCTGGTGGGAGGTGGGTGGGATGGGATGGGATTTAAGGTCCCTTCCAACTCAAACCATCCCAGGATTCCGTGTTTTGGGCATCTTATGACAAAAAGGACATTGAGGGGCTGGAGGGTGTCCAGGGAAGGGAGCAGAGCTGGGAAGGGGCTGGAGCAGCAGGAGCAGCTGAGGGAGCTGGGGGGGCTCAGCCTGGAGAAAAGGAGGCTCAGGGGGGACCTTCTGGCTCTGCAACCCCCTGACAGGAGGGGGGAGCCGGGGGGGTCGGGCTCTGCTCCCAGGGAACAAGGGACAGGAGGAGAGGGAACGGCCTCAGGCTGTGCCAGGGGAGGGTCAGGTTGGACATCAGGAGGAATTTCTTCATGGAAAGGGCTGTCAGGCCCTGGCAGAGCTGCCCAGGGCAGGGGTGGACTCCCCATCCCTGGAGGGATGTAAAAGCCCTGTGGGTGTGGCCCTTGGGGACATGGTCAGTGGTGGCCTTGGCAGTGCTGGGGAAGGGTTGGACTCCATGATTTCAGAGGGTTTTTCCAACAGCAACAATTCCACGATTCCTCTCTTTTGGGGCCCAACAGCCCTCTGTCCATCTCCAGCTGCCCAGTTTGGTGCAAAGCCCCCCTGGAACAACCCGAGGCTGGAGCCCTTGGGAGCACACCCTGTTTGTGCTGAGCTTCACCCCAAAGCAGCACCTCAGCTCCCTGCAACCTCTGCCTTGGGAGTTTTCCCTCTGGAATTAATATAAACATCCCTTGGAAGTTTTCATTAAGGCCCCATTACCCCGGGGCTGGGGGGGCTGGGGAGGCTGCCCAGGCACCTTTCATGTGGTCCCAAGGTATGTGAGCTCTAATCTCCCTGGGATCAGGGGCTGCAAGTTTAGGAGTTTAATTCAAACCCCATTATTATGACTTACCCTTTATGTTCCCCTTGCCATGATTAATCCCTGAAAATAAAAAGTCCCTCCCCTCATAAATTTGCGAGACACAAAAGGAGAAATAAGACATTTTCTGGAATAATTTAAGCTTTGGAGACAGATTTTGGAGCACTGGGATGGATCAGAGGGGGATGGGGGGGGGACACAGCTCATGGCAGCCTTTCAATTCAGGCAGTTATATTTTAATCCCATATATAGGAATAATGTGACCAAAAGGTCTTTTCAATTAGAAAATAGGAAGTAAAAAACTACCAGAGCTGAGCTGGAGCTGGCTGGGTAGATGGGAATCCCAGCTCAGGAATACAGGGAGAGCTCACACTGATGGGAGATGAAGGGAGCAGGATCTCCCCTTGCAGGACCTGACCCCTGAGTACCACACCCCCTCCTTCCTGCATCCCTGGGTACCACATCTGCTCCTTCCTGCATCCCTGGGTACCACATCTGCTCCTTCCTGCATCCCTGGGTACCACATCCCCTCCTCCTGCATCCCTGGGTACCACACCCCCTCCTTCCTGCATCCCTGGGTACCACACCCCCTCCTTCCTGCATCCCTGGGTACCACATCCCCTCCTTCCTGCATCCCGGGGTACCACATCCCCTCCTTCCTGCATCCCTGGGTACCACATCCCCTCCCTGCTCCATCCCTGAGCACCACATCCTCTTCTTCCTGCATCCCTGGGTACCACATCCCCTCCCTGCTCCGTCCCTGGGTACCACATCCCCTCCTTCCTTCATCCCTGGGTACCACATCCCCTCCCTGCTCCACCCCCTTGGACAGGGATCCCCCTCAAAACCAGGATCCTCCCAAGTCCCTGGATTCCCAGACTCCATTTCCCAGAGGAGGAAGGACCCTTCCTCTATGTTCAGGCTCTTTAGGATGCACTTCCCAGGACCCCAAACCCTCTGACCCCTCTCCCCACCTCCAGCAGCCCCTGCCAGGGTGGATGGGTCAGGGGGTGCAGCTCCCCTTGCTGTGGGATCCAGCAGGACGGGTGCCCACGGATCCAGCAGCAGGATTTGGCCCCATCTGTTTTGCCTCTGCTTTAATTTACATTCCAGGACTGGATCAAACCCCCAAATAAAAGCGGGAAGGCAGTGCCAGCTCCCACATCTGCCTTCGGGAACCTTCAGCTGCGGCCGCTCATGTGGCCTCATCCCGGCCAGACAGCACAGCTGGGAAGCTTGGGATGGGGGGAGAGGTCCCACTGGGATCACAGCCACTCCTGTGGGGGAGACCCCCACGTTCCCTCCATGGGAATCCTCCAAAGGCCATCACAGAGGGGCTGCACTGTGCTGGGGGAAGGGGGGAATCTCCAGCCCAGCGCCGGCTTTGGCCTGGATTTTAATGGGTTGTGCTGAACTGATGGCACCAGATCCCACCCAGGGCCTCCCAAAACACCCCATTAGCAGCCAGGCAGCCCCGGGGTACGTTGTTTTTCCAGAGAGTTCATGGAGAGGCCGCATTCCCCCCTGAGCCCCCCGGTTTTGGAAGTGTTTCCATGTCAGCCAACGTGTTCTGCTTTGATCAACACGACTGCAGAGGCACTGGGGCTGCTGGTAATAGAAAACAAATTGAACCAGGCTGGAAGTGTTTAAAAGGAACACTCCACACACAGGAGCCAAAAGGCACAGCCCAGCCTATCCCAGGAGCTGCATCCTGGGACTCCAAACACTGATGGGGCAGCAAAACACCCCCGACCCCTGCGCCCACCAAAGTGCTCACAGGGAGATGGGTGGGGATTTCTGTGGCTGGTTTTGCCCTGCAAGGCCTCGAATCCCTTCAAATATCCCTTAAAATGTGGCCAGTTGGAATTTCCCCAGGGATGCAGCTCTGCAGGGACACCTTCCACTAGCCCAGGTCTCTCCAAGCCCCGTCCAACCTGGCCTGGGACACTTCCAGGGATCCAGGGGCAGCCACAGCTTCTCTGGGCAACCTGTGCCAGGGCCTCCCCACCCTCACAGGGAACAATTTATTCCCAAAATCTACCGGAGCAAAAGAGATTAAAAGGTGTAAAGCAACCCCAGCAGACCCTGGGGAAGCTGCAGAGATTTTGCAGGTGTACAGAGACATCCCAGTGTGGGCTGAGGTTGGATCTGTGACACTGCAGGGGGATTATCCCATCAGCAGGATACACGAGATGGCACAAAGGCCCCCAGATCCCTACAGAGCAGCCCAGGGGTATTTTATTTTTATTATTTTGAAAACACTGGGCTTGAAAACACCAAGGAACTCACTGGGACTCTGGAGCCAACCCTCACTGGCACGTTTGGAAAGTGCACCCCCTAGACCAGACGAGGAAAAAGTTTCCACTTCCCAATATTTTAACCCTAATCCCCAACAGAAAATCAGATTTGGGATGTAATTTGCATAGCATGTCTCATGATTTCATTTAATCTGCCCAATCCTCTTAGGGAGCAGAACAGCATAAGTTATCACAGACAACGGGGCTGCTTAGGAGCTGCAAATCCCCCCATCCAGCAAAGCCTGGACCTGGAGTTAATCCCGCTCCTGCCAGTGCCCATCACCAGGGAGGATGAGGAGGGAGCAGCTCCAGCCCCACCCTGCAGGGTCACCCCCAAACTCCCTGGAGACAGAGGGAAATCACAGGGATTTCAGTCCCTGCCTGGCTCTCAGGCACTTTGCCCATCCCAAATCTTATTAGGAACTCATCCCCCCCCGGCTGACACAGTGAAGATGTGCCGGGCTCCGTCTGCCTTCCAGGATTGGCTTATCCCGAAATTTCCTCCGAGCAGGGAAGCCACCCATGGCTCTGCTGCTGCTGGGCTTTGTCAGTTAATAGAGCATCTCCCGGAGCCTTCGGGCTTCATCTTTAATTTGTGCCCATAATTACAGACAAAACGTATCCTTCCTAACGACCCAGCCCGGATCGATCCCACCATGGGAGCCACGGCCCATTTTTCAATTAACTCTTCACCCCCCCCCCCCAAAAAAAAAAAAAAACAACCCAACAAAATACTTTTAAAATGATTTGTTGTGATCGAATAACTCCCCCCCCCCAAATACCACCAAGTATTAAAATCCCTACTTCAATATCCTTTATCCTTTAAGGTTCTTTATAATTCAATAAACAGGATTTCAAATCCTCCCCAAACTGGGGGGGGGGGGGGCTCTCGTTCCGCGCCGCCGTTCCAGGGCCACTCTTCTAATGCACACTCTTATTAAGCTGTGCAAGCTTACAGCTCTTTAATCTTTTGGAACACATGTTGAGAAGAATAAAAGCAATTTTGTTTGGGAAACTGAAGGCCATGTTCAGCTGGAAATCAGCTTTTTCTCTCCCCTCACCTCTCGCTGCACAGAGGCGGCCCCGGGGCCCTCACCCAGTAACCCCTGAAAGGCACCACCTCGCTCCATTCATCTGCTCTCTTTTCTCAGCCGTGGAAGGGGGGAATTAAGGTGGGAAAAAAAAAAAAAAAAAGGCCTAATTTTGGCTCTTTTTCCCCGGATTGGTACAATTTTACAATTTCTGCCCTCAAAATAATCGCAGATCTGGGCTTCCTCTGGCTCAGAGCTAATCTGGATGTAATTCCCCTACCTCTGCCTCTGCCCTTGGCAACACACAAATACAGATTAGAGGGTTATATAAATGTAATTTTCTAATTAATCATTTCGGGGCAGCTGACGTGGGGGGTTGTGTGCGAGGGGAGGGTTTATGTAACCCCAGCTCCTGCCACGGGCTGCAAAATGAGCTGCCCCTTCCCACCCAGCTCAGCCAAACCCCCACAGAGACACCAGGGGAACCCCCCGCAGCCAAACCTGCACCCCAACAGGCTCAGCACACCCTAAAAGGGGTGGGACACCCCAAAAGGGACAGCACACTGTAAAAGGGGTGGGACATCCCAAAAGGGACAGCACACCCTAAAAGAGATGGGACACTCCAAAAGGGACAGGACATCCTAAAAGGGGTGGGACACCCCAACTGGCTCAGCACACCCTAAAAGGGGTGGGACACCCCAAAAGGGATAGGACACCCTAAAAGAGATGGAACATCCCAAAAGGGACAGCACACTGTAAGAGGGGTGGGACACTCCAAAAGGGACAGCACACCCTAAAAGGGGTGGAACACTCCAACTGGCTCAGCACACCCTAAAAGGGGTGGGACACCCCAAAAGGGACAGGACATCCTAAAAGGGGTGGGACACCCCAAAAGGGATAGGACACCCTAAAAGGGATAGGACACCCAAAAGGGACAGCACACCCCAAATTCCATCTCCCATGGAACGATGCTTTGTCCCACCCCAAACTGTGGGACGCCGAAAGAAAGAGGATTTTGTTTCCTTTCTGAGCATCTCACAGAAAAACACCTTCCCCGGCCTCTTTAAAACCAAACTGGAGTGTTCATTAGCTGCCCTATTTTTTCAGGTGTATTCTAATAGCACTAATTAACTCGAAGGTAGATTTTAGCACTTCAGCCTCCCTTTCTGCCTTCAAATGCCAAAACAAATCTTGCCATAATTACCAGCAATCCTTTTCATTACCGGCTGCCTAATTATCCTATTAATAGCACATCCTAAGAGACTATATTTGCTTGGCAGGCAAATATTTGTTTTTAAATTAGCAAACACAAAGACAAACTGCTCTGTTTGCTGAAGGATTTTGAAATGCAAAATGGTTTATATTCAGGGAAAAAAAAAAAAAAACATTAATCCAAGTCAAACCCAAATGCTTAATCCAGTTGAAGCAGTCGGATCTCTTCAACAAGGGGGGAGGGTCCCTGTGCCAAGGAGGTGTCTTGGGATACCCGGGCACCATCACCTGTGCCTGGGCAAGGGGTCCTGGTGGTGTCATTGCTCAGGGAGGGATGTGATGCCCAACAAACTGAGGGTGCTGCCAGGGAGGGAAGGTGCTGGAAAGGTGGGAGCAGGCAAGAGGATGATGGCATGGCAAGAGGATGCTGCCACGGTGGGAGGAGGCTCCTGGGGTGGGAGGGTGTTGTGGTTGGTGCTGGGGGGTGTTGCCATGGCAGGAGGATGTGGTGGTGGCGGGAGGGTGATGTCACAGCAGCAGGATGATGTCACGGTGGGAGGACGTTGCCATGGCAGGAGGATGCTGCCGTGGTGGGGAGGGGGTTGTGACAGGAGCATCCTCTCGAGGTGGGAGGATGCTGCTTCCACCATGGAAGGATCCTGCCGTGGCAGGAGGATGCTGCTGAGGCAGGAGGATGGAAGGCTGTTGTGGCTGGAGGATGTTTTTATGGCAAGAGGATGTTGCCGTGGTAGGAGGATGATGTCACAGTGGGAGGATGCCGTGGCAGGAGGATGCTGCAGCCTCCAGGAAGCCTCGTGTCTCTCTGTAATTTACCCCACCAGGCCGGGAAGATGATGCCATAACGTTTGCTTTTAACAGGGAGCAGAAGTGCCCCCGAGTGATTACCCAGAAGAGTTAATTAGCCTGTCGTTAAGAGGAGAGGTGCTAAAGGGCCTCGGCAATGGGCTCTTGGAGGGGAGGGCACTGGGTACTTCTCAGGGGAGGGCACCGGGTGCTTCCCGGCGGGATGGTGACTCAAACCTCCATCCTGGAGGGGTGGAGGATGCCAAGACGCTCCTCTGCCTGTGCAGGGAAGAGCTGGCAGAGCCTGTGTGGGAAGCTCCATCCCCAGGATTCAAACCAGAGAAGGATCAATAGATTTATCTGAGCGGAGGAACTCGGTCTGTCAGAGCAGCTGAATTATTTATGGACCTGGAGGGGCCTTTCCCGGGAGGCTGCAGAGCATCCACCTTCACAGCCACAATTACAGCTCTCTTTACAAAACCAACACCTCTTCCCTGTCTCTTTTTTTTTTTTTTTTAATATAAAACCCCAACTGTTTCATCCCTGGGTTACAAAAGGAGCAACAAACCCTGAGCCTGCCACCCTCTGAGATGAAGGAGATGAATGGGCAGTGCTCTGCAGCCCTGTGTTCCTGCAATCCCACTGAGCACAGGGAAGCTCCCGGGCTGGAGGGGGGTTCCCACACTCGGGGTGCACGTTCAACACAGGCTTGGGCCTGTCCCCAAACCCCGTGTGGTCACCTGTCCCCTCACACCTCCCAAAACCTCCCCCTCCCTCACTGTTCTCTGCAGCCCGAGGGGGGTGAAACGTGTGCCCCTTCTTTCCAATTTGAGACCACCCTCTCACGCTGGGGGATCTCAGCCCTGCTGGAGTGGGATGGTGTGTCAGTCTGGATGTGATCCCGGTGCCTGCCATCAGTGCCACCACAGTGCCATCAGTGCCACCACAGTGCCACCAGTGCCACCAAAGTGCTGCCGCAGTGCCCTGCCCGCAGCAGGCAGCCTTGCCAAGGAGTTTAGGGGAGGTTTTTGGGGATTAGAGGGCCCAGCCATAGGGCAAATCAGCCACAGACCCAAACCCTCTGCCAGGGACCCAAACCCAGCCCCTTCCTGGCACAGCCCGGCCCGGGGGTGCCACCCAGGGACACCCCTCTGAGGGGCAGAATGAGGCCATGCCTGGGAAAGAAGAGGTTAATCAGCCTGCACAGGGCCTTGCCTGGGTTTCCTTCAATGACTGGAGCCTAAAATCCAGCGGCAGCAGTGCACAAAGGGGCTCTGCAACCCATTGTGCCCTGGAGACCACCCAGGGGAGGGCGGCAGTGAATGATGCAGCACCGCCCCAGACAGCCCCTACTCCTTCCCTCCCTGTGCCCTCCCAGCCTCCCTCCTTCCCTCCCTGTGCCCTGCCAGCCTCCCTCCTTCCCTCCAAACACCAAACTCTCTTGCAAAACTGAAGCCAAGGTCCTGCCCCACTCCCTGGGGCAGAGAAGGGCCAGGGGGTGATGCTCTTGTGACCCCCCACCCCACCAGTGGGGTTCCACAGCCTCTGGGCCTCTCAGCCGTGGCTCAGGTTGTCCTTTCGCTCTGAAAGGCACCTGTGACCATCCCAAATACCATCTGACTCCTGTGACCATCCCAAATACCATCTGACTCCAGCAGTGGGACCTCTGGGACCTGCCAAGCCTTGCTGGAGCAGCCCAGGGATGCTTCCCAAAGCACCAGAGGCAGGTGGGTGCCTGATCTACCTCCCAGAGCATCCCACGTGCATCCTGGATCCAGATCTGCATCCCAGAGCATCCCACGTGCATCCTAGATCCAGATCTGCATCCCAGAGCATCCCACATGCATCCTGGATCCAGATCTGCCTCCCAGAGCATCCCATGTGCATCCTGGATCCAGCAGCGATGCCTGGATGCCGTCTGTGACGTGTCCATGGCCACACTGCTTCCAGCCCCGTGCCTGGTGGGAGGAAGCCAAGAGCTGCATCCCTCCTTGAGGACATCCCTGCAGGTCCTGCTGACACCCCCTGCCTTTGGAGAGAGATAGGGAATGGCTGGGCCTGTATCCCCACCATGGAGTCCTGGAATCTGCAATGGTTTGGGTTGGAAAGGACATTAAAGGCCATCTTGTTCCAACCCCCTGCCATGGGCAGGGACACCGTCCAGCCCCCAGCCAGAGCATCCACCAGAGATCCTGGAGCACCTGGTCCAAACACCCCCTGGAATTCCTGGTCAAAACATCCCCCAGAGATCCTGGAGCACCTGGTCAAAACACCCCCTGGAATTCCTGGTCAAAACATCCCCTGGATACCTGACCAGATCATCCCCTGGAGCTACTGGATTCCCTGGCCAAAGCATCCCCTGTATTTCCTGGAGACCCTGGCCAGGGCATCATCTGGAGTTCCTGGAGCTCCTGGATCACCTCCCCAGAGGATCCCCTGGAGCTTCTGGAGCCTCTGCACAGAGGATCCCCTGGAATTCCTGGAGCCCCACCCAGAACATCCCCTGGAGTTCCTGGAGCCCCATCCAGAGCATCCCCTGGAGCTGCCCAGCCCCTGGTCACCCGCAGCTGGACGAGCAGGGCAGGAGCCCTGTCTGGAGCTCTCCAGGCAAAGGCAAAGGGGAAGAAGCAGCGGCAGAGGAACCCAGCCCCTCTCCCACAATCCCCGGGCTCCCTTCGGCAGATGGCGAGCCGAGGGACGGCCCCGCCCGGGGCTGGGTTTGATGAGCTGTGCACATGTGAAACCCGAACATCTGCAGCGCCATGTGGTGCCAGGAGCGCCCCCCGCACCCCGACCCAGCTAAACACCATCAATTATTCATGACCGAGTTATTTGTGGTGCAAAGGGTCCATCAGCGACTTTGATTAAAAACCCGATGAGTAATGAATATGCAAAAGGCAGCGACTGCTCCGAGGAACAGATTTGTCAAATTGTCCATACTTCATCCACGGCGAGGAGAACCTCCAGAGGTCCCGGGATTGAAAAACCTCCCCCCAGGTCCCGGCACTGTGGGAAGGATGAAGTCCCTCTGCCACACCAACGCGTCCCCTGCATCCGAACGGGAAAATGTTTGCGTGTGGAAGCCGAAGTGAGGGCAGTGAGGAGAGGGGCACGCACACGAGAGGAAATGTGATTTTAATTCACATTGTGACTCCGCAGCCATTTAATTATTTTAATTAGGCTTAATTAGTGGTAAATTTACAATGATATGCTTGATACCTGGCATTAAATCTTTCATGCATAAATGTTTTGTTAAAATGAGAAAATAGGCACGTGGCATCCTGCCAGCAATTAGTGCTGAATGCGCTAATGAAAGATTACGGCTCTGCCGTGATTCCTGGTGACAGGAGCCGGGGGGGGCCCACCGGGAACAATCACCCGGCACCTGCAGCTCTGCCACTGCCTCCAGCCCGGCAAAAAGGCATCCCCGGGGAACTGCTGGTGGCCCCACAGGTGGCCCAGGAGGGTGTGGCCACCGGCTCCCACCCCAGGGCAGGAGAGAGATCACCCAGCACATCCCCCTTCTTCCCGACCCCTGCAGACTGGTCCCTCTCTGCACCTCCATCTCCATCCCAGAGTCTCTGCTGTCCCCCTCTCCCAGCCTCTCCAGGGTCTTGGGAAGGAATTCCTGGCTGGGAGGGTGGGCAGGCCCTGGCACAGGTTGCCCAGAGAAGCTGTGGCTGCCCCTGGATCCCTGGAAGTGTCCAAGGCCAGGTTGGACGGGGCTTGGACAATCTGGGCCAGTGGAAGGTGTCCCTGCCCATGGCAGGGGGTGGAACAAGATGTTCATTAAGGTCCCTTCCCACCCAAACCATTCCAGGATTTTCTGATGGTTCTATGACTGCTCAAAATTCCTCAGGGGTGGGTGTGTGCATCCGAATTTCCTAGGAAAGCCTTACATTTGGACTGTACTCCACAAACACCCCAACCCCACAGTGTGGAACAAAGGAGCTGCTCAGGCCCTTCAGGAGAAGAGTTTATTGGCATCTCCCCCCCCAGATCAGGGTCTCCTGAATTTCCAAAGCTCCAGGGAAGGGCAGCTGGGCAACCAGGAGGCTGCTCTGAGCCCCAGGACCAGGTGAGGAGAGGGATTAGGAAGGGAATTAAGTCTCTGCACAGAATCAGCTCACAGAGCAGTCCCAGATACGGTTGCCCAATGTTTCAGTTACAAATGTGCTAAAAATCCCAGGAAGATGAATTCCAGTGTTTCCCAACTACAGTTAAGTGCACCGGGAGGGTATTAACTCCCTCCCATCCCTATTGATCTTCCTGTCTCCCGCTACTACTGGAAACAATTAGAGGTCAATAAGCAACATGAGCTGAAATCCACAGCTGCCAGATAAACCATTTGGAAATATTTCCTTGCCCTTCTCCACCGGTGGGTCTGTCAATACCGCCATCAAACATTTTTTATGGGAAAGGACGGCTCTTAGAAAATCTATCTGTGCTGTCTCAGGGCCCGGGAGCAGAGCAGACGAATCCAGAGGCTGCTCCCAGCCCTCGGAGCGAAACCCGGAGTACAAATGGCAGCGAGACTCTGCTCCAACAGCCCCATCCGTCCTGGAGCCGCGCTAACGCAGTTACCCTCGCCGTGACCCCGCTGCAACGGGAGAAATCCTTCTCCCGGGGCAGCCAAGGAGGAAATCAGGGCACGGGAAGGTGGGAGGCAGGTTGGGAATGGCAGATGGGCAGCGAGCCCCTGCCTGCGGACGGGGAGGGGGGAACGCGGAACCGCAGCGCCACAGCAGGGGCTGGGGGGATGTGGGTTTGGGGGCTGGGATGTCCCTGTGTGCTGCTGGGGGCATGGGGGGGCTCCAGGTGGGGTGCAGGTGTTGGACTCCGTGCTGGAAGCTGTGTGGGATGCAGGTGTTGGACACACAGGTTGGATGCGTGCGTTGGATCCATGTATTGGGTACATGCATGGGATGCACATGTTGGATCCATGCACAGGGAACATGCACTGGATGCACACGGATAAACATTGGACATGTGTTGGATGTATCCATTGGGAACCTGCATTGATGCACATATTGCACACATGAATTGAGTGCACGTATGGGAGACGCAGTGGGAACATGGATTGGATCCGTGTGTGGGATGCACATGTTGGATACATGCACTGGGAACATGCACTGGATTACATGGATGCACATGTTGGACATGTTGGATGCATCCACTGGGTTCATGCACTGAACACACATGTTGGATGCCAACCCCAGATCCGTGTTGGGTGCACAGGGACACCCCAGGAGCGGGGGTGCAGGAACACCACAGACCCAGCACAACGCTCCGGGATCTAATTCGTCTCCTGCAGAGCTATCCAACCCGAGGAGATGCAGTTCCTGCATTAAAGCCCCGGGAAGGCTCCCAGACGTGACGGATTTACTGACGCAGGAGTCACCGCGGAGCCATCGAGCACGTTCGGCTCAATCCCGTCAGGAATCATTCATGGTACATTTAGTGGCTCTGGGATGAATGGGCTGGAGCATCCAGCTGCCATTTATCTCCTGCTTTCCCTGCTTGTTAACTCCTCCTCCCTGAGCTCGGCTGTCACCACATTCCCACCCCGATCCCCCCGGCAGCCGTGTGGGATGGGAGAGCCGTGCCGATGGAGCTGGGGCTGCAGGGGAGGGCAGGGCTGGGGACAGGCAGCCCCCCACCATTCCCACTGCCAGAGGGACATCTCCGGACACGCAGGACCCTCCGGCTGCCAGCTGAGCCTGCACGTGGGCAGGTCCTGGGAGGGGTGTCCCAGTGATCCCTCCTCCACTCCCACACCTCCATCTGCATCCTTGGAGCCACCCCGGAGCCATCCCTGACCTCCCACCCCAGCGCTTCTCCTTCCCAAGGGCTTTGGGGCTGGTTCCTCAGGGTGCTGGCTGGTGGGACACCACCCCCTCCTGCCATCTCTCCAGGGCTCAGGAATGGCTGGTGGTCCATTTGGAATCACAGGATCATGGGATGGTTTGGGCTGGGAGGGACCTTACAGACCATCTTGTTCCATGCCCTGCCACGGGCAGGGACACCTTCCCCTATCCCAGCTTGCTCCAAGCCCCGTCCAACCTGGCCTTGGACACTTCCAGGGAAGGAGCAAGTTTGTCCCCATTTCCCTGCAGAGGGCTGAGCCAGACCTTTAAACACTGACTCCAGGAGCCTCTGTTGAATCAGCCCCTTGAGCCTTTTCCCGGCCAGATTCCCTTCTGAATATCCCCCAAATCCCCTCTGCACTCCATCCCCCTGCACTCCATCCCCTCTGCTCCTGCCTGACCCCCAGGCCCACTGGCTCCACACACTGTGGGATCTCTGACACTTCCCACCCCAGCCCTGCAGTGCTGTGGGGTAGCCCACAGGTGAGCAGCATTCCAGAGTGACAGAATCAAAGGAAACCTCTTCCTAAATCGCCCTTTTCCCCCCAGAGCTGGGTTTGGTGCTTCCATAACTGCAGCCACATCCTCCCCATCCCGTGCCTTGCTGCTGCTGGTGCATCTCCACAGTCTGAGCACGTCCCCCACAGCCCCTCTGTGCAGGCAGTGGCTCATTATGGGTTTTCTGTTCCCAGTCAACCCCTGGGCTCGGCTCCATCGATCCCTCACCCTCCCAATACCTGGAATTTGGGCAGGGAGGGAGCTGTGCATCTGCGCCCGCGTGCCACTGGGAGCAATTTTGTCAACAGCACTTTAACATCCAAGTGATTCTCATCACAGCTGGTGCCAGGGGCGCTGGGAGCGGCAATAAAAAGGGGTTTATAAAATAAATTACCTCGAATTTGCATACAGTGTGGATAACAGCACACACTGACACGGACACCGGAGACTCCTCCATCCAGGGCTGCTCTGACAGCAACAAGGACAACAGTAAACACTGGAAAAGCTCTTCCCCTGCTTATACCCAATGGCAAACAAGGGCTGGAGCAGAAAACTGAGCAGTTCTTCATTAAACACTGATTTCAGAGTCCAGCCAGGTCCAGGTCAGGGAGCAGAACAGCATCTGCCTCTTGGAGGTGAGGACACGGGGAGGGAGGACATGGCAGCCCCCTTGCTCCATGTCTGCTCCATGTTTTCTCCATGATTTCTCCATGTCTGCTCCCTGTCTGCTCCATGCTCACTCCACACACTCCACCAGTGGTCCCCAAACCCCCGTCAGCACCTCACCCCACCTCCATTATTCACCAGTGAACCCACAGGCACCTTCTGGAGAACAGAAGGCTCCAGGGAGACCTGAGAGCCCCTTCCAGTGCCTAAACAGTGACCTGGCAAGGTTGGAAAAGCTTCCTGGCAGGTTTCTTTGCCAAACAAGCACCCTCAAACCTCAGGGCCAGAGCATCCCTCGTGCCCCAGACTGCAGAGCTCCAAGGGAACCTGCTCTTCCAGACCACCAAAATAATTTTCTTTCCCAAACTCCCGATCTATTGGAGTAGGACCAGCCTGCCGGAGGCTCATCCATCAGCTGCTGTTTCATTATTAAAGCCTGGGTGGGTATTTTGGAGGATTGGCTATGGAAAAACCATGGCACGTGTTCTGCCTCCAGCCTTTGGGATGCTTGGAGTGACTTTGCCACGTGAGGTGAAAACAAACACAAAATATTCCTACCTGGATGCTTTGGTTTGACACACTCCAATTGTCCTACTTCTGTTCCTCCTAAAGAAATCCTTGGCAAAGAGAAAAGTACACCTTGGAATTGTCCACATCCACAGCTTTCCTGGATTTAAACAGGAAGGAGAAAAGACAATTCAGGGACTGGTTATTCTGGGGAACAACAGCCCCAGGAAGGGCTGGGGACATCACCAGCCTGGAGATAAACCTGGGAAAACCCCACCTAACCCACCCCACAGCCCAAGGCTGGGACACCTCAAACGGTGCAGGAGCCCCTGGAGTGTTTCTGTGGGAAAAAAAGGAGGATGTTTTTGGACACACACACTCAGACCCAAAGCTGGACATCTTAAAATGCCAGAGCTCCCAGTGGCAGCCTGGAGCAGGATCCCATGGAGCTGAGCTGGGCCCTGTGGGACACAGAGAGTCCTTCAGAGCTCCCAGAGCAAATGTCACCGTTCGGGGGGAAGAGTCTGTTTGCCCAACAGCACAGCCGGAGCTCACAGCAGCTCTGCAATCCCAAAAACAAACTCACAGCCAGGGTTCACTGTTTGACTAAGGGAGGGCTCCCAGGGAGGGGATGGCCCTGCAGAATCCTGGGAATTTGCAGAGTGACCAGGGCAGAGGGATGGTGAGTGCAGGCCGGGAGTGTTGGCAGCGGCTGGGGGGGCTCGATGGCAAAGACTCGGAATTGGGAGAAATTCCCTCTCCCCAGAGCAGCCCCTCTGCAAACACCAGGATGGTGCTTCGAGGAATGGGATGAGGAAGCTCTGCCAAATTCAGACACAATTTTGAAAGCATGGAATTGTAGAGCCATGGAATCCCAGAAAGGTTTGGGTTGGAAGGGACCTTAAAGCTCATCCCATTCCACTCCCTGCCATGGGCAGGGACACCTTCCATTAGCCCAGGTTGCTCCAAGCCCTGTCCAACCTGGCCTTGGACACTTCCAGGGATGTGTTCTTCCTGGGAAGGGTGTTCAGGAGCCCCTGGCCTCACTGAGGGGAGGACCTCAGCCCTGAGTATCCCCCCAGCTCTATGTATCCCTCCCAGCCTCCTCCATCCCCTCCTCCCCGTGCATCCCCCATCCCTGTGCATCCCTCCAACCCCTTGCACCTCCTGGCTCCCTGTATCCCCTCATCCCTGTGTATCCCCCCAATCCCTGTGAATCCCCCCAATCCAGTCCATACCCCAACTCCACCTCCAATCCAGCAGGCAAGCTGGGAGTGTTGATCTGCCCCCATGCCCCCAAACCCCCCAGTCCTGCCTCCCAGCTGAGAGCAACCAGCCCCTCTCAGGAACAGCCCCTCTGGAAAGCTCGGGGTTAAACCCATCCCATTCAAAAGGCTCCTTATGGAAAAAACAACATTATTTACAGCTTCTCCCTCCTCCAGGGGGAATTTGCATCCACATCATTAAGCACAGAGAAAAGCCTTTAACCAGGCTGGGCTGGGGCATTCACAGCTGGGGGGGACATGAGGCTGGGGGTCCCCATCAATGGGTTTTGGTTAAAAAGGGGAGAATCCCAGAGAGGCCCCATCCTCGGGAGCCACACGGGGCTGAGTGACCCCGACAGCGCCGGGACACGGAGCCGATTTCCCGCCTGGCTGGAGGACACCCGGGAGCTCAAAGGGAGGCACACCCAGAAAAACCAACAGACCTCCCCCCGGGCCCTCCAGCCCCACATCCTTCTGCTCTCCCTGCTGTCCATCCTCAACACCAGGAAGACGTGGAGCTGCTGGAGAGAGTCCAGGAGGCCACGGAGATGGTCCCAGCACGGGAGCCAGGCTGGGACAGCTGGGGGGGTTCACCTGGAGAAGAGAAGGATCCAGGGAGACCTGAGAGCCCCTTCCAGGGCCAAAGGGGGCTCCAGGAGAGCTGGAGAGGGACTGGGGACAAGGGATGGAGGGACAGGACACAGGGAATGGCTTCCCCCATTAATAAATGGGAGACTGGGAAGGAATTCCTGGCTGTGAGGGTGGGCAGGCCCTGGCACAGGTTGCCCAGAGAAGCTGTGGCTGCCCCTGGATCAATGGAAGTGTCCAAGGCCAAGATGGTCCCAGCTTCTTCTGAGGGGAGTTTCTCCTTCCTGCCAGCATTAGTTGAGGACAACATCCCAGGTGGAATAAACTGGTGGTTTCTTTAGAGGTGACAAAAACAGGCTCTCCTTCCAGCGGCAGGGCTGGAGCACCGTGGGCTCCTTTTGGATGGAAGGGTGGTGGAAGGAGAGATTAAATCCATCCTCCCAGGGCACTCCTGAGAGCTGGTGGTTTACATCACACAGCCAAGAGCTGCTGCAACCCCCTGCAAAACGCTGTGCTGCTGGACCCCATTAATTCCCGTGCTCCCCCTCCGGAGCTGATGTGGTTGGGATCCGTCCCCACACGGATCCAAGAACCGCCCCAGGATCCGATCCTCGGAGCTGGGGGTGTCATGGAGCCCATGAAACGAGATTAATGGGGGCTGAGGAAGGAAAGTGGGAGATCAGAGCCCGGCTGGGGAGGGCGAGGGGGCGGAGGAGGTGCCGTGGAACGCCGGCAGCTCTCATCGGAACGGCTCCAAACACGGAGAGATCCACCACTCCCACCCCGAGGGCAGCATGAGAGCCTGGACAGGGCCCCAGGGACAGCCCACAGGTCAGGCACTTCTCCTGAAAATGGTTGGAATGGTTCCATTCTGTGCCAGCCCGGGGTGCAGAGCTGCTCTGCCGGGGGGAGCGATGCGGCTCCTGCCCCGTCAATGGGCCACAGAGCCTTGATTAACTGTGTTAATTAGGGCAGCAGGGGAAGCTCAGGAGTGAGAAACGCTATAAATCTCCTCCTGCAGAGGAGAAAATAATTCTTGATTGATTTTTGGTGGCTGGGGAGCAATCTGGGGGCCAAAGGGCTCTGGGAGCAGGAGTTCTTCCTTCCAGGTAACCAAACAGCACCGACCGGTCCGTGCCTGGGGGAGAGGAGCAGGTGATGCCCCACATGTGCTTCTCCAGCTCCATCACCACTGGCTAAAGCAATCACACAGCTGTTTTCCACATCTCTTTCTCCAAGCTTTGGTGATTCCCTGGAGATCAGAAGGATCCTGCTCCGGGTCACAAAGTGCAGACAACAGAAAGGTGTGTTGCTGTGGGTAAAATGAGGATACTGGGATTCAAACGAGCTGCCCTGAGCTGGGACCCAGCCAGCCCTTCTCCCGGGGATTCCCCCCAGCACTGACACATGTCACTACTCCCAAAATAATTTCCAGGGCACCTGAGCACTCCTGAGCTGCACCAAGACACGCTCTGGAATGTGCCCTGATCCCGGAGGCAGCACTAAATCACCCTGTCACTCGTGTTGTGTATCAGAGGTGGAACAGAGCCACAGCACTTGGATGTGGATTTGGACAGTCCCTGATTTAGGAGAGGGTTGGGTTTCGTTCAAATCCCATCAGACACACGGGCACTGGGGGGTTGGTTTTCCAGGAGCTGGGAAAAAATAGAAAGCAGCTCAAAAGGAAGGAGAAGAACTTTCTTCTCAGGCCTCCTTAACGTGGCTCTGAAGGCAGAAATCACTCCAGAGATCCTTTAGACATGCTTAGCTGATAATTTAAGCTTATAATTAAAAAATGATTTATTGACATAAGCTTTAGTGGAAAATGATGTTAGAGTTTCATGTTAAATCCATAAAACTCCTCATTCAGATCCTTTAGACTCAAGGATTATTTATAACGAGCCCTTTATACCTCCGAGGGGTGGGGTGGGAGGGAAAGCTCTGTACCTGCTCCATTTCCCCCAGGGGGATAAATCCTTCTCCATTAATCCTCGGGCGGGATGGGACTGAAGGAACCACTTGAGCTTCACACTCCATCCCACGTGCCCTTCTTCCCTGCACCAGGATTCCCACTGCTCCTCAGAGGAGGCAAATCCGAGAGCCTGAGCTCCCTGCAGGGTGCTGGCTGTGGCATCCCAGCTCGGGGCAGGATGAGAGCAGCCCCTGCAATCAGGACAAACAGGGGAGGCACAAATAATTAAGTGTTAAAGGTGACAAACAGGCCAAGGGAAGTGATTTTCCCCCTCTGCCCTGCTCTGGTGGGACCCCCCTGCAGAGCTGCCTCCAGCCCTGGGGAACAACATCCAAAGGACGTGGAGCTGCTGGAGAGAGTCCAGAGGAGGCCACGGAGATGCTGCCAGGGCTGGAGCCCCTCTGCTCTGGAGCCAGGCTGGGAGGGCTGGGGGGGTTCACCTGGAGAAGAGAAGGATCCAGGGAGACCTGAGAGCCCCTTGCAGGGCCTAAAGGGGCTCCAGGAG
The DNA here is from genome assembly GCF_025592945.1 of Manacus candei. Lineage (NCBI taxonomy): Eukaryota > Metazoa > Chordata > Aves > Passeriformes > Pipridae > Manacus > Manacus candei. The sequence goes on along the minus strand of NW_026138094.1, from coordinate 15,952,994 downwards.
AGCTGGAGAGGGACTGGGGACAAGGGATGGAGGGACAGGACACAGGGAATGGCTTCCCACTGCCAGAGGGCAGGGTTAAGTGGGAGACTGGGAAGGAATTCTTGGCTGTGAGGGTGGGGAGGCCCTGGCCCAGGTTGCCCAGAGAAGCTGTGGCTGCCCCTGGATCCCTGGAAGTGCCCAAAGCCAGGTTGGACGGGGCTTGGAGCAACCTCGGCTAGTGGGAGGTGTCCCTGCCCATGGCAGGGTGTTGGATGGAGATGGGCTTTAAGGCACTTCCAGTCCAAACCATTCCAGGTTTCCAGCTCTCCATGATTCTCCAACAGGTGCCAGCAGGAGGACTCCCCATCCTTCCGAGGACACAGCTCACAGCCCACTGAGCTTACAGCACCTCCAAGAACAGAGTTTCCCTCCCCAGTGACACCCCCTGGGCCTCAGGAAGGTGACAATTAGAGCCAACATCCCTCACAAGGTAAGGAAAACGTTTTCCTGCAGAGCTCACACCTCTCGGCGAGGCGGGAAGAAACCCCGGGAGAGGCGGCGATGGCAGCGGAGTTACTCCTGTTTCCTTTCTATCAGTTGTTTTAGGTCAAAGTCTTCCCTCTCCACGCTCTGTCAACAGAGGGATGCAGGGGGGAGGCTCACACGTGACTCTTTGCCGAGCAGCTGCGTGTGACTCGACTTTCCTCGGCGTTTACTCTGCGTGGTGCCCACAAATCCACCTGAAGGGAGAAGGTAAATATTTCCCGAGCTGCCGCTCTCCCCGAGGAATGCTTGCACATCACTCAGCTCGGCTGGAAATGAATCACCTCTCAAATATTTGCTTTATCTCACCTTACCGTGTAATTACCACCTCCACTCCCCCAGCAGCTGGAGCATTAAATAGTTGGCTCGAAACCCACGCGGAGCCAGAGGAGCCTGAAAGTGCTGGAGCAGGATTGTGTGGGAAGGAAGAGCCCGGACTACAACTTCCATCATGCACTTTTTCCCCCCCCCCCCCGGGACCTGCAGCCTATCCCTGATCCCAGCCTTGCTCCGAGCCCCAAACCTGCCCGAAATCAAGATAAACCCCCCAAATTCCCAATCCGGGGGATTCCCTGCTCAACCCCCTGCAGCAACACCAACCTTCCTCATCCTCATTGTTGGAAAAGTTGTCTCCCAGCAGCCTCTAAAGCGAATTATGTAGCTTTAATTAGTATTTAATTTAGATCAGAGAAGATAACGATTACATGTTTACTAAATATCAATTAGTTATTGAAGATCTGTTTGTCGCAGCTCCCGACGACGCCAGAGATGTGTATCAGGCCTCCCTTAAACCTCCATAAATCTGTGGATTCTTAACAAACAATCAGCTGTTAAAAGACAACGGCTCTTCCAAGAGATGAAGTGAGATTACCCGGGGCCAGGGCGGGATTGGGATGCTGGATGAGGGAGAGGAGCGGCGGAGGGGCCGGGAAGTGCCATCCCACCTCCTGCTTCTCCAGCAGGACCCGCGCCCAGCGCCGGGTGGTCCGGGCTGTCCTGAGCATCCTCCTCCTCCAGGAGCTCTCCTGGGCCTTAAAGGCACTCGAGTGTGAGGCTGGGGATGAAACCGATGCTCCATCAGCAGGACGGGGACGAGAGGGGACTGTCACAAACAATGACTTTCTTTATCCCTCTGCGTTTTGTTCCCATGGCACGAAGGTCAGGAGGAAAGCAGATTTATTAAAGCATAAACAAACTGCATAAATGCTTATGGTAATTCCACTTCCGTTAAAAATAGCGGTTATTTTTAAAGCTACTTTAAATTATCTCCTTTCTAATGAAAACTCACATGTAATCTGTTAGTGAGGGATGTCTGTTGAACCATGAATTATTCAAAGAAGTCTCTGTTCTGTTATCTGGAGCCTCTGGAGATTATTCCCACCATTGTCCGTTGTGATGGGTCATTATGCACTCTGTGAATTTAATCTTTTAGGCTATCCAGCAGCACAGAAAAAATGTATGAATAACAATTTTCCTGTAATAACCTTCAACTAACCTTTCAACCAGAGTGAGTAATTCCAATCCTATTTTCACATCAATAGAAGAGTCAAAGCCAGGCAATTATCTCTTATCTGTTCCATAACCCTCCCCCTTTAATTTTTAAAAAGGATGTTAAAGCACTTACTGGAGGCAAGAAGAAGAAAGGAGGTTGGGATGAAGTGCGGGCAAATTTTGATGAGCAGTGATAGGGGTGCGGTTCAGATAATTATTAATTTCTCTCCTCCCCCCCCTCCCATTTTGCCGCATTCCTCCGTTCCCAGTGACACACCAGTTGCCTCACCCTCATCCCTGCCGGGACAGGCAAAGGAACATCCCCCCAACTCCGTGGCTCCCCACTTTTTGTCCTTGAGCTGCCTGGGAGACGCCTCCGAGTGTCACCGACAGCTCAGGGGGCTCTGATGTGCTCCTGGGTGACAAGTGGCCCTTCCGAGGGGCGACACCGCCAAAACCCGCTCAGCAGCATCCCCAGAACCCCAACCCTGCTCCCTGGGATCGCAACACAGAGGAGAATCACCCCTCTCACCCCCCGAGGGGCGGCCCGTGGGCTGCGGCCACCGCGGGACCAGCGCCCAGCAAGTGTCACCCGGGGACTCTGGTGTCCCCAAGGGGGGGACAGGAACCTGCAGGGAGTTTTGGGGCAGGAATCGGGCTGTGCTGCCGATTCCCAGCTGTTTGGATGGCGGGGTGCTCGGCCGGGCAGCGCACCGGCCGTGTCTGAAGGTCAGAGGTTTGGGATGATAAGCCAGGAATGAGTAAACATCGCCCGGCGCTCCGGTGGGAATTTATATCGCCTGAACGCAGGGAAAACACTCTCCGAGCTCAGGAAGGGACTTTTTATCAGCGAGGGAGGCTCAGCTGGGGGTAGGAGCCGTGTTTGGGGAGCAGGACTTCCCCGTTCCGTCCCTGACCCCCGAGCAGCGCCCGCATCTCCCTGTTCCCGACCCGCTCCAAGCACCTTTCTCACCTGGTGGGACGTGGGCAGGAAGGGGAGGAAGGGATAACCCCCGGCAGCATTCCTGGAGTTGCAGAGCCCAGAGGTGCTGCTGTCCTGCCGTGTCTGCGTTATCCACCCCAGAAGGTCTCTCAGGATGAAGCCCCTCCCTCAGCTCTGGCAGGAGCTGGTCCCACCACCCCCGGCTCACACCGGGCCCCCTCCTCCCGGAAAACCAGCCCTGCAAGATCCCACGGACACAGAACTGCAGAACCATGGAATGCTTTAGGTTGGAAAAGGCCTCTGAGATCATCGAGTCCAACCAATAACCCAGCACTGCCCAGGCCACCCCTGACCCACGTCCCCAAGTGCCACATCCACAGGGCTTTTAAATCTCCCCAGGGATGGGGATTCCACCGCTGCCCTGGGCAGCTGTTCCAGGGCTGGACAATGCTTTCAGTGATAAATTTCCCCTGAAATTCAATTTAAACCTCCCCCGGTGCAACTTGAGGCCCTTTCCTCTTGTCCCATCCCTCACCTGGCTCCACCCTCCCGTCAGGGAGTTGAGCAGAGTAAAGAAGTCTCTCCTCAAGTTGTACCGGGGGAGATTTAGGTTGGATATTGGGAAAATTTCTTCCCCAAAAGGGTTGTGCAGCCCTGGCACAGCTGCCCAGGGCAGGGGTGGAGTCCCCATCCCTGGGGGGATTTAAAAGCCCCGTGGATGTGGCACCTGGGGACGTGGGTCAGTGGTGGCCTGGGCAGTGCTGGGGGAAGGGATGAACTCGATGATCTCGGAGGGGTTTTCCAATCCGAGTGATTCAGTGATTCCATGACTCTGTTTTCGGGCACAACGATCCTTTCTCCATCTCCAGCTGCCCAGTTTGGAGTGAAAGCCCCGCTGGAAGAACCATCCCATAATTCTATGATTATATATAAATATAATGTAAAGAGGGCAGGAGTTGCCGCCGCCTTTGCCGTGTGATCCGTGTGTGCCCTGGCCCAGCTGCCGCCGCCGCGACACAACAACCCCCATGAATGCAAATCCCCTCCCCTGGAAGTGTATAAATTGCCCTATTTGCACTCGCTATTGCCTTCAGGAGCAGGAATATCGCCGGAGCGATCTGGGCCGGGCTGCACAACGCTCGCATTTGAAAGTCTAATGACGGGCAGATTCCTCCTAATCAGAGCAGTAATTTCATGGGCAAAACAGCCCATTGTGTGGCGGAGAATGGCAACCAGGAAACAAGAATGCCGCGCTAAACATTAATTGTATCAGTGCCCAGGCATTTAAGAGAGCAGGGACTTGTCGGAGCAACCCACCCCCCGGTTTTGGGGCCGGGTGTCTTTAAGGGCCCTGGAAGGGGATGAGAAGCTGAGCTGCCGCCAGCTGGCAGGATGGGAGCTCCGGATAAATCCCGGCTATTGTTCGGGGCTTCGCAGCACCAGCGGGATCAGAGGGAAGGGGGAAATAAAAGAAATTAAAATAAAAAATCGGTTGGCACCTCAGAGGTGAGGGAAGGAGAAGGGATGGGCAGGGCAGGGACAGGGATGCTCACGGGGACACAGGTGCTCAAGGCAGGATCAGGAATGGGCAGGGCAGGGACAGGGATACTCAGGGCAGACCAGGGATGCTCAGGACAGGAGGACAGGGATGCTCAGGGCAGGATCAGGGATGTTCAGGGCAGGAGGACAGGGATGCTCGGGGCAGGATCAGGGTTGCTCAGTGCACAGGACTGGCCAGCACCTCTGCCCAGCACGGGGGTGCCCAGGGTGTCCCCCACCACCCAGGGAGGTGCTGGGTGCCAACTCACCCCTCGCATCCCTCAGTGGGGATGTTGTTGGGGTTGTCCTGTGTAAGGCCAGGATTTGTACTCAATGGTCCTTGTATATCCTTTCCAACTCAGGATCTTCTACATTCCTGTGCTCCCACAATCCCACTGGCCGTGCTTCCAAGGCCTCATCCTGCCCGGCTCGGAGCTGTGTCCAGCACCTCTCGCCAGCAGGGACCCCAGCAGGGAGCTGGCTCTGCTCCAGACCCAGAGCACACCATCTACCCTGGCTGTAAATCAGGATGGGCAATCACTGCCTGGCTCACCCCTCGACTGGAAAGGTTCACAACCAGACCTTGTTATGGGGGAAATTCCTGTCCCATGACCCTCCCCAGCAGCTCATCCGTGCCCAGCCATGCCCCTGGCCCTGCTGGGATGGCAGGGAGCATCCCTGGGCCCAGCACTGCCCAGTTCCCACCAGCTGGAGCCCGTGGGGGATCGGGAGGTGCTGCTCCAATGCCCTCTCCACGCGTGTCCCGGCGCGTCTGTCTGGGCAGCAGAACTGGGGGAGCAGCGCTGGCCAAGTGTCTATAAATTACTTCTTACTCACCCAGACTGAGATCTGCGTCCCACAGCTCCCAAATAGCTGTAGGCTGAGAACAGTCTCTAAAAGCAATTAAAAAGACCCAGAAAATAAACAGAGCTGGGGGAAAACTGAGAAGCCGCCGAAGCCGGAGCTCGGCTGGGTCTGCTCAGAAATACTGGGGGATTTTCTGTGGAGGGGGTTGGAAGTAAATCAGGCACTTGGGAAGAGCTCAGCCAGGTGCATTGTTATTGCCTGTGTTGGCTGTTCCTGGGCTATCCAGAGGAGAGGCAGGAATGCCTCCATCCCTGCCAGGGCAGGTGTGGGCAGTGCCAGCCCTTGCAGTGGCGATACCTGGAGAAGGAGATTTCGTTCAGCCCTTTGCTCCTTTCATTTGTTTAGTCCTCAATCAAAAGTTTCAGGAGGGAAAGCAGTGTGGGGGCCTGAGGATGATTCCAGGGGCTTGGGGACACTTCTGTCCCCAGGGTGTCCCCAGCTCTGCAAACCCACCAGCCTCAACAGAGACCTCACCAGCAGTTACCCCCCACTCTCACAGGACCCACCAGCTGATGATCCAAAGGAGGAAGCATCACTTCCCGAACACCCAAGGAGCATCTGGGCTCCCAGGGATGTTGGGAGCAAGCCCACACACCAACAGCTGTGCCACATCTCTGTTGTCCCCACAGGTGGGCACTGAGCTGTCCCCACAGCCCCCAGCTCCTTCCAAGGCTTCCTCTGCAAATTCAGTGAGTCAGGGAGCCCTTACTCGTGGAATTGTCCCTCAGGATCCTTTGCTTTTGTTTGATGACTCTCATAAGGGGAAATCAAGCCCTGGCACAGCTGCCCAGGGCAGTGGTGGAGTCCCCATTCCTGGAGGGGTTTAAAAGCCGTGTGGGTGTGGCACTTGGGGACATGGATGAGTGGCCTTGGCAGTGCTGGGGGACATTTGGACTCAATGATCTTAGAGGGCTTTTCCAACTTGAATTATTCCAGAATTCCATGCAAAGTCTCTCACCAGTTGCTATTTCAGGACTCCACAAACTCACACAAACCTGAGGTTGGATCACGACCCAACACTGGAGCTGTAAAACTCTGCCCTCCCAAGGGCCCGGCTCTCTCCAGAGGAGGATTTAATGACTCCACTTGGCTTCAAAGCCTGAAACACAATTGTGCTGCCCGTGGCCAAATTTCCACTCAGACAAGTCTTAAAAGTGCAGCTGCACGTCTGGGTGTCTGGATGCTCGTCCTCCAAGTCCCCTTGGGAGCCAACAGCCTCGAGAGCTCCACACGTCTGTGCTGCCCTGCTCAGCCCCAGGAGGTGGGGAAAAATGGGAATTGGGGGGTGGGAATCAGGAGGTGGGGATCAGGGGTCAGACCCTTCCGTTGGGACAGGGCAGTGGGTTTGGGGGATCACTTGAGAGGTCCCAGCCCTCCTCACAAGTAATAAGTGACAGGACATGAGCAACAGGCCTTAACTTGCAGCAGGGAAGGTTTAAGCTGGTTATTAGGGAAAATTCCTTCCTGTAAAGGGCTGTCCAGCCCTGGCACAGCTGCCCAGGGGGACGTGGGTTAGTGCCGGCCTTGGCAGTGCCTGGTTAATGCTTGGACTCAGTCTCAGAGAGCTTTTCCAGCCTCGGTGATTCCATGATTCTATCCCATGATTCTGTGGACTGGTGCCCACCACGGAGCCCCCCTGCCAGTGTCCCCATCGTGCCCAGCCCTGCTCTGCCCTGGTTTGCAGTTGTGGCAATCAGAGGCAGAGCCAACACCCCCTTCCCCATTCCCCAACACCCCCTTCCCCATTCCCCCCTCCAGTGAACTGCAGAGCAAAACGCCCCAAACTTCATTCCCGAGTGGAGCAGAGGAGAGCAGGAGCTCATTTGCCACCTTCACTCCTCAGCACAGCTCCATCCCAGTTCCATCCCTGCTCCATCCCAGCTCCATCCCTGCTCCATCCGTGCTCCATCCCAGCTCCATCCCAGTTCCATCCCAGTTCCATCCCTGCTCCATCCCAGCTCCATCCCTGCTCCATCCCTGCTCCATCCGTGCTCCATCCCAGCTCCATCCCAGTTCCATCCCAGCTCCATCCCAGTTCCATCCCAGTTCCATCCCAGCTCCATCCCAGTTCCATCCCAGCTCCATCCCTGCTCCATCCCAGCTCCATCCCAGTTCCATCCCAGCTCCATCCCAGCTCCATCCCAGTTCCATCCCAGTTCCATCCCAGCTCCATCCCAGCTCCATCCCAGTTCCATCCCAGTTTCATCCCAGCTCCATCCCAGTTCCATCCCAGTTCCATCCCAGCTCCATCCCCTCCGCTCCGGCACAGCAAACGCTAACGAGGCAGCAAAGACAAACATTTTGTCAGCGCTGACAAAGGTGAACTTTTATTAAAGGGAGAGGAAAGAAAAAAAACAAAGAGAAAATAGAAAAAACCCCATTAATTGGGCCATCTTGCAGAGGAGCCCCGGCGCTGGCAGCAGCAGCCAGCGGGGAGCCAGGTGTACTCCCACCAACGAGAGCCATCCAGGGCTGGCTGCGAGCAGGTAATTGGAGAGACAATGATTTAGAGCGAAGCACAGAGAGGATTTCGGAAACCATGGTACCAGGTCCCCACGGTGCTCATTAAGGTTGTACAGATTGCATTTCCCATCTCCCCGCCAGCCCTCCAAAGTGCCTGTTATTAATTCATAAAAACATTGCAAGAGTGATTGAATCCAATGATTACTGGAGCAGGCAAACACAAGAGATGGTAAAATATTCTGTCTCTCTCTATCAAGGCTCTCTGAGCAGCAAAAAAAAAAAAAAAAAAAAAAAAAAAAAAAGAAGAGGGGAAAAAAAAAAAGGAAAAGTGTTGTGAAATATTAATCAGAGCTGTTTGCCCCCGGGCAGCGAGAGGGGCCCTGCAATCAATGCAGCACAAACCTCGCCGGTGACATCTATTTGAGAAGCTGATTACTGTGGGTAAACATCACTAAATATTCGGGATCCTTGGATTTCACCTCGAGTGTCGCCGGGAAAATCCGATTCCCTTATCGGCCCTCTGCAGGCGCGGCCCCGGGGGGATCCGGCAGCGCGGGGCCGGGGCTGATCCCCCGCTCCAATGGCATTAGGGACGGGATGAGCCCTGGATGATGCCGCAGGAGCCCTCGGCAGAGCAGAGGGTTTATTGCCTGCCCCGATCCCTGCAAGTGTAACTAATGGATTGAAGACACACGGGGAGTGCAAACAATTAATGGGAAACGAGGGAAAGAGGAGCAGCAGCGCCATGACAGGCGGGTCTGGAAGTGCCATCCCGAGGGGCCACAGGGATGCTCCGATGTCCCCCGGCCATCCCGACACCTCCACCAGCCCGGCCCCTCCCGGAGCTCTCACCACTCGGGTTGTTAATTAGCACGGAGTCTAATCTAATTGTTTCAGCTGTAATTGAATGTAACAGACCCGTCCGTGCCGTTGTTCCTCCGTGGCTGCTGGACATGGAGGAGCTCCCAGCACTGATGGACACTGAGGGTGATGCCACAGGGTGGCACCTGAGTGCAGGCAGAGCAGGAGGGCACTGCCCACGGCCCACGCTGTGACATCTTGCCTTGCCCTTGTGCCAACAGTCCCTTTCCATTTATGTTCTATTTTCCCCTGGGCTTGTCCATCATTTACAGAATCCCAGGATCACTGAGGTTGGAAAAGCCCTCCCAGCCCATGGATCCCCCCTGTGCCCAATCCCCACTTTGTCCCCCAGCCCAGAGCACTGAGTGCCACGGCCAGGCCTTCCTGGGACACCTCCAGGGCTGGGCACTCCAAACCTCCCTGGGCAGCCCCTGCCAAGGCCTCACCACCCTTTTCAGGAAGAAATTCCTCCTGATTGATGTCCAACCTGACCCTCCCCTGGGGCAGCTTGAGGCTGTGTCCTCTCATCCTGTCACCAGTTACCCATGTCCTTCTCCCAAAAATCAGAAAGCTCTGGGCTGAGAAGGGATTTTTCCAACAACTGAAAAGATCATAACATCAATTTTTAAGAAAACCTCCCAAACTCTCAACAGAAGACAGAACTGAAGAGAAATCATTTTCTCAGAAAGCCATTTTTCTTTGGAAATAAAACCTTCCAAATGGTTCTAGCTCTCAGGAAGCCATTAATTACCTGTCGTGCACTTCTGAAACAACTCTCCCTCCCGCAGCCTCCGCAGATCCCTGGCCCAGCCCGGCTCCGCTGGAAAAGGCTCGGCACAGCCAAAGCAAATGGCTCTGGGAGCACAACACGCATCTCTCCCAGATGTTCAGCACTAAAACAAGCATTAGGAAACGTGTGTGAGAGTGGTGAGAGGCTCCCCTCATTGTCAGCCCTTCCTGGCTTGGCAGCGGCTCCGGGGCTGGCGCGGCTCCGAGGCCGCGGAGCCGGAGGACGTTGATGGAGCCGCGCGGGAGCTCCGGCCCCTTCCAGGAACGCTCCTGCTCCACGTGCTGCTGGGCTGCCTTCAGCCAAGGAGGGCTTTCCCAGGGCTGGGAGGTGCTGCAAGAGCAGCAGGCAGGGCTGCAGCCCCACATCCCTGTGCTGGCAGTGCCTCCGGGGAATCTTCTCCAGGCTCATGTCATGGTGACCTTCCTCTGATCGTGGAATCGTGGAATCCTGGAACGTCTGGGGTTGGAAGGGACCTTAAAGCCCATCCTGTTCCACTCCCCTGCCATGGGCAGGGAGGCCTTCCACTAGACTAGGTTGCTCCAAGCCCCATCCAACCTGGCCTGGAACGTTCCAGGGATGGAAGAGTTTTCCTGACCCTCCTACTTTCCCTGTACATACAGGTAAACTTTTCCTGTGGGGTAGAAAATCCCTCCATCCCCAAAAGATGCAGTGGAGGGACCAAGCCGAGGCCTGCAGAGCCCGTTTAGTCATCCATGGTAGGTTGAAAACAAGCCTGGACATCTTTATCAGAATATATATAAATACATCTACATAAAATATATATAAAAAAATAAAAATTTCTACTGCTTAAGTCCCATGAGAAAACAACTCCAAAATGTGAAAAGCAGCACTATCCTTTCCTAACAGTGAAATTAAAAATTTGGAGCAGGAACTGGAGATGGGCTGGAGATTAAGCCCAGTTCAACTGAGCTCCTGGATGATCTAAACCACTTGTGTGTACAAACCAGGGCAGGGAATCCCAGGGGAACCCCTGTGAAAACTTTCGCCTGTCCTGAATTTCAGTGGACTTTTCCTGTGGTGGTTCAGTGTCTTTCCTGCCAGGTCCCTGAAGAAAACAGGAAATGAGGAGTCAGATGAGAAGTCAGATGAGAAGAAGTCAGGAACATTTCTGACCTAATAAAAAGGTCCTATTCAAGGGCCAAGCAAAGTGATCTGGAGTTTGTATTATGCTGCCTGTTCCTGGTTGTACAGATCCTGGAATGGTTTGGGTTGGAAGGGACCTTGAAGCCCATCCAGTTCCACCCCCTGCCATGGGCAGGGACACCATCCACCAGCCCAGGTTGCTCCAAGCCCTGTCCAACCTGGCCTTGGACACTTCCAGGGATCCAGGGGCAGCCACAGCTCCTCGGGGCTCTCTGGAGTCGGTGCATCCCCACTCAGTGCATGGCCTGGGAGGTCTGTGAAGCTCCATCCAAGCCCCTGCCCTCTCATACACCTCCCATACACCTGGATTTCCTCCCAGTCTGGAAAACCTGTCCCCAGGCAGTGATGCCAGGCTGGCAGCAGCCTCACCCCTGCTCAGAAGGGGGTGCCCGGGCAGCTCCTCTGCCCCGCTGCTGAGGACTTGCAGGCCCTGGAGTTGGGAGGATGCTGTGATCCCACGGGATGCCAAACTGGGAGAGCAGAGAGGAGCCTCTGGAGCGATGGATGTGGTCTGTAAGCTCCAGGACACCCCCAGCAGGCGTGGGGGGTGTCCCAACCACGGCAGCTCCAGTGCTCCCTCCCTCTGCCCAGCTCCTCGGGACCCTCCCAGCAAGGCTCCCTCTCCAAAGAACAACGGGGAGAAATACCTTCCTAAACAAACCAGGCCCACTGTGGGGTGTTCCCCAGAGCAGCTTCCCGGAGAGGCTCCGGTGTGTGCAGGAACAGGGACTGCAGAGGCAGCAGCTGGTGGAGGCCACGCACAGGGACAGGGATGGATTTAACATCCCGCCGGATGATCCGGGACGGGCGAGACCAAACCCCCTCCATCGCTTGATGCCTGCTTGTGAGTGCTGAAAAGTCACTGTTGGTGCTGCTCAGGGGAGAACAGCCCCGCTCTCGGTGACCCGGCCGGGCTGCACGAGACGGGACCCGCAGGAACCACGGAGCTGGGATGCGGCAGGAGAGCTAAAATTAACCCAGTGCTCATTAGCGAGGCGAAGGAACATCCAATAAAATGACATTTCCCTCTTAACACATTGCACTTGGAGGGCTTTCTGTCCCTGGCAATGGATTTGCTGCTTGTAGGTACTTTCCCTTCTGCTCAGTCACCAAGGCCAGTCTCATTATTGAATTTTTAATTAGGGTTTTTTTTTTTCTCCCCTCTTGCAGTGAGACTGGAACTGAAGTTTCCATGTAAGCCGTGATTTGTAGCTATTCCCATTAACAAACACATTTTAGCCACAGGGCCACTGCCTCAGCTTGTCTCCAGCAAGGGCTGTTGGCTGATCCGTTCAAACCCGGTGAATCCCAAAAGGTCTGTGAAATTCGGCCCGTCTGGATCCTCTCTTAAGGAGACAGGTTAGTCATTATTTAGCCCTCCCCCTGAAAAGGGCCCAGCCGGCCAACCCATGAGTAAAACCAGCACAAGGCTGCACCAAAGCCCAGCCAAGTGAATTCCCAGACTACAGTAAAACTCATTCATCCCGAAGGATGACGGCAGGGAGAGGAATCCTGGTGGCTTCACCAGTGACTTTCAGAGTAAACAAGGGACTAAAGCCATTAGATAACAGATTGGCAATTAATGCTCTGACCTGCCCCAGGCCCAGTGGAAAGGAGGAGAAAGGGGAGCTGGGAAAAGCTCCCTCCTTTTCACTGGGGTCCCAACACAGGTTTTAATTGACAAATTAACTCCTGGTATTGTCACCAACCCAGGAAGGAAAACCACCTGCAGCTCTGATGATCCAGAAGTGGTGGAAGGGGAGAGGGATGACACAATGAAGGGAAGAAAGGACATGATGAAGAAGGGAGGAATGTCATGAGGGAGGACAGAAAAGTGTCACAGCAGAGAGAAGAGGGATGAGATAATGAAGAGGAAAAGAATGTGATGATGAAGGGGAGAGGAATGTCATGATGAAGGGAAGAGGGAAGAGATGATGAAGAGGAAAGGAATGTCATGATGAAGGGAAGAGAGATGACATGACTTCACAGCCATGCCAGTCCCAGCCAGGGTTCACTCATTATTCTCCTTTTTTTCCCCAAAAGACGGCAAAGTTGAAGCAACTGGAGCACAGTCCCCCCAAAGTAAAGCACTAAATGGTCAATTGAATTTTGCCAGAACAGTCAACATAAGCAGGTGCTCACCTTGCAAGTGTGGTCCCTCCTGGGGGAACCAGCTCTCCTGGGAATCAGGAGAGGGGCAGAGCCAAGCCAGGCTGCAAATTCAGCAAGAAATGGGCAAAAGCCCTGCCAAGGCTTTGGTCCAACCCTATTCCAGCACCATCCCGAACATCTGGGGCTTGCTCAGATAAATGGTTCCACTTTTGGGTTGCGATAAATAAATAAATATGTTTTGAAGCTGATAAAGTCTTTTAAAAATTCATTAAAGAGAAAGAGCCTGGCAGAGATTGCAGCCTGAAAGCCTTTTCCATCACGAGTTCCTGCTCTGATTTCCCTGGAAGAGAATGCTGAGCTCTCTCCCTGCAAACCCCGTTGGGCAGCACCAATCCCTGCCACGCAGGCCAGAGAAAATTTCAAGGGCTGTAATTAATAAGAATTAATTAACCTCATGAAACAGGGCTTGTTGCTGGTGGCCCAACGTGTTTATTGACCGATTCCCATCCGAGGCAGTTCCCTCCATCTCCCTCCTTCCCTCACGCCCGGTTGCGGATCAGGGAGCGGAGGCAGCTCCAGCACTTTAAGGAGACGTGGGGACACAGAGGGGATAAACCAGACAAGGCACTTCACATGGTCCACTACACCTTTAATGTACAGAAAGTAATTAAAATGGGAGACAAATTCATCAGCAGTCAGTTCAGTTCACGGTGCAGCCGGGCTGGATCTTCCTTATGCATGGGTGGCGTGATGTGCAGATCCGTCATAAAACCTGCATTAAAAATTAGTCAAAGCTGTTAGTACATCACAGCAGACCAGATGGTTTATGCTCTGAAGTGTTTCAGGAACCTCATTTTATTATACATGAATGCCTCGTGTCGGGGGCCCGGGCTGATATTTTCATTAAACACACTCCACGAAGCATTACAGCTCTGTTGTCATCTCACTCAGCACGGATGAGTTCCTGCGGCCCGGCCCCGCGCCCGGGGCTACGGCTGCTCCAGAGGCACGGCATGGAATGGGCTGGGGAGGGCACGGAATGGGCTGGGGAGGGCACGGAATGGGCTGGGGGGGCATGGAATGGACTGGGGAGGGCATGGAATGGGCTGGGGAGGGCATGGAATGGGCTGGGGAGGGCATGGAACGGGCTGGGGAGGGCATGGAACGGGCTGGGGAGGGCATGGAATGGCTTAGGGAGGGCAAGGAATGGAATGAGGGGACATGGAACAGGCTGGGGAGGGCACGGAATGGGCTGGGGGGGCATGGAATGGCTTAGGGAGGGCATGGAATGGGCTGGGGAGGGCACGGAATGGGCTGGGGGGGCATGGAATGGGCTGGGGAGGGCATGGAACAGGCTGGGGAGGGCATGGAATGGGCTGGGGAGGGCACAGAATGGGCTGAGGGGGCATGGAATGGGCTGGGGAGGGCACGGAATGGGCTGGGGAGGGCATGGAATGGGCTGGGGGGGCATGGAATGGGCTGGGGAGGGCATGGAACAGGCTGGGGAGGGCACGGAATGGGCTGGGGAGGGCACAGAATGGGCGGGGGGGGCATGGAATGGGCTGGGGAGGGCATGGAACGGGCTGGGGGGGCATGGAACGGGCTGGGGAGGGCATGGAAAGGACTGGGGAGGGCACGGAATGGGTTGGGGGGGCATGGAATGGACTGGGGAGGGCACAACATGGAATGGCTTGAGGCAGGCACAGCATGGAGGATTTCTTCCCAATATTCCATCCACCCCTGCCCTCTGGCAGTGGGAAGCCATTCCCCCTTGTCCTGTCCCTCCATCCCTTGTCCCCAGTCCCTCTCCAGCTCTCCTGGAGCCCCTTTAGGCCCTGCAAGGGGCTCTCAGGTCTCCCAGAGCATTCTCCTCTCCAGGCTGAACAATCCCAGTAGGTTTAGGTGGGATATTGGGAAGGAATTCTTGGCTGTGAGGGTGGTTTTCCAGAGAAGCTGTGGCTGCCCCATCCCTGGAAGTGCCCAAGGCCAGGTTGGACAGGGCTTGGAGCAATAAATGTGCTTTCAGTCACTAGGCCCCAGGGATGCATTTGGTGAAGTTTTCAGCTTCCTCTTGGGTTGAGGGTCTCGTTCACTTCACTGCAACCACTTTCTCTACCAACTCTCCCTGCTTGTGTCCTCGCAGCCATTTGGGGTAAAGGCAATTCAACATTTTAGATTAAGTTGAAATTGGCTCAGGTCATGTGTGTTATAATTTAAAATTTGTTATCTGAGCTCAATAGTCCATTAAAGAAAATACCTCACTGCTGAGAACAATTCTGAGTGATCACATTGGCTAAAACGAGCCCTGGGATGGAGAAAGAGGGAAGGAAATAACATTTTAGACTCATGGCACAGTGATCCCTCCAGGACAGAGCTGGTGCAGTGTCGGAGCTGGGATAACACAATAGAGAGTCCTAATGATTTGGGGGTTATTTTTTCCCCCTTAATTTCCTCTCTGCAGCAAAGATAAACTACTTGAATTAGATGGGGGTCACCGAGAGGAGCATTTGTGCTGCCCCAAGGCTGCTGGCAGAGAGGCCCCGTGGGGAGGGCTTGGGGGGATCCCCTTGGTGATGCCCCCCGACCCCACAGCCAGCAAACAAGGACATTTCTGTCTGTCCCCCAAAAAAGGAACTCTGCAGCCTCCCTGCCATCCCCACAACCATGGGGGGACAGCTCTGCTCTGGACAGGCTTCCCTTGGGCATCAAAGCCATGGCCACACCGTGCAGCCTTCTCCTGGTGTCTTGGGCCACTCATTTCACCCCATCCCAACTGGGAAGGCCTTTCCTCGGGCTGAGTCACACCCACGGATGGACAGGAGGAAGGAAGGGTGGGATCCAATGCCAGTGACCACCAGAGAGCCCAGGCAGAAGGTGAGGGGCTCATTTGGTGCTGGGCTGCAGCACCCAAACCTCTGCTGGGGGGCTCAGCCATGGGCTCTGGGAAGGAGGAGCTTCCATAAGCTGCTCTTCCCTTTTCCACCTGGAGGAAAAGAACGTGTGGTGAAGCAGTGGGGAGAGGGAAAACTCAGGGCAGGAGCAGCAGGAGACAAGGAAACAGCCCATCTGCTCCTTTTCACATTCCCACACCGTGATGTCAGGAGATCAATCCCTCCGAGGAAACAAGCCAGACCCCTTCCCCCATCCATGGCCACCTGGAGACATTTGTTATTGGCCAAGCTTCCAAAATCTGAGATAAACATCTGCACAGTCCCACAGCTGCCAGGTCACACGTCCCGCCCCGTGTGCCCACATGGAAAGATGTGCAGGGCAGACACTCCCACCTTCCCATAGCCAGGGGTGGCATCAGCCTGCTGGGGGGATTCCCAGGAGGAGCCAAGAACTCCAGCGGCTCCTGCTCTCCAGGCTGACCAACAGAGGACTCTTTCCTAAGAGGAGGCATATTCACATCATCAATCAGCCCATCAAAATGTATCCTTTTAACGCCATACCCACCCTGTTTGCTTGGCCTGCACTGGAGCCACGTTTTCCCCAGGGAACAGGCCCCTGGATAACCATGGGCAGAGACTGTTACCTGCTCACCCCACCATCACCACGTGTGCTGGATCCCCTGCCCTGCTCAGCATCCCAGCTCCTGCCTCCTCCCCCTCCCAGGGACATCCTCCAGCTGCTTCCCGGGAGTCACCAGCTCCTCTGGAGCCAGAGCAGTTGTGAAACCTCCCGTGCAAGGGCAGAGCAGGGCGGTCTGTCAGCGCTCCCCCCGTCCCTGTGCACAGCTGTGTCAGGGCCCGGCAGGGATTGAAATGGCTCCTGGCAATTTCCAAGGCCATCTCCATCCATCAGGAGCCTAACGAGTCCATTACTGTCAGCTGACAGCTCTCAACACGCTTCCCTGCTCCCCCAACACCCGCGCCGATGGAGCTGGAATGGTTTGTGACATCCCCCCCTCCGGCAGCTCCGGCCTCGCCTCCAACACCCACCCTGGAGGGTCCCAACGAGGGGCAGCACTGACCCCCAGCCCTGGGGGTGCCCAGCTGGGCTGTGGGTACATCCCCTCCCTCACCCAGCCCCTCTGCGGGGGACAGGAATAGGAACAGGGATGGAAATGTCGGGGAAAATGAGTAATTGGGAAAATTCAAAGAAATTAGCCCAGAGAAGCTGTGGCTGCCCCATCCCTGGAAGTGTCCAAGGCCAGGCTGGACGGGGCTTGGAGCAACCTGGGCTAGGGGAAGGTGTCCCTGCCCAGGGCAGATGAGTGTACCTGGATGGGTTTTAAGATCCCTTCCAACCCAAACCATTCATGGATTCTGCGATTCCATGAGAAGAGGTGACATGAAACCCTGCTGGGGGTCACCTCCTCCTTATCAGATTTGATATGTACGTAATAATGGGGAAAAAAAATAGATCTCCATAGCAATTCCATGCCCATATCCCTCCATATCCCAACAGTGCCATGATTCATGGCTGGCCACGAGTCCCTGGGAGTGGAGCAGACACACTGACACAACAGCACCAGCTTTGTTTCCTCATTTTCCTACAGCTTCTTGTGACCTTTCAAAGAAACCTCACACGAGTTCTGTGCCATTTCCCCTCTCCCTTTCATCCTGCTGCACGGCTACGGATCAGCCCCTGGACAAAGCCAGGTCTCAGCACCACCAGCCCCTATTTATCATTTATCATCAGCTAAAGTGTGTTTGCGACGGAGAATAAATTTGATTTTTTTTTTTTTATTATTATTTCAAGGAGGATCTTCAACTTCTGCCAACAGCATTAACAATCTGTAAAGTAATGAGGTGCTGTTGATGGTCTCAGGCAGGTCTAGACACAAACATAATTGCCTTCTGTGCTGTTGGAGTTCATTAAGGCAGACGTGTCGCAGACCAAACCCCCACGTCACAAAGCACAGCTCAGTCCCAAATATTGACAGCCCAGGAAAGGACAGACCCCTGACCCCTCCTGATGTCCCCCCAAACAGAGCCGGGGGGGTTCATGGGGCAGTTCCACGGCTCTGTCCCACAGGCAGCCCTGGTACCAGAGGGCATTGGTAGTGCCAATTAACACCAATTATTCCTCCGGGAGCCCTCATGGAGTAGCAGGATGGGCCAGGTACACAGAGCCACGCGGGCTCCTCTCTCTGAGCTGCTCCTCCCAAGCACAGAAGGGCTGGGCTGGGTTTCAGGGATCCTCTCTCAGCCCTTTTGACCCCAGGAACTGCCCCTTTTTAACATGCCACAAACCATAATGTCACCCCAACATACTCACTCATATTCCCAGCTGGATCTGCAGCTCCTGGTGTTGTCAACACTGGGAAGTGGAGCACTGGGAATCACAGAATCAAAGAATCATGGAATGGTTTGGGTGGGAAGGGACCTTAAAGCTCATCTCCTTCCACCCCTGCCCTGGGCAGGACACGTCCCACTAGACCAGGTTGGTCCAAGCCCCATCCAAGCTGGCCTGGAACATTCCAGGGGTGAGGCATCTGAAGAGGATTTAAACTGGACACCTGCTCTCCTCAGGAAGCCCCACTCCCTATCCCAGCCCCCTGTTCCCCACTCTGCTGGATCAGAGCAGAGCCCCCCACCAAGGGTGCACCCCCCAACCCCAGGCTGCTCCTCTCTGCCCCAAAACCACACTGGGGGCTCACCTGAGACCCTCCAGAGACCTTCCAAACCACCCCAAGGCACACACTGGGATAAAGCAGCTTTTGGGGCCGGGGAGGGGATTTGGGGTGTGAGCCCCCCGAGCTGCAGGTGTCGGGGTGGGAGCTCCGAGGGGTTTAACCAGGCTCTGTCTGTGGTGACAAAAGCTCCCCCTAATCAGCACAATAAGTTACCGCGGTGCCCTCTCTGGGCTGCAGCCCCATGCAAATTGAGCCGAGCACTCCATCGTTATCCCGGCGCTCTAATTAGGCTTCCCAGCACTGAGAGCGGGGTGGAGCCCGTGCGGGGCCATTCCTTACTCCTTAATGATGTTCTCCCTTCCCGGGAACAGCTCCGGGGGACGCTGTGTGCGCAGACAGAAAGGGCAGCTCGTTTTGTTAAACGCATCCCTTGATCCTTTGGGGAAAAAAAAAAAAAAAGGAAAAGCCTGGGATCAGCATCACATGGGGGAATTGCTGTCATCACGCTGCATCTCCTCCAGGAGTGGTTTAATCCCTCCTGGAGCTGGAACCCTCCCAGGCTCTTGCAGCAAAGGAGCTTTTAAGCCATCCAAGGGAAGCAGGGAGTGATGGACTTCCCCGGGACCAGAGTGGAGGAAAAACAGCCCATTTTTCAGGAGACAAACGCAAACACTTTGCTTCCTGCTAGTGCTGCACGACCTGGAGCTGAAAGGTTTCTGTGATAGAGCTTTGGCTGTAATGAAAAACCCACAACCACTCACCTAATGGTTTGAATCCCTGGATCTCTCCCCACATCCATCGGCGTGGTTCTGGCAGCCGCTTTGCATTGCAGATCCCAGGCCCTGCTGTGGCTTCTTCCCAGGTCCAGCCCCCCCAATTTGGATTCATCACGAGTCTCAGAAGGGTTTGGGTTGGAATGGACCTTAAATGATATCCAGTCCCACCCCCTGCCATGGGCAGGGACACCTTCCCCTATCCCAGGCTGCTCCAAGCCCCGTCCAGCCTGGCCTTGGACACTTCCAGGAATGGGGCAGCCACACATATTTGTATCTCAGGAGAGCCTGGCTGCTTTTCCCTCTCACAGCTTCCCATCCAAGCTCCAAAAGTCAATCAGCAAAAGAAAAGGTTATAAAACCTTAACTGCATCACCGGCCACAGACACAATTCCTGCAGAGCCTGGCAGGACCAGCAGCAGGGACACGGCTGTGTGTGCAGCGAGGAATTTGGGTGCAAACAGGAGAAGAGATGGAGCAGTGGCCATACCCCCACCCCACCCCACAGGTACCCACTACCCACAGCAGTGCCAGCCCTCCCCCGGCAGAACCCCACTAGGAAACAGGACACGAGGGAAAAAACCAGGCATAAATGATGCATGTGCCAAGCCTTTGGGTAATTAACGTCCCCCTGAGCTGGCTGGGGAAGCTGCACCTCAGCCCTGCCCGGTGTTGTGCTAATTAAAGGCCGATTTTGTTACGGGGAGCCCTTTGTGTGAGAGGTTCACACAATCCAGCCTGAATTTTATGACCTGTGGGCTCCGTGCAGTGGGTAAACTGATGATCCTGGATTGTGCAATGCTCATTAAACCTTAATGCCGAGTGTGCTTCCTGCAAGGCCACTAATCATCTCCAGAATAATGGGACAAAACTCTGCTCCCCCCAGTCCTTCCCTGGAATCAGGAGCCACCACGGCACTGCCCATCCCGCCTGAGGAGAGGCTGGAAACTTCCTTCACTTCTTCAGTATCCTGCCAGTGAGGAGTTCCAGGGATTAGGAGATGGTTCCTGCACTGAGCAGGCCTGCAGGAACCAGGATTACAGGAATAATCATGGAATCATCGAATAGTTTGGGCTGGAAGGGACATTAAAACTCATCCAGTGCCACCCCCTGCCATGGGCAGGGACACCTTCCACCGTCCCAGGTTGCTCCAAGCCCTGTCCAACCCAGCCTTGGACACTTCCAGGGATCCAGGGGCAGCCACATCTTCTCTGTGCAACCTGTGCCAGGGCCTGCCCACCCTCCCAGGGAACGATTCCTTCCCCACATCCCACCTAACCCTGCCCTCTGGCAGTTTGAAGTTATAAATTCCATCACGAGGTGATGCCAGTGAGGACCATCCCAACACCTTTCCAAGGACTGTCCCCTGTCCCTGTGTCCATCCCAGCCTCCGGTGCTTCGGCTCCGCGTCTGCCGCCGCTTTTTCCGAGAGCACTCTGCGCCTCTGTGGGATTTTATTAAAGTGTGCCAAACAATTCTAATTTATTCCTGCCAGCTCAAACGATAATTTCTCTCCACTCCTGTTTTCCTAAATTGCTACCTTTATTTTTGCAATGTGTATATAATTACCAAATGTTACTCGATTCCACCCAAAATTCCTCTCCTTGGAATAGCGGCGATGTCTACTCACTGCTGTCAATTTTTTTTTAAATGTTATGATTGATAAAATTAAACTGTGAAGCAAGGCATGAAATCTGTCTCATAGACACCATTTTTTTTTTTTTTTTTTTTTTGCTTGGCAAGAGGAGAAAACAATGCCAGGCAGAGAGGAATCCACAAAATGATTCACTGGAGAATGGGGGGAAACTTGTGGTTTTTTGCTTGAAGAACTTAATAAGACATCCAGAGCCACTCTGAGCTGGATTGTTATATTCAATTACTTATGAGGCCCCAAGTTTCTCCACTTTAATTGCTCGAAGCAGGGAAGCTTTAGTCACAGTGTAATGTACCCAGGCATGTACGGGGTTTAATGAATCATCCTAACTCTGCACTCCAAGCAATTAGGTAAATCTGGCTGTTAGTTAGTGAGGCATAAAATAAATTTAATCTCTCTTCTAAAAAATCAATTATAGTGCTGTAATGTATAATTCAATTTGGGTCATGCTACATAAATTTTCTGGTTTTAGTATGTTTTTCAGGCGGTTGTTATTAGGTTTGCAGGCTGCATGTGTGTGAGTGTGGGGAGGGGATGCTTTGGGAAACATCCCCAAAGTTCCATCAGGAAATGGAGGGATAAGACAAGGAGTTAGGGGTTTAAACTGAGAGAGGGGAAATTGAGCTCAGATACAGGGAAGCGATTCTTCCTTGGGAGGGTGGTGAGGCCCTGGCACAGGCTGTCCAGCCTGGAGAAGAGAAGACTCCAGGGAGACCTTGGAGCCCTTTCCAGTGCCTAAAAGGCTCCAAGAAGGCTGGAGAGGGACTTGGGATAAGGTCTGTAGTGACAGGATGAAAGGGAATGGCTTCCCACTGCCAGAGGGCAGGGTTGGATGGGATGTTGGGAAGGAATTCCTGGCTGGGAGGTTTTAGAGTCATGGGATCCTGGGATGGTTTGGGCTGGAAGGGACCTTAAAGCCATCCCACCCCCTGCCATGGGCAGGGACACCTTCCACCAGCCCAGGTTGCTCCAAGCCCGTCCAACCTGGCCTTGGACACTTCCAGGGATCCAGGGGCAGCCACAGCTTCTCTGGGCAACCTGTGCCAGGGCCTGCCCACCCTCCCAGGGAACAATTCCTTCTGACCATCAAAACTAAATTATTGAGATCCCTGAATTCATCAAGTCCAACCAAAGCCAAGGATCAGCAGAGAGTCCCTGAGGACACTGGAACATGGAAACCCAGCGGGGAGCCCAAGCACAGGCTCTGCTTCCAGAGGGTTTCCCCTTTCCCGGCCCGATTCCCGCTCCCCCGGGCACGTGGCAGTGCCAGCCCTGCGCTCTGGCAGGACACGGGGGCCGCTGGAGGGGCTGGGGCCAGGCTTTGGTGGGCACAGCCGTGTTCTGCATCCCGGGGAAGCCAAGGGAGCGCATTCCCAGCGCCTCCAGCGCCGCTCCCGGCACACGGAGCCTGCGCACAGCGCCCGGAGCGGCTTAATCTCCTAATTAAGCTTTGCTTCTCAGTGGGTGATCAGGGCTTCGCAGTTTATTAAAGCCTTTCCTCTTTTGATAATCTTTTCCTCTGCTTCCATTTCTTTTGGAGGAGGATTCTATCTAAAGCTCCCTCCAGCTGCCCAGTCTCTGACAAAACAAATTACCCCGACCAGTTTTATACTGATTGGGAATTTTTCCACCCCCACATCTCCTTTCTGAAGTAAAAACCCAATAGATATTTATATTTATTCACATCGAATGTACTTCCCGATCCCTGAAAACCCTAATGAGTTTTCACGCTGCTTCCAAGGCTCTGGCTCGTATTTATTTAATTCCTTTATTGATTGGGAACACTCTAAAAACCTTTGTTTGCAATCTGCATCTGCTTTGGGGCTTCAGGGCTGACTAACAAACACCCAAAATAGGAGGTGGGAATAATGACAGGGAAGCCATTCCACACACGGCCGCGTTACGTCCCGTCTGGCTCCATCCATGAGATAAGTGTTATTTAAAATCCACCAGCCAAGTGCAGATTTTATTGCAGCACAACCTCCCAACTGCAAAAAAAAAAAAAAACAACCCTCCTCAACCCTCTGTCAAAATAAGCTCTCGCTATTGTTAGGCCAGCCCAACGTGTTGCTGAGCATTCCTTCCTCCTCACCAGCTCAGTGGAGTTTATTCCCTGGATTTTGAGCTCCAGGCATGGGGAGCTGGGGGCTCCCCCCAGGGTGAAGTCACAGGGAAGTGATGCTGGGTCCAGGCTCCTTATGGACCAGGCTGGACTCCGACCCCACAAGTGCAAACAAGGCATATTTCCAGGATTTTATGCAAGTCAAAGGATGCTCCTGCTCCAGGGCTCACCTCCAGAGAGGTGGGAATAACCCCAGTTCCAGCACAGCCTGGCCTGAAATGGCTCTGGGCAGTGGGATGTGTTCCTGTGGCATTGTCCCTCCCAGAGATGTCCCCTCAGGCTGCTCAGAGCCCAGACACACCCCAATTTTGGGAGGCAGGGCACATCCATCCGCTCTCCATCCCAGAGTGGGATCTGCAGGAAGCGCTTCCCTGACACCCTCAGTTTGGTACCACAGAGGGGATTTCAAATTAAAGCTCCCAAATTAAAATGCTTGGCCTTAATCACACCATGGCTGGAGGTGTCCTGGGGCAGACAGGAACTCATCACTCCAGGAGCTGGGCTTGGCCTCTTTCATCCCTGTCACTGCAACCTAATAATGATCCCAGATGGAACCATCGCTCCCAGTCCCACACGTCGGTCTGGAAGTTGTGTCAGCATTTCATACAATCCTGGAATGGTTTGGGATGGAAGGGACATTAAAGCTCATCCAGTTCCTCCCCCTGCCATGGGCAGGGACACCTTCCACTAGCCCAGGTTGCTCCAAGCCCCGTCCAACCTGGCCTTGGACACTTCCAGGGATGGAGCAGCCACAGTTTCTCTGGGCAACCTGTGCCAGGGCCTCATTCCCCTCACAGGGGAGAATTTATTCCAGATCTAATCACTAATTCCATGATCAATGTGCTCAGTGGGCTTTCAGGAATGGCCCCATCCCCATGCTCCTGCCATGCTGAAATTCCCCCAAACCAGGTTTTAAGGGAACCTGTTCCCTCCACCCCAGCTCCCAGCCAGGGGGGTTAATCAGGCCAATAACCAACGCTAAATTAGGGGTGAATTAGTGCAAAATAATCGTTAAGCCCTCCGAGTTCCTAAACTCCAGCAGACCTTTCCCATCCTTTGATGTGCCTGGGTTTTAATAAGCCCTGGAGAGGTTCCAGGACCACAGGGGACGTGGGAGAAATCGTCCATATAAATATATCCCCGCCATGTGTCCGAGCGCCCGCGGGGACGGACACACACGGGGGCCCTGTGGCACATCCCGATGGACACAGAGCCCTCCTGCTCCCGGGATCCTATTTTCACACTCGTAGCAGAGCTGACCTTTGGCTGGGGCTGCCAGCTGCTTATAATTTTGACAGATGCAAGCACATTTCTGGGAAGCCGTATCCCGTCGGTGGCTAAAGATCAACAGGCTCTGCTCAGGCGTTAGGAAGATTGATTGGCTCAGGAGAATCCCATTTGCAGCCCCAACTGAGAATAGGTTTACCACGGAGAGGCGTTAATGACTTTGATATCAACGATCTAAATATGTCAACCTGCGACTCGTGTTGGTATTAAGGCACACTATATTTATACAAAACAGCCATTAGCAGAATGCTAATTAATGTGATTCACTTTCCAAGTAAATCCCAGCCCTTCCAAGTGGTGTAATGCAAGACTTTAATCTGCCTGGAACTGCTGCTGCGCCCGGTCATTCCTCGGGATTAGCCAGATTTATTTTTGCTGATGTTTCACATGGCACCCCCAGGCTGGGTTGTTGTACCAGGGCTGGTGCCCCTGGGTGCTTCCCAAAGGCTCCTGAGAGACAACTCAATCTGGACAGTCCCAGTCCCACGACCTGCCTGAGCAGGTACAGGAACCAGCTCAGGTCCACAGAGCCCAGATCACAGGGTTTGGGTGGGAGGGACCTTAAAGACATTAAAGACCTTAAAGACATTCCTGTTCCACCCCCTGCCATGGGCAGGGACACCTTCCACTATCTCAGGTGGTTCCAAGCCCCGTCCAACCTGGCCTTGGACACTTCCAGGGATCCAGGGGCAGCCACAGCTTCTCTGGGAAACTTGTGCCAGGGCCTCCCCACCCTCTCAGCCAGGAATTCCTTCCCAATCTCCCATCTATCCCTGCCCTCTGGCAGTGGGAAGCCATTTCCCCTTGTCCAGTCCCTCCAGTCCTTGTCCCAAGTCCCTCCCCAGCCCTCTTGGAGCCCTTTAGGTACCAGAAGGTGCTCTGAGGTCTCTCTGGACACCTACCCTGAAATGGGATGAGCTGGGAATGCCAGCACTGTTCTCCATCTGCAGGAGATCATTAATGCTCTGGGATTTTCTCCTGCACACGTATGGGCTGATCCTGGGACAGATGGAACCCTGGAGAAGGTGAGGTGTGGACTGGTTGCTCCACAGAGCCCCTGCTCCATCACCCTGCAGGGTGGGAACAGCAGCTCCATCAGCCTGGAGAAAGCCTTGGAGCTCCCCCAGGCTCTCCAAGCCAGCCCTGGCTGCCCAGTGAGCCCTGGGAGGGTGTGCCAGTCTCTCCTGGAGGACGTGTCACCCCCTCTGGCCTCTGTGCCAGGCCCAGGTTGGGAACAGCCTCGCTGGCGATGGAAGCTGCGCCTCGGCAGGTGCTGCTCCATATAGGGGGTAATTAAATGAGGGAGCTAAGGAGTTTTATCCCAACTGCCCAGGCTCCAGGAGCATCTGGATCAGTCTGGACCAATCCCTGCCACGCTCCCGGGCCAGCAGAGCACAGCACTCCCATCACCCCGGCCATGAGCTGCATTCAGGCACCAAAGCCTGAATCTATGGATTACATCCAGTTTTGCTGCCTAAAGCTTGCAAGGGGGAAGAGGCTGGCAATCCTGGCCTGAAAGGTGCCACGAGAGGAGCCAAATCAAGCCAATCTTAATTGCCACCGACTCCCTCTTGGCTGTGCCCTGGAGCAGGCAGAGCTGCAGAGCCAAGGCACGGCGGTTCCACAGCCAGGCACCGGGAAGCTGCTGCCACCGGGAAGATTAATGGAGCAGAGGCACAAAAATAGGAAAGAAAATGAAAAGCGAGTAAACACAGAGCTGCTAAAACGCTCTGCTGCTCCCCAAACACCCCGGTCACTGGAGGGTCCCCTCCCCCCCACTGACAGGCCGTGACACCAATCCCATTAACAGCCCATTAGCAGACATGCAAGATATTTTTTTCTCCTTAAAAAATGTGAACAAGTGCCTTGGGAGAGGCGGGAAGGGTTTATCCAGGAGCAAAACAAAGCTGCCTCTCTCCACAAGCTGCTCTGACTGGTGAAACTGGGTGAATTTACTCCCAAAGCCTTTGCCATGTGGCTCCTTTGCCCTGAATTTGGTGATGGTTTTAAACATTGTGCTCATGGAAGATGCTGTGGGATGGCAAGAACCCCCCTTGCCAGATCAGTGCATCACTTGTTCTGCTGAAATCTCGATGGGCAGGGACACCTTCCACTATCCCAGGTTGCTCCAAGCCTCATCTAACTTGGCCTTGGACACTTCCAGGGATCGAGGGGCAGCCACAGCTTCTCTGGGCAACCTGGGCCAGGGCCTGCCCAACCTCACAGCCAAAAATTCCTTCCCAATATCCCATCTAACCCTGCCCTCAGGCAGTGGGAAGCCGTTCCCTGTGTCTTGTCTCTCCAGGCCCTTGTCCCAAGTCCCTCTCCAGAGACATCCCTTCTGGAAATGATCAGCAAAATAAAAACCTGCTTTTTTTCCTACTGAGCCAGAAAAACCCCAGAAAGTGCTGAGGCCCTTTAACAACAAGGAGCATTGGGGCAGCTCCAGGGCTTCTCCTCGCAGCCAAAAAGTCTTT